>NC_090183.1:17531872-18227706 GCF_024679245.1 Pseudorasbora parva | reverse complement strand
GATCATGCGTCCCCATTGACGTTAGTGGGGGCGGAATTTCCTTGTATGGGCCTTACGGACAATTCTACCGGAAGCGTGTGAGAGAGAGAGAGGGAGAGAGAGAGAGGGAGAGAGAGAGAGAGAGGGAGAGAGAGAGAGGGAGAGAGCGAGTGAAAGCAACAGGCTATGCCCATCAAAGCGCTCGTAGGCTGCGCTGCACAGGTAATGTGCACAATTAACAATGACATCAAAAAGTGCGTTTTTGGTTGCCAGACCAAGACAGTCCTGCACAGATTCCCCCAAAACCCCGCGGTAAGGCAACAGTGGATGGAATTTGCTTTTCCGGATCAGCAACTGAGTTGCGCGAATGTTTATATCTGTTCGCTGCATTTCGGTGCCGACTGTTTCATAAACAAGGCCCAGCTCGACGCCGGATTTTCCAATAGCCTAATGCTGAAGGATGGAGCAGTCCCAACGTTAGAACCGCGGGCGGTGAGTTAGACTGCTTCAAATGTCTGTGTCTATGCTCATCAAGTAGCCCAAACATGATCACGTATAGTTACTATATATATTACTATATATAGAAATTGATCAATAGAGCATGCGATGTGTAGTGCGTGTACATTTGTTTAGCTGGCCACTATATGTGTAACTTTATGTTTGTGTATTGTAAAAGCACTCAACAATACACAAAGAGGGGGGAAATATGTTGAACTAAATAAGCACGCTTCTTCATTCAAATGCGCTACTATTCCGTGTCTATCTATGTAAACACTAACTTAACCTGTCTACACAAACCACGCGTAAACACACACACACGTGCACAACTGCACTTCCCACATGTACACCTTCAAAGACAAAAATACGACGATATAATTCAAGTATAAATATGTAAATAACACAAGCCGCTAAGCATATTATATAGTTAGTGTATAACTTGTACCACATAGAGACGTCCTGCTCTAGTCGTTTTTGCTGCTGCTCCTGTTCAACTGCAGCCTCTGGGTCTGATTCCGGATCATAGATGTATGGCTGTATCTGATTAAAAGCCATATTTTTATTTTGAATAAAGTTTTTTCCCCGCTGTTAGGGATGACAGCTTTACGACGCACTCGACGCACTCAACACAATAGCAGCGCGCTGCTGCACACGTCATTATTTAGCTCCGCTCACACGATACGCCCCCACCCGCTCGGCTTTTTTCAGAAAGACTCGGAACAGCGCATCTTTCTTATATAATTATAAAAAAAATAAAGACTTTTCGGAGATATGCAGGATGCAATGCTACTCTATAGGTACTCAAGATTGACATGACACTGACTGAAACTGAGTGTTTCACCCCCCCTTTAAAAGATTTGCACAAGCCCCGATCTCTTCAGTGCCAACACAAGCCCCTACTGGCAACTCGTAACCATTTGAGACCTCTCGAGCAGTCTTAAATAACTGGGAGAGTAAGAGTGATTCTTAGCTTAAGGACATTTGATAACTTGCTTTTATACTTAAGTTTGAAAGTAGTAGTACATTTCATTAATTCTCAGCATTTAAGACTAAAATTGCACTTTAAGAAGCTTGATAAATACGTGCCCAAGGGTTTAAATTCTTTACTGGGCATGTGCATTTTTATTTTTTTCATTTATTTAATCCGCTACTCCACTGCTGTCATGTAATAGACACCTGATAGCGAGTACCAGACAGTTAATAAACTCCAGAAAAATACAAACCTTTTATATTTATTATTTTTAAGCTTAACAGTAACAACAATAACATGCAAAGTATTGGATTTGGATATGTGACTGACATATTATCCATGACATATTTTTAAAGTGGAAGGCAAAACCTTGAACATCAATACACACCTGGCTTGGTTATAAACATTGAAACAGAAATGATATGAATTCCTGTTTGTATTGTATCAAGAGGTAATTAAAGATACCCAAGGCTAATATAAATCTTGTAGTCTCATTCCGGAACACTTTCTTTTCCATCAATGTGGTTACACGAGCACAATCTAAACATTCATGTTCCTAGTTGTTGTCTCAGTTGTTTGAATGTTTTTATGACAGTCACACAGGCCATTTACAATTATTGGAGGGGGTCTTGTCTCCCTTATTGTCTATGGTGTTTACGGCCCTGTGGTGCAGAGGATGGGCCTTGATGGACCTTTGGAGGCGCACACTGGCCCAGGTGACATTCTGGGGGACAACATGGCCTTTGGATTGGAGCCTCAGTGCAATACAGTTTTGGAGAGCCAAACCCCACCTTCATTGCCATGATATTCTTTGTTGAAATATGCCTGGAGTGTTTTGCTATTTTAGTTCCTTTTGCTGTCAGGGTGTTCTGGATAGTTGCTATAGGCATTTATCAGGGACAGGGTGTTATAGATTTGAATAAGGATAGCGCCATATTTAAGTTTTGAAAGGAATGAAAAGGTCATCTTTCCAAAAACAACTTTCAGTATTCCAAAAATCCAAAAAAAAGTTTTGTGAGTTGTGAAAATTGCCTGATTTAGGACCTTTATGCAGTGCTTGCCATTGCAAAGACTGTAAGTCTATTTACAGCCTCATTTTCATCCACGTTAAATTCAATATGGTGTCTAACCTGACTAACGTCTATATGGCTTTTAGGATGTTTTGGTCAACTGCTAATTTTTGTTAGCATTGCTAAGTCTTTTTGGTATAAGATATCACTGAAATAACCGTCAAGAGATATAACCGCAATCTCTTTGGCAGCTCAAGGCTTTGTAAACAGTCAAATAAAAAGAGGCCACAGTCCAGTCAGATTCTTTGTTTAGCCAATCAACCAGCTTTTGATGCATCTTCTGCCTGTTAGTCATTTTGGAGCTGTTGTTCCATGAATATAGGACACATTTTTGGGTTAACTAACAGTTTAAAATTAGCATGTTGAATTATTCTGTTGTATAATTTCTTATTTTAGAATTGTGTATTTGCTTAATTTATCTTATGCCAATAATAGTTAGCCAGAATGGTCAGAAGTAACTCTGGTTGGACTCCTAATAATAACTCAGATAATAATAGTAATGATGAAGAAAACAAGAGATACAGTACATCCGCATCAGGCCTCTGCCCCGTGGAATGACGGGCTGTAGTCTTGTGTATGTGTGTTTGTTCCCCCTCAGCAGGGGGGAAAGAGAGAAAGCTGTCCGGCTTCCTTTGTCTCTTTTGTTGGAGTGGAGATTTAAAAGGTCAGTTGAATAAGAGGGGGAACTGGAGAAAGGGAGAGTTGCAGATGCAGGGGAGGGGTGAGTGATGAATATGTGAATGAGTGCCACGACACGAATGAGTGCTGAAGACTGTGAGGTGTGTATGAGTATCCTTTAAAAAAATCCTCCATATGTAGATTTAATCGGCATACAATTTATAGCATTTCTTGGTACTTTTGAGAGTTAGCAGATTAATTTAGAATAACTATTCAGTATTTAAGGTGGAGCTGCACATTAATCTTTAAAAGATTTTGATTCAAACACCCATGCAATTTTATTCCTAAATGGCTGTCTATTTTACTTTTGACTAGTGCAAACATTCAGCTGACCTTGAGAGAGCAGTTGTATTTGAAACAGCTTCACAAACAACTTGTGTGTTTCTTTTCAACCACACAGTATCATTGTTTACAATCATTCTAATTATCATAGTACTGGCATACAAATACTTCAGAATAGAAACACTGATGTCTATGGTAGCGATCAAAATATAGTAAATCATCTTTTGAAAGTACAGATTGTATCAGATTGTATCATTACACCAGTAGGTGGTAAAAAATGAATGTATTGGATTCAAGAGATTTGTTAAAAAATGTGGATTCAAGTCTTTATGAGTGAGTCATTTATTCAAACTAAATCAAATTAATTAAAGCTGTAGTCTGTAACTTTTTTGGTTACAAAATTATCAAATAAATTTGAGCAAGTACATAATCATCCAGTGCTCAAAACACGATTCACAACGGCAGGTTTATATGTTATAATTTGAGTGGTACTGGTAGCTTTCCGTGAGAAATACGAGCATCTGCAATTTGTCTTTGTGTCATTACCTCACGTCGGTATTGTTAGGGGTTAACAGTTTATGACCCAAGACCTGTAGTAAAAAATGAACACCAAAAGTCAGGAGTGCAATTAAAAAGAAATGTACTGAAGAATAGTTTGCAATTTCATCAGCAGAAGCCAGCTTCATGTCTCACATGAAGTTTGTAGGCTGCGCTCCCTGTACCCGTCCGTCATACAATTGTCCCAACAGTTATACTTTTTCAAGGTCTATCCACGTCATTACAGCAAGGTGGATGATTCTGATTGGCTCAAAGAAAATGAACAGTCATAATACATTTCCACACATTGTCAGTTAAAAAGGTTAATGGGTCCATAGAGCATGTGTTGACGCTTTCACACCGGAATTAGGCACGTAGTGACCTTGCAGGTCGGGAGCAGACGCCAGCTTGATTAGAACAACAAGTCAACCCATCTTTTAGGATGTCCATTGTACACCACCTCAACACTGATCTGTAACACAGAATATTTCGCGCACACAAAGATACAGTCTTTCCAAGGTTGGAGCTGATTAAGCTCCAGTTCTGACCAGAAAGTTTACCAAAACATACTGATAACGTGTCTTCTCTCAGTGAGAGGTACAGACAGTAGTACAGGCAATATTCATCTTGATTCTTTAGTGTTTCAGTTTATATAAAATTAATAAAATATTATAATAATGAAAGAAAAATTCACATTTCATATCTGGAAGCCAGGCTAAGTGAGCAAATAATTTTACTGCACTCCTGACATGTTATGGGTGTGAGATGCCTCCAAAATCTAAACACATAACTGAAATCAAGTGTTTAGTGACACATCACACATCCCTAGGGCAGACTCAGTCACTCCTCAGAGATCAAATACAAAGGGAAGAACAAACAATCAGTGGTTCTATTCATTTAAGTAAAATCATAACTGGAAAGAATTATTATAATAATATAGATACGTATTGATTAAGACTTTAATTATGAATTTAATTTAGATATATACATGTATATTGAAGCAACAGTGGATTTCAGAATCCAACCTTTCAGTATAAAGGAGTCTGGACGTGTGTGTGTGTGTGTGTTAGGGTTGCAACAATACAGTTAGTCCAGGGTTCAATACATACCTCGGTTTTTAACCACGATTTTTCTGTTCTGTTTTTTGGCTTTTCTATTCTTAGGTGACAGGAACAGAAAAAGGTTAAGGAGAAAATGTTTTTATTGCAATACTCTCTTTATTTTACTTAAAAGACTTGAAAACCCTTATTTAAACTTAAAAACTTTACCTAAAAACCCTTGTACATATTCCCAGTGTATTATATAATATAAAGTAAATATATATAAAGATTTACAGTGGCAGCTCAGAGATGTAGCATTTAAGTATGAAATTGAATGAATAAATGTAGGCTTAAATTAAAAGTACATAGTCTTCAATATACAACATTAATTAAAAGCTACTGTATTAAAGGTCTTTTTTTCATTAATATCATTTTAGAGGGGAACTTTCCCTTTAAGGACAAGCGGTTCACTAGGCTGCTGCTGTCAATTGAAGACCTGCTCACGTCATATATATAAATATATATATATATATATATATATATAGATAGATAGATAGATAGATAGATAGATGTGATTTTACTTTCACTTTAGACATAACCAACTGTGTTTATATGTTAACCTTGTGTGTATTTGACAGTAGTAGCGCAGTAAGACTGTCCAGTAATCATGTGTGTTTGACAGACGTTTAGTGCGCCGCTCAATGCAAAACATTGCATGCATGCGAATGAAATGTTTAACCGGCAAGGCTTTAAAAAAAATGCAGGTAAACACCCCTTAACTTTAGTGCATATGGACGAACCCAACTGTTTGGTTAATTTTTATTTAAAAATGTAACCCAATGGTTGGGTTTGTCCATGTTTAACCTAAATTTGGTTCCGACAGGAATGGTGCAACACACCATGTGAGTAAAACGTGTTTTTGTAATAATATTGCATATTGTTATAGATCGTTTTGCTTGTGTGTACGTGTCTAACAGAGCATACATTTAGCATGCTGGACTCGGAGACGTATGGGCCAGGGCTCGCAAAGCCCGGCAAGCCAATGAATCTCATTATATTCCGTTCTTGTTCTGCTATTCTCTCTGTCTCTCTCAAGTTGACATCTAAAGGGCGGTGCGTGCGCACACATGTATGTGTGCGCGCGGTTCGCGCTTATATCGTCCGATCTTGTGTAATATATGTGTAATATAAAAATAATAGTCCATTCCATCGCAGGTCAATGAGAAATAAATCATTGTGTTTGTTTGAAAAAGACGTTTATGAGCTCTGTGGTCGAGAGAATCATTCTGGTTGATGCTTCTTCCTCAATCTCTCCTCTCCCTCGTGAACTGACAGGGGAGCTTAAGCTCATTAAATATGCAAATCTTATCCAATCCTAGCCGTGGGCATTTGCTTCCAAGTCTCCAGTGCGTCACGCCCATCAAAGCCTCAAAACCAGTGTAGAAAATAGCCTATTACTTATTAGTTATGATGTTTTTGAATGTAAAAACCACACAAACATTATTAGTTGACCTCAGACAACAGTATACTTTTTTTTTTTAAAGCCAGTTCATGACACCATTAAAAAAAAGTGTATGTCTTTTATATTTTTTTATAAGTTTATCTCCTGTTATTTTGTCCCACTGATGCCATCACTAAATACTTCTCAAAACACTTCCTGGGACACTCATAAACATTCCTACTCTTGAGATTGTCTCTTTCCTGGGAAAAGGAGTTGCCATGGTGAAGAGAACATGAATGTTGGACCAGACGTTCTTGCCTTTAAGGGCTTTATTAAAGATTTCACTCCTTTTTATTTCTTGTTGCAGCTCTGCTATAGTAAGAAAATTCTAGATTTTTTAAAAGTGCAATAATTTTCTTGGATATTTGTTATAACCATTATGAAAAGTGTTTTTGTTTGTGAGTATAAATGAAGGTCCATACTACAATAGTCTCTTTTTGGTGCTGTGGAAGCAAACGCTGTAAAATATGCACAGTCTTTATGTAATTAATGTGTATCTCAAGTAGAATGGAGTTAACATACACTGATTGTGTAAAGCAAGCAAGCGTACATTTGGGGTACGTGTGAAGAACTCCCTACATTTAGTAGAGTCCCTTGGCAACCCTTTGCCTCTTTGTGAAAGGCTCTGGTGGGTCTCTGGTTGTCCTGGGAACTACCCCTCTGTTCTTTTTTTTTCTCCACTCACAGAATTAGTGGGAACTAACCACCCCCTTCTCACACACGCTTTTTTTTAGGGACATAGCTGTTACATAAGCATAGTACATTTGTTGCATCTAACAAGAACCTGCCGACTGTGCAGGACTAAATGTTGATCTACAGAATTTCTATAGATTTCAGAAGTGGGCTTTGGCTCAGTCATTTCATAAGCCTCCATTTTATGTTGCTTTAGACATTCTTTTGTGGACTTGTTTGAGTGTTTATACAAGATCCTCTTAGATGGCCTTATATTCTCAAATACTTTGGTGGAATTCTTGGTTGAGTCTATAATTTCCTCAGGGCCTGTCTGGCCTCAAACCATAATGCGTCCTTCATGCAGCACTGTTTGGATCTCTTTTTAGTCAAAGGCTGTTTTTATTTTTATAAATAAACAGTTAAGCTTTTGTCTCATTTGTCCAGAGCTCATTATCCATAGTATTTGTTTTATGTCATCAAACATGCCCCGCCATAGTGATCGGGCATATATATATATATATATATATATATATATATATATATATATATATATATATATATATATATATATATATATATATATATATATATATATATATATATATATATATATATATATATATATATATATATATATATATATATAATACTACAAAGATAGAGTTAGAGACACCAGTTGGAGTGCTTTGTCATAATTTGCAACTTTAGGATTTACATGGTAGATTTTGAGTAATGGATTAAAATGTACAATGATAGAAGATTCCACTTTACCTATTCCTTTACTTAATTCCTTTACTTTGGATTATGATCCCATTAAATTCTTTTGAAGAGATTAGTGAAGATAAGCTTAAAGGTGCCCTAGAATGAAAAATTTAATTAACGCCCAATCATCGGGACCTCGGGTAAAGACGCTTGAGGATAGCAAAAATGGCTCTCATGACACACGTCATGTTAAGGCTGTTGAGGGGACTGTTGTCATATGTCAGCAGTCATGGTTGACAACAATTAATTTCAAAATCGTTTGTTTGTTTGGCCCATTTCAAGCAAGCTTTGCTCAGCGTCTTAAACTGAAGAAAACGGCAACTATATTCCTGCAAGTTGTAAGTAGCCTAGTGATTTATCTACTTATTGATTAGCTGTTTAAACAATTTCTGATTAAATTGAAAGTTTCTTAGAGAGACATCATTGTCTAGATGACGCAAGATGCTAGTACAGTAACAATACACTGTAAAAAATTATTTAGAAAAAAAGTTACCTGGTTGCCTTAAAATTCATTCAAAGTTCATTGAAATTAAAATTTTGAGTTAATACAATGAACATTTTTTGAGATTCGACAGCCTTTATTAAAATATTATTAAAAGATTTTGTAAGCATTTTGGGTAATTATGTGTGTGTTATTTCTGATGACGCAGTGAAACATGCCAAATTGTGCTATTTTCATGATTTATCACATTTTTTATGTGGTTCAGATACAAAAATATTTTGAGTTTCTATTTATTAAACTAATTTCCTTCATTGTATCAACTAGGGCTGGGCGATATGGCCAAAATTTCATATCCCGATATAGCTCATTTGATATCCCGATAACGATATACATAACGATATAGCAATTTTTCTGTTAATTCAGTTTATGAATAGTCTATACAAAATTGCAATGTGGAAATGCAGTTTGAAATGATATACAAAACAAATAAAGGTAGTATGGGCTACATTTTTATTTTATTTAGAACTTTTTTTTCAAGCAAGACAGTTGGTAAAGTTAACACCTGCCTAGGGATGTTAACCGATGACCGTTTGACCGATGGTTGACCGTATCAACGTTAACTGATTAAAAATAAAAGTGATCTCAAATTAGGCTATTATACAGTGGACTAAACGCTACTACAATTAGCCATCTCATTCCAAAATCTTTTTGTGTGAAGTGAACATATCCCTCGCACTCATTTTTTCATAACTCGCCTGTTTGTACTTAATAAACCAATAAAAACATTTGACGCGAGGCCACAGCGTTTGGGTTTGCTCGCTCACAAGGTTTGCAAAAAGTTTTAACAAAAATGACTAGACTAGTTTAATGTCTCGGGGAATAATTAACTCAAAAGGGATTTAATATTCAATATTCATGAATTTATGAATATAATTTGCTAGTCATTCATTACGTATTAAAATTTTCCGATAGGGAAAAATGTTTAATTAAATACAAGTAACCCTTTACGGAATTGCTTGAAATTATCTTACTAAGTTTGTCCTGCAAATTAGTTATAGACTTTCAAATCAATTCTCAATAAGGGATTACTGCTTTACGAGCACATAAGAAACATTAACTTTACTGATCAGAACAAAGTCAATATTTCAAATGGTCGTACAAGTTACTTTACTAAAATAGTAGCATAAGCAGTTAGGTAACGTTAGATCGTAAGTTTCATTGACTTCGTGTATGTGGAAGAATAACAGATTCAACTCATTAAATGTCTTTTGGAGGTTTAATAAACACAGACTAAAAATAACACTACAATTCACACAGAAAGTACATACTAAATATGCATAAAGAGAGTAGAAATATAGATAGTAAACGAAAGAATATGGTGCATAAACGAAGATACTGAGTAGACTAAAATTAGAGAGATAAAGAGAGAGAGAGATAGGGAGACAGAGAGAGAGACAGAGAGAGAGACAGAGAGAGAGACAGAGAGAGAGACAGAGAGAGAGACAGAGAGAGAGAGAGAGAGAGAGAGAGAGAGAGAGAGAGAGAGAGAGAGAGAGAGAGAGAGAGAGAGAGAGAAACAGCTTCCACTTTCAGTTTATCACACACAGAGGCCTCAAGAAGTTAACTTGTCCCAACGGGAAATAACACACCCTCTTAACAGTTTGAATTTGCAAATAAGAATACTTGCTTTAGTTTTGGCTTCTCGCGTGTGTTCCGAGTTCAAATGTCCTGCGTGTCCGGCGGTTCTTTCCGAGGTCGGGGTGGAGCGGCTGGTTGCTCTAGAGATGCTCTGTGTTCTCCCTGAAGAAATGCCCTCGGGGCTAGGAATTTGATGCCATGCAAAAGCGAAGCGAGGAGGGAAGAGAAGGAAGAGGGGAAAAGCGACAGTGTTGGGGCCTGCTTGGAGGGCCTGCATTGGTGGCCTGGCTCAAGGGCCAGCCACGATGGCGTGTTGGTTCAGCCAGAGAGAGAAAAGAGAGGAGAAGGAGGGCATCTGAGCACCTCTTTTTAAGGTCTGGGAGTAGTCCCACCCTCCGGGGTTAGACTTAACCAATGAGATTGTTGGGATTTCCAAGCGGGAAATTCCTCTGGAGATTTTATGGCTCTTTGTTTCAAGCTTGAATCAATGGGTCTCTGCCCATTCATACTCTAATTAATGCAACAAACACACACTGCATTCTCTGAATAAGTGATATACATGGAAGTGTAAGTCGTGAAGTGAGCATTAATTTGATAGGAGACATGACGTATATGAGGTTACCTGAACTAGTAAATTGTTAAGACAAAGACAAAAAGATGCAAAATACCATACAGAAGAAACATTTTACAAGACAGTTATGTAACATATAATGTCCTGGGGTGCATGTTCATTTATAGATGGTTTGTCTATAATTTGAGGCAAAAGCGTGTGTTTTACAAGCTTTGTGTCTTAAACTCTTTGTGTCTGAAACTTCATGTGGCCAAATTCTTTTGGGCCGTAAAACGTCTTATCAGATGGTTTCCAGGGTAACGGAGAATCTTTCTCTGTTGTGTTGGGGGAAGGTCTGTTACTAAGCACAAAGCATTCAAAACATATTTGTTAAATGTAACTGGCGATTGTGTGTTTGATTCGCCTGAGTCGCTTCAAAGTAAACACTCGAGGTTAGAGCCGGGGCAGACGACAGGATGAAGCTTGCATTTCGCATAAGATGGGCTTACATTTGGAAATATATTACATCTACATTTCAGTGGTAACACATAATGTGTTGATCGTCTTTCTTTATTATTGTTAGCACTACCTCAAACTAAAGCGGCGTCTCTTCGGAGCTGTCATTTTCTTAAATGAGCCGCGGCAATGTTTCAAATGAGCTTCTTACGCTAGACAAATGCCTTTATTTTCAACGCGATCACCTCGTACCCAAACCATTTCGAAACTAAGGAGCCATTGTCCTCAGATTACAAACAAGCTCCTCGGCGGCGCGTTTGCGGGACTCGTGTTTCGCGCTGTGGGGGATTTTAAAAAGTGACGTGAGTGGAAGGGAGGCGGCAGCTCTAGGACAGTGCGCGCGTGTGTGTGTGTGTGTGAGAGAGAGAGAGAGCGGCTCGCGGCTGTTTTAGATAATAGCGCAGCATATTTTAAACTAATCGGTTAACCGGTTTCAACCGGCTAATGAGGCTCGGTGGTGGGTCAAGAAAATGTTTAGTTTTCGCCATCCCTACACCTGCCATTAAAATATTTCAATATATGGCTAAATGGTGTGCCACGCGTAAAAGCCCGTTGCAGCGTCTGTGTCTGAAGTTTGTTTTGAGCGCTTATACCACCACTCTGGCATAATTACTCTGAGAATTACCCTGGTCTGAACCGCGACCGTCTTCCTCCGTGTTTGTTTATGTATTGCAGCGTGCATGGGCATGCCGTGGCGTGAGGTGCATCTTGACGTAAAATTCTGCCGTAAACGCCTTATCGTGGCGTAAGCGATAGAGCCTAATATAAAACGATAGCCATTTTCTATCGTCCAGACGATGTATTTCGTCATATCGCCCAGCCCTAGTATCAACTGAAATTTTTAATTTCAATAAACTCAAAATTTTAAGGCAACCAGGTTACTTACTTTTTTTAAGTTAAACCAACAAAAACCACCACAAATTTTTTACAGTGTAGGAAACTCCAAGTACCATAAAAAACTAAATAGTGTGTCTAATGACAGGTTAATATTATTTTGTATTACAAAATACAACCGTATATACGTTGCTTACAGATGTTCACTCGATCCTTCTAGAAAACGTCACCTTTTCCACCATATAAGTTAAAACGACAGTCATTTGACAAGGCTATTCATTTTGTAAAAATATAAGTTATATATTTATATTTTTGAGAACTGAAGTAGGCCTATGATGTTTTCGCATGCTTGTTCAGAGTACATCACAGTCACTGCGTAGCCTACATTGTGACTAACGTTATATAAACATGCAATTTTGTTGACGAAAAAAGACAAGTCTAAAATGTAGACTCAATGACACTTTAAGCAGAACATCTCAAATGGAGATTGCTGAAATGCAGCTTACTTGTTTATTGGTGTTTTCAGAGAGAGAGCTTGCAACATGGTTGCCAGATTGGACATGTTTAGGTAAAACACTGGACAGTATACAGGTTTTTTTCACAGAAAAGCTCTGTTTAGGGGATTTAATTACTGAAATCTGGCAACCGCAAACACGCAAGCTCTTTCTCGTGCGCAGATGATCTGAAAACACCAAAAAAACAAGTAAGCTGCATTTTAGCAATCTCCATTTGAGATGTTTCGCTTAAAGTGTCATTCAGTCGGTCTGTGTTCTGTCAGGACGGTCAGGACTCACAAGCTGAACAGCTGAACTGCTGTGAGCTGTGAGCTGCTGAAATAAGCCAATCAGAGCAGAGCTCAACATTAATATTCATGACTCTTACAAATAAGGCAAAAACAGAGCATTACATCCTAGGGACAATTTATAGGGTTGTAAATGGACCTGTAAAACCGTATCTGGACCATTTTTGCCCTTAAAGAAGCCAAATACCCTCTATGTAGATATCAGAGAACAATTTAACATATTGTTTCAAATCATTCTAGGGCACCTTTAAAGGAATAATTCACTCAATGTAAATTCTTTCATAAGTTTCCCATCCTTTAGTGACTGGGGATTGTCAATCTTCAAAAAACATTATAAAAGCAGTATAGCCAGGAACAAAGCTTTGGGTGTGCCATGGGTAAATAATAGAGTGAGCAACAATCAAGCACAATAAAGTGAAATACAGTCAGTAATAGAAATACAGAGTCCAAACATGTCTGGACAACATGACCAATGCAAAACAAAGAATCCTCTGTTCAGTTTTGGTGGCAATTTTTTACTTCATTCAGTGCTATTGAAAAGCCTTGAAATATTATGCTATGGCACTCCCTTGCATCGGAAATTAAAGAAGTTATGTGTGTCAAGTGAAATTTTGCAATGCGTTAAACACGTACAGGTAAATTAGTCAGTTCAGATAAGATAATACAAAAATGCAGGTAGAGCAATATGTTTAAGCCTTTTCTGGTTCATCTAGTGCTTTAAACATGAACCAGCACAAACATGAACCATTGTTATTGACGTTTTAAAATTTCTAATTTAAAGAAATCTAGTATATGACCATGTCTAACATGTATTCAAATGTAAAAATAAGTCAGCAGTTATGATCTGCAATACTTTAAGCAACTTCTCTATTATTTATTAAAGAGCCATACAGACACTTTGCAAGTAATGGCATTAAAGATGAAAATTATTATTTTTCCGGCCACAAAATGACTACAATTTGCCTCTTTCCACACTATGCTGTACTGTTTACCAAAGATTGCTGCAAATACCAGTATAGTGAAGCTGCTGTCTATTCCAGTGTTTTCCAACCTTTTTTCAGTCATGGCACCCTTTGAAAATGTTCACAATGTTGTGGCACCACCTCGCATACATTACGCTAGGGGTGTAACAGTACAGATTGCTCACGTTTTGCTTTGTATCACAGCTTTAGGTTCACGGTTTCAGTACAATTCAGTATTTGCTATGTTGAGGGGAAAAAGGACTACTGTCAAATAAAAATAAAGAAAATAAGAACAAATACCTTAAATACAAGCAGCAGCACAACTAAATACTATTGAGCAAAGATACTAATAAAATAAACAATGTTTTTCAGGTAGGTCTGACTAACATTAGTTTTTGGTAGAAATGGAATAAAGCAATCAAATGTAAAATAACTGCATATTTAACAGTTTAAATTAAAAATGAATCCTTATTAAACTTACAAAAGCTATTCAATCAAGAGCAGTGGGTGATGTCCTTATCTTTTGTTTGACATTAAACAAAACAGTAAAGGCTACTGCCCCTTTAAGACCTACTGCAGGGATATGCTTGTGTTTCTTGACTGTATTAAGTTCACTTAAGGCATATACAGACTATGTCTGCTTGGATACTCATCAAGATCATCAAGACATTTTGACATACTTTTTTTGTGAGTTTGTCCGTTCAAGCACAAGATTTGAGAACTCAATATTTGCGAGCTGTGAGATGAGTGTGGGCTTTGGGCACAGAAACAGGCACAGATCTTCTCACAGCGCGCGCAAGTTCTGATTGGTCTTCTGGCTCTACACGCGGGTGATGACGGCATATTCAAACATACGGCAGCACTCGCATGCATTGCTCAAAGTTTACAAAGAGAGACCGTTTTTCTTTTATTATCACTGTTGTTTTAGTGTATAACTGAGGACCCAGCACGTGTTTCCATCGACAAAAACATACATAAAGCATTATTTATAAGTTCATAAGTTACAACCCATATTATAAATGCGTCATCAGATGTGAGATGAACTGCAATGAAAGTGCGTCCTGGCACCTGTTGGGA
This sequence comes from Pseudorasbora parva, assembly GCF_024679245.1. Lineage (NCBI taxonomy): Eukaryota > Metazoa > Chordata > Actinopteri > Cypriniformes > Gobionidae > Pseudorasbora > Pseudorasbora parva. Next base: position 18,212,896 of record NC_090183.1, on the reverse strand, counting down.
AACACTGGTCTATTCAAATGTATTGACTGACACAGCGCTGGTTTGTTTAGAACTATTGAGAGCGCCGTGACCAGGTGCTGCCGCGAGATGAAGGTGATTAGTCATGTCACAACTAAGTTATTCAATTGCTCTGGTTTTAAAGGTGCCCTAGAATGAAAAATTGAATTAACCTTGCCATAGTGAAATAATAAGAGTTCAGAACATGGACATCACGTACTGTAATTCTCAAACACCATTGCCTCCAACTTCTTATCTCGTGAATCAAAAACACCACGGAAAAAAAAGTGCTTCTCAGCATAAACCCAACCGTGACGCAAGCGTTGGGGATAATTTATATGCACGCCCCCAACATTTCCATCTGTCCAAACAAGCCGAATCTACTCATGGTAGGCAAGGCAAGTTTATTTGTATAGCACATTTCATACCCAATGGCAATTCAAAGTGCTTTACAATTAATTAAAACAGTGGTAACAAAGACACTCCAAGATAGCAAAAATGGCCTCCGTCACCTTTTCCATATAAGTTAAAACGATAGTCATTGGAGATTGGTGAAATGCAGCTTACTTGTTTATTGGTGTTTTCAGATCATCCGCGTGTGCGCACGCGAGAGAGAGAGTGCTTGCGTGCATATGGTTGCCAGATAGGACATGTTTAGGTAAAACACTGGATAGTATATGTTTTTTTTTTCCACAGAAAAGTTCTGTTTGGGAACCGCACGAACGCAAGCTCTTTCTCGCGCACGGATTATCTGAAAACACCAATAAACAAGTAAGCTTGTATGCAGCTGAACGAATATGCGTGCGTCTTTAAAATAGCGTAAAAATTGAATGACAAAGCAATAGCCTATGTGGCAGCCGGTGTTGATTCTGTGGCGGACCGCCTCAAATTAGTCTGTGTGGGAAACACTGGAATATATTTGATCAGTTGTTGTCATTTGTAGGGTCTATCTCTCTTATGATAAGGATTAAATGGGAGTTAATCTTTAAAGATTAAACAGTGATGAACTTTTTTAACCAAATACATTTATTCATAAATCTCTCGGAATATACGAAATGTCCCAAAGCAATCCTGTTTAAGTGGCTATTCTGAGTGCTGTTCTCACTTCATTCTCAAATTTGACCCAATTTTTCAATATGATTTACAAACGGCTTATTGTCTTCTCACGTTGAACCATTTGTCCTAGCGATACAGCAAAGTGCCCCAACTCTTTTGTGTTTGTCTCCACTCCCATTTTAATGATCATTCATCTCTATAATGAGTGTGCTTTTTGTCTGGTGTGGGTTGTTGTGCTTCCTCTTTACATGATCTCCCATCTTCCCTCCAACCTTTCCAAAATTTTCTATGCAATTTTCTTTTAGTCTGTCTTGAGCCACATTCTGAGCAGTGAGCAACTGTTGCATTTTGAGTTTAGTCTTAATCAGACCACATTATTTCCCTTTTTGCTATTTATAAAATGGATTTCCTAAAATTAAGTGCAACAATATGCAGTCTTTTACATGGGTGAAATGAAAAGTATGTGTATATAACTTTGTGTTTATATATTAATATTAATATGACTAATAATAATTATGATTTATTACTGCTAAAAATATTTTTAAAAATAAGAAATATTACCATTACAATAACATTTTCATACTTAAAAAATAATAATAATAATAATGGATTATTATTGTAATATTTTACAGAAAACTTATTTTACAAAAAAAAAAAAAAAAAAACTGCTGGGTTGCCTATTAATATGCAGACAACCTATGGCTAAGGTCTAAGCCTAAGAAGTTATTGTAAAAAAAAATAATAATAATATATATATATAAATATATATATAAAAAATATATAAATAATATCTCTGTGATGCAATTCCTTAAAGTGGGGGGTGAAATGCTGTTTCATGCATACTGAGCTTTGTACACTGTTAAAGACTTGGATTCCCATCCTAAACATAGACAAAGTTTCAAAAACTAATGTTGGACGTTTGATAGAGTATTTTGTGTCAAAAATACTCCTTCCGGAGTTTTTTTCGAGTATGGCTCGACTTGTTAATAAGAGCGTAAGGTCTGTCCTTGTATGGGCTGTACGGGCTCTTCTCCCGGTAGGGTGCACGCGCGTGACTAGAGCGAGAGAGGAAATGCATGCCCATAAACACTCTCTCAGGTGCTGATCCAGTCATCCGTGAACACTTATGTCGCGCGCCATGCTCCACTTTATTCCTATGAGTGACGTCAAGCGATGTACGCACACAAATGTTGACAGGCCACTAAATACAGTACATACCACAGAGACGGACGTCCTGCTGTTGCTGTTTCTCCTGTTCAATTTATTTCAGCCTCAGATTTGATTCTGGATCATTATCTGTATTAGCTGAGATGGCCATGGGTTTCTCCACGCTTGAGGACGTCACCACTTTGTTCGCGATCGTCATTCTTTAGCTTCGCCCACTTGATACACCTCCAGGCGCTCGTTTTTTTCCAGAAAGACTCGGTACAGCCTATATTTCTTTTATAAATATAATAAACCTAAAGACTTTTCGGAGATATGAAGGATGCAATACTACTCTATAGGTACTCAAGATTGACATGAGATTGACTAAAACTGAGTGTTTCACCCCCCCTTTAATGTCTTTAATATTAAATATGAACCTCTTGTGCATCCACTCTGAGAGAAAAAACTCCTGTACACTGAAGAAAAACATGGATTGCCCTATAAATGTATTATGTTTTAACTTTATTAAGTTTTTTAGTTAATTAAGTGTTATTTTTCTTCTTATTTATTACCCAAAAGTATAATTTATACTGAAGGCCAGAGGGCGCCCTCGAGCGGAAAACGCCACATTTAAACAGAAGATAGAAATGCTTTGATTTAAACATGACTACAAAAAACACGACTGCAGCAAAATATGATGTATTGGAGTTCTTCAAGCCGTCTAGGGTATTTTCATAATAATAATGGATATTATAATGCAGTGCTGATTGATATAGACTACATCACTGTATTGTATAGAATAATAATGCATCGTCTTCCTCATTCTGTGATGATGAGAAGCCACATCAGCTCACAAACACTCGGCTGACGATATGAAGTGAGGTAAAACATGTTATTAAACGCTGTCTTTTGTTGAACTGGTTTACGAAAGCTTCACTAGTTTGTGAAGATGTTTGACCCCTGTTGCTTTTTGAAACGCACGTTATAAGCGACTCAAACTTGCAGTCTTTCAGACGGAGCAGGGTTTACTCGCCCTTCGCTAACACACTGGGCATTTATTTAATTAATTAAAATCGCAGCCTTTAAGCTTTCATAATCGCACATCACCCAAATCGCGATTGCGGTTCAATTTCAATTAATCGTGCAGCCCTAGGGCACAATGACAGAATCTGTCCATTGTGGTTCTTTTAATTGAATCATTTTGATTTGAACTTGTATGACCTATGAAATGCAAAATGGAAGTCTTGACCAATCTTCATGCTCTCTTTTCTATACACTGACAGGTCATATAGTGACCACCTCTGTAAAGCTCCAAAATGCTTCATAAACGTAGTCCATAAAACCTGTGTAATTATGACTTTCAAGTCTTCTAAAGGTTTACTATAGTTTGTTTATAGTTTTCACATGGACATGTTTATTTCTTCATATAACAACATAATTAGCCAGAGATTGGGTGTTTCAGGTTCAGAGGTGCACACGCATTGGTCTGGCTTTTGTCTGTTAATATTTAGCGTGTGTGTGTGTGTGTGTGTGTGTGTGTGTGTGTGTGTGTGTGTGTGTGTGTGTGTGTGTGTGTGTGTGTGTGTGTGTGTGTGTGAGAGAGAGACCATTTTTTGGGGGGGACAAATGTGTATTCAGATGTGAGCTAAACTAGCTATAAAAAGTGAGCTATAAAATATAGCTTTTGAATTTCTGTTAGGCTAAGGATGTGGGTTAGGGTTAGATTATTATTTATAACTATTAAAACAATAGGAGTCCATGGAATGTCCCATTTTGATTTAGATTTGTGTGTGTTTGTTGTGAAGTGTAAATGAAGCACATACATCAACTTCTGTTCATTTAGGTCTGATAGTGACCACAGTTGACACAGTGAGCTTTTATTTAAGCTTTTATCATAACAGGTTATACTGTATGTAAGCTTTCTGCTCACAGCCTCATTTAACTGAATACCGTTTTTGTTGACAAAAACTGTGGGGTTAATAGCCATTAGCATGCTTACACAAAATATCTGTGTTAGGATACATTTGTATTTAATTTACCAGTTTATTATTCCAAATATTAATAACAATTAATGAATTAAATCTAAAAACAAATCTGAAACTGCTGTCACAACTATATCTTAAAGGGGGGGTGAAATGCTGTTTCATGCATACTGATCTTTTTACACTGTTAAAGACTTGGAATCCCATACTAAACATAGACAAAGTTTCAAAAGTTAAGGTGGACGTTTGATGGGAGTATTTCTTTGTCAAAAATACTACTTCCGGTTAGTCATAAGTTTCGGCAAGTTTTTTGAGATCATGCGTTCCCATTGACGTTAGTGGGGGCGGAATTTCCTTGTATGGGCCTTACGGACAATTCTACCGGAAGCGCGTGAGAGAGAGCGAGGGAGAGAGCGAAAGCAACAGGCTACGCCCATCAAAGCGCTGGCTTGTAGGATGCTAAACAGGTGATATAACCAGTAGCTACTGACTTACCCACTGATAGGCCGGCGGTCGATCTTTATTAGCACTTTCCTCACGCGACGGGCGAATCACTTTCCTCACAGAGCGACTCACTTTCCTCACGCGGCAGGCGAATCACTTTCCTCACTGAGCGAATCACTTTCCTCACCGAGCGACTCACTTTCCTCACGCGGCGGGCGAATCACTTTCCTCACTGAGCGAATCACTTTCCTCACAGAGCGAATCACTTTCCTCACAGAGCGACTCACTTTCCTCACGCGGCGGGCGAATCACTTTCCTCACTGAGCGAATCACTTTCCTCACAGAGCGAATCACTTTCCTCACGCGGCGGGCGAATCACTTTCCTCACTGCAGCGCGCTGCTGCACACGTCATTATTTAGCTCCACTCACACGACACGCCCCCACCCGCTCGGCTTTTTTCGGAAAGACTCGGAACAGCGCATCTTTCTTATATAATTATAAAAAAAATAAAGACTTTTCGGAGATATGCAGGATGCAATGCTACTCTATAGGTACTCAAGATTGACATGACACTGACTGAAACTGAGTGTTTCACCCCCCCTTTAAAGTAGATATTTTTAGGGTTTAGGATGGTGGGACATCAATGTTAAATTGGACTGAGGTTTTGGTTGAAGGACGTGAGTATTTATGTCTCCCTAGAGGCCTGTCGGGCAAGTGTGTGCATGCTTTTAGCCAGAGGAATAATTTGTGTGTTTGAGTCGAGACTCGATATTATTATATGACTGGGCTGTTCTCCTTCCCTTGCATTGTGATCTTATCCTCCTTTTCTACCTCTTATACAAGACATAGTTTCAGTCCTCAAATTTGATTCGCCAAACCTTAAAGCGGTGATTGATTATGATTTCACTTTTTTTAAAGCCGGGGGGGTGAAATGCTGTTTCATGCATACTGAGCTTTTTACACTGTTAAAGACTTGGATTCCCATCCTAAACATGGACAAAGTTTCAAAAAATAAGTTGGACGTTTGATGGAGTATTTCTGTGTCATAAATACTCCTTCCGGTTTCTCACAAGTTTCGGAGAGTTTTTTTCGAGTATGAGTCTGCTTTAGGGATGGCTCGATACCACAATTTTGGCTTCGGTACGGTACCACAATCTAATACCGAAGTACCGATATTAAATCGATACCACAAGGTCTGATATTAGCGCGGGTATATTGCACGTATTGCTTCTGGTTTCAAAAGACATCGCACTACACTAAAGCAATCTGCATAATCCGATTCAACATTTCACGCTCGTCTCGGGATGGAGAACGGAAATCATTTGAACACGCAAGAGATTATAGCATTTCGTAATAACAGTTACAGGAGATATGAGCTCATACGACACACACACACACACGCCTGTCACTTAGTCACGCTCGCACATTACACATTAAGTTTCCTTAAACAGTCAAATACACAGATAGATACTTGAAGAATTATGTACAAATGTCCGTCTTTAGTGAGTATTCACATAAACACAGTCGGCGGTGTCTAACGCGAATGTAAATAGTGCAATAGTACGCGTGCAAATATAATGAGATCTAAATGTCATTGGTTGAAACGAACGCTGGAGATTGTGATATTCGATCTTATGTTAGGCTGTGTGTGTGCGTTGATCAGTGTAAAAAGAAAATAAATGTCTAAATGAGATGGTTTGAATGATTCACTGACCTGTCGATCTCTGAAGAAGTCTTAAAGTCAGGATAGTGATAGATGCTTCTTGGCTAGGTTTGATATGTTCTTCATCAGTTTTATAAGCAAAGTCATTACAAATTTCACTTCTACTCCTCTCTTTATTAATTCGTTTTGGGCATCTTGAGTGAGATTCGACTGCTTTATCCATTTTGTTCGTCTATGTTGTTGTCACATTAGCCGGTTGTTTCGGCTCAGTTTGGGTAGCGCGCTGCCATCTAGCGGTGAACTTCGGAAAAGCAGCATATACCGAAATGTGCCAAATCATGATATCGTACCGTTTTAAATAAAATATATACCGGTATTTTTCCAGTACCGGTATACCGCGCATCCCTAGTCTGCTTGACGTCAACAGGGCGGAATTTCCTTGTACGGGCTGTACGGGCTCTTCTCCCGGAAGGGTTCGCACACGAGCGACCATAGCGGGAGAGCAAATGCATGACGGCTATAAACGCTGCACTCACTGCTGTCACAGGACTTCACAAAATCAACAATGTAACCAAAGAAGTGTGTTTATGATGGAGCGGTCCCAATAAGCCTAGGCCAAACATAAGCCTAGGGGACGTTCACACAGAGCGTGCTTCGTCATTCAAATACGTTACTCCATTGTTGTTCTATGTATAACATTACACTAGTCTGACGTGCAAAACCGCTTTGCTTGCTACCGCTAAGTTTTAGTCGCATACAATAGTCCGTAAACCGAATCATTTCATCATCAACCACGAGTAAACGCACACAAATGTTGACAAGCCACTAAATACAACACATACAACATAGACGGACGTCCTGCTGTTGCTGCTTCTCCTGTTCAATTTATTTCAGCCTCCGGATCTGATTCTGGATCGTATTAGTTGAATCTGATTGACAGCCATGGTTTATTAGCGTGAAGTTTTCTTTTCCACGCTGTCGATGTCACCACTTTCAGACGCTCTCAATGAAAAAGCTGCGCTCGCTCGTCATTCATTAGCTCCGCCCACACGATACGGCTCCAGCCGCTCGTGTTTTTTCAGAAAGACTTGGTACAGCCTATCTTTCTTTTATAAATATAATAAAGCTAAAGACTTTTCGGAGATATGAAGGATGCAATACTACTCTATAGGTACTCAAGATTGACATGAGATTGACTGAAACTCAGTGTTTCACCCCCCCTTTAACTTTAGTTAGTGTATAATGCAGCTGTTTGAGTATAAAAAAAAGTTACAATGCTCAAAGTTCAAAGCAAAGGGAGATATTTTCTGTTAATAAAATTGCTTTTTAAGGACTACAACAAACATCTGGTAGGGCCTACACAAGCTTATTCACGGGTTAGGGTTAGGGTTAACACCACAAACCCTAAAATGTACATTAATCCTGCCCAAGGGAACATGCAACAAAGTGGGTGAGGCCATGTTGAGAGAAGGAAGAGTTGTTGTAATTGTATGTTTTTTTCACATTGATTGCAATACAGTACGTAACGCAAATGCAATAGCATGTCATAAAAGCAAGAGATCAACATAAGTTGTCATAAACATTAAACTAAACTATACCTGTTCTATCTCCTTGCAGCATTTATTCTCTGGCTCTGTAAGCATCTTACAACAGTTCCCACACAAGTGATTTATCATGACACAATATGCCTTGAAGATTATCAATGACTTGAAGATTAAAGGGTTAGTTCACCCAAAAATGAAAATTAGCCCATGATTTACTCACCCTCAAGTCATCCTAGGTGTATATGATGTTCTTCTTTTAGACAAATAAAATCAGAGTAAATATTAAAAATGTCCTAGCCAAGGTTATTATAGTTTTGCTTTTTTAAATTAGTTTTTATTTTATTATCGTTTTCAATTTTGCTACAAATTTCAGTTTAGTTTTAGTTAGTTTTACAAACGGTTTTGCTAGTTTTAGTTTAGTTTTTATTTTGCAAATACATTTCTATTTAGTTTTTATTTATTTAGTTTCAGTTTTAGTTTTAGTAATTATAGTTTAGCAGAGTTACCATAATGAAGTGTAAAGACCAAATCAAGGTTTTTAATTTCAGCAAAGTTTAATTAACAGATTAGAGTTTAATCTTACTAAACATCCTTAAGTGAAATAACTTGATAAACAAGCATTATTGTTTAAACCCAGGACGGTCTTACAAAACATGCAGTAAAGTTGGGTATTCACCTTTGAGCAAAAAAGCTTGAGTCAAACTATGACCTATACAAACAATGATCTGGAGATTAAAAATGAAAGAAATTATATTTTGATATTAAAAAATTATATTTGATATTTTTGACATAGGCTAATACTCAGAGGATCTATCTTAAAGAACAAAATAGATGCAACGTAAAATATAAAAGTAAAAATGATAAATTCCAGACAAACTCACTCATAACAGATGAAATATTGTTAAACAATTAAAAGCTTATTTTAATTTCTTCAGTAGTACAATGTAGGCTAGCAGTGTCTACACACTGTTTTGTGTGTGTGTGTGTGTGTGTGTGTGTGTGTGTGTGTGTGTGTGTGTGTGTGTGTACATGTTTTTCTAGCCTGGTGAGGACTTCAAACTGAATGCACACAGACTCATGGGGACTCGTGTCACCGTGGGGACCTAAATTGAGGTCCCCATGGGTACAAAAGCTTATAAATCATACATAATGAGTTCTTTTGAAAATGTAAAAATGTAGTAAGTTTCCTATGATGGGTAGATTTAGGGGCAGGGGCAGTGTAGGGGGATAGAATATATGGTTTGCATGGTATAAAAACCATTACGTCTATATGGCAAGTCCCCACAAAGATAGCGCACCAGACATGTGTGTGTGTGTGTGTGTGTGTGTGTGTGTGTGTGTGTGTTTGTTGTGCTATAATTGTAAAGGGGACCAATGTCCTCACTTATCTAGTAAAATATTATGATAACTGACTAGTAAGGACATTTGATTGGTCCTCACTAGTTAAAAAGGCTTATAAATCGGCCAAAACATGTTTTTATTTAAATCTATTGTTTTGCACGTTCTTGGGATGGGTAGGTTCAGGGATAGGGGTTGGGTTAGGGGATATAAAATATCATTAACCTGATATAAAATCAATGGAAGTCCATGCAATGTCCTCACTTATATAGTGAAACAAACCTGTGTGTGTGTGTGTCCTGGTATTCCCTAACGTTACTTTGTGGGGAAATGTCTCCACACAGATAATAATATTATTAGTAGTAAATGATTATGATAACACCTTTGAGCCTGTCAATATTATGCAAACATGAAATCTCAAACGCACAGTAGGCTAGTAACGTTATTTGCTAATATAGTTGCTGACTTTTGCGCCTGCGTCTCTCGTCACGTAAGAAACGGCATTCTAAAACAGTGAGCTTAAAAGAAGTTCAACGTGCATCTCATTACCTTGTGTTATGTCCCCTTTCACTGCCACAGACGCATTGATTCTTTGTGAACTGCCGTTTAAGACTAGCGATGTGTTGACTGTCTGCACGCGTCCGTCACAGGACAGCGGTTAATCTCCTCAGCTCACTTCACGCGCAGTAGCGCAATATACCGACACTCCCTCAACCGCCACAGTCAGATTTTCCACCACATTAAAGAGAGCTTATTAATAACGAAAACAAATATTTATTTTTGCTAATTATTATTTTATTTCAGTTAGTTTTTTAGTAAGAGTAGTTAGTTTCGTTTAGTTTTAGTTTTTTATTTATTCAGATTTTTAAATTTTATTTCAGTTTACGAAAATGTTTTTTGACCAATAGTTTTAGTCTTAGTTTCAGTTTTCGTTTACGAAAATAACCTTGGTCCTAGCTCTTCTAAGTTTAGCAATGCTTGTGAATTGTTGGGTCATTTTTGAAGGCCATAAAAGTGCATCTATCCATCATATAGCTGCTCCGCACGGCTCCGGGGGTTAATAAAATCCTTCTGAAGCGAAGTTACGCGTTTGTGTAAGAAAAATATCCGTATTTAAAACTTTAAATAATGATCTTCCAGCAGTCAGCGGTGCACAAGTGGACTTACTGTGAAAGAGTAACCCCTGATGCATTGCAAGCTTTGAGGCCTCTTGTTAATACTTTTCTTATATCTAAATCCTCCGTCATTTCTCTTTTAAAATACTCATTTTAGATGTCTAATTCATGACTGGTGTTTTGTATTGCTCTATCCTTCAATACGCATGCGTCAAGGGTTACTCTATAAAGTTTTACAAACGCGCCACTTTGCTATAGAAGGCCTTTGTTAACCCCCTGGAGCCGTGTGGAGCAGTTATATGATGGATAGATGCACTTTTATGGACTTCAAAAATGACCCAACAATTCAATGCCATTATAAATCTTGAAAAAGCCAGGACATTTTTAATATAACTGTTTTTATTAGTCTAAAAGAAGAATGTCATATACGCCTTGGATGACTTGAGGGTTAAGACTGATTTATACTTCTGCATTGGACCGCCGCATCCTCTACGCCGCAAGTTACGCGTCAGTTTTTATTTATACTTCTGCGTTGTTGTCCGCGTCAATATGCAATTATTATGGCCAGTGTCCACAGGCATGTTGATGGTAACCCCCAGTATCAAGGCAAACGCATAAGAAATGACCTGTTTACACTGAGAGGTGTCAAGTAACGAAGTACAAATACTTTGTTACCGTACTTAAGTAGAAATTTTGGGTATCTATACTTTACTGGAGTAATTATTTTTCTGCCTACTTTTTTCTTTTCTTCTACATTTTCATGCAATTATCTGTACTTTCTACTCCTTACTTTTTAAAAATAGCCTCGTTACTCCACTTTCATATCATCTTGTTTAAAAAAAAAACTATGCAGATAAATCGCGTCATCCGAATAGTGTGAATTTGATTGTGGTTGGATGAGAAGTGTAAACATATACCATTCCAACACCCTATTGGTTACTATGCGATCCATTGCACTTGCACATGATTCAAAGCACAAATCACAGTGTTGCCAGATTGGGCGGGTTTCAGTGGACGAGCACACACTTTCAGTCAATCAGCGATCATTAGGCAGACGTGCTCATTCATGAAAGCCAGGTTTCATGAAAAGGGGGTTAGTGGCCAGGCTTTGGTAAGCTTTGAGCCCTGTATGGGCCTCAATTCTAGGCCCTAGCCCGGCCCGAGTCCGACTGGAGCCTGTGTTAAGTTTCTTTTTTGAATCATCCTTATGAAATACCCCTGCAGTCATTACAATAGTTCAGCTTTGTTTTTAATGTCCAAGTAGTTATATTTCGTTTAGTTTCTTTATTAAGTTAATTTAGATTTTTTTTTTTTTTTGGATAATTGTTTTGTTTGTTAAATTAAAGTTTTTATTTTTTTTAAGTGACAATCAAGCAGTCAGCGGCCGACAGTGGGTATGAGGTGAAAATTGGCCTGAAGCCTCGCCCTATGGGCGTAAAAAAAGTCAGGGCTAGTTGGGTTCGGGCAGAAATGTAGGGCTCTATATCGTCACCCCAATCTGGCAACACTGATCACACATGTAGCCTACATTTACATTCCGATAAAGGTTAATGATAACATGCCTCTGAAGTTTGAATTTTTGTATCATTACATTACTTATAGGCTATATGTAATGGTACAAAAATTCAATAGGCAACTAGTCATCATATCTTCCGCTTCAGTAAAAACATTAATGTTCAGCAGTACACATATGGTATATTTTGTTGTACTAAAATGCATTCATTTTCAATGGGTATATATGCGGCTTAAACAGGTAGCCTAGTGCATCCCAAATTTTTCAACATTAACATTTTAATATAACATTATAGTCATTATGAAATAAGACTATAATGAAAGAAAATATCATTATAGAAAATAGTTTTTTGAGGTGGGGTAGTGCACTATAGGCCCCTGTTAGGGCTGGACGATATGGCCAAAATTTATATCACGATATATTTCTTAATTTTGGTCGATACGATATGATTTCGATATTGATATGAACTATATAAAAGCTTTAGAAAAACTACCAAGAACTGCCACAAAGGATTTCTGTACCTACAAACTTCTGACAAATTAATTGGCCAAGTCTATGAAACCTCCTCCTATAAAACTATATAATATTTTAGAAATAAAAACGGTACAAATAAATTAATGTTCACCTTTTATTTGTATTTAGCCTTTATACGAACAAGAAATGTGAAATCACCATCAAATAAACAAGACTCTCACTTCGCAGACGCAGTTTATTGAGCATTTTCTTTTAAGTTTTAAATTTCAGTGAAGAACGATTCATAGCGTTATATTCTCCTTTTATGCAAAACTATACCTTTATCTACTGATGCACAAAAAAATAAAATAAAATAAGACTCAATTCAGTGGCCTATTTGTGCTCTGTTTGAGATGAGTGCACGCTGCTTTTTGCAAGGCTTTAAACAGGAGAAAATTATACATTTTCGTGAAGCCATGTCTGACCGTCTTTCACAAGCTTTGAAAGGTAATTTAAACGAGAATGAACGCATTGGTGTTAATACATGACATTGTGTGCAAATGTGGAAAGTATTAAAACAAATGTGCCACTTGCCTCTTACATAAATAGTCTACATGGATTATTTGTAATGCTTGGCATCGTATTGTTAGACATTAGATTGATGCATCTATGTCGATGTATTGTTACACCCCTAGTCAGCACCTCTCCGGCACAAGTTTAATATCAGCCCCATTCGCACGGGATTCGTATTATCTGGGGACCTCTGGTGATTTGTAATAATTGCAGAGAATGTCTGTGATCTTAATCCCGTGCGAATTGGCCATGTCTGTAATTTGTAAAGTAAAAATTCCCCCGCAAATTAGCCTACCTACCATTTTTCGCCGAACACCGAGGTCCTGTGATAACATTAGTCCTGTGCGAATCGCCAGGATTAGGCGGATTGTATATACTTTTTGCAAGCTTTTTTTCTCCCTGTGAGCATTTCTATCTTTATCTTTCACGAAGAATAAAGTCTGCATTCATAATGCGCACCGTTAATTCCCGTGCAGCCGCGCCCACACGGATTATACTTTCACTTTAGAATGAGTATCAATTTGAGAGTAATCTGATTGAATGGTGTGTTTAATATTAACATCAATACTGTTCTGAATGAAAAACAGAACAGAACAGTATAGTACAATGACAATCTTGTTTAAATAGGCGCTTTTACATTTAGTTTTGAAACTGAATCTTCCGCCGTATATTGTCAGCTTCCTACTCGTGATAAATGAAATCTGATTCCTGCCGCTGGTCTGAGCTCAGTTCATGGCGTCTGTTCGCTAACTGAACGAAATTATATTTATTTATTAGGCTACTGTAAAATAATCAAAACGATATCGATGCTTGTTTATGATTTCATACAGCTATCTATAACGAACATCATATCAGGGAGAAGTCAGTAAATTCGAGTAAAATCACAGGCTTTGCTTATCCCGTGCGAATGCGCCACGCAAAACTCAGATGTGGAGGAGTCATTTCTAAATCACAGAGGTCCCTAGATAATACTAATCCCGTGCGAATAGTGCTTTAGATAGACGAACCACTTCCACGCCACTAAAGAAAGTTAGTCTTTCTTCTCTTATCAACTATTTATTTCTCCTTACTTGTGGAAGCTCGTTCAGTCACATTTGTGTTGCGGTCAGGGAAACTCTCTTTGTAGCTAAATTGTGCCGCGTTGGATCTATCAGCCTACTACTGCTGAGCACTGGCTGCGTGTCCGTGGTGTAGGCCTACGTCATCACGCAAGAAGCCAATCGTGTTCTGCTCTTTCTGAATCTGATGGCATGCGCCCTGAACGTCAGTCATATCGAAATATCGGAAATGTGTTTAAAAATCATATCACCGTTATTGAAAAAAATTATATCGCGATATATATTGATATTGAATTATTGTCCAGCCCTAGCCCCTGTGTTGTGGCCTAAGCTTGTCTCTTGGCATTTTTCCCCTTACATTACTTTTATACTTTAAGTAGTTTTGAAACCAGTACTTTTAGTTTGGTAAAAAGAATGAGTTGATACTTCAACTTCTACAGAAGTATTTTTAAACCCTAGTATCTATACTTCCACTTGAGTAATGAATGTGAGTACTTTTGACACCTCTGTTTACACTGTCATTGCATGCGTTTGAGACACACCTGAAGTATCTGTGGCAGATATTGGCTTTTCTTTTCCTTGAGTTGTTGTATGTAATACAAATTAAGCATTTAGTTGATTAGTAGATGATGTGGATTACTTTGATGTTTTTATTCCCTTTCTGGACATGGACAGTACAGTGTGCATATGCTTTGGGGCTAAAATATAAAATATCTTAAACTGTGTTCTGAAGATTAACGGAGATCTTACGGGTGAGAAACGACATTAGGGTGAGTCATTAATGACATCAATTTCATTTTTGGGTGAACTAAACCTTTAATGACCCAGTTTAAATACAGATTCATCTTCCCAGCGCTAAAGTGAATATTGTTATATTTATATTTAAGAATTGAACTATGATGTTTTTGCATGCTTGTATTTCAAAGTACATCAGGGTCACTGCATAGCCTACATTGTGACTAGCGTTATAAACATGCAATATCATTGACGAAAAAAGACTAGTCTAAAATGTAGTTCAAAAAATAAAACTTGGAACAAAAACCACTGGTTTTAGTTTTGTCAGAGGGAAAGAAGAGCATTCATGCTTGCGGTTGCCAGATTTTAGTAATTTAAATCCCCCAATCAGAGCTTTTCTGTGAAAAGAACACGTATACTATCTGGTGTTTTACCTAAACATGCACAATCTGGCAACCATATGCACACAAGCTCTCTTTCGCGCGTGGATGATCTGAAAACACCAATAAACAAGCTGCATTTTATCAATCTCCATTTGAGATCAGAACAGAGCTCAACATTAATATTCATGACTCTTCCAAATAAGGCAAAAACGTCTTTTTCCCTTAAATAAGCCCTCTATAATAGATATCAGAGAACAATTTAAAATATTGTTTCAACTCATTCTAGGGCACCTATAATAACTACAAACTCACAAAGAGCTTATAAAAAGTGTAAAGGAGTCAGAACAGCACCAGGAATTCTTCTGTTTCACACAAAGAAAGATGTGCTGCAAGAAAGGTGCTGTTCTGACACCTGTACCATCATATTCTGTTTACGGTTCATTTAGATGTCTTTGTGTTGCGGTCATATTTCAGTCAAACACACCAGTTTGTTTGGAAGCACACCAAGACCCACCATTTAAAGTTATTCTCTCATTGAATAGCTTGTCTCACTTTTGAATTTCACATTAGGAAGAAAAATGTGTTGTGAACACCATTACAAGTTGACTTTTAAGGAATGTTTAGCCGACAGGAAGGGATAAAACTATTATAACTGTCCTCAAATTCCCTCTGAACAGAGTCTAGCTGATATTTCCTTAAAGGGATAGTTCACCCAAAAATGAAAATTTGATGTTTATCTGTTTACCCCCACAACTCTTTTGACTGGGACACAGCAACAGTTGGAGTTAAAAATCTTCATTTGTGTTCTACTGAAGAAACAAAGACACCTTGACCTTTTCAGGTCAAGTTGGATGCACTGGGGGTAAGCAGATAAACATCAAATTTTAATTTTTGGGTGAACTACCCCTTTAAGATAAATACTTTCCTTTTGTGATTCTCAGGTTTAGACATGTTGTGTTTACAGAGCATTACTGTGCTGAACGTATCCTCATGGACTGAAGACTCAATTCAATGTGCAACTGAACTGACAGGGAATGAACTTGTATTCACGCAAACCTTTCATAGAGGCTGCTGTGCCACTAATTGAACGAGGCACTGCAGGTCTATTATTGTGGTATCATCATTTTTTATATCGACTTGCCACTAATTATCAAATGTTAGTTTAATGGGTCAGATCAGTTAAAACTGCTTCACACATTTCTAATCTTTGAAGCAATAATTAAACTGCAATTGTTGGAGGTATACCTTGATTTAAAGGAATATAGTTCACAGAGTCCCTACCCAGAAGCTACTTGTTATGTTGGGATTAGTTCTATAAATGGCATTTACTCTAAAGCCCCTATCAATCAGAGATTCAGGGAAAAAATGTGTAAAACTCATTCTGGTAACTAATCAGGTTTGCAAGATTTTATTGCAGGTGTTTAGGATATATCGCTGGTATACGAATAGGATTGTGAGTTGAATATAAATGTCTACGAATGTCTAACTTTGGTCCGTGCTAAGTTGAAATCTGTAAAAATGTTTTCATGGACCTGGTTTAGAGGATTTCTCTTTCTAATAATGTGCCTTTATTCACCACGATTACTTTGTCCAAATATGGTCATAACTGTGGCATATAAGCGAAAAAGTAATGTAAATAAAAGGGATAAATAATAACTCATCCATTTGTATGATGCGCTTATTCTAAAAAAAAAAAAAAAAAAAAAATCAGGTCAAGTGGAACATTTTAGAGCATTTTCTGATTACCAGTAATCTTCTTTTATGCTTTTTGCTGTAGACAAGTGAATGAACACAAGTAAACCAATGATTGTTATAGGAGTGAACAATCTATAGTTTGTTGTAAACAGCCAGCTGTTTCTCATAAAATATACCATTTTGTAATTTGTTGCTTGATCTCTTTTGTTTTATAAAGTGACTCACAAAGTAGGCGTATAAAAATGTAACTAAATGTATTATTATGTATTAATTTTTTTTATAAATGTATCTTATGTTTTAATTATCTTCTAAGTGTTTTGTCCTTTACACTAGGCACTGTTGTAGATCTGTTTGTGATTAGATATACATGCTTCTCATTTCTTTTGTATTTCTCTTATTCACTATTCACTAATTGTCACAAAAACAAGTGGTCAGAATCATTTTGATTGGTCAGCCTTAAAGATATGTTTATTATAGTTTAATATTTGTATTTTTTTTCAGCATTGATTCAAATAACTCCAAATAACTGGTCAGTCTGCAGCTGTTTTTATCTGGTTGTTCCTTGAATCTTATTATGTTCTCTTAAATCGGACGCCTGCATGCCTAGCGGAAATTTAACTGAAATTACGATTTGACTTAATTCATTAGACAAAACGTCTCTTTGCGTTTTAATCAGCTAAATTCATCATCTGAATGCCTTTGATCATATAAGGGATTTCCTGGAACATGTTAAAGGGATAATTTACCCCAAAATGAAAATGAACCTTAGCCTGACAAGCCAGACCCACATCAAGATGTTTGGTCTGGAAACTCACCATTGACAGGACTCAATCCGAGGGGCGGGATAAACGGTTGTCTTTCAAACTCCCTCTGCACGCGATAGGATAGCGCTACAACCAACCAGAGCAAAGAAGGTGAAACAGAGCTTGTCGATAGATTAAACATTCGCCGTATCCGGTCGGCAAAACTCCGAACACATCTTTACCTTTTTAAGAATGACTTCAGTGCCGTTCTTTGTTCTTTTCTCAGAGAAAATCTTAACTCCAAGTCTTCCAGAGTCGCGGTCAAAGCTGATTCGAAAGACCGCCGTTCGCCAGTTTCTGTGTTTACTAGAAGCACGCAACCGCAACTCGGCCGTCGTCATTATTGCCCCGCCCACCGACTCTATACACGATGTGATTGGCCTGGCAAGAGTTAGGGGAATACAGCTCAGAAGGGTATTGAGAGTTGCTAGACGACACTCCCGGGCAGATTAGATTTGCTGCCGCTAGGGTGCGTCTAGATTTCTAGGCTAAAGGAACCTATGATTTACTCACCCTCAAGCCATCCTAGGTGTATATGAAATTCTTCTCTCAGATGAATACAATCGGAGTTATATAAAAAAATGTCCTGGTTAATCCAAGCATTATAATGTCAGTGAATGGCAGCCCTTTAAAAATGTTTTAAAGTTTAATTTATTTAACAGTGAGCAAGCATGCACAACACAGTTGTAAAAATTGGTTAATTAATTGTAAAAATGATATGATGAATAAGTAATTCTGGATTACATAAGGCACTAAAAACAGTGACTTAAGTGGCTTAAGAAGATTCTTAAATAGTTTATTTATTTTTTAATTTATTTTTGTTCTGCTGCATCTTTGTGTTTCTTTTTTCTTTTTCTTTTTTCTTTTTACAGAAATATAAATACTACTTCCTTAAATACCCACAAAAATCATATCACATTGCATTTGATTTATGAATCTCCTGATTTTAACATTCTTATTAATACTCAATCACTATCGGCACCAGATTCTAGTAAAATAGCGTCTTTTGAAAAGCCATTTCAAACATGTTTTGACTTTTACAGGTTTACAGGGCTATCATAACACATTACCTGAAATAACTCAAGAACTTTTGATCTTCCCCACATTTTTTATTTTATCAGTTTATTTGATAGGGACCAAGCATATTCATGAACATTGTTGTATAAAAATACACCATGTAAATATGCCAGAATTAGTAAAAATAACTATTTTTCGTCTGCAGTCCCTAGGCAGGTAACATAAAAATAACAAAGACAGCCAACAATCATACATCATCACACATTCACTTAAAAAAAAAAAAGGAAAGGAAGGGATCTTAACAAATGTGTGCATTTTTTTTTGTCCAAGCTAAGATTTTATTTTGTGCTTTCTGATTCTTTACATTTCAAAATAAAAGAAAGAGTGGTCTTATATATGTAGATTCATCAGTGTCAGTTTCCCTTTCTTACTTTTATTTATTAGTTCATAATTACATGTCTCTGCAAATTACTGTATAAAGGGATTGGATGAAGTAGTTTTAGATCACATAGCAACACGGCTCAATTCTGTTTAAATGTGAGTTTTTTGAAAATCATATTAAACAGATGAATGAGAGATTCATACTGAAACTCTTTTTGCAAGGCACCATATTTTTTTTTGTCACCATATTTTAACTTGTCCCACAAATCTGTGTTTTTTTTTTTTTTTTTTTTTTTTTTATCATTAAGGTAGGTGATGGCTTTTGAACAGCATTGATAGAAGTGCTATTGGACACGAAAAACGTATCTAGACAGTAGAGTTTAGAGTGGGGGAAATGTTTAATGCAAAGAGCATTAACCTTTTAGCGCCATTAACCAGAAATTTTCAAACTGCTGTGATGTGTGCATTAACCAACATAGTAAAATGTTTGCCACAGTCACATTTAGCTACAAGCAAAACAATGTTATTTTGCAAAAATGTATCCACTGACATTTTTCATGATGCTGGGATGTAATGTATCTAAAAATTCACCTGAAAAATTCAACTAATCATATTATGCAGAAATGTAGCTAGAGCCATGTATTTCCAGTGACTCTTGGATGTGACTTTTTGTAATTATCCCAAAATGTTAAACCTCCTCAAGATGCTTCTGCCAAATCCATACACTTGACTTGACTTCTTTTTAAAGTGCTGTAAATGTTCATGTTTTTGTAATTTATTAAACAAAATGTAAACAAAATTCTCTCTTTTTATGTGTGACCTAGGTTTAGCTGATGGGGATGTATGTTTGACTGTGTTTTGTGTGTATGCATGTCGACCCTGCAGATCAAACCCTGGTAAGAACTTTTAACTCTCTGTTTTTGTCTCGCTCGCACACATAATTATTTCTTGATTTGTGTTAATGTATTATGTTGTTTGTAAAAATAACAATATTTTGTATAGATGAGTTATATTTAAAGTCACCATGAAATTGATAATTATTTTTTTATTCATGTTTTGTAATTTAATCAAAATAACTTCCCCTCCCTCTTGCAACAATCTTTTCTCCTTTGATTCTGATGACTAGGGTTATTGATATTGATTTTTCTAATATAAATTTCAAACATTAATAAAGACAAGTAAGAAAGTAAGAACATATAAACAAATTAGCAATAAATGCAGTTGAACAAAGTTTGTGTATAGAAATTGAAATCAAATGTAAAGTAACACTGCATAGTTTTATTTGTATAAATAAAATACAGATGAATCCTTATTAAAATTACAAATGTTAAGCCGGGTGCACACTGTGCGATTTTGGGCACGATTTGGCCATCTGGGACAAATTTAGCAAATCCTAAAAGATTCCTCTGATCCTAGGCTAAAATCTGACGTCTTTGGTCGTTAGTTTGGCATGTTCACCGGCCGCCGATTAATGAGCGCTGCGATCAAATTTTACCTCAGACGAAATTCTGGCAGTGTCAGAAGATTTGGCACAGAATCCTGCAGTGTGACTTCTCCTACGACGACAGTCAAATATCTCCGTTTTTGAAGACAAACTATGACCAAAACGAGTACTAGAGATTTCTTTGTAGCCAGCATTTCAGTCCCGCGTGTAATGCAGCTCACTGTCACTGAACGCGTCATTCATTGATGATATGAACTCCGGGTGAGTTTTCTTGCGCGCGTCCGTTTTTAGCGCGCCTTCACTATCGTGCAGTCTGACATTAATGTCAACTGAGATCTTACAGTGTGACATGGCGATCATGTTCGTACAGTCTGACAAGGGACATTCGCAAAGGATTTTGAAAAATCGCACAGTGTGCAGGACCCATTATACAGTCAAGATCAGTGAGTGTTTTTCTTTCTTTTGTTCTTTGATTAAGATTAATGACAGACAGCAGCAGGTGTATTAGGTTGCTATCACTTTAAGACCTAATGCAGGGATTTAATATACGGATTAGGGCTGAACAATACATCGAATTTTCATCTTCATCGCGATATGAACTCGTGCGATGAACACATCGCAACAGACAGCCTGACACGATGAATAAGGGAAGACAGTTTATTACATGCGACAAGTAGCCTAATAAACATTTGACCCATCATGTTTAGCTCTGAAGACATGGCTGGCCCGTTCATACCATTTGCCCAATCAGGTGAAGCCCCAGGAAGTGTCAGCTATGCTCAGATTGATTTGTGAGGTGTCAATTTAGTTGCTAGCAAATACGATGGCGAAGGAAGGAAAGAAACTTCAGCTATATGGAATTATTTTGGATTTAGGAGAAATGACACGTTACAAACACAGGTACTGTGTAAAACATGCCGAACAGTGGTGGCAACTTCAAGGGGGCAGATATTTTTTTACTGGTTTTATGAGCCCTTAAGGATTGTAGTAGTGAGACCCATTACAGTTATTTTAAATGGCCATTTTTATTTCTATGTATTTATTTAATTATAAGAGCTATTTTCCCCACATTTGTTTTATTCAAAGAGAGATGTTTTTGTTGAGTTTACAAGAAAAAAAATTAAAAGAAAGGGAAACTATTTCTTATGTTAATTTCTTATAGTTATAATCAGGGCCGGCGTGTGTAGCCTAGGTGAACTATGCAGCCTAGGGCGGCAAGAAGAAAAATAAAATCCCCATTTAATATTATATTAATTTTTTTGAACATTCGTTTAAACTATTGCACTTTCATCATCAAGTTATCACTCAAATACAACAAGCATATCGGTAAGGACACTTGTTTAAACAGCATACACACCGGGATATTTGACTGCACATCACAGTTTTGACATTGTTGATCTTTCTTGCAGTCACAATGCAATGGACTAGGGCCTGCATTAAGCCTTTTAAAAAGGGGCTATTGAGCTGTTTACACTGTCATAGACAATAAAAGAGCCTGCATAGCGACAGGACATAAAATGTGGAAAACCCGCCTACCTACCAGAGCATGTAAGCGAAGCGGAGCTCCACTTATGAACCGTTCACCGGTGGATCGATTTTCCCTGAATTTCTCTGTAGACTATTATACTTGTTGTAGCTATTAAAACACATAGACCTGTTTAGTTTCATATGTTTAAATATTATAATTTTTTTGAATTATTTATTTAATCTACGTTGATTATGAAAAGTGAACAGGACACATAAGATGCGCAATAGAAGAAATGATTTGAATCACTTTATTAGGCTAAGTTTTGATAGTTAATTTTGTTTTATTTAAATTGTATCTGAATTTTAATCAATGTTTTATCAACCAAATTGCCTGGATTGGATAAATAAGCAAAATATAGCAGACAATGACACGGTGGGCAGCGCCATGTGAACAACGGCTTAAAAGAACAACTAATAGGAGAAAAAAAGACTGGGGCAGCCCTAACTGCTTATTTCAGATATGCCTATTTTCGAACCAGCATGTCACAAAGGGCATTCGGGGTTGAGCGTGCGGTCACATGACTGATTTCTAAGACTGCACTAACTAGCTTTCAATCTGTTAGTCAGCAATAGCACGTAATGAACATGTCAAGTGCTATGAAATGCTCTTAAATGACATGTGCTGTCTCAGTCCACAGCCTAAGCAATCGCTCCGCTTTTCTCCACTATGGTAACCCCGTATAATTTAAATGGCTCTAATTATTCCAACATAATTAAACATTAAACACTATTAAACAATATTACATCTCCACCTTATCTAATTTTGCTCCAAAAACACATAAAATAACACTTAAGTTCAACAATTTTAGTCTTCACGTCAGTCCCAAGCAAAGCATGCTGGGAACTACAGTTTCAGCAAAAATCATGTTTGAGTACTTGATTGGTTCACATTAACCCCAAATAATGTATTCTAGTAGATTGCACATTTAAGAGAATTACATTAATCGAAAGCAAAGTAATCACGTTTAGAAGAGAAACACAATTATGTTGCATAAATTGCAAATAATATGATTACGTAAACTGGACAATGTGTGTTTTCCTTTTTTTTCAGTGAAGGATGTTTTGTCATAACATTGTGTTTATTTGTCCGCTCGTGCAAGGGAACGAGAAAGAGAACTCAATTCGGTATTCGTGCACTATATATGAGAGGCAACAGCAGCACAGAAAACAGCGTGCGAGTGCCGAATTAAGTTCTTTTGTATCGCCTTTTTAAACTCTGTCTTCCATTAAACTCTTGGTTTTTATCTAAAAAAACATTTTCCCACTGTTAAAAGCATAACAAGGCTGTAAAAGCTAACTTCAGCTTACCTGCTTGTTAGCAACCACTTTTTAGAAACAGTCTTTTTCAAGACACGTAAACAGCTTAAAATTATGAGTAGGGTAATATTGGTGTATTATGTTTTATAATAAAACTCGAAAGTATCTTGAACTTCTGTTAACTTTATTTGTCATTTAACCAAAATGTCATGAATAAAAAAAAAAACATTGACCCTGGGACAATAGAACCAGAAGTGCTAAAATGTTAACTCGTTTCAGTTTTTTTTGCCTACAAAAATGCATCATACCTGCACTACTCTATAGCATACAATGAAAAGCCAATTATCCAAAAAAAATCCTGTTGGACAAAATCAAGTAGACCCACCCAAAGACTGTAAAAAAAATATGGACCCCATTGACTTTTTATATTACTAATTTTCCCACACTGTGAAAGTCACTGGGGTCCCGGAAGAAAGAAATTCAACTTAAGGGTGAGTAAATGACAGAATAAAAAATGTTCACTTAATTGTTAGTTACTATAAACGATAGACTATAAAAAAATATGGACGTAGTGTCCGTGACGTCATCCATTGGATTTCGATAAGCCGTTCTGAAGCTTAAAGTAGGGGCGAGCTGGGCGTTGCCATCTTGCGAGTGAGTCATTGCGTGTCACTCCTGGATAACAGAAAATGGGCAAAAAGGCGGGATGAGGGCGGAGCTTAGGTGATGCAATGACTATAGACGGCAGATAAATGGCTATCCACTTATCACTCAAAGTAACCACGCCCTTAATTATGCAGAACTTAAGGCTTTATATAACGTAAATGAATGAGTTATAAATAATGTCACCCCCCTCACAGTTGTCATGAAGGTCAAAATTAGCCAAATAGTCCAAAACCACAATTTGTACCAGGCTGTAAACATGTTTTTTTCTGCTGTAAAGTTGGGAATTTTAACATGGGGCTCAATGAGATTCTGCTCCCTTCTGGAGCCTGTTGATGAATTACAGTTTACATTACTTCCATAATGGCTTCAAGGGGAGGTTGCCGCTTGGCAAGGAGAGGTTGCCGCTTGGTCCCACCCAAACATTTTGTTTCTTGCTCAAGTAGTCGTTTTACTCATACATTACTATAGAGAAGTAAATACTAGGGGTGTAAGAAAATATCGATACACGTGAATATCGCGATATTATGTTTGGGGATACTGTATCGATATTTATATATTTATTTATTTACATCCAAGATTCTTGGCTTTGTGTTTGGTTTTAACCACAGAATGTATAACACCCAACCGCTAGATGGCAGTGTTATCTCAGAACGTATAACTGACGCGGAGCCGGAGAAGCGCAAGGTAAAAGTGCGTGCATCGCTAGTGTTTACATTAGCAAACCCAGCTCTCAAGATGACAGAATTATTCCGCTCCTGCAGTATACAGAGCTGAAGTGTGGACTCATTTTGGCTTCAGCTAAAAAGAAGCCACTAAGGAAATCGACAAGAATAATTTTGTTTGCAAAATAGGCCAAGTTAAAATCTAATTCTCGGTCAACACATTGAAACTAAGAGCTCGCTTAACATCCTGACGTCACCCGCGCTGCTGAGAAGCATTTCGATAGAATGTACTGCAAGTTTTCCTCTCAATAACAAAAAAGCTCACACCAAAACTGACAGCGGTGGCAGAAGAATGAAAGATCATAGAGATGTGGATATGGATGCACCAGCTCTGCAGTTCAGTACTTGAAATAGCACCTTATACAATAGACTGCTTTATAGAACATAGCTTAACTGTATTAAATATAAAACAAACAGTCATTCAGTCATGAAATGGACTGCACTTTCTGTTGTTAAATAGCCACTGCTATACTGTGAACCTTTAAAACATATACACATAAAGAATCCTACACTTTACATTTTACTTCACTCAGATTGCACAAAATAGTGATTAGTGATATAAATTATACTGTATTAATTAAATAAAATATTTTTTCTTGTGTTTTAGGCTTATGGTTGTGTTCTTTATTCTTTTAAATTATAAAAAACCCCCACAAAAAATAAATATCGCAATATATTGCCTCTCTTACAATATCGCAATATATTGCAATATATCGTATCGTAACCCCTGTATCGTGATACGTATTGTATCGCCAGATTCTAGGCAATACACAGCCCTAGTTAATACTATTGCATCTTCCATTTCATGCTGACTTTAAGCAGTTTAAAGGATTTCCTTGTATATCTGAAGGTTATTTTTAAAGAATTTGGAATGTTATAATGTAATTTTCAGTCTTTTTTTAAATGTTTTTTTTTTTACTTTTGACTTTTTTCCCTCTCATCCTCTCTCTTTCTTTGTTCTCAGAATAGTTGACATGCCACCTGGGATGGTGTGTGTGTTCTCTTCTCTTTTCACCATACTATGTAGCTGCGTGGTTACCCAGAGCTCTGCTTCTTCCAACCATCACCCCACTTTCTTGCGCAATGACACCTTCTTTGAGCACCTGGCTTTGCATCCTGACCCTGCATTGGGTCGGGTCTATTTAGGCGCCCGTGATCGGCTCTATCAGCTTTCTTCCGAACTTCAGCTTGAGGCAGAGGAAGAAACAGGCCCTGTGATAGACAGCCGTGACTGCCTGCCTCCAATTAGTGAAGCAAACTGCCCACAGGCACAATGGACCAATAACCACAACAAGCTACTACTTGTGGATCCTTACAGCCAGGAGCTCATCAGTTGTGGAAGTGTTTATCAAGGAATATGTCAGAAACGAAGTTTGGATGCAGTGGGCAAAGTGCTTTTCTCTGCAGAGAGGCCTGTGGATACGCAATACGTGGCGGCTAATGACCCTAATGTCTCTACAGTAGGACTTGTGGCACTCACTAGAGGCCGTGGGAAACGACAGCCAGTGCTGTTTGTAGGGCGTGGTTATACCAACAGCCAACCCCCAATATCTACTCGAAACTTAGTTATGGAGCCTGTTTTCTCATATGAAGAAACTTCAAAGTTGGCGGTGGCTGGGAGGCTTTCTGAGTATGACCACCATTTTGTAACATCATTTACCCATCGCTCGTATGTCTACTTCATGTTCTATCGGAGAGACTTAAAATCGCAGTCAAGAGAATATCGTACGTATGTTTCCCGTATGTGTTTGGATGATGTTGCGTATTATTCATACGTAGAAGTTCCGTTAAGTTGCCGTTCAGCTGGAGGAAAGAATTATAACCTCCTACAAGCTCTACATGTAGGCCTGCCAAAGTTAGGTAAGACTATGGGAATAAAAAGCACAGCTGCTTTGGAACAAGAGGTCCTTTTGGGGGTGTTTTCGAGCCATTTCGCTTCCTCCAGTCGACCCAATGAAGAGTCCGCAGTATGTGTGTTTTCACTTGAGGAAGTGGATAAACGTATCAATGCTACAAGAGATCTGTGCTACACTGAAATGGGCCGTGCAGATGGACATGAGGCTGCATACATTGAGTATGAAGTCAAATCAAACTGTGCCAATCTTCCATCGGTGAGTTTGAAAACTGCCAACTGCCTCATGAAACCGGTTTGAAAAGCTTCCAAGTTCTACTGTGACAAACTTAAGTGTTTTTTAGAGATAGATGGTCATTGGCCTGATTTGTTAATAGACATATAACACTGTAAAACATGGAAAAATTCAGACTACCTATTGACAAAATAGTTTGGTTACACTTTATTTCACAGTGTCATTATTACAGTGTAATTATATATTTAAGTACTGAGTAATATTAATTAACTACATGGACTAACTATAGGGTTTGGGTAGGATTAGGGTTTAGTTGAGGGTTAGTTGCATTGTACTCTTATTACTATGGTAAGAACATTTAACAACCTATGTAACAAGGACACTGTAAAATAAAGTGTTACCAATAGTTTTTGTAGATCATGGATAATTATTGAAAAATCTAAAAGTCTGCATTTGTTTAGTTTTTTGTTGAGTATCATATTTGTGATACATAAGGCTTTTATGGCCTATATACTATGATGTAGTGTGAAAATTAATATGGAGCTCACACTCGAGGAGGAATAAGCTCTATTTATTTATATGACCTGATAGCAAGATGAAATTCTAAATTTCTATACATCAATTATCTTTATAATAGCAGGTGGCCAACATAAAATGCATATTAATATCAGTTGTCTTACTATATCCCATTAACATGCCTTAAAATCAGATCAGAGCCCCTACCCTCCCCCATTTCAATTTTTCAGACAAAACTAATTTTACTACCAGGTGTAAACTGTGTTTTATCTGACCACTTGTGATACACTAAAATTAAACCATGAGGTTAAATAATCTAGGTGGGTAACTGAAGTTGTAGTTTTAAACCCGGAGCCATCACAGCTGTGCCCTGGGAACATAGCATTTAACTTTGGGTTACTTCAGAGGAAGCAATCCTATAATTTAATATGGCACCATTTTATGATGACATCACATTCCACCACCTCAGTTGTGTGGCCATATATAAATATTCTAAACTGGTCTATTGGAAGTATAAGTGGGTATAACAGCTGTTGTTTACTCACACACTACCATTTAAAAGGTAAAATATAGCAAAAAATAAATAGTGTTGTGCATTCTTATTGAATAAAATATCCATTAAAAACACTTACTTCTATATGACTGCAGCAAGATGCAAAACTTTGTTTTCTGTAGAATTTATACCGTAAAAGGTATTTGACAATATACCTTGAATATTATTCAGTAGTCTAATGCTTTGTTTTATTTTTTGACTTCGTCTCCATACAGAACACTTTGGATGCTTACCCATGTGGCTCTGATCACACCCCTAGTCCAATGGCAAGTCGGGTGCTTGTGGAAGCTGAGCCAATATTTGACAGCCCTTCTGTCCGACTCACTGCTGTGGCTGTGAGTGTAAGGGATGAACATACTATTGCCTTTCTAGGAGACTCCCAAGGAAACTTACACAAGGTATTTAAAAGTTTTCAAGGCATGAGTGTTTTTTCCCAACTTTTCTTATTATTTTATTTCATGCAATTCTTCCATTTATTTGCTTAGGCAGAAGTGTTTCAGAATTTTTTTTTGAATTTGTACTTGGCTAGTTATTTCAGAAATTTTAAAGAATTGAAGAATAATGCAAAACTCATGAAAATATTAAATACGTTTTAAATATACGATAAGCTGATGTGTGGTTACAGGCACACTATAATAAATATTATAATGCTTGTGCTGGATTTGGTTTCCTGTGGTCTCTGGCACCAAAAAGAGTTTAGATTTTAATTCTTAAAGGGATAGTTCACCCAAAAATGAATATTCTGTCGTCATTTACTCTCCCTCAAGTTGTTCCAAACCTATATGAGTTTCTTTCTTCTACTGAACACAAAAGAAGGTATTTGAAAGAATGTTCATAACCAAGCAGATAGAGCAACCATGGAATAGTATTTTTTCCCCTACTATGGTAGTCATTGGTTGCTCTATCTGCTTGGTTAAAAACATTCTTCCAAATATCTTTTGTGTTTAGCAGAACAAAGAAACTCATACAGGTTTGGAACAACTTGAGGGTGAGTAAATGATGACAGATTTTTAATTTTTGGGTGAACTATCCCGTTAAGTCTTATAACAAATCATACTAAAAAAAAAAAACTATTAAAAAGTAACACTAATCGTCACTGCAGTAGATCTGCTTCAAGTGATAGAGCACTTTTCCACTAGCCTGAATTGAAGTTCCAAGAGGTCCGGTCTTGATATTTCCTTCTTAGCAGAGGTCTGGGCCCAGGTCCAGAATCTTGGGTGCAGAGGGCCACGTTGATGTCTTAAGAATTTTTACTAGTATTTACAAAAAAGTAAATATTTCTCCCAACTGGATATGAATATAATAAGGTTAGATCAGATGTTTTTTATTGTTTTTTTATTTTTATTATTGGTTTATGTATTTATATATTTTCTTATTCTTTATTTTGTATTTATATAACTTTAAGTCAAGTCACCTTTATATAGCTCTTTTTTAAAATGTAGATTGTTTCAAAGCAGATTCACAGTGTTAACAGGATGCTACAGAATTTGATTCAACTGTACAGCTGCTCTGGAGAAAACAGTGATGTCATGCAGCTCACTTTACTTTACTTTACTTTACTTTACTTTACTTTACTTTCACTTCACTTCACTTCACTTCACTTCACTTCACTTCACTTCACTTCACTTCACTTCACTTCACTTCACTTCACTTCACTTCACTTCACTTCACTTTTACTTTACTTAAACTTTACTTGCTTGCCTGCTTATTTATTTACATTTAGACACCTACATGTATGGCACATAGAAGGCATTAGGGTGGAGAAAACATACTGGGTGTGCTGGGTTTACCTCTTAAGAAAAGTATGGACAATTTTTATATTTTGCTCAAAGTAATAAACTACTAAAAACAAACAACATACCTAATCTAATAATCTCAAATCATCATGAGCACAAAACAAAATTAACTAGTCATTTCAAAGTTTTTTGTCTTCCCTTGCCATCTCTAAATGGGATTCCAAACTATAACATTGTTTATTATGAAATGAAATGCTGCTATGAATATTCTAATTAATAATGCAAAATCTAAAGGCACACATTAACTTGTCACAAACCTGGTTTAGTTAAATGGCCGAAGTCAGATAAATAATTCTGCATTCTTTGCTGTAGGGGTGTAGTAACCCTCAATTGGCCCTTACCAATCATGGCCTCCTAATAACCCCCATCCACTGAATTGGCTCGATCACCCTCTCTCCTCTCCACCTATCGCTGGTGTGTAGTGAGCGCACTGGCGCCGTTGTACTGTGGCTTTCTTTTTTAAATCATTTAATACTGTCAGTCCCGTCACTGGCCGTCTTGATTTAGTATAGAAAGTAAGTAGCATGAAACAAATCTTTTATCTGTTACAAATAATACAGACCTCTCTAAACCACGCCCCCTTCTGCCACATAATGTCATTTCAAATGCAAAGATGTCAGCCAATCACAACAGTGGGTGGTTTCACTGAAGTTCACAGCAGACACGCCCCTTGAAACAGAGCATTCCAGCCAGAGGGCTAATATCATTTCTAAATTCCTTTTATTTCTATATTATGACATTTTTTTATGTAAAAACCATACGAACACCTCAGGAAACATTATAAAATAATAATAAAAAAATCCATGCCATGGGACCTTTAAAATAACCGCATAATCTGGAGTTCATCATATGGCGCTTTACATCTACAGTGGGAGAGAGAAGCGATGCGCATGGAAATGGCTTGAATGAAGCATGTTCGGCTCTAGATAAGAATATAAGAGAATATTAGAGAATATTAGAAAATATCGGTAGCGCGATCATTACCATAATCTGCCCTTAGCTCTTGTGCTGTGTACTGCTCTGTTATTTTGATGGGCTGCTCACTTTAAACCATAGAAATGGTTAAATGTAGCAATTATATTCAGCAGCCTGTTTGAATACCACTGCACTAGATCTTTGTATTAATTTTTATTTTTTTGTAGAATTTTTTTAATTAAAAAAAAAGAAATTTAGGAGTGCTATCAGGAGTAGTCTGCTTCAAATATTCTCTCATAGTATGTTGTATGTCTTTTCTTGATGTTTTATCCCTACATGAACAAAGCTGCAGAGGATCTTCTCCACTAGGTAGTGTTGTATCTTTTGTTACAGTCATTTAGCTGCAGACATTTAGAAAACAGTCTGGTGGCCACACTAGTGTAGTCCATGTCTAGTCTGGAATGTAACCCTACGAAATGTAGAGTTTGGATTTTGTGAAGTGCCTGATTAAGAATATTTTGAATTCCTTCTCAGTTTTGATTAAAGTTTTTTATTTATTTTATTTTTTAAGGTGTTTCTTGGCCCAAACGGGGAAGTGGAAGAATATGCAGTAATTTCCATCCAGCCCAATGCACTAATAAGCAGAGAGCTTAGGCTTGACCATCAAGAGAAGAATCTATACATCTTGACGAGTAACATGGTAACTATCACATTATTTAAGTGAAATTTGCAGTCAATGTTGTTACCTGTTGACAAAGTAGTTCTGGTTAGTATTGGATGGAGAGAAAAAAAAAGCATGCACTGAAAAAACTGAACAAAAAACTTTATGGTAATGTAAAGGTCCACCCAAAAATGAAAATTATGTAATTAGTTATTCACCCTCATGTCTTTTTAAACCTGTATGACTTTCTTCTGTGTAACACAAAGTGGATATTTTGAAGAATGTTGGTATCCAAATAGTTTTGTTTTCATTGACTTCCATTTTATGGTCAAAACAAAGACAAAGACAATGGGAACCATAACCGTTTTAAGATAAACGAGTCAGGCTCACAGAGTAATCAAATGAAATGTATTCTCAACCACGATACTGACTGACCAATAATAGATTAAGTTTTGGCCATATTCTTCAAACTGTACAATCCAGCAAACCACTGGTGATGCTAAAACTATTTTGTTGACACTGCTCAAAGACTTCATACTCCAGAACAGCAACATTGTGTGTTGCTTCTCTGATCAGAAATAGAAAATTAGGTAATATATAAAAACATGCATGCATGTATGAATGTATACATCATCTGCTAGTTTTGTTAGACAACATTTTTTTTTTGCTTACACAGCTAGAGAAGAGACCTGTAGCAGAGTGTGAAAAGCATTTGGATTGTCAGTCCTGTCTGTTGGCCCATGATCCATATTGTGGCTGGTGTGTTCTTGAGGGGAAGTAAGTTCCTATTTTTGAAAACCTCACATTCAGAATGCTTTGTTTTGAATAGTTGGTTACTTGAACTTGAACATTTCGTCTTTGTGCATCAGGTGTGGCCCTCGTAGTGAGTGTGCGCGTGGGGATCAGAAAGATCAGTGGCTGTGGAGCTTTGACATGGAGCAACAATGCCTGAGTGTCAAATTTCTCAATCCATCCAACATAAGCCGAGAGGAGAGGCGAAATGTGCGTTTCTCACACACACACACACACACACACACACACACACACACACACACACACACACACACACACACACACACACACACACACACACACACACACACACACACACACACACACACACACACACACACACACACACACACACACACACACACACATAAATTAATAAAAAAAAAAAAAAACAGCTCAAAGTTAATTCAGTTCCAAACACTGTCACATAATAAAAAAACAAATGACCTACTGCACACCCCACCCCTTGCTTCCATGGTGTATGTACGTATAAACATAGGGCAAGTGAAGTGTACAATTTAGGACAGAAATATGCTAATATGGCATAATCCATATCAGCGATTTTGGGCAGAGCTTGAGCAATGACATATTGCTCAGAAAATTAAAACAGCTTGATTATTGAGAGTGTTTAGGGTTTTTGAGGATTAAAAAAAATGTAGTGAATAGATTTTTATCATTGTAGGGTCAAGTCGACTTTATTTATATAGCACTTTTAAAATGATGATTGTTTCAAAGTAGCTTCACAGTGTTAAACAGTTTATATTACAACAAAATTTTATTCGGCTGTACAGTCACTCTGGAGAAAATGGTGATGTTATCAGCTCATTTCAATTTATCATATAGCAACAATGTGGGCAGATCAGTGATATAGTTGATACAGTTCATTCAGTAATTAATTTTGTTTGGATATTTAGTTGAAAACTTAGATTGAAATGAAATGTAATGTCCCCAACTGAGCAAGCCAAGCCAAAGGTGACAGTGGCAAGGAGCCAAAACTTCATCAGGGCATGATGGAGAAAAATAAACCAGACTCAGTCGGTGTGCCAGTTCTCCAATGGCCTATTAACAAACAGTCTATGATTATTATTCTGGCAACCTTACAGGTCATATTATCAGGTCAGAAATCATATTAAATTGAAATATTCGAAAGTTTGAGGTATCACACAGATACTGGTTTATTGAGGTTGAAGCGTCGATTACACAATAATATGAATATTTGAATGATCGGAATCATTGCGGCGGAGACAGGTTTATTTAGGATGGCGTGTCGAGTAAGCGATCATTAAGTATGAATATTCGAATGTAGGGTTGTTGTTGTGTTGTGTTGTCCACACATTGCAATATATGCAAATTTTGCGTCCGATGACACCTTTAAAAGCATTATTTTAATCCTTACAGATCCCATATAAGTTTCATCTCTCACTTAATTTTTTTCTTCTTTTTAGATATCTTTATCAATCCCTGGTCTTCCCAGTCTGGAGCGAGGAGAGTTTTACTCTTGTGTCTTCTATGACCGGTCAAGTTTGGCTGTTATAACAGAGACTGGTGTCACCTGCTCTTCTCCACACATATATACATTGCCATCTGTGCCACCGGGTCAAGGTGAGGGTATTGCCAGATAAATACTCAGGTTTCTTATGTATTTATAACACTTTTGTTTTGACAGGAGGCCTGGGGCCTGTGCCATAATGGTAGTTAAATATACTCAGGGTTACAGAATTAGTTTCGAGTTGACAAAATCAAACCAATCTATTCAGGCTTTGTTGGTCCCAATGATGCTGATCATCAAATTTCCCTGTTAACTCAGGCTTTGATCCTGAGTTAAGGAGTTTAGCATCAGCAGTGAACAGCCAATCACAGGCAGTGAAACTGAGAGAGAGAAGCAGTGAGATTAATTTATCTCTTCTGCAGAATATTAGAATATGAATAATAATCAGAATATGATTGAAAAATATTATGAATTAAAAAAAAATTACACAGCAAGAAGAAAAGAGCTGCCTATAAAGGAGGACAACTTAAAGACATCTTACTACATGAATGCAAGTAAAAGTTATGAAGTTAGTTTAGTTGATATATAGAGAGAATTGAACATTTAAGCTCACATGTAGTGCTCACGTGTAATTTTCATAGCTTTATTGATTTTAAAGCTTATTTGTATGACCTTTATATAGGTTATTTATTTTATTTTAGTTAATATTTATTTTAGTTAATTGATTAAGGGTATAATCATTACATAAATTATATCTAAATAGTTCAAAATCATTATAAATAAGCATGGTTAAAAAGCCAGATGCTTTAGCCTACTTGCTAAAATAATCATCTTTCTTCTGAATCAGATTTTTTTACAGTCACTCTGTCTGTACGGTTCCATGATGTTGTTGTGACTTCCCGGGAATTCACGTTTTATGATTGCACAGCAGTTAAACAGCTTGCGGGAAGCATGCCGTGAGTTGCAAAGTTTTAATTTGTTTTAGTCATACAATGAGTTTTTATATATTTGTTTGATTAAAAACACTAACTTCAGTTAATGATTTTGGATCAAATTAATCCATCCTTCCTTCCTTGCTTTCTTTCGCAGCTGCCATGGTTGTGTGCAGAGTGACTGGGGATGCAATTGGTGCGTGAAGCAACATATGTGTACCCACAAGGCTGCGTGTGATGAGGGACCGATAATCTATAATGAGCATGTAAGTCATTATATAACCTGCTGTACTTTCTCTCTCTTTCTTTGTTGTATGGTGAAAATTACAAGTCTTAACAGTGTTTCCTACAGAATTTTGTTAAAGGTGCCCTAAAATGAAAAATTTAATAAACCTTGCCATAGTGAAAAAATAAGAGTTCAGTACGTACATGGACATCACATACTGTGAGTCTCAAACACCAATTGCCTCCTACTTCTCCTCCTATGCCTCCTATGTAAATCTCGTGCATGACAAACACATCAGAAAAATAAGTGATTCTTAACATAACATCACCAGTGACGCAACCACTGGGGATTATTTATATGTATGCCCCCAATATTTGCATATGTCAGCATCATTGTCAGGCAGAACTGACGGGGCCTAACCATCGGGACTGCAGGTAAACAGGCAACACTCGAGGATGGCTTTCATGGACACAAATGTCATGTTCCTGGCTGTGCAGGGGACGTGAGGACTTTTCATACCCTTCCCACAGATAAAAAATGTCAACAGTCTTGGTTGATGTTTATTATAATTGGATACCACAACAATTTAATTCAAAATTGTTCGTATGTTCGGCCCATTTCAAGCAAGCTTTGCTCGCCGTCTAAAGCTGAAGAAAGGGGCAATTCCAACTATATTCCTGCAAGCAGTAAGAAGTGATTTATTCACTTATTGACTGTTTAAACAATTTCTAATTAAATTGAACGTTTCTTAGACAGCATTGTCTAGATAACGCAAGATGCTTGTACAGTAACAATAGGAAACACCAAGTACCATACAAAACTAAATAGTGTGTCTAATGACAAAGGTGATATATTATTTTGTATTACAAAATACAACCATAGATACGTTGCTTGCAGATCGTTCACTCAATCCTTCTAGCAAACGTCACCTTTTCCACCATATAAGTTAAAACGACTTACAAGCTTTACAAAAGCTTTTCATTTTGTAAAAATATATATTTTTGAGAACTGAAGTATGATGTTTTTGCATGCTTGTATTTCAGAGTACATCACAGTCACTGCGTAGCCTACATTGTGACTAACGTTACGCTGATTTTGGTATTGTCGGAGGGAAAGAAGAGCGTTCATGCTTGCGGTTGCCAGATTTCAGTAATTTAATTCAGAGCTCATTCAGAGCTTTTCTGTGAAAAGAACACGTATACTATCTGGTGTTTTACCTAACGTGTACAATCTGGCAACCATATGCACGCAAGCTCTCTCTCGCGCGAATGATCTGAAAACACCAATAAACAAGTAAGTTGCATTTCAGAAATCTCCATTTGAGATGTTCTGAGTGTCATTCAGTCTGTCTGTGTTCTGTCAGGACAGTCAGGACTCACGAGCCGCTTCGCTGAACAACTAAACTTCTGTGAGCTGTGAGCTGCTGAAATAAGCCAATCAGAGCAGAGCTAAACATTAATATTCATGACTCTTCCAAATAAGGCAAAAACAAAGAATTACATCCTAGGGGCAATTTATAGGGTTGTAAATGGACCTGTAAAATGTTTGCCCTTAAATAAGCCACATACCCTCTATGTAGATATCCGAGAACAATTTAACATATTGTTTAAACTCATTCTAGGGCACCTTTAACCCCTCCTTACAAATAATTGGTAAATAAAATGCTTTTTACAAATTCATTAAAAGAACCAGGAGGCAGATTAAATTATTTTTAACATCTGTTTTCTTATTTTCTTATAAAATGTCTTATCTTAATTGTACTTACACATTGTAGCTTGACCGTGACTCTACACCCTAGCTTTATTTAGTATACATAGAAGCATGAATATGCATATTAGTCCCCGCCTCCGCTCAATCACACTGCTCAGACTACCTGATCCAATCTGTCACCTTTACTGTTGTAAACGCTACACAGTGGCAAGTGGACATACTGGTTTAATTCAAACATATACTATATGTTTAAATTATGGTGCAGTGGCCCTCTGTGACCCCAGCCCCCGGAACAACGGATGGAAATTAGCCTTTGGCTTCAATCCGGTGTGTTTACATTCATGTACAATCGTGTCTGTTTATTAACACACACTGTCCATATTAAATAAAAAAAATAAAAAACTTAATAAATTAAATGTTTGGACCAGTAACTGAATCTGGTGGAAGAGCCAATTATACAGGCACGTCTACAAGTCAATGTATCAGAATGGTAATGCATTTTATGTATTGCTCTCTATGTCAAAGACATAAGGGTAATTGATATGATTAGCCTTTGGCTTGGGTTGCTAATGTTACACAAACCATGTTCCGTTTCACCATCTCATAGTCAGACCGCTGCCTTCTGTCAGTATGCTTAGAAACGCTTTGAACAACTCAGAACGTCAGTGGAGAAAGGCATATCGTTCATCATAACATTGTAATATACATCATATACATAAAATACATATGGCCAATTTTTCATATCAACAGAGAAATATTCCGCGATGACCTGGTTTCTCTTGAGACCCCCCCCCCTTCCCAGCATAGTTAATGATATGCTAAAGCCCGTCCCGCACATTGATGGGATTGGTTATAACATGTTTGTGACGTAGAGTACAGGGATGATTTTGAAACCTTGTTTTTTTTTGGCTTGGTTGCCAATGGGGCGCAGTATAACATATCTTAATACTACTTTTTATTTATTTTTTATTTGGCCAAATGTAGTTTCATGTATTTTTATTGGCTGAAGTGCCAAGCACAGGTTATCCGGAAACGCCACGCCCCTTATCATTTCGGGCAGAAGTCACATCTGGGGCAGTGTTAATGTTAATAGCAAGGGTTTATGATGTGACCAACCCAGGAAGAAGCTCGTTGTAGTCCAAACCGCATGTTTTTGTAGGCAATAAACTGCCATAACTTTAAAAGACAATATCTCAGTTTGCATTGAACTTTCAGCGCTGTAACTTTGCAGATACTGTTTATGCTCAAGCAGCAACATTACACACAAACTAAAGTTAAAAAAAGTGAAATTGCATGCAACCACCCCTTTAAAGCGAAAATACTTAGCAATAGTGTTACCTGATGATTTGTCACAAGGTTTTTTTTAAAAGCATATTTAAAACACCACATAGACATAGAAACAACATTTTAAGCTTGATTTTTCACAACAGAGGTACCTTTCACCTTTACACAAATCAAAATCACAACTAAATATTTTTTTGCAGTGTAGAAATATGCTTATGAATTGTGGATATGAATCTTGGATACCAAGATAATTTGTAATGGTTCCTTTAATAACCATACATATTTACCTATTAATTTAACTAGTTATTTATTTTACTGTTGTGCCTCTCTTGGTTTTTCCTGCTTGTCTCACTCTTAGTGGAAATCTGTCCCCACCCTACCTCCTGCAACCAAAGCCTCTAGAGCTGCATTCATGACCTTACCAGTCACAACACACAAAGTCCCTGAAACCATGGCTCATACTAAAACTCAGGCTACTGCCACCTCAATAACCGAAACTATAACTTCTACACTGGAATCATTAACCTCTCCTGCATCTGTGAAACCAACACCATCAACTCAGATTTCTTCCACTTTCGAGCCATCTGCTGCGCCCACAAGTGCCTTTCTCCCCTCTTCCACAGCTGAGACCTTAGCCACCACAGTACAGCCAGCTTCCACACTCTCTCTGCTAGAGGAGATTCTCTCAGAAAAAGAGCTCCTTGTTACAGATATTGAATCAGTGGCTCTGAGGGAAACAGACACTGATGTGGTTACTTTTTCCAGTTTGGAAGCAGTTGTAAAAACGGAGTTGCCATCAGTCATTGAAGCTGCTGAGGAGCAAAGAATATCACTGCCATCGTCGTCAGTTGAAACCGAGATGATCTCACTCACAGAATTGCCACCATTAATGGAGCCAATCACACATGATACTTTGCTCACTAGCACACCTCACGTTTTGAAAGAAACATTGAATTTGACAAATGAAACCCAAACTACAGCTTCACCTTCAAATCCAGAACCTGACGCGTCAGATGCAGAATCCAATGATTTTTTGCCTACTTCTGAGAGTGTGTCACCTGCCATGCCTTCAGAGAATAGGATTACCATCACTGACCGTGAAGAGGCTCATTTGGTGCCAGAGGAAACTGAGGAGATGGAACTGGTAGAAAACGACAATGCAACATTTTCTGCAGCTACAATCTTATCAGGGGATGGAGAATCAGACAGTAATCCCCCAGTATACCTTCATCTCCAGAGTACAGACATGGATGCTGATTACCAGTATGACTCGGCAGATTTACCGGTGAGTCTATACATTTGGAATTGATACAAACCAAGCCAGGTTTGTCTTTACATTTATAAGTAAAAAAACAACAACTTTTCTTTCTAGTTACTTCAGCTTAGTGAGGCTTTGTTTGGAATAACAAAACAAATTCCTGTTAGTACTCTCATATTACACTTGATACTGTATATGATGACAAACATCAAGAAGCACAGTGCAATATTTTATACAGCTAATGAAAATGGAAATGGCTGCTCAGAAGCGTACCATAAACTATTTTAAATTGCCTTAATGCCTTTTTGCAGTAAATAATATGGATGGCAAGTTGTCAGAGACCTAAAAATGAATGAATAGGATTTATACTATTTTATGGGGTTTATACTATTTGTAATAAATATTAAATAGTACATTATAGCTCAATTTAGTTATTTATGGTTAAATTATTGCCATTTCTGTTAATAAAAGTTAAAAAAGTTAAATGTTCACAAATGTTTATACTATTTGTATAAAAACTGGATGTTTATCAACTCTTTTCCCAACTTAACCTTGTTTAGCACTGTAATTCAACAAGATAAAACAGAAAACATTTTATTTTACAGTAACACAAAAAAAGTTGTTTAATTATTGAAATTTGCTGTTTACACTGCCCGTCTGTTCTAACATATTTTTAAAATATAAAAGTTTGAATTAAATGTAATTTCATGTATACATGAAATTAAATAAGAAAATATGCTGATTCAGGTGATTAGACATTGAATCAAATTATGACCCAGAAAGAAATGTTTATTCTTCCACTACTTTATGCAGAATTTGTACACACAGTACCCTACATTAGAAGGAAAAAAAATTAAACACCTTTTCCCACTTTCTCGTTTTCACTCTATGACATGACACATTAATTTCCATACAATAAGTTCTTGTTTAATTTTTTTTTTTTTTTTAACAGGCTGATGAAGGCACATTTGTCAACTTGGGGGCATCAGCCTGCCCCTGTGTGGAGAAGATTCAAGGATCCTCTCTGCTTCCTGTCTTAACTCAGAGAAAAATCTCTCTGCTTGCCCGAAACCTGCATCTCTATCAGGTAAAATCAAACAAACCTGATTCTTTCTTTAAAAATATACATCTGTATTTAAGTAACATGTTAAAACACTTGTTCCTAGGACCAAGAGCTAGAGTATGAGTGTGTATTGGTGATCGAGGGGCAAACTGTGGTGGTTGATGCCGATGTGACGCTGAATGAGGCAAACCCTTTTCTGTTTGACATCACTTGTCATCCACACCAGGTACCGCAACAGCACAATTGAGAAAAAACTCTACTCTGCATGGGCTACCAGATTTGTTGCATGCGCCGATGTGTGTGTCATTGCTAGTCCCTGTTTCTAACTTTAGTTTCCTGTTGTCATCTATTTCTGTTCTCTTTGGTTTGTGTTGTTCCCTCTCTATG
Organism: Pseudorasbora parva; assembly: GCF_024679245.1. Lineage (NCBI taxonomy): Eukaryota > Metazoa > Chordata > Actinopteri > Cypriniformes > Gobionidae > Pseudorasbora > Pseudorasbora parva. The sequence goes on along the minus strand of NC_090183.1, from coordinate 18,172,714 downwards.
TGTAGTTCCTGTTTCCATACTTGCTTTAGTTACTAATTTTTTAATTGATTAGTTCCACATGTTCCTTGTTTTCTACCCCATTGTCATGTGTAAATTTACCCCCCCCCACACACACAATATATATATATATATATAAATATACAATAAATAAATAAATAAATAAATATATATATATATATATATATATATATATATATATATATATATATATATATATATATATATATATATTAGTTCAGTCTATTTTCGTTATTAGAAAAGTTGATTTGCATTGTTCTTGTGGTTCTTAAGTGCTCTAGTGTTTTTTTCTTTTTTACGAAAGATGTAGTTTTTTACCTTTGGCTTTTGGCATGCTTAGTTGGGGACATGTATATTTCGACTATATTACCAATATGCCTACATTGACATGATATGATAATTGAAATTAGCTAATTAACATCACCGTTTTCCCCAGAGCGGCTGTATAGCCGAATCAAATTCTGTTGCATTATCTTCCTGTTAACGCTTTGAAGCTACTTTGAAACAATTGAACTTGTAAAAAGCCCTACATAAATAAAGGTGATTTTATTTGATATCATTAATACAGGCTGCTGCAAATAGATTCTGGCCTCTCCTGGTTTAATCCAACCTGTCACTTGCCTACAATGCCGTCTAAAGTAAATGCAAATGCCAGCAACAAAAATAAAAGATACAAAACCAAAAACAACAATGAAGCAGTTTTAATTGCATGCTTCTGGGAGAAAAGACTGCATTTTGCAGATGATATTGATGCAATCTCAAATTTTCTCTCTCTTTCTACCCATCTGAACTGTAGTATACCTATGAAGACCCAGTTAGAGAGTATAATGCCATGGTGTATGTAAAGAGAAAAGACACTTTTCATATTGACAGCACTGATCTTTATGGTGAGTATAATTCTTTTGATAATCACGATGAGCTGTTTGTTGTAAATTCTAAATAGAGCCTATATATATATATATATATATATATATATATATATATATATATATATATATAAATAAATAAAGTGGCATTATCTGATTGTGTACTTAAACACATTTCTATCAAATTTATCTGACATTACAAGATTAATTTGTTCTGTAGCGAACTATAGCGAATAAACTGTGACAATGTGAGAATGTTGAAAGTGTCTGAATACATTTTGGTTTGACTAATATATTATTATTACTAATATATATTTAGAATAGTGATAAGTTAAATATGTTAAATATATTAATATATAAAAACTGTGAAAAAAATGTATGTAATTTGGTTTTGTTTCATTTTTAAATTTAAGCTGTTTGCTTCTAGTGATTAATGATCCTATACAGTATGTTCATGAAAAATATTTGTTCGTTTTTTTTTTCTTCCCCTTTCAGTGACTTGCGTACAATAATGTGAATGGTTCAAAGATAAATTTACAAAACGGTTACTAAATCTCACTCATGCATTTGAATTTGACTGTCTATTGTAAATGTGTTATCATATTCTGTGTGCTTTCTCTACTGCAGTGACTTTATATAACTGTTCAGTTGGACACTCGGACTGTAGTCGTTGTCACACTGCAGATCAGAAGTACAGCTGTGTATGGTGTGGGACCGGTTGCGTTTACAAAGGGTCCTGTTCTCAACACATCCAAATGACCTGTCCTGCTCCTCTGATTCATTTGGTTTGTTCAATTTTCTCAAACTTGACTAAATGCAGCATTCTTTGGTTAATATGCAGTTTTTCACTTCTAAAAAACTTTAATTGAAAGACATTTACCACTTGTAATGGGATCAACCGAAAAGCATCTGAACGCTAGGTGTAAATAGGGCTAGTCTTTTTCTCTGTTCTTTTATTCACATTCTACCTTGCTCTCAAAGACAAATATTCTGACCCTACAAAACACGCACATGCACACGCACACAGACACAGACAGAGTGAATGAGTGGAAGCTGTGTGCGTATGTCTATATGGTACAGCATTATGTACCTATTGTAAGGACAAAACAGTGATGAATAAATTTAACAGATTATAACTCTTTTCCACCATTGACAGAATTTTACGTAATTTATGAGACAATGTGTCCCCGCCATTGACTGAATTTTCCTGTGTTTTCACTGTTTACGATAGGTGGACACTATTACGCATTTCCTGAAAGAGCACATCATTTCCGGATCAAAACACCAATAAAAAACTAGCAAAAAACAAATGATGAAAGCTAATACACATTATAGTCTTTTGAAAAAACGAAACAAATTTGATCTCAGTTTTTTGTTCAAAATGTTTGTTTTATTTTTTATTTATTTTTATGAAACCCACAAGTATTGATAAAAAAAAGAATGCATGAAGCTAGAATACTTTTTTTTTTTTGTTTAAATAAGAGGCTCTGTTATTTCTTTTGATATATCACATGTTCAGATATTCATATATATATATATATATATAAGTGGATAGCAATTTTTTTTTTTTAAATGCAGGCAGGGAAAGAATTAAAGGGTTAGTTCACCCAAAAATGAAAATTCTGTCAATAATGACTTACCCTAATGTCGTTCGACACCCATAAGACCTCTGTTCCTTCATTGACAACAATGTCATTTCCTCTCTCAAGACCCATAAAAGACACTAAAGACGTCATTACAAAGCTCATCTCACTACAGTGGCTCTACAATAATATTATGAAGTGACGAGAATTAGTTTTTGTGCACAAAAAACAAAATAATGACTTATATAGTGATTGGCAGATTTCAAAACAAAGTTTCGAACATTATGAATCAGCATATCGATTCAGGATTCGGCTCGCCAATGTCACATGATTTCAGCAGTTTGGAGGTTTGGAGGTTTGACACGCAATCTGAATCATGAATCAATACTCTGATTCACTTTGTTTTAAAATCGGCCCATCACTCACATCAAGTCGTTATTTCGGTTTTTTTTGCACACAAAAAATATTCTCATTGCTTCATAAAAATATTTTAGAAACACTGTTGTGAGATGGGCTTTGTAACGATGCCTTTAGTGCCTTTATGTGTCTTGAGAGAGGAAATGACATTGGTTTCAATGAAGGCCTGTCTGAGCCATCGGATTTCAACAAAAATATCTTCATTTGTGTTCCGAAGATAAACGGAGGTCTTACGGGTGTCGAACAACATTAGGGTAAGTAATTAATGAGGTAACACTTTATTTTGATAGTCCACTTTAGACATTTTACTAACTATAAATAACTTTGCAACTACATGTCAACTAACTGTCATATTAGAGTATTTGTAGACTGTCTGATTAATATTAACAAAAACTTTATTTTGTTGGTATCCCAAGAGACATTCTACTGACTATAAGTAACTTGGCTACTACAATTCAACTTATTCTACTAACCCGAATCCTAACACCTAACCATAACCTACCAGTCTACTGACTGTCCACAAATACTCTAATGAGAGTTAGTTGACATGTAGTTGCAAAGTTACTTATAGCTAGTAGAATGTTTAAAGTGGACTATCGAAATAAAGTGTAACCATTAAGGACAGAATTTTCATTTTTGGATGAACTATCCCTTTAAGGGCCAGATTTACAAAACAGGACAAATTTTGCATGAGACAGCAATCCCATTAAAGTGCAGAGGAGAGTGGAAAGTTCTGCGGGTGGTACTGTTGATGTGCAAATTAAAGAACAGAGGTGCAGCAGCTCATTTCCATTATGACCAGCACAGGGTAGCAAAAAAATAATCAGGTGCGGGTAACCTATTAACAAAACAGGCGCAGTAAATTAAAAATAACATGGCTTGGCAAACAATATGTTTGGATAATGTCTTCCTCATTCCAAATAAATTTCCAAATAAATTAAACCTTGACTGTAGAAATGTTCTTCCTTCTACCACATGCTCTATGTTCTCTGCGGTGCCTCATCCTAGCAGAAAAGTTCGCAAACTTTTGTCAAGCACAAATTGGGTTAAAACATGCTTTTTTGAACATTAAATAATGCCACAAATAGCATTTACTTGACTACCGGATCTTAGTAAATCATGTTGCAAGATTTACTCTCCTCCCATAAATTTGCCATCTGAAAGGGAACTACAAATGCACATGCAACGAGATCAGCCGTTAAAAGAAGGGTTTGCAAGATTTACTCTCCTCCCATAAATTTGCCATCTGAAAGGGAACTACAAATGCACATGCAACGAGATCAGCCGTTAAAAGAAGGGTTTGCGTCTGATAGTCAACTGAATTGACTATCAGTTCAAGCTGATAGTCAATCTGGCTCTAAATGTGTTATATTCATAAGTAAAAACACTAATTAATGCATAATTATTAAATTACTTCTACTGTAGATATGTTTATAATTTTTTTTATTTAAGTTTAATGAAGTAAAGCGCTAGCAGTGCCATGGTCATGCTTTTGACTCCTAGGGAACGCATGAGCAGATTAGATGTACAGTGTAACTGGAAAGCAATATAACTACATGACATTGGATAAAAGAAGCTTCCAAATGTGTGTAAATGTAAATTTGTACCAACATTTTATAGAAAAATCAGTCTTTAAGATGTTTTTTGTTTAATTTCCTAGGTGGAGCCTTTGTCAGGGTTGGTGGAAGGAGGCATTGCGTTAACTGTTTCTGGGTCTAATTTGGGACAGAAAGCTCAGGATATCCTTCAGTATGTGACTGTTGCGGGTGTTCCCTGCACTGTTATACCACATCTATATGAAATATCCACCAGGTAAACAGCATAGTTTATTTGCGATGTACTTTTTTACAACGAATAAGTAATATTTGGCCATTTTGTTTTTTGTTTTTGCACCCTCAGATTCCAGATTTTCGAATAGTTCGCATCTTGGCCAAATATTGTCCTATCCTAACAAACCATACATCAATGGAAAGCTTAATGATGTATAAATATCTAAATTTACATATTTGTGTTTATGCTTACTCTTCATTTTTTAGAATTATATGTACAACTACAGCCAGTGGAGAGGAGAAGTCTGGTCACATCTCAGTGAAAGTCCCTGGTGGAGGCTTTGGCCTGTCAAGTCAGAGATTCAGCTACCAGGTTAACTTGTATTTACTATTAACTAGCAATATTACAAAAAATGATTTACCATTTTTTATTTTGTTCCAAAAACATATGACTTCCATGGGACACAAAAGGGGAATGTTCTGACCACTGTGTATATATAACTCAATATGATGAAAGTAATATTGAACAAAAAGCTCCAAAGAATATCATAAAGGAAAGCTTTGTCCACCGAATAGATTTAATAGACTCGTATTACGGTCTGATCATCAGAAGAATTGTGTCTATAGCACATGACAACTTGGACAACTTTTATCAGTTTTATTATAATACTTTTATTGTGCTTTTGTGTCCTTTTTTAAGCTTGAACACTCCAGTCCACATTTATTGTAATTGCATAGACAATTGTGATCAGAATTTCTAATTTTATGTTGTTGGAACAAATAAGTAAATTAACTTTTGGTACTCTTTATATATAATGTAATTTTGTACAATTAAATCACTTGCCCCTGTACATTAAAGATGAGACATTTGAACCTAAAGAAGTTCTGTGGGATAGAGACATATTTAAGGTTAAATTTCAGCAGGTATACTCTATACACCATATGGCATATTGGGCTTTTGATGCAACTTTAAAAGGTTGACTCTAGGGTTTCACCTCATTCTAATTGCCTAAAGTCATATCTAACATCTTTCATTCCCAGGTATCCCTCCATTTTTTGTTTGTCTTCTGATTATTATGTGCATTGGAGCATTGATTGTTATGTAAAAATGGTTGTTGTGGAATTGCTGCAGTTTTTTAGTTATTGGATGCAGAATTTTCTTTGATTGCATCTCTCATCTCTTAAGGACCCTAAGCTGATAGAAATCTCTCCTCGGAAAGGGCCACAGGCAGGAGGAACAACGCTGACAATCACAGGCAGAAATCTTTTGACTGGTCGTGTTACTGATATCAGTATCCTACTCGGAAATGTGCCCTGTTTATTGTAAGTGCTACGTATCACTGTGGAAAATGGTTTCGTGTAGTTTGGTGTAATACGAGTGTTGTCTGTGATTTAGAAAGTTCTTTTATCCCCTTATATCTCTGTGCAGAATATCAGGTGTTCAGGAGGACACTATCAATTGTCTGACTGGTGCTAGTAACAGGACAGGAGAGCACAGGGTGACTGTGCGGTATGGAAACAATGAGCGACATCTCCATGGCAATGGCTATTACTATACCTCTGACCCCAACATCACACATGCCATGCCCTCTAAGAGCTTTATCAGGTGTGTGTTGATTTTTACCTGTCTTATTACATTTTATTCATTTAGCAGAATAGAATATGTTTTATTTTTAAATGTAGCTTCAGTCAAGTGTCAAGCAACAGAAAACGTAAAAATATTTGTTATACCAATGGTTAGACATTTCTTGAATATTGTAAGTGATTTGGCTGTTCTTGAAATGTAATAAAGTAAATTTCTATTAGTGTGTAGGCCTGTACTTGGAAATTATTTTATGAAAATATTTTAAAGTGTGCTGGAGTTGTAAGGGTTTGTTGTAAGATTGAAAGGGTTCGTTCACCCAAACATGAAAATTAGCCTATGATTTACTCACCCTCAATTCATCCTAGGTGTATATGACATTCTTCTTTTAGACGAATAAAAGTTGAGTTCTATTAAAAAAATTACTGGCTAATCCAAGCTGTATAATGCTATATTATAATGGTAGGGATTTTTCCTGTTGTTGATTGTTTTTTAAGTCCGTAAAAATGCATCTGTCCATCAAATAATTTTACTCTACATGACTCCGGGAGGTTAATAAATGCCTTTATAAGGGAATTAATGCATTTGTGTAAGAAAAATATCCATTTTTAAAAGTTTATAAAGTAACGTTTCGGCCGATCACCTTCTGTATTCAGTTTAAGGAAAAAGTGTTGAAAGTGCCTCTGCAGTTCAAAGGCTTACGCATCTTGAACCCCAAGAAGGCACTTTCAACACTTTTCTACAAAAGGCGATTGGCCTGAACTGTAATAATAATTAAAAAAAAATATATGGATATTTTTCTTACACAAACGCAACGATTTGTTTAAAAGACCTTTATTAACCACCCAGAGCCGCGTGGAGCACGTCATTTGACGGACAGATGCATTTTTATGGACTTCAAAAACAGAGCAACAGTCCTGCCATTATAAAGCTTGGATTAGCCAGGACTTTTTTTTTATATAAATCAACATTTATTCGTCTGAAAGAAGAATTTCTTATACACCTAGGATGACTTGAGGGTGAGTAAATCATGGGCTGCTTTTCATTTTTGGGTGAACTATCCCTTGAACTGTAGGATGGGGAGTTAATTTGATCAATTTGCTTTCTATTGGAATGTGGCCATTGCATACTGGAATGAAGGCAGATCTGAATTGCTTTGCAGATATCTCACAGAAAGTCATACCACAGAAATATCAAGTTGAAATTTTATAAAAATATAAATGCATAGAATTTTTTCCCCCCACCAAGACCAGTAATATGAATTAATAAAACGAATAGGGTCAGTTTTGAGTTAATACTGGCCTGAAGTTGGAGATTTAAAGAGATTTCCAAGTGAAATTGGATATTGAATAGAGGACGGGGTTCTATTTTAGCGTACCTCATTTCCATCCCTTGCTCATAGCAGACTGACGGTTGGAGGGGAGTGATTAAAGGATTTTCAACTCAAGCCGTCAAACTGACGCCATTAAAGAAGGAACGCCATTCTAGAGAGGAAGCAAATTTTCTGATTTTGATTAAAGGTTATCACGACAAACACACAATTTTGGTGCATTAACTTGCACGGAGTAATCGTTCACCACAAGGCTAGTAATGTGCGCTAACAAAGTAAATGGGGTCAATTTTGCTTTCATGACGACTTTAACATTTCTTCCTTTATGCAGCGGAGGGCGTGTAGTTAAAGTTTTGGGCCATAACTTGGATGTGGTACAGAAGCCTCGGATGCAAGTAACGGTGGTCCCCCAAGACTCCATTCCACCCTGGAGGAAACGCAGGCGAAGGAGAAAAACTAGCAATGTAACAGATGTGGAAGTGCAGGAAACAAACTGTACAGAAAACACACACTGTTCTATCAAAAAGGTGTCTTTTCAGTTTAACCTTACTTAAACTCAACCTTACTCAAAATACACACAACACAAACTGAAAATTCAATAGCAGATTTTGCAATCCGTACTGTTTATAAACTGTATGCGCAGATTAGTGTTTTGTTCCTCTTTTCATGGCCACAGATTTATAACTCATGCCTTCAATTTCACAAAATTGCATTAAATATTTAACAATCTAAAATAGATCTCAATTTTTTTTTTTTCAAATAAATGCTTAAAAATTCATCAGATTGGTCCAAAAAAGGTTAATTATTAAAGGCAAATTATTAAAGGAGCATTTGTAAGTATATGAATACAATGTATACATTTTTGTAGTCCCCTCCTCTCGAATCTCTCCCTACTACTTCATTCAAGGCTTAACAAACTGGATTATTCATAAATACTGTACACTATGAACTTTTCATTTTGAATTAAGAACCATATAGTTATAATCTGATTTCATATCTGATATGGCTATAAGTGATTGCATTGGTTATCGATTGGTGTTTTCTAATATCTTTTTCTCATAATGTCAATCTGTTCTCTCTCATTTATTCAGTTAGCAGACTTTTATACCAATATTTGGCGATTTTTATCCACTTACAATGTTGCCTCTTTCTCTTGTTTTCATTTTCTCTGTAGTTTGAGGAGCATTGTGAGGTGAAAACCTCCTCTCTGTTGTTGTGTCGGACCCCTGGTGTAGATCCTCAAGTAGTTGTTGGTCATATGAAGGTTGAGTTTTTGTTGGATAACTTGCGCTTTGACTTTAACTCTGTCAGTCAATCACCTTTCATCTATGAGCCAAACCCAACCCTGCACCCCCTGAACCATCGTGATCCCACAAAACCATATCGCTACAAACCTGGATCAGTCATATCTGTGGAGGTTAGTAGGGCTTTTACTGTTTGAACATTTGCATCACCATGAGTGTGACAAGCCACAAATATTTAGATCACATCTCAAGAGAAGAAAAACAAGATATGTGAACACATATGGGCATATGTGATCTATATAATTCATCATCCACTATTCAATCAATAAAAATAGTGGGCAATTAAGCAAATTTAAAATGCTTAAAAGGATAGTTCACCTAAAAATCAAAACTGTCATAATTTATAATCTCACCCTAAAATTGTTCAAAACCTGTATGAATTTCTTTCTTCTGCTAAACACAAAAGAAGATATTTTGAAGAATCTTCTTTTGCAGCAGAAGAAAGAAATTCATACAGGTTTGAAGCACGTTTACATGCACACCAGTAAACTGATAACTCACAAATATCCGCTTATTGAAATAACCTTTTTCCCCGTTTACATGCAAACCAGTAAACTGACAATGAAAGTAAACCGCGTTTACATGACTTTATTAATAAACCTGTTTTTTTCCTTGTAGTGATGTCAAAAATTATAATTTCCATATCTGACTTGAAGTATTCTAAATGTTATGTCAGTTGTGATGTTAAATAAAGCGTGCACTGTGTCAGCAGGAGATTTTCGGCTCATATTGTCCCTCATGCAGTTAAAGATGCAGTGTTTTGACTGAACCTCTTCTACTTCTGCTGCATGAGATGAGAACACATCTTTACAATTTTCTGGGTCTTAAAAGAGTCTGCGTTTGTGATATATGTCTTTATTTCATGCAAAATTCTAACTTGCTCTGTCTGGATGCATTTAAATCTGCTCTAAGTTTGCGTTTTTGTCACCTAGCTATCACACATGCACACTTTAATAAGCCCACAGAAAACAGGTTAATGCGTTAACATGCTGCGCAAAATCGAGGTAAGAGGCAAAAAACTACGTGTTATTACCTTACTCCAATAAAAGAAAACAGGTTGCCGCGTTTACATGACCATGTTCGTTGTCGGCTTATTAAGCCCAATCGGCTTAAGAACGTGCATGTAAAGGAACTAAGTGAAAGATCAAATTCAGTATACACCTTACTGATGATGTTTGTTATGTAGAGATGAGTCAATGAGCCCAGAATATGAATGCATTCAGCGGTCAGATATTTTCTATTATTCCATCCATGGTAATGCTGAATGTCAGAACATTCATCCAGGTAACTAAAACTGGTGCTACTTTCAGGTCCTTTGTATCACACTGCCGGATCTCTAATTTCAAACAAATGGAACTGGCGTCATCTTGCATCTCCGTTATCAATTGCATTGAAAATGGTGTCAGGGGACTTCAATATTAATATTACTTTAAATTGTTGTCGTTTTTGTCTTTTTGTTTGGTTAATTGTTTTGTACGTTGCTTTAAGATTATATACAAGTCATTGACGTCAAATATATGCCCTCAGGCTGATGCAAGACTCTCCTATTGTCAATAGGATCAAAATCCTATTGTCAGGATTTATTTTTCAATAATGACTAGGTCACTTTACATTATTATCCACTTATTACTTAATACTGTTTAAGAGCTTAATCTCATGTTTCTTCTAACTTTTTCTTGGATCCCTTTTCAATTATTTCCACAGGGTGAGAATTTAGACTTGGCCATCTTTAAAGAGGAAGTAGTAGCGCTGATTGGAGAGGGGGTTTGTTCTGTTAAAACTTTGACACATAATCACCTTTATTGTGAGCCACCACCCCAGCAGCCCCCGCTCTCCCTCAGGCATGGACGCAAGCGAGAGGGAGCTGAGGCCTTTCCAGAATTTATAGTAAGCCTTGCGCCAACACCCTCTCAACACACAGACTGAGCGTAACCCTATAAAGCCTACTGTATTCGGTTTAAGATATTTTTTTTTAGAAAAGTCAAATGTGATGCATCTGTCTTTTGAGGAATGTATATTCATTATATTTTTTACCCTACGATAAAAATAAATCTAAGCATTTAAATATAATCTTACTAAGACATATTATTTGGAGATATAGTTTCTCTTTTGAATATGGGCTTCATATTCTCCTATATCATATATGAGCAATAAAAGCCTGATGTATCAAATATGATATATTTGAAAAATATTTGTGTGTGTGTGCTTATACATATAAAATATACTTCATGAAAATATACATTTGAAATGGAATGCATTTTTACACTTTAGGCAAAATCTATAAAAGAAATGGTATGTGTGTGTATATATATATTAAAATATTTTTTTAAATTATTTTTATTTTCTCTTATAGATTTTGTCTAAAGGTTCAATAAATGCATTCCATTTCAAATAAATAAATTTCATATGTCAGGCTTACAAGTTGCACCTACATCTTTTCTGAAAGTGTGGCTATAACGTGAACTTTTGCAGTGGATATTGTATTGCATTAACAGTGGTATAATAGTGTTTCTGTCTGTATGCAGGTGCATATGGGAAACCTGAACTTTTCACTGGGACAAGTGCAGTATGATTCTCTTAGTCACTCCATCTTTCCACTGGTGGCGCAGATTGGGGTTGGAGCAGTTGCTTCTCTTGTTGCTCTTATTGTACTTATCATCGTGTTTATATACAGGTATGTATGATATATAATAGGAAAGAATACAGTGCTGTGAGAAAGTTAGTATCCTATAAAGAGTGTAGCTTTCAGCATATTTGGACATACAGATATTAGATATATACTGTAATTATGACACTTAGGATGTATATTTGCTTCCCACTACTTATGGACAGTACATCAAGAATAATCCAATAAATCATTATGGACACATTTATAGATTGCTAAATGAATGAAACTGATTTTGTTTTCTCTCATTTCTCTTCTCAGGAGAAAGAGTAAACAGGCTCTGAGAGATTATAAAAAAGTTCAGATCCAACTGGAGAATCTAGAGACCAGTGTGAGAGACCGCTGCAAAAAAGAGTTTACAGGTAATTTACAGGTACATTTAGGATAAGACCAGAGGATAGTTACGAGATTTTAAGGATACCAAGTTTAAGAATAGTTATAGGTGAGGCTAAAATCTAATCAGTCATTCATAAAAAGAAAATATACACCTGCTCAAATGATTTGTTTAATTCACAGTGGTTAAAATTGCAAATATAGTGATACCATTTGGCAATATTAGTCAAAACATAGTCTACTTGTTCCTTAGCTTCTGAGGAGTTTATTTAACTTCGAAACACCTAACAAATTAGTCCCTCATGTAAAGCTGACCTTCATATATGTTTGACTCTTAAACCTTCTCAGACCTGATGACTGAAATGATGGATATGACGAGTGATCTAGTGGGATCAGGAATTCCTTTCTTGGAGTACCGTAGGTATGCTGAACGCATCTTTTTTCCTGGACATCGTGAGTCCCCACTTCACAGAGACCTAGACGTGCAGGAGTGTCGGCGGGCCACAGTCGAGCAGGGACTCATTCAGTTATCTAATCTCCTCAACAGCAAACTGTTCCTCACAAAGGTAGCTGAAATAATACCCTTTTCTCACTTTTGATCTATGAGATTTCTCTCCTAAATGTACCCATTACATTATTCCCAACAGGAAACATTTTAGAGATGTTTAAACTAGGCCCATTTGTTGACCTGATGCCACACACCACAACGTGTGTATTTTCTGAGCTTAGAACATCTTTTAACCTGACAACAATTTATAATGCAATACTAAATGCATAATCTTATAATGTGTGTGGTGTGAGACTCCTAAAACAGCGAGACGTGACGCAATCGCCACTTATGTGTACTGTAAAAAGCGAACCACAGTTGAAAATAGCTCAGATGACACTAAAATAGCAGAACTGCCCCTTAATGCACATGGTCTGAATTTTTTGGTTTGTTGCACATTGTTTCTGCAGACAGAACTTTGATTCAAATGAAAGTTTGGAAGAATCCAAAATGTTTGCCATTTTTTAAAAATAAGAGGCATCATAAAAATTGCATTTTTGTTTTTTATTTCTACATTTAAGATAATACCTGAGGATAGATACAAGATTTTTAAGATTTACTTAACAGCTTGTGCCAGCGCAAAGCACAAACCCTCTTTTGGCTAAATCCTATCAGGATTTACTAAAATCATGCAGTGAAAAATTTGCGCTGAAAAGGCGTGGACAGTTATTTTTGTGGCTGACCTTATTGCATATGCATTTGTAGAAGTTTTCCTTTCAGACGCAACATGTATGGTAGGAGAGTATTTAAATGAATCATGCAAGGTGATTTACTAAGGTTTGCACTCAACAATTTACAGGTGTTCGCGTTATTATTTACCGCCCAAAAAAGCACATCTTAAACCAAGATGCTAAGTGGTAGATTGCGTTGGTCATTATGGTAATTATTTGAAAATGATCTGTGTCCTTTAATTTCCATGTCGCCAGTAGGTCACTTGCAGAACTTTTCATTCCCATCTGTGCTATTTTTGAATTTCAATCTCACACTAATTTGGTAGTTTTAGAGGGGTCTGGGTTTGTAGCACATTTGTTCTGCAGACAAAGAATTCCAAAACTTTTAATTTAACAGTTACTACAGCCCTGAATAGGATTCTCTAACACTTTATTTTAGTGTCCTGTTACATGTACTTACTATAGTAATAACAGTAACAAGCAACTAAACCTAAACCAAGCCTGAAGTACATGTTGTTGATTTAATATTAATCAGCAGTGCTGAGGTCATGCATTACAAGTAACTTAAGTTACGTAATCAGATTACTTTTTCAACTAACTAGTAAAGTAACTTTTGTTTTAAGTATTACTTTTAAAATTGAAAACAAAAATATCTGAATTACTTTTTTTTAAAAGTAACGCAAATGTTTCACATTGATTTGACTGACAAACTGTCTGAGAACTCTCTTTAACTTTCCCATGTTGAGAAAAATCTAGAGTCAGAGGTGCTGTGTGAATATGAAATGAATAATGAATGTAAAATTGACTGAAAAATGAAATCAGTCAAATGCACAATCAGAATACTATGCAAACCTCCAATAATTAAATATTAAATAAAACACATTTTTAAGGATTTAATCTCACTTTATTGACCAATGTCTTGCTGCTAAACTTCCATAATTCAGTTAAACTGAGCAAAAATTACTGAAAGGTTTGTTTGAGCTGCACCCTCTATTGTACGTGTGAATTTGCATTTTTACCACAGCCTGAGGCCTATCATTTCAGTTTTGGTGTGAAAGGGTCTTTACATTTGTACAAAAATAGAACCTTTTTGTTATAAAATACAGAAAGAAAAAAAAACAAGCCCAGGGGAGAAATAGTAACGCAAAGGTCACGTAACGCATTACTTTTCTTAAAATGTAACCAAGTACTGCAATCAGTTACTTTTTAAGGGAGTAATGCAATATTTTAATGCATTACTTTTCAAAGTAACTTTCCTCAACACTGTTAATTAGTACCTATTTATTTGTGCAATTACACTGTAACAAGGATACCTTAAAAAACAGTGTAACTGCTATTTCACAAAACGGATGTTTACATAGTAAACATGACAAAATAACTGAATTCACAAAAATGTCCATATTCAAAAAAATTCCATATTCATATTCTGTCATTACCTTGATGATCCACTGTTTTGTGATAGTTTTTCACGAGCCTCTAATTTATAAAAAAAAATTCTAAAAAAATTCTAAGACCTGCTCCTTCTTTGGTTTACTAGCGTTTTCTGCATATTTGAGCCCTTTCCAACAGTCACTGATTTTTACATTCATATTTTTACACTGAGGATAATTTAGGGACTCGTACACAACTATTACAAAAGGTGCAAAGTGCAAACATTTACTGCTGCTCAAAAAGGAAACGTGCTGCATTAAGAGCCAGGGTTTAAAAAGCTTTTTTCAACAGGAAGATCAGGTTAAATTATTAGCTTATTTAGTTTTCTGGGAATCATCATTTAAAACATCTTTTATTGCTTATAAAGGTCAGTACTAAGTAAAAAAATCTGAGTCTGTGAGGGAAAAAAAAGAGTCTGTGCAAATGAATGCACTAACATAACTACATGATAATGCTTTCCATTTTTATATATTCATTCTCTCATGTTTCTTTCCTAAAGTTTATCCACACTCTTGAAAGCCAGAGGACATTTTCACCCAGAGACAGAGGATATGTGGCGTCTTTGCTCACTGTGGCTCTTCACAGCAAACTAGAATACTTTACTGACATACTCAAAACTCTGTTGAACGATCTGGTGGAACAGTATATTGCCAAGAACCCTAAACTCATGCTCCGGAGGTAAGAATGATAGATTATAACTGACATTAGAAGTAGTAATATCAATCAACAAAAGTGACTATAACTGAGGCTTTAATTCTCTTCTCAGAACTGAGACAGTAGTTGAAAAGCTCCTGACAAACTGGATATCCATCTGCCTCTATGCTTTCTTAAGGGTGTGTATTGGTAGATTTGTTTGGTTTTTATTACATACGTTTAGAGTGGATAAAATTAGATATTTTAGAATTGTTTGATGACACATGCAATTCTGAAAAATATGTTTAGACAGTTACCAATGTTAAATTGTTGTCCAAAAATGTAATTAGCCTTCCAAGACCCAACAATGTGCAATATGTTGTGCATTAATGCATTAGGATGTCCTTATTAAGATACTTTTTATACCCATACGCTTAAATTGAAATTCAGTGAACTAAGAGAGTTGCTACTTTAGGATGTTAGTTTTTTTTCGAGTAGATTATCCATTTCAAATTGTCATAAATGATTGTATTTCTGCTCTCTGTGTTCAGTATTCTGCTGGTGAGTCTCTGTACATGCTCTTCAGAGCGATTAAACACCAGGTGGATAAAGGACCTGTGGATGCAGTGACGGGCAAAGCCAAATACACCTTAAATGATAACCGCTTGCTGAGAGAGGATCTGGAATACCGCACTCTGGTCAGAATGTTTTAACTGACTTTCTTTATTAAACGGTATTAGTGCATTAGTCTAATTTGTTAATCCTTGTTTCTGCTAATAAGCATCTGTAAAAAAAATGATATTAGTGAAACAATTTCTCCATCTTTAGCTTCAAATTGCGTCCACTTTTTCCGTCACTTTGTTTAAACTTAAATTTAAAGTGTTTTTTGCTGTTTCCATCCAAAGTTGGAGGCAATTCGAGACAAAACCGACTGTTTACAATAATGTTTTGACATCATTTTGCGTGTATTTGTCCGTTCAAGAGCTAGAAGACATGAAAGAGAACTTAGCATTGCGCACTATGAGAGGCGGCTGCTTGTGTGTGCGCTTTAGATGTGTACACAGCACAGAAAACAGCACAGGTCTTTTCGTGCCTCAATGGTTTACAATTATATTAAAACGCACACAAAGGAATCAATAAGAGAAATCTAAATTTTTAATTTTCTAACAAGTATCCGATTCCAAAATTTTCGATTTTTCCAATCCTTTTCACTGCAGTGGTTCAGGCTGCAGGATTGCCAAATATCAGAAGAAACGTTATCATGATTGTGTAAAAGCCTGACACCTTTATAATTTTCACGTCCAGTTGTTTAAATAGCAAATGCATTAGCACGCATCTGTTCGTCCATGTCCTGTTCGCTGGTCTGAAAGTTAGGTGTGTTCAGGTGCATTGTTGGTACCCAAAACACACCCATATTAGAGACCGGGTACAACCATTTTGGGCGATGCAGCTGGCTTTTTTCCATGGTTAAACTAGCAAAAGTAAATTCAGAGTCAGACTAAGTACTAAGTACACCTGTGCCATGCACTTTTTAGACAATGCGCTTAGATCGTTCAGCTGTTTTAGTATCTCGGTGCCTGTCTGCATTTAGATTTGAGAAAAAAACATTCCTGTATGTTCTAGTTTACCTGTGTTTTAGTTCCTGTTTACATGGTTCCCTTTGCTAGTTGGTTTCTTAGGATACCGATTATCTTCCTCATTTACTTCCTCATTTATTTAAATTATTTATAGACACCTGTTTCCTCAGTTCCTTGTCAAGTATTTTCTTTATGTAGTATGTAAAACTGTTGTATTTATTTTCTCCTGTGATCTAACTCTAATTCATGGATGCATTACAGAATTAGAATCAGATTTTATTGTGCTGACATCAAATTGAGATAATAAAAAGATTCACAAAAATACTTAATTTTCTCTTAATACTTAATCTCTCTCTCTCTCTCTCTCTCTCTCTCTCTCTCTCTCTCTCTCTCTCTCTCTCTCTCTCTCTCTCTCTCCCACTCCCACTCCCACTCGCTCTTTCATTCTTATTCTCTAGAACGTGAATGTCTTGATGCAGGGAATAGGTGTGAATGAAGCTCAGCCAGTTGCTGCTAAAGTTTTAGATTGTGACACTATAACCCAGGTGAAAGAGAAGATACTAGACCAGGTGTACAAGGGCACCTCATACTCTCATAGACCACACACTGACTCCGTGGACTTGGGTGAGAACATTTTATACTGTCCATGTTGGCCCTCTTTCTTACATATCAACTTTCTTACATATCAATTCTCTCTAGTTGAATTCATTAATTAATTCTTTCGTCTTTATTTTTTCTTTAAAACATTGCCTGGCTTTAAATTTACATGCTGTTTTGGACATTTCCAGAATGGCGCTCTGGTGTAGCAGGTCACCTGATCCTCTCAGATGAAGACCTAACATCTGTGGTTCAGGGCAATTGGAAACGCCTCAACACGCTCCAGCATTATAAGGTATAAAACAATAAAGCACTTTTAAAAAAAAGAATTCTGAAAAATCCTATTCATGTATAATAGGAATGGGCAACTTTGGGTCCTAGAGGGCCACTGTCCTGCAGAGTTCAGCTCCAACCCTGAATAAAAACTCACCTGTATATAGCTTTCTAGTAATCTTTATAACATTTATTAGCCTGTAAAGGTATGTTTAATTATGGTAGGAGCTTAACTCTTCAGTAAAGTGGCCCTGGAGGACCGAAGTTGTCCAGATGAAATTAGTTTTAAAGCAGCTTCTCTAAGTAAGACATACTAGTTTATATAATATATAAAACATGTATTTGAAATTGTAATATGCAAAATAACAGTTTTGCTGTATTTTTGATACAATAAATGCTGCTGTGGTGAGTAGTGATGGGGAGTTGACTCCAAAAGAGTCGATTCCTCGACTCTGAATAGCCCCAGAATCGGGGTCGACTCCAGTACAGGAATCGACTCTTGCTGTCAACTTTACTGAATCTCTCATCTAAAGTGCATAGAAGTTCAGTGCACTATAAGCAATGAAGCGAGCCGCGAGGTAACACTGACGTTGTGTACGCCGCGTCAGAGAGCTGTCGCAGAAACTTTGTCACACATTTATTTGAGTACTTACTTTAGAAATAAAAAACAATCACAGCGACTTTAGTTTGTAATTATAGGAAGCCATCCATGCTAGCTTTAGTTTCATTGATGGTAGGCTATATATTATTGCAATAAATATAGATTTGCTTTCCCATATGGTAACCATGTGTTTATTAAACTAACCATAAATCATAAAAATATCAAGAAGAAACGCATCAATAGTGTGCAATCGTGCGTTTAGCGCCATCACTTGACAACATCGTTTTTCGTGACTTTTAATAGGTTATGTAGGCCTAATAATAGATACAGAAATGTTGATAGCCACGAAAGTCATCGCTAAATTTGACTAATTTGGATGGCCACACTAAAAGTGTGCGGTTTTAATAAGAGGATTTTAGGACTTTGTGTTGGGAGGAAATAATTTAAGTGTGTAACAACAGCAATTTTGTCTGATTTCTAACCCTGTATTGATGTAAAGTAAACAGAGGAGTCGATTCCATAGACTCCCACAGTGGGAGTCAGGAATTGGAGTCGACTCCAAAAAACCTGGAATCGAACACCCCTAGTGGTGAGCAGAAGAGACTTCTTTCAAAAACAAAAACTCTTAACCGACCCCAAACTTTTAAACTGTAGATTATATACAAATATGCTTTGTACATTTTTTTTTATAACTTTCATTATTCACATATTTTTTGGATTTTAGGTTCCAGATGGAGCAACTGTTGCTTTGGTGCCACGCCATAGCAAGCACATTCACCATGATACCCATGACTACATTGCAGGGGAGAGTGAGTACAGTACATATGACTATCTACAATGTTCATGTCCTCACACACACAAAACATGTTCAGATTTCTAATGTGTAATTTTTTATATATATATATATATATATATATATATATATATATATATATATATATATATATATATATATATATATATATATATATATATATATTCAAAGCAAAGTGAGTCATGGCACAGATCAATAATGTGACTTTAGTAAATCTAACAGGCAGCAAAAAAAATCTGATGCATTAGGAAGTCTAAATACTTCCTCTCTTTTCATATCTATTTAAGAATTCTGAAAAACAGCCTTGCAGTCTTTTCCTGCAAAAAACCTATAGAACAACATGTACAAAACATAAGTTGACTTCATGAGTAAATGGGTTATAAAGTGTAGAAAATATCTAATTTTGGAAAAGTACTTGAAATAAAACAAAAGTAATTGTAGTTTTACTGTACTATATTAGAATATAATCAAAAAGTTGATTTATTTTACTAATACCATTCAAAAAGTGAAACTTTTTGTTTGTATATTATGTGAATTCATTGCACACTGACTGATATATTTCAAATGTTTATTTCATTTAATTTTGATGATTATTACTGACAACGAAGGAAAATCCCAAATTCAGTATCTCAGAAAATTTTAATATTACTACAAATACAAACCAATACCCATACAAAGAAAGGGTTTTTAGAAATCTTGGCCAGCTGAAAAGTATGAACATGAAAAGTATGAGCATGTACAGCACACAATACTTAGTTGGGGCTCCTTTTGACTGAATTACTGCAGCAATGCAGCGTGGCATGGAAGTTGATCAGGCTGTGGCGTTGCTCAGGTGTTATGAGAGCCCAAGTTGCTCTGATACAGTACTTCAGCTCTTCTGCATTGTTGGGTCTGGCATATCGCATCTTCCTCTTCACAATACCCCATATATTTTCTATGGGGTTAAGGTCAGGCGAGTTTGCTGGCCAATTAAGATCAGGGATACCATGGTCCTTAAACCAGGTACTGGTTGTTATGGCAATGTGTGCAGGTGCCAAGTCCTGTTGGAAAATGAAATCTGCATCTTCATAAAGTTGGTCAGCAGCAGGAAGCATGAAGTGCTCTAAAACTTCCTGGCATACGGCTACATTGACCTTGGACCTCAGAAAACACAGTGGACTAACACCAGCAGATGTCATGGCACCCCAAACCATCACTGATGGTGGAAACTTTACACTGGACCTCAAGCAAGGTGGATTGTGTGCCTCTCCTCTCTTCCTCCAGACTCTGGGACTCTGATTTCCAAAGGAAATGCAAAATTTACTTTCATCAGATAAAAGAATTTTGGACAACTCAGCAGTCCTTTTTGTCTTTAGCCCAGACGAGACGCTTCTGACGCTGTCTGTTGTTCAAGAGTGGCTTGACACAAGGAATGCGACTGCTGAAACCCATGTTTTGCATACGTTTGTGCGTAGAAAAATAATTCTGAAAAATCCTATTCATGTATAATAGGAATGAGAAACTTTGGGCCCTAGAGGGCCACTGTCCTGCAGAGTTCAGGTCCAATCCTGAATAAAAACTCACTGCATATAGCTTTCTAGTAATCTTTATAACATTTATTAGCCTGTAAAGGTATGTATGCATCTCACATTCCTAATATTATGATCCGAAGAAAGCTTATGCAGCGACTGTGTTCTTCCACAATATCTTGCTATCTTCTTCCACATTGTTATTGCTGCTGGCTAGTAATCCGAACAGCCCCATGAGTCAGTAGGCGGGGCTACTGAATTACACTTCTGTAGAGGCGTGTTTCGTCGCGCGATGATGTAAAGATGAAGCACACCCAAGATGAAGTTGTTTTCTGGGCCTGGTGTCTATGAAAGCTTTTCTTTGACTAACAAGGACATTTTCAGATCTGAAACTTACAGGATATTCTTACATTATCATGACCTTTTATATATCAAAAGCTCAAGGGAAAGTTGATTTCTCAATTCATCACCCCTTTAATGTTCTTGGACACAGAACTCTGTAAACACAGCCTGCCTCTTTTGCAATGACCTTTTGTGTCTTGGCCTCCTTGTTCAAGGTGTCAATGGTCGTCTTTTGGACAACTGTCAAGTCGGCAGTCTTCCCATGATTGTGTAGCCTACAGAACTAGACTGACCCTGCGTCCCAATTCGCATACTATCCATACTAAATAGTTCTCGAAAATAGAATTAGTATGTCCCAAATTGTATTATGTTGAAAAGAGTATTCCAAACATACCCGGTTGGTTTACTATTTCCGGCCAGAATTTGAAGTACAGATTGACGCACACTCTAACGGCTGATATTGCCCACAACCCATTGTGAGTTGGACGAGGATTCGATTAGAACTACAAACACGGATAAAAGGTGTTAAAAATCTACGAACATGGCGGATGTCCGACGGTTAAGTAGAGAAGTTTAGATAAAGGGGTTTGAGTTACCAACTAATAATATTTAACCTGACAAAAATATATTTATTCAGTGTTGTCCACATTATATTTCATCTGCAGCAGCATTGTGAACTTTTGTAATGACACGTTTGGCCATTAACTTTTAAATGCATCATTATATTTAAACTGCAAACACATGAGGAGAGTCTCTGCATTAAAGACACACACATGGCAGATCAACGTGTGGCTACGTTTCTCTCCCATACGGTCGGAGATTAATCTGAATGTGGAGGATTTGAACTGTGACGAATCTGACAATGATTGACAGGGCAGATAAACGGTGACGGGATGCAGCGACAGAGTCCGTTAAAGATGGCGAAGTAGTATGTCCCAAAGCTTGCATACTTATCTGCTACACACTCAAAAGTATATACTTTTTCTTCACAAAAATAGTACATAATTTTAGGACGTAGTATAAGTAGGCGAATTGGGACGCAGCATGAGAGACCATTTAAAGGCCTTTGCAGGTGTTGAGTTAATTAGCTGATTAGAGTGTGGCACCAGGTGTCTTCAATATTGAACCTTTTCGCAATATTTTAATTTTCTGAGATACTAAATGTAGGATTTTCCTTAGTTGTCAGTTATAATCATCAAAATTAATATAAACATTTTAAATATATCAGTCTGTGCGTAATGAATGAATATAATATAAGTTTCACTTTTTTAATGGAATTAGTGAAATAAATCAATTTTTTGATGATTTTCTTATTGTATGACCAGCACCTGTATATGAAATTAATCAATGAATAAAGGTGTGCGTTTTTTAAACGCATAACTACCACATTTATGTTCTCTATAATCAAAACTGGAATACCTATATAGAAATGTTTTTGTTTTTTTAATAAAAAAACTACAACAATTCATTTATTTTCATTTATATTTTAATTTTCCTTGTTCATTTACACGATGCAGAGACACCCATGCTAGAGGATGCAGATGAGGGAGGAGTGAGGCTGTGGCATCTAGTGAAGGCCAGCGAGGAGCCAGAGTTACCCAAACACAGACGAGGCAGTTTAAAAGAACGAGAACGAGCCAAGACCATACCAGAAATCTATCTCACACGGCTACTGTCAATGAAGGTATCCTAACAAACACACATTCAAAAAGATAAAAACATAAAGGAGAAGTCAAACTTTTCGGTACATCTCTGACTGAATAAATAAAAATGAACGCACACATTCACCTGTTAACTTGTTGTCTTTGTGTTTCTGTAGGGTACACTGCAGAAGTTTGTGGATGATCTGTTCACAGTAATTCTCAGTACTAGTCAGCCAGTTCCTCTGGCCATCAAATATTTCTTTGACTTGCTTGATGATCATGCAGCACGCCATGGCATTTCAGACTCTGAAACTATTCACATCTGGAAAACTAACAGGTACTAATTAACGTAGTGCACCTTAACACCTTCACTAAATTTAATGCTAAAGATGTTAGTTTCAATTACAAAATGATAGTTCATTTCCACTCAAGAGACATGTGGGTTTATTTACAATGAAAACAAAACTACAAACAAAAACAATAACTGTATTTTTAATATAATAAATATGTCATGTCATCAGTTCTTTTTTCTTGGTCATGTTTTTGATATTGCAACTGCAAAGTTTTTGTTAAAGGGTCATTTTACTCAAAAATGAACATATTGTCATTTTACTTACCCTCATGATATTCCAAGACTTGTGACTGAAGTTTCTTTTTAATTATAAAATTTGTTCATCATATAGAGTGATATCATCATATAGATGATTCACTGTGGCGACCCCTGAAGGGAAAAGCCGAAAGAAGTAGTTCATCATATAGAGTGATCGTGTTCCTTCATAAGACTTGGATTAAACCGCTCGATTCATTTGGATTACTTTCACAATGTCTTTTTGTATGCAATGCATCAACATTTTGGTTAAATGGATAAAGCAAAATGTTGAGAAAATGAAAAGAAAAGAAAAGAAAAGAAAAGAAAAGAACTTAATTTTGTGTTCTGAAGAGGAATGGAAGTATTAAGGGTTTGGAACAAGTTGAGGGTGAGAACTTTCCACCCAAGTATTTAATGGAATGGATTGGGTAAATGGATTGGAATTAGATGTTCGCCTCTTTCACACAAAAATTCTGCAAATAACCATAAAATTACCAGAAGGACTTTTCTGGTAAATACACAAATTTGCTGTTCACACAAGCAACAGCATTCTGTCTTTACAGGTAAAAAAACCATTCACACATCAGCACCAAAAGATTGATCAACTTTGTGATGTTAATCATCATAAATGACCTTTGAATGCTGAGCCACCTGGATGACGAAGTGCTTTTTTTATTTTTACTTTACTTCTGAATGACAGGTCATGATGAAGGACCCCAGCACTGCACATTTTGGTCCGAAATTGTCCCCAATACCCTTAAATAGGTAGCCGGACAAGCCAGACCCACATCAAGATGTTGGGTCTGGAAACTCACCATTGACAGGGCTCAATCTGAGAGGCGGGATAGACGTTTGTCTTTCAAACTCCCTCTGCACGCAATTGGATAGCGCTACAACCAACCAGAGCAACGAAGGTGAAGCGGAGCTAGTTGATAGATTAAACTTTCGCCGTATCCGGTCGGCAAAACTCTTCCAAACACATTTTCCCTTCTTAAGAATGATTTCAGTGCCAGTCTTTTCTCAAAGAAAAGCTTAACTCCATATCTTCTAGATTCGCGGTCAAAGCCATTTCGAAAGGCCACCGTTTGCCAGCTTCTTTGTTTACAAGTAGCACGCAACTCTGCCCTCACTATGTTGAGACTCTATACGGACTCTATACACGGTGTGATTGCCCTGACCAGAGTTTGGTTTTTACAGCACAGAAGTCTATTGAGAGTAGCTAGACTACACTCGTGGCAGATTATATTTGCTGCCCCTAGGGTGCGTCTAGATTTCTAGGCTATTTAATAGGGCACTGGTGTCCGAAACCATAGTGGATGTTAGAGAGTGCACTCAATCAATCCCACAATTCACTGCAATAACGAGTGTAACACCAATGTACATTCAACATGGCTTTTAATTTCCACATCTGAGCAGAAGATGGTGCCTGTAGATGAATCCTTCCATCCATCTCCTATAAATTCCTTTTAAATTAATTATTAAATTGTTTAATTAAGGTTTATACATAGTTTCTGTGACAGAGTTCAAGATTAATATTTTCATCTTACTACTAGAGCTGCCAGTTTGCTAAGTTTCTACTATGCAAACTATGCAAAAGCTGCAGCCCTTCCAGCCAACTAACTGTCCAAATTAGCTCACTCATTTGCATTCACTGAAGTGAACTATATTAGTGGACTAATGTAGGGACAACTCCATCAGAGATTTATGATGGACCCAAAGCAAACTACTTACACCATCATATAGTAAAGTAATTTAATACAACTTCTCATAATGGGAAATTGCCAGAACTGATTTACCTGTATTTTTTAAAAGGTTCTGTTCATGCATGATATCTTAAAGGTGGGGTAAGTGCTTTCTGGTAACCGTTGTTATTATTTCAAATCACCAAAACAAACATGCCCTTACCCCCAAAAGGGTCTCGGCCCTATTTTGATAGCTCCACATACGTATACACATACGTAACCCAGGCAGCGACTATGGCAGAATCTGTGTGTTACTAATCCAGGTCGAGTATTTAATGAAAAAGTCACCCCTTCCATCACAAAAACACAAACCGTTCTTATGAACAACTCGATAGTACACAAGCATGACAGTCTAACTAATGACATACCGGTATTACAATTATGACAAGATTATAGTTATAGCAATCACAAAAACACAAACCATTCTCATTACATCTCGGTAGTACACGAGCACGATAGTCCAGCTAATGACATATTACAATTATGATCAGATAAGAGTTATATAGATCATGAAAAGATGAAACAAACATATTAGGACTATAGAATCTTACTTGTCGGACACATTTTGTGTGCTGACGCTTGAAACAAACATTTAGATGCAGTACAGTGTGGAAATGAACCGGTCTTTATCACTGCTGAAGTGAGCGACAATATAATTGCAAATGGACAAACAAGCGAACATGACACGAGCATATTCAAGCAAAAGCAGCATATATTAGTTCTCGGCTAATGTCCGTTATTATGTGTGTCTTATGTTTTGAATAATGATGTGCACTGAGCGAACGCTCTCTTCTCACCATCATTAGTAGACACGCCCCTTACCTGCTGATTAACTACAAGTTTGTTATTGCACTCGGCCCGTGTCCGTTTTGTAATACGGTTTTGAAATAACACTTACACCACCTTTAATGGTAATTTACCATAATTTACCCGTAAAGCCTTAACAGGATAAAAACACTCAAGCATCTGCTTACAAGTGGATTAATAATGTAAAACGCATGCAGTTTTCTTCATGATCTGATGTGGTTCTGTCTTTTTGTTCTAGTTTGCCTCTGAGGTTCTGGATCAACATTGTAAAGAACCCTCAGTTCATCTTCGATGTGCAGGTGTCGGATAATGTGGACGCGGTTCTGTCAGTAATTGCTCAAACGTTCATGGACTCCTGCACTACCACAGAGCATAAACTTGGCAGGGTAAGAGACAAATAGAGACAAACGGAGAAAGTAGAAGGAAGCCAGTAGAACGATTAAAGATTGAAAAGTTTATTTATTTATTTTTCTGTTATTTTTCTAGGATTCACCTATTAATAAGTTGCTGTACGCCAGAGATATCCCTCGCTATAAACAGATGGTTGAACGGTAAAATGACTTGTACTAATTTACTACTATTGAAGACTAAATTGGAAAGTCATTTTGTTCTGAATCTCACTATTTTTCTTACACAGTTATTATGCAGACATCAAGCAGACCATCTCTGCCAGCGATCAGGAGATGAACTCCGCTTTGGCTGAGCTCTCCAGGGTATGTCCGTCACCAGTTTACTTAATTTTAGTTGTAAATTTGAAAGGGTCATATTGACTGTGGTGAATTTATTATGGGTTAGTCATTATGTTGTTGTTCATAATATTTACACTTTTTGCATTTGCTTTGCTTGTCAGAATTATTCTGGAGAATTAAATTACCTGGTGGCCCTGCATGAGCTCTATAAGTACATCAACAAATACTACGACCAGGTGAGTCATGAGAGGCTGAGATTGACCAAAAAGACGATGTGTAAAAGCTTTTAGGGTAACAGTTTACAAAAATTCCCATTGGTTAACATCAGTTAACTGCTATAAGTTGCCTTACTATGTACTTCTACAGCATTTATTAATGCGTTTATAGCAAGCGGCAACCTCCCGCGATCTCTTGAAGCCAATACGGAAGTAATGTAAACTGCAATTCCTCGACTGGCCACTAGGGCTCTAGGCACCAGAAGGGAGCAAAATCTTATTGAGCCCCATGTTAAAATTCCCAACTTTACAGCAGAAAAAAAAACGTTTACAGCCTGGTACAAATTGTGGTTTTGGCATATACGGCTAATTTTGAACTTTATGATTGATGATTTTATGGGTGATTTTTTTTATAACTCATTCATTTACATAATGAGTAAGGCCTTAAAGTTCTGCATAATTAAAGGCGTGGTTACTTTGAGTGACAAGTGGATAGCCATTTATCTGCCGTCTATAGTCATTGCATCACCTAAGTTCCGCCCCCATCCCGCCTATTTGCCCATTTTCTGTTATCTGGGAGTGACATGCGATGACTCGCTCGCAAGATGGCAACGCCCAGCTCGCCCCTACTTTAAGCTTCAGAACGGCTTATTGGAATCCTATGGGTGATGTCACGGACACTACGTCCATATTTTTTTATAGTCTATCGTTTATAGTAACTAACAATTAAGTGAACATTTTTTATTCTGTCATTTACTCACCCTTAAGTTGAATTTCTTTCTTCCGGGACCCCAGTGACTTTCACAGTGTGGGAAAATTAGTAATATAAAAAGTCAATGGGGTCCATCAACTGTATGATGATTATTCAAAATCTTCAAAATATCTTCTTTTGTGTTCAGCAGAAGAAAGAAATTAATACAGATTTGAAAAAACTTGAGGGTGAATAAATTATGACAGAATTTTCATTTTTGGTGGAACTTTAAAATAAACTGTTAGTTCATGTTAATTAAAGCATTAAAGTTCACCCAAAAATGAAATCTGTCATTAATTTACCCTCATGTCGTTTCCAAGCCGTAAGACCTTCATTCATCTTTGGAAGACAAATGAAGATATTTCTGAAGAAATCCAAGACCTCAAAAAACCTTCTAGCCTGTGTCAGTCTCTTAGGCTGTTGACGTAGTAAATACAGTGCAGCACTTCCGAGATACGTCAGATCTACACCAGCTTGCCATTAGCTTTCAGAGCTGAAAATGTCCTTGTTAGTCAAAGAAAAGCTTTTATAGACACCAGGCCCAGAAAACAGTCATGTTCGCATCTTGACGTCATCGACTGACAAAACACCACCTCTACAGAATATTAATATTAAGTAATTCAGTAGCCCTGCCCACCGACTCATTGGATCACGCTAGCCAGCAGCAATAAACATGCCAAAGAATATAGCAAGATATTGCGCTATTCCTGGTTGTGGAAGAACACAGTTGCTGCATAAACTTCCTTTGGATCCTAATATTAGGACTGTGTGGTTGAACTTTATTTTTAATGAAGTTCCAGCTGACGTGGGGAAGAAATGGTGTTTGCTTCATTTCACTGTGGGATTGTTTGTAAACAAATCGCACAATGCTATTTCTTCTATATTGGATCCGACAGGAGAAATGGTGCAACACACTTATGTGAGTAAAACGTGTTTTTTAATATGTCATAGTATTGCATTGTTATAGATCGTTTTACTTGTGTACGTATCTAACAGAACATACCTTAAACATGCTGGACTCGCATAGCCCAGCGTCCCGGGCAGGCTGATGAATCACTCTCTCTGGACTTGATATTTAAAGGGCGCGTGTATGTGTGTGCGCACAGTTTGCACTTATATTGAATAATCGTGCGGGCTATGTAAAAAAAAAATAATAGTACAATCAATGGCGAGTGGATGAAAAATAAATCATTGTGTTTGTTTGATAAAGACGTACTTGAATCCTTCTGGTTGTGTTAGGGTGGTAAAAGATGAGGAATCAGTTGCAGGGATAACAGTGTTTATTAGGGGACAAGAGTAAACAAAATCAAAATCACAGCGAGAAAAAGTGAGTCCTTGGTTAGAAGGGGAAACAGGGATGATGCCAGCCAGGTACAAGAAAGTACTACATCTGCCCAACAGGGGGCATAGGAGAAAACGTTCTCAGAGCAATTGGTTGAGCAAGTCCAAACCGCAACACTGGAGAATGGAGATATTAATGAGTTTGGTCCAAAGTCAATGTGGTAGGCGAGTTCACAGACAAACAAGTGGTGATGTAATGTCACAATGGCAGGGGGAGAGAGAAAAAGGGTAAACCTGGAGAATAGAGGAAGGGACCTGGCAGTGGAGGCTGAAATCCTGGGTGGCAGACAGGCAAGGGAGATCCGAAATGGAGAATGAGCAAGGTAGGGAACTGGCAGCCCGCGTAGACAGGGAAGCTGGGAGCAAAAGAAAAAGGAGAGGGGAAAACAAACTAAAACTGAACTAGCTAGACGGGAGCTCAAAAAATAAAACAGAGAGCAATAGCAAACTCCAGAAAGAAGGCAGGAAAACAAGACTAGGACTAATACTAATATTAATAGAACATTACTGAAGCAAAGGCAAGATATCAGTCTCAAAATAACAGACAAGAGCCAGGTAACTCTAAGCAGAGATTCGATCTGGCACTGGACAGAAGACAAGAGGAGAATATAAAGGGTGACAAACGAACTAAAACAGGTGTGAGCCCTAATGAGATAGCCAGGTGACAAGAGGGGCGGAGTAACAATAGACAACAAACAAGTTCAAAGCTGATCAGACTGGCACCCTGACAGGTTGCTGCTTTCAAAACAACCCCTTCTTCATGTGAACTGAACTGAAAGGGGCGTACATATGACAGGAGCTGAAGCTCATTAAATATGCAAATCTTATCTAATCCTAGCCGTGGGCGTTTACTTCTCGTTTAAGTCTCCAGTGCGGCACGCCCATCAAAACCCAGCATTTTGGAGAGAGCCTCAAAAACAGTGTAGAAAATAGCCTATTACTTATTAGTTATGTTGTTTTTGAATGTAAAAACCACACAAATGTCATTAGCTGATCTCAGACAAGACAGTATACATTTTTTTAAAAGCCAGTTCATGACACCTTTAATGACGAACGACTGGGGTCACATGGACTATTTTAACGACGTCTTTACTACCTTTCTGGACCTTGAAAGTGTTCATTAAATAGCTGTCTATGGAGGGGTCAGAGAGCTCTTGGATTTCATCAAAAATATCTTAATTTGTGTTCTTAAGATAAACAAAGGTCTTACGGGTTTGGAACGACATGAGGGTGAATAAGTTAATGACATAATTTTCTATTTTGAAATAACCATTTAACTCATGTTAACAAATGAGACATTGTAAATGGGTAACACTTTACAATCAGGTGTCGTTGGGCAACATTAATGTTAGTAACTAACATGAAATAAAACAATGAGCAATACATTTCTTACAGTATTTATTAATATCTTTGTTGATGTTAGATAGTAAAAAAATAATCGTTCATTGTTTGTTCATGTTAGTTCACAGGGTATTAACTAGTGATAACAACTACTTTACATTTTTTTTTAAATGTATTAGTAAATAAACTGAAAATAACATTAAAAGGGTACTTCAGCGCTGGAAAGATACATCTGTATTTAAACTGGGTCATTAATGTAGTAGAAATGTAAAATTATTTTTGAATTTGGTGCCTTCTAGACTGAGAAAAGTCAAAAAATGTATTTTTGTCTCATGGGGATGAAAGACTACAATTCCCAGAATGATTCGGTGTCCTGTGAAGGCCATTCCCAAAGCCACTGCTACTGGATTACTGTGACTGAGTTTGAGTTAGAGAACAGACATTACAATTATATACTGAGCGTGTCTGTTCAATATAACGATCGAGTCGCCGCGTGAGTCTCACAGCACTAACTCAGATTAGGAATCAGATTACATTTAACGTCATAAATGAGCTGATGAGCTCATGATGAGAGCTGAGGTAATCGCGATCACACTCGCGGCATACATTCACAACGCGTGTTCAGTCTGGCGCGTTTTCAGTTCATGCCTTTGGAAGCTTAACTTTTATAGAAATTAATTTGAGATGTTAAAACACTTACACTGCTTAGCATCCGTTTAAATGAATACCTGCTGCTGAGCTTTGAGTGTAATCTCCCATTCCCCATGTGCGTGTTGAAAACATGTGGAAATGGCTCCCTCTGCTGGCTGTAGTCTTTAGCCTCTGGACAATATCACCAATATGCGTCACCGGGGAATTTTTTTCAAAAATAAAATGCATAAATCTCTCGTCTCAGGGGGATATGAGGGAGGGAGCACAATCATTTGAATATACTCCAGGGTTTCTACTGATACAAAGCCATATGCTAATCGTTGAAGTAACCCTTTAAGATTAATAAGTGCTGTAAAAGTTAATTCTTAGTTAATGTTAAGTAAAGTAGTTTAAAAGTAGTTTACTAGTGAAATCTTATTGCAAAGTGTTACCACTTTCACTATAAAAATAAATTGTTAGGGACTATTTTTTTTGCTGCTGCTCTAAATATGTATGCTCTAATTAAATGAATTTGTCCTGTGTGTGTGTGTGTGTGTGTGTGTGTGTGTGTGTGTGTGTGTGTGTGTGTGTGTGTGTGTGTGTGTGTGTGTTATGTATATTAGATTATCACTGCCTTAGAGGAAGATTCCACCGCTCAGAAGATGCAGCTCGGCTACCGGCTTCAACAGATCGCTGCAGCCGTGGAAAATAAAGTGACAGACTTGTGATCATGGACAAAGTAAAGTGAAAGTATTCAGTGTAAAGACACTGATTTGTGGCTGTATGACCACACGGTACAGGTACTTTAGGTAGAGTATCAGTTGAAAGGCTACTATGTGTAGCAGGTGTACACAAAGCTCATGTATTTTGGAATCCACTAATGAAGATAAATTAGGAGCTACAGTCTATTCTGATGTTTGGATAGATTTAGACTTGAATATGGGCATGGAATGATTCCTTTTAAAACTATATGGAATATAGTATTCCCATCTCAGCCTCAATTGCTTGTTGAATTCATGAATACATTATACTTAGTGTAGATATTTTTTCTGCGGGATTATCATGAAAAACACATACATGCACAAGTGTTTGCTTGGACATGGCCTTAACACAGAACACATGAGATGTTCTGTCCTCTGTCTACCTCCGCTTTCTGTATCTGCCAGTGTGTATGTGTTTGTCAAAGTTATTTTTCCGCTAACATTCTTCTCGTCCTCAGTGCAGCTGTAGTAATTTTGCTCTTGTCCATTGGTTGTAAAAATGTGAATGTGATTCAGCATTTGCAAAGTTGCTAAAACTGTCAAAGCAAAAACATCTAATGACTGACACACTGTAGTAAAATGTTGTAGAACATTTTTAGGTTTTGATGAAATTGTAAAATGTGATTGACATTGTTTGGTAAGTGTCACTGGAAAAATACAGAATGAAAGAGTCTTTGTTTTGTTCACTTTTTAAAATGTGTAAATCTTGACTAGTAACGCCAAGTCCTTGCAGACACTGTAATCTGTTACATATGTCATGTTTCAACCAGTCAGGTCAAATCATGTTTAGCCAGTGGTAAACGCATTTCTTTTGTTTTGTTGTTAATTAATGTTGGTCTGTTGGTATCTTTTTTTTAGTTATTATTTTAGGTGCCAACATAGGATTGAATGAATTACTCATCTCTCACCACATCCTCTAACATTTCAGGAGTTTTAAAGACTGATCATTTTATGTAGGTACATTTAAAATATAGTAGTGTGACATTTTAGCCTTCACAAAAGAAAATATGATCTGTATGTAAAAGTTGTGCTCAAATATATTAGTGCTGGTCCACTGCATAGGTAAATAGGCCACTCAGTTGCAATTAACTTCTTTTGACTGTTCTCAAACACTGAACAATGAAAATTTGAGATAAATGGAAATTGTCAGAGGGAAGATGTGACTGTGTCATATTTACTAATTTGTTTAGTGTAGTATAATATTGTAAATAATGACTGAATTGTTACGTAGCTTCTTGGCAAGTTCAAAAAGAGTAAATTATTATAAAACTTATAAATGGTTCTTTAAAAGAAAGTTTTAACGATAAGCTTACAAGTTACACTACAAGTAGTGTTAAGCTGTTCTATAGGTTTTTTAGTTTCTGAATGGACGCTTTTGATCCGGTGTCTTTTCCGTAACATCACATGAAAACTTAAATGATGTACATCGAATTGGGCATTCAAGGTGAACATGATGTCATCAGTTTAATAATTAGGATAAATAAAGCTTACATTTAAAGAGTCTCTGCCAGTCTCTGTTTTTCTTGGTGCTTAACTCATTTGATAATCTTTATTACAGCTAGGCTGGATCCCACAGTCGGGTAATTTTATCTCTTACCTCTGAGACTGTACAACTGACACTTTTAAGGCATGAATGCTTAGAAAATACAATGCCTCCTTTCTTTAGATTTTATGAATAACACTTTCTCAATAAAGAATCCTCCTTAAGATTTGTCCAAGTATCATCTTGTTCTTTGGGTTTCCAAAAGTGCCATGTGCCAATTTTGTTTAGGATAGCCTAGATGTCTAAAAACATTTAATTTTATGCACTTGCATATGATATGAAAAGTAAATTGTACATCTGAATGTGTTAGAATACAATATAAGTGATGGACTGGTTACCTGTCAAGGGTGTTTCCCTGCCTTGGGCCTTTAACCCTATGAGTTAAGAAAAGTGACCGTTAGAAAATACAGTAGCATATGAGTAAATAGTCCTAGTCTGTTAGAAGAATAGTTTACCCCCAAAAATGTTTTATCACACTTATGTCACCACAAACCTGTATGCATTTCTAGAACACAAAATCCGATAGAAAGTCATACATGCTTTGAAAAACATTGGACAGAGATGGTAAATAAATGTAATGGTTATTGGGCTGCAGTGGTGTCAGGTTAAATGAGAATGTGCTGACTTTATGATGATGCTTACAGTTTAACACAAGTGTTTGTTTTATTAATCATAGCACAGCAAAAAATATTTTTGTCTTTGTAGAAGTTTTGTACTGCATAATATTATCGTACGATTTTTTTTTTTAAATATTACTTTTAAATGGGCCACAACATATTTAACCAACTTGAAAAATATGTTTTTATTGAGGTCTATATGGTACAATATAGATATTTAATAATTTCACAAAATCTGTGAAAACTAATTATAAACGACACTGTCTACATACCATATCCTTAGGGTTCCAAAGTTATGAGACAAAATATTATTATAGCCCCACTAGCAGAGTAGCTGCATTATTGGGGCCATCCTGGCATGTTTGGGGTCTCTATCATTTCAAGGTCTGATGCCTATACACTTTTAGGTCAGAAACATAAGAATAAGAAAATCAGTCCAAACACAAGTGTTACAGGACCTTTGGTGTTTGGACCCCTAAATAATTATAAACATTTACAGCGTTAGAACATTTATGCCATATGGTAAAAATTGTAACATTGTTAAAAAAAATTGTTAGCCTGAGAATATTAATATTATTAATAGCATATAATATAATTATAGAGATATATGAGTATAATATAATAGTAGTACTAATGATAACAGCAAACTATATGAAGTATAAATGGTAGAACAATACATAAAAATAAATAAATAAAACAGTTGGCCTCAACTCTTTGTTTAGCTTGTCTACAAACAAATTTGATGGAGAAAAAAACAACAACTGCTTTATTGAGATTCTGTGGTTCACAGAAACGTAGAATGGAGTAAAAGCACATGTATTTAGAAGAAAACGTACAAATAGGTAGATATATGCTGTATTTTGATGTGCTGCTACTGTTAAGATATAGCATGATGATTTGATTTGAGTAGGCTAATTGCATTTTTATTTGATTTGTATGGCTTTTTGTTGGCTTTGTGGACTCCAGGAAGATTAGCAACCTTATCTAATAAAGAATAAATAGCCTATGGTCGTTTCTAATGTCCACTTATGAGTAGCGACGTTTCCACTCTGCTCTTTTTGCCAAGAGGAGGAAGAATCTTTTTTACATTTATTCGACTTCTGTTCTACTCTAAACATGTTTGGCTTCAAATTTCAGCTTCCTTAATTCATTTATTTCACCAGCTGCATGTGTAATATTTCTACAACTAAGGTTTTTTTTCCACTCTGATGTGTCTGAAAGTAAACAGCTTGACAATAAAAATATAGTCGACGTCTTAAATTTTATTTGTATGATGGATAAATATCATATTCATTAATGGGTTAGTTTACCAAAAAATGAAATTTCTGTCATTAATGACTCACCCCAATGTTGTTCCACACCTGGACCTCCGTTCATCTTCGGAGGATATTTTATACTTAGTCCGGGAGCGTATCCAAGTGCATTTCTGGCAAAAACAGTATTATTGCAAAAACAGTATTTTTGAGTAATATTTTTATATTTTTACAATGTATTTTTTTTCTTCTATTTGAATACATTTAAAAATATATTTTATTCCTCTGATCAAAGCTGAATTTATCTTCATTACTCCAGTCTCAAGAGTCACATAATCCTTCAGAAATAATTTTAATATGAGGATTTGATGATCAACAAACATGTATGATTATTCAATTAATCGAAAGTTCAAAAGAACAGCATTAATCTGAAATATGAAGCTTTTGCAACATTATAAATGTCTATACTGTCAATTGAACAATTTAATGCGTCCTTGCTGAATAAATTATGTATTATATTTAGGTAATTTCTCAAAAAAAAAAAAAAAAGGATTTTTCTATTCATCAAATAATCCTAAAAAAATGTTTTGCAAAACTGCTTTCAACATTAATAATAATCATTAATGCTTCTTGAGCAGTGAATCCTCATATTAGAATGATTAGTGAAGGATCATGTGACATGTGCTAATTTTTTGAGATAGGAATTTTGGGTTTTCATGAGCTGTATGCCAAAATCATCAGTATTAAAACAATAAAAGACCTGAAATATTTCATTTGGTGTGCAATGAATCTAAAATATGTGAAAGTTTAATTTTTATCATTACATTATGGAAAATAATGAACTTTTATCACAATATGCTATTTTTTTTTTTGATAAGGACCTGTGACAATGGCTGACAACGATTTTGGATCGCTATAGGTTGTCCTGTATGTTTGGGTATGAAGCTCATATTCTTTCATAGGGCCCAAAATTTCTAGCTACGCCCCTGCAGAAAGGTAATTAAAAAAATCATCAAAGTTGTCCATATGTGACATCAGTTAGTTAATTAGAATCTCTTGAAGCAATCGAAAATACATTTTGGTCCAAAAATAACAAAAACTACGACTTTATTCAGCAATACTCAAATAAAGATTCAAATGTTTGTGAATCAGTGAATCGATAAATGATTCGGAATTCCAGTGTCACATGAGTTCATTGATCTCTTTATTTGAGGATTGAACACAAACCAGGAAGAGAAGACAATGCTGAATAAAGTCGTAGGCTAGTTTTTGTTATTTTTGGACCAAAATGTATTTTCGATGCTTCAAGAGATTCTAATTAAGTTAACCAACTGATGTCACATATGGACTACTTTTATGATAATATAAAATATCTTAAACTGTGTTCCGAACGACATTAGGGTGAGTCATTAATGACATCAGTTTCATTTTTGGGTGAACTAACCCTTTAAGCAATCTTAAATTCAAACCCAACTGCAAAGTATTTGCTTGTGATTTAAAGTTATTATTATTACAATCTACTCAAAAAATCCCCTCCAATAAAAAAGCTTTGAAAACATCCCATATTATAGAACACATTTTAGGTAAATTGTAATTTATTATTCTTCTGACGTACGAACCATCAGCCTCACGCATGTCCGCCATGTTTGTAGTCCTTTCTATTTCTTTGAGCCATCCACTATGTTGGATAATAAATAAAAGCGAGGGTTGCGTTTTGCGGAATGGCTGGACATAGTATTATTAACCGAAGTAATTTAATTTAGTTCGATAGCTTCAGAACGAAAAGAAGAATCCCGGAGGTTTATCAGAGAATTCTCCGAGAAGCAGCTTTGGATTTCTTCAGTAGATGACCCGGAAATGTAACCGACATGACCCCTGAACTCTGTGTATACGGTAATGTGTGGATCACGTTTGCGTGGAAAGCTATTGTTGCAGCAATTTTCTTTTTAAAACTGCAAGCGGCGTTTAATGAGAATGAAAGTGTAAAAATAATCGCATATCACAAATGACTCTATGCCTATTTGGAAGTAAAAAGACGAAACAATCGCTCGCTAAGAAGCTCACAGTCTCATTGGGGGATAATCGCTCTTTCAGTAGTTCAGTAAAGCAGGTAAGAGACACGATCGGTATCACCCTAAACTACACAATGCAATTGCCCTGAGCTGCTTTCACCTAGATTGTTTAAAAATTGCCCAAATTAGTGGCAAATACTGGCATTAGCATTAGCAGCTACAAACCTGATGTGTCATGAAAATATTAATGAAAATAACGGACGTTCAGTTGATTTTGAATGAATCTGAAAGTGTTGGCAGTGAGAGACATAGCGTTCCTTTTGACCTAATTGAAATGCTTCAGTGAGAGGCTTCAGCAGAAGAGGCTGCTATCTTCAAATAAAACCTGACAGTTTATCACTTGCATCCTGTTAGAGAACAGTAAATGTTAATAAGGGGTTTATAATGTGCGTGTCAGTATTTTAGAAATGGAGTCCCAGCAGGAAGTGAACCCTGTATTCCTGCAGCAGCTCAGAGAGTTGGACATACCCGAGGAGGCAGCCAAGCAGGTACACAACATTTTACACACACACACACCAAACCTACTTACAATGAATGAACTGGCAGTGCATTTGAAGTATTGGTTGACTATAAGTATTGGTGGTTGTTTTTCATAGTAAATGTCAAAATATTTTAAGCAACCAAACAGTTTGTATACTGGATATTAAACTTTGACTTATCTTCTGTGGCAGAAGAAGCTGATGCTCATAACGGATGACTGTAATGTCATAATTGCTGTCTTATGGAGTGAAATGGTTTTATTTATCTGTTACAGGCACTCTTACACACACAGAATGTGTCTGCAGAGGAGGCTGCAATGTATTACTTTAACAAACTGGAGAATGAGGTATTTGCATGCAGAAATTGTTTAAAGTACTTTACATTGAATACAGATTTGTCTGTAGGACTGCACAAATGTGACAATTCACTACAAAAAAAGCTTACGCTTTTATAAATTCCTCTTATTTTCTAGGTCTAGAATATCCGCTATAAGAGTAAAAGAAAGAAAAATACAGTTATTATTGGGAAAATGTTTATTTGGTCGCCTAGTTTAGAACCACGTTGGTCCACTTGGGCACGTTGGGCATTAAAAACAAAAGTTTTATTCAAATAGTGAATAGAATATATACAGAAAGTGAGCAGAGCACTCCTTTTATATTAACTGAAGCTATTAATAATCAGTAAAGTTGTCTACACTACACAATAATCTCTTAATTACATTCTGCCTACAATTTGTTGGTTATAGGGAGAGCATTTGCAAATGCTTCATAAAACATTTTATCTTATCACTAAGAGTTCTCCTTAATACGAAGTGAAGTTCTTAGGTTGGGGTTTCCTCTTAAAACCTTTTCAAGCTGCTGAGAGCAACTTTTACTAAGGAATAGAGAGAAGTCTTAAGCTAAGAGTAAGGGCGGGGTTGACCTCATTGCAATGGATTATGTCAACACGCTTACTATGACCACAGAGATTGGCTGATGGGGGAGTGGTCTCTGTCTGTGATTTAAACATAGAAATCTTGTAGAACGAGGTATCGTTGCCATTCAAATAAAGACTTTAAAAAGCGTAGTGTCAGTAATTAAACTATATTTAGCTAATTGTTAACCTCTTACATGTCTGCATTTCAAAAGATTGCGGAATTCAAGTGACAAATAATGTTGTATAAATGAAGTTTGGGAGGAGCACTATCTAATCAGCTCGAGAGGAGACACACATATATATATATATATATATATATATATATATATATATATATATATATATATATATATATATATATATATATATATATATATATATATATATAATATACACACACACAAACACACACACAAACACACACAGTATACACAGCCGAATCATCTTATTACCTCGACTCACTCTCTGCCCATTCAGATATATGGGGGAGTAGTCTGGTTTTGGGATAAATTCTGAGCTCTGAGCCCTCAATCCCCTCGGAGAGCATGCCAAATATAGGCTTATTTTACTCTTTCAATTTATCTGATTATTTGTAAGTGTGAACTCGTGAAACAACTGCCACAGGTAATCAGACATTTTTTATTTATTTAAATAAATAATTATTTTTGGCATTTTTGCCTTTTTATAGGACAGTTAGTAGACAGTGTGATGTGGGAGAGGAGGCAGGGTGTTGTGGTGGGCGAGAAATAGCAAGGTTTTCGAGACGGAACCCAAAATGCCCTCCCGAGCTGCCCACAAGGCTATAAGCGCAGATGATGGGATATTATTTTCAACTGGAGAATGCATATTGCAAATATGTAAATTAACCATTATGTTATATCTTCGCAGATTAAAATCTATAAATCAAAATATTTATTTATTTGTAAAGAAAAGGCTCAGCATCCAAGCCTCTATCACCTATTGCCATAATAATGTATAGTGTCTTT
Organism: Pseudorasbora parva; assembly: GCF_024679245.1. Taxonomy (NCBI): domain Eukaryota; kingdom Metazoa; phylum Chordata; class Actinopteri; order Cypriniformes; family Gobionidae; genus Pseudorasbora; species Pseudorasbora parva. Next base: position 18,133,478 of record NC_090183.1, on the reverse strand, counting down.
GGGCAATTGCTGAGGCGGATTGCCAGCAACAGCCATTTTATTTAGGAGATGATTTAAGGGCTAAAATGCTTTGTGAAATACTCTTAGAGCAAAGATTTAGGAGTCCTAAAATTAGAACTGATAAAGCCATTATTTTTAATATTTATCCTAAATCGGATATTTAGGAACAGCTTTTAGCCTTAAAATGTTTTGTGAATACAGCCCCAGAACTGTAAGCTCGAGTTGAACAAAATTTGGACTGATTTGAACATCTCTGATTGGCCATTGTATTGCTCCACTCACTGGATACTTTTGTCTCAACAGGGATAGATCTAAATAGAATGCTGTGTAATCAAGGAGACCATTCATGATCAATTGATTTCTATTATTATTATTTTTAATTGTGCAGCTCTTTTTTTTAATTACAGGAAGAGGGTGATGAGGACCTGATGTTCAAAATGGTTTTTGTTGTAAATATGGAGCTGTCCATGGGTGTTGGGAAGGTAGATATTATTTATTACAGTTTGCAAATGTACAACTCACTCACTATAGAGATGAATGGAGAGGTGTGTGTGTGTGTGTGTGTGTGTGTGTGTGTGTGTGTGTGTGTGTGTGTGTGTGTGTGTGTGTGTGTGTGTGTGTGTGTGTTTGAGTTTCCCCACCGTTTTGTGATCTCATGTATCAGGAGGGTGTCTCATGAATTATGTGAAAATATAACAGTGCAATATTGTAATCTTTGTACCATTCATAATGACCCTAACAATTCACATTCTCTTTTTGAAAGCGGCAAAATGAAATTGCTTAATAAATAAAAAAATCAACCACTTCGTCAAGCTATTCAACATAATACAATGAAATAATAAAATGTATTGTTTTCAATAATATACAACTCATTCATTATTAACATCTCAAATGTGTTTTAGGGTGTCATGACCCTTTCCATTTGTCCTAAGTGATCAATAAACTGAATCCATCCTCAAACATTGACACATTTCCATTTACACCTATGCAGAATACCTATAATAGTATTATAGGCAGAATAACGGCATCTAATGAACATGCCTTAGTGTAGCCTTGTTGCGTTGCGTTTACATGGCTTTGACCAGCGGATGTCACCCATGTGCCTATTTTTCAGCCCTTTGATACAGGGATTCATTGGCTATAATAACTGCATTTTAGTAACCCTACAAATTGCGCATATTAATGCACATTTTTAGAATGTATGTGCATGTTGGCATTTCCATCTAGCGTTTTTTGTGTGTGACTAAATCCCAAATTTCGCATAAATACCTGGATGGAAACATGGCTATTTTATGAAGCAGTTGGATAAATTGATTTAAAGTTGATGTTTTTTGAAAAGTGTTCCTTCTCCCTTGTATAGTGAATGCATACAAGTCATAATTATAAATAAAAGGTCTCAAAATAAATAGATGTCATCATTATTGAGAAAGTTTCTCATAATTATGACTTGCAAAATCCCATTTTACTTAACTGTAGCTTCTATAATTTATTATATTGTCAATCTAGACAACTTTTGCATTTCAACTAATATTTGTTAGAGAACAATGTCCTGTGTGATCCCTGGATTCCAATAGAATTGAGATGAGCAGTGTGTCCTTGTAGGTGGCGGCGCAGGTGGGTCATGCTGCAGTGGGTTTGTATCAGGCTTTGCAGGAGAAAAACAGCTGGAGGGAAATGGCCTGGAGATGGGACCATGCTGGGTAAGAGACGTCACTGTTTTGTCTCATCCTTCTTCCATAGCCTGTTCTTTTGTTTCCATTACTCAGTAAACGCTGGAATAATTACAAGTTTGTTAGTGTTTTTGAACAAAGTCTCTCATGCTTACCAAGGCTGCATTTATTTGATTAAATATATAGTAAAACAGTAATGTTGTGAAATATTAACGTTTAAAAGAGCTGTTTTTCTATTTTAAACATTTAAAAAAATAAAAATAATAATCTTGTGGTGGCAAAGCGGAATTTCAATACTGCAGTGTTCTGTGTCGCATGATCCTTCACAAATCATTCTAATATGCTGATCTGGTGCTCAAGAAACTCTAAAGTCTTATTATGATAAATCAAAAGGTTTTTTTTATGGAAACTGTAATATACTACCAGTAATTAATTAATTAATAATTATACTTTTATTTAGCAAAGATGCATTAAATAAATCAAATACATTTAAAAGATGAAAAAGATAGAAAATTATAGAAAATATGAATAGAAAATAAAAAAGTGCATTTATTTGAAATAGAAATGTGTGTGTGTGTGTGTGTGTGTGTGTGTGTGTGTGTGTGTGTGTGTATATATATATATATATATATATATATATATATATATATATATATATATATATATATATATGTATATACACACACACAAATATTAAGCAGTAAAAATGGTTTTCAATATTCTAAATAATTATTAATAATTGAGCACCAATAATAAATAATAGAACATAAAATCAGCATATTAGAATGGAGTAATGGTTGCTGAAAATGCTTTGTCATCACAAATAAATTATATTTTAAAATTTAAAATAGAAAAAATTGTAATTGTAAAAATATTTCATATTACTTTTTTAACTGTATTCAAATAAATGCAGCCTTTTTGAACATGAGACTACATCTAAAAACATGCCTTAATTATTAAATAACATTTGACCGGTAGTCTAAGGGCCTGTCTATAATTGACCAGGTGTAAACATCTGTATGTATGTATGTTTACCTAACATGCATGTACATTTTCTGTTTTTGTGTCTGTTTAGCTCTAAGAAGATTGTGTTACAAGGCACTAACATGGCACACCTGTTGGAATTGCAGGCTCTTGCTATGAGCCTCAGTCTTCCTACAAAGCTGGTACAGGATGCTGGGCACACACAGGTTAGCAGCACATGCAGTTGTTGTTATTGTGGTTTTTTTTTCTTCTTCTATAGAGGACATTATATTTTAGCAAATTGATGAAATGACAACATACATGTCACAGTTTAATGCTTTACAAGATGTATTGTAAAGAGCACATTCCGCTCTTTCATCCCTGCAATCATCCCGTGCAAGCCTCAAAAAACTTGAATCCGTGAGAACGGTGACGGCATGCACGTAAGCATTACATGTTTAGTCCACAGGCAAGCACATTTCAATACGACTGTGCACAGGCGTGTAGTTTTCTTTTACAAAAAGACTGCTGAATTGCTTGTCTGGTATGCATAATAAAGTATTTTTAGTTGTTTTCAATCATTTCAGTAATGTTTTTTTATCTGGACAGAGGGAAAGTGAAGTGAACGTCACAGGGGAGAGTCTAGTTGACACTGTCTGCTGACACTTCAGGGCTGCATTGTGGTTGTTTAATTGTTTAGTTTTGAGATCATAATAGTTGTGATGGAGTATAATGTGTTAAGAGCTTGTTCAAGTACTGAGGAGCTAAACCATTTAGTGCTTTGTAAGTAATCAGCAAGATTTAAAAATGTATACAATGTTTACTAGGGAGCCAATGCAGTGTTAATAGAGCTGGGCTAATATAATCATACTTCCTGGGTCTAGTAAGAACTCGAGCATTTTGGACCAGCTGGAGTTTGTTTATTAAGCGAGCAGGGCAAACACCCAGTAGAGCAGAACAACAATCTAGCCTTAAAGGGTTAGTTCACTCAAAAATGAAATTTCTGTCATTAATGACGTACCCTAATGTCGTTCGACACCCGTAAGACCTCCGTTCATCTTCGGAACACAGTTTAAGGTATTTTATATTTAGTTAGTGACATCAGTTAGTTCATTAGAATCTCTTGAAGCATCAAATACATTTTGGTCCAAAAATTGCAAAAAACTACGACTTTATTCAGCATGGTCTTCTCTTCCTTGTTTGTTCTCAAATTAAGATTCATACGGTCATGAATCAGTGAATCGACCAATGATTCGGATCGCCAGTGTCACGTGATTTCAGCAGTTTGGCATGCGATCCAAATCATTGATCGATTCACTGATTCACAACCATTTGAATCTTTGAGGTTTGAACACAAACAAGGAAGAGAAGACAATGCTGAATAAAGTCGTAGTTTTTGTGATTTTTGGACCAAAATGTATTTTTGATGCTTCAAGAGATTCTAATTAACTAACTGATGTCAAATATGGACTACTTTGATGAAGTTTTTATTCCCTTTCTGGACATGGACATTATAGTGAGCATACACTTGGATACGCTCTCGGACTAAATATAAAATATCTTAAACTGTGTTCCGAAGATGAACAGAGGTCTTACGGGTGAGGAATGACATTAGGGTGAGTCATTAATGACAGAAATGTAATCTTTGGGTGAACTAATCCTTTAAGGTCATTAAAGGATTACGTTAACTCACTTTTCAGCATTTTGCATTCAGAGCATATTAGTAATTTAGAGATATTTTTAAGATGGAAGAATGTGGTTTTACAGATGCTAGAAACGTGGCTTTCAAATGGCATTGGATTTTACAATAATTACATAACACAGTTGAGAATCATCTTTATACAAAGTTTGGATTAAAAAAAACTTAACCTAAAAATTGATTGGTGAATGAAAAAAAAAACTTGTTTTTGTCTATTTGTATTTATGTATTTTAAATTTCTTAATAAATGGGTCATGGTGTCCTTTTATAGAGGACATAGCATAACGGATAAAATAATAAATATAATAATAAAATATATTTTTTCAAGAAATATCTATTGAATTTGTTTCTTATGCTCTCAGGAGAATATACAAATATTTGACACTAAATTTGTTCATGGGTTATGGTTGTATATGCTGATGATTTTTTACATGTATTTGACATAAATATATAGATAGGAAGAGTTTTTTTTTTCTTCTTGTGACATTGATAAAGCCTGGAAATTCTTTTTATTTTTAACCTGAACTGTTTCTGTTTAGGTGGAGCCAGGTTCATGCACTGTGCTTGCCATCATAGGAGAAGAGGAGATGGTGAATAACGTCACAGGCAGTCTGAAACTGCTGTAACCCGGAGGAGAAACTCAACTGTAGATGTGTGATGTACGACAGAAAGAACGGGGGTCAGCATTTCCCCACAGTAGCATGGTTCTCAAGATAAAGGTGCACTCAGTAATTTTTTGTTTATATTGTGGTGACTTATACTGACAGCTTGCGACGTGAATGCATCTTCACGCAAAAGCAAACATTTTCTGTTACTGATACCTAGGGGTGGGTGATATATAACTCTAAAGGGACGAGGTGGGAAAAAATATGAGCTTGGAGGAAAAATAATAAGTCAGTGCTTCTGCGATTGTTTCGCAAATGTTTTGCATTCCCTCGCGGAATGAAAAAAGCATTGACAAATACTTTTTCTTCCATCTAATACTTTTTTTCTTTCTTTCATCATGGCCCTTTAAGGGCTCCGTAATCTACTGCTATACCGGTAGAAATATTTATCAACTATTTGAGTATTGTTTCTATTGTGGTTATGCCAGTGTGTCCTGCAGTGCTGAATCTCCAGTACTATGATAAAAAAAACTATATTTTACCCCAATTGTGAGTTTGAAATTTGAACTGAATATGATGTGAAAAGGGAGTGTATGGCAAAATGATATTGACTGCACACAAAAACAAACATATACAGACAAAAAAACATACATGTGGTATAGTCATATTTACAATCACTCAACAAAACTCAAATATTTAGGAGTTACCATTTCCTATGTTTGTGACATTGTGCAGGTCTCCAAAAGCATATAAGAATGTCTCTTATGGGTTTACATGACCACATAAGCCACGATCACTGGGAGAATCCCAGGCATGTTAAATCACTTTCACTTAATTTCACAATGAGTTATTTACTTAAGGAACTGAGTTGGAAAAATGAAAACAAAATTATGTTGGGTTATCCAAAATGTGAAATTGTGAAGAGGCTTCAAAACAAAATACATTGTCATTATACTTAGCTAAAAAGAAACAAGCCTTTAAAAAAAAAAAAAAACATTATTTGAATTAAAATCTAAACTCATCAAATTTGTGATTTAGATCTACCATTATTTGGATTGTTAATATTCTGTAGGTTTTGAGGTTAGACTTTTTTTGCAATGGTCAGACTTACTAATTTCAGACTTACTAACTGTAAGTAACTTTGCCACCATGTCAACGAAATCTCATTAAAGTATTAGTACTCTGTTAGGTTAGTAGATTTAGTTGACACGTACTTGCAAAGTTACTTCTAGTTAGTAGAATGTCTGTTGAGGGACCATCAGATATTAAGCAGACAGTTTACTAAAACTCTGAGAGTTCAGGTGCATTCCAGGCAATACGTGTTTTTCTAACCCTTGACCTGCGAAAGTGCACTGGAACAGCAGCCAAACTGGTGGCTTTCCACCCGTGAACTCGTACTAGATCGATTTACTCCCAGTTGCGCTCTCTGACGTCACATAGCCCGCGAAACAACAATGGCAGCCCCTCCGGGGGTTGAGTGCAAGAATAAATGAATACCAAACACATCTCCAAATATAGATATAAAGTACAATAAAAGGTATAACAGCTTCTCTTGCATAATGCACCGTTTTTCTGTTTCTCCTCCGTTTCCCTCGAATAAGTAAGGAGTAAGCACCTTTGGCAATATAAATTATTGTAAATGAGCATAAGCCTACATCTAGCTACCACAATTCATTGCACTTAGGCAGTTTAGTGCCTGGAATGCTACAAAGTCGTGAGTTGTGGTTTGAAGGCGTAACTTGCAGGCTCAAAAAACTGCCTGGAACGCAGCATTAGTTGACATGTAGCTGCAAAGTTACTTGTAATTTAGTAGAATGTCTAAAGTGGACAATTGAAATAGTGTTACTGAATTGTGTTTCCATAAATTTGTTAAATTTTCGGTTGTATCGCCCACCCCGTCAATACCTTACCTAGAAATACACATTAAGCAAAGGGAGATGGATTACCGAGATAAAAGGTGACCTACTCCATGAAAAAGGCTTTTATTAAGCCACTGAAATTATTGTAGTCTTCATCTTATGTGAGTGTATGTAATTTGAAACACATTTTCAATATTATAATTAATTTATTTTGTATAACTTTTAATGAAGGAAGAAATTACTGAGTGAACCTGTGGGGGGAAAGAAATAAAACCTACCTACGTAGTTTAACAACAACACATGTTCAAATCATTGCATTTTTAAAGCTTTTAAATTAAGTGAGAAGACAACTAATTGATATTACCAACAGGTCCTTGAATTTCTAGAGCTAAAAAAATATCCTCAAAGAGGAGAGTTGTCAATTAAATAGCTGTGTATAAAAATGTACAATGAATTATAATCACATGTAAGTGTTATACTTAATGTGCCTGTAGAACCCAATGTTTTGATGATTGTGAAATCAAATAGCCATTGTCAAAAGTATAATGTATAACTTGTTTCTTCTTTTTTTTATTGTGTGAATGTTATTTTTTATTGTTTACAATTAAACGTACCCAATCCCTTTGTGATGATAAAATCTGCCTGTGTGTAGCTATTTATGTAAATATGTTAGCTTGACAAAGCCTGAATACTGATACAGTATTATAAATAAAGGCTGTTACTATTGTATAACATACTGGCTAAACTTATTAGGAGCCAAGCAACAATTCCTATAAATCCTTGGTTAATGCATGTTATCAATTTAGATATCGGACATTTGCTATACCCTAACAAATTTTGTCCAAACAGAAATGACATGCACATTTCTCTCTCTTTTCTAGTTCCCCATATTAGGTGGAATTTGACGTGCATCCTCAGAATGTCTTTGTGTATCAGTTTTTGTTAAGCTTGAGGTCATCAGTCATAACATTTCTATTTCTTCTAGTAACAATCTACTGATTCACAAGATACATGTTTAATCACTTATATTTATTGCAATGATAAAATCAGTTGAAACTTACAGTCCCCCTGTGTTGAAAATCAAGTTTTTAATGTTGTTTATATGTCTGTGTGGTGTTTTTAAATATGTTTTAAGATAAGCCATGTGCAGAATTCATAAACGTCAACACCATTGCTGGGTATTTTCTCTAAACTAATCTAAAGATGCAGTTTGAAATCTGGTGTATCTGACGTCACAACAAACTACATTGTAACCAATCACGTCAACGTGCTGGCGCCTGGCGGGATTTAGCACATCATTAACTATGACTGCTCTGACGCTGGGGAGACTCAAGAAATGCCAGGTTTTCCCTGTATATTTTTTTGTTGATATGAAAAATCTGGTAGATTTAGCAATATAGCAGGTGTATGGTGTAGATTACAATGTTATGGTGAACTATATGCCTTTCTCCACTTATGGTCTGAGTTGTTCAAAGCTTTTCTAAGGATACTGATTTTTAGAAGGCAGCTGTCAAACGGTAACATGGTTTGTGTAACATTCAAAAGACATTATTAGCTGTTTTATAATGTAGTCAAGCAAAAGGCTAATCATATTAATTACCTTTATGTTTCCGACGTTGTAAACATTGATAGCACTGTGCAGCATTTATCTCAGTAAGTTGACGGGAGTGGATCTGAGCTGATGTGAGTGAGTGGAGGCAGGAACAATTAGCATCTTCATAGAGAGAGCATTTATGGCACACCCACTGCCTCCTTGTCATTTCTTGCTTCTAACAAAAGACAGAACAATACCCAAAAGCTGCTGTGTGACAGGGTGTACAGCAAACAAGCTAAAAAAAAATGCTACCAAACCTATTTTACGGCATGAAGAATGTTTTTTTGCACAGTAAAAAACTTTTATAATTTTATTTTGATTACCAAAGATTAGTTTGAAGGGACAAAATTTACTACAGGGGACCTTTAAAATATTTTTTTAGTACTAATCATTTTATTCTAAGTGAAAACAGGTAGTTTTTTTTTTTTTTTTTTTTTTTAAAGATAAAAAGATAAGATACCTCATTAGATAAGGTCCATTGTTTTTGTGTGACCCATGTCAGTCATCTCACTTCCTTATCATTTAAAATGAATCTACTCTTACTTCATGGGAGAGTTTCATTTTAATTAGATAGTCTCTTCTTAGCGGAAACAGTAGATAATTCAAGAAGTTTTAGCTAACAGTTTATGAATACTGTTAATATGGACTTATCACTCAACTCACATTTTTTGTACTGCTAGTATATAGTAAGGAAGTAGTCATATTCGGACATGGGGAGAGTGACTTCCTATTGCAGTATGGCATACATATGAGGTAACACAGGCAAAATTCCCATACTCATCATCCGTCACTCATCCTAAACACTCCATAGTGATATGTGATTTTTTAATCATATAACAGAAATCATGTATCTTGCATAGAACAGCAACATTAAACTGGCTTTCTGGTACCACTTAATGTGCATTGTTAATCATGTAGTCATGGTTGCAAACATTGGAAATGGTCTGTATTTCAAATATATCCATTTTTACTGGCAATGAAGAACGCTTTGAAGAATGAAGAATTTCCTGTTGGTCTACTGTGATAAATGAGCTTGTCTCCTCAACTCAACTGACAGCAGCTGCCTACTCTTGTCTACATTCAAGATGAGACTTTTGGCATATTAATCTAACCTACTCACACACAGACATTTGTACATCTACTCGCACATACTAGGAATTTCTCAGAATTGTGAGATATAAACTCGCAATTACGAGTTATAAAGTCAGAATTGTTTTCATGCAATTGTTTATATGTTGCAATTCTGACTCAGAATTGTGAGATATAAACTTGCAATTGTGAGTTATAGGCCTGTTTCAAGACAGGATTAGGCCTGGGACTAGTTTTAAGCCTCGTCTGTGAAACCGGCCAATAAAGTCCAATTCTAAGGAAAAAAGACTTTCTGAAAATCTGACTTTATTACTTGCAATTATGAGTTTATATTTTGCAATTCTGACTTTATAACTCAAAATTGCGAGTTTATATCAAGCAATTGGGGGGTGGGGGAACAAGAGTTTTAGCTGTGAGAGTTGACAGTGAATGCAGACTCAGAATTAATTATTTTTTATTTATTTATTACAATGTGGTAGTAATTGTAGAATTACTACTTATACATTACACAGAACTTATACATTACATTTGTGCTCGTCATATTCTGTGCATTTCTTAAACTTTTTAATGGCTAAAAATTATTTTAAAACAACCACTTATTCAAAATAATGTCTGGTTTCATTGTTTTCAATAATTTGTCTACTATCATTGACTAGATGGTTGGTTTGCTGATTTCTTAAATTAAAATTTTAAATTAAATTTAAATTTTAATTATTAAAAAGTATTACAAACCCACAATAGTAATAAAAAAACTATTAAATATAAAGATAATACAAAAAACACGTACAATAGTTAGAAACTTACAATATTGACAAAAATATATTTAGCCTTCATAAATGGATTTTACAGCGCACCCTCTTCAGTTGCGCGCGCAATTCACCCGGAGGCGCATGCTCTGACATTTCAATCTATTCACAGTGCATAATAAAAAAAAATCAACCTATGGATATATTAAATCTAATTAATTTAGTATCAAATATCTACATGTAAATATACTTGCATTTGTCGTGACAGGAGACGTTTTCATTTGAGCAAATTCTGGTTAACGTACGTAACGTTACCACCGAATCGGCAAAGACGCCGTTCTGAGCTGGTAAACAGACTGCCTTGAAAGGTGCAAAAAACAATACATTACCTAACTGTAAAATAAAGGAATATTCTTTGAGTAACAGTTAATGAGTAATATAACTACGCTTTATACGCTGTCCAACGACTGCGGAGGGCGTGCACGTATCACGCTCTCTTCACAGAAACGACATCACGCTTTCTCTTCCCAGAAAAGGGCTCCTCTGAGTTCTAAAATATACTACAGTGGGATTACTACCTCAAGTGTACTTTTTTTTAATTACCCGTTGTTATTTATTCCTAAAATTAGTGCTATCATCATCTGAAACAAAAATCGCACATACAACCATTACAGTGGGATTTAATTGTTTTCTCGGTCTTCTACACGTGCTTTATTATTTTGGCCCATGTTTGGTCCCTTTGTCTTCCACTTTTAAAAAATCGTAGACCACAGTTCGCCAACTAGGTTACTATTTTGTATAGAATAGAATCCTGCACCAAATCAAACGTCCAAAATCCAATCCCGAATCCCTCATATATTCCTCCTCGCAGTATTGTTGACGCTCTAGAATCGCGGTCCCTGCGAAAGCGCCAAGGAGACCCCGTGCACCTATACAGTTGTATAACGCAACACTGTTATTCCTTTTTACACGGTTAAAAGAACAATAATAATCCCTTATATGAAAGACCATTGAACTCCACGGCTTGTGTATTTAGTAACACAACATATTTTCCCAAATCCACACTTCTTTCGAGAGTATCCAGTTTAATTAGGTGCTCGTCTTCGAAAACTATGTCTCCTGCAGCCCTCTCAACGCCATCTCACGCTGCAGAATGCTGACGAGACGAGTGAGGCGCCTCCAAAAAACAAGGTTCGGCCTCTTTTCCGTCTACGACAACATTAAGCTCCACGACGATCCAACAGCATATGCACGTTCCTGTTTGTTACCTCGATTGACACATTCCTGCCCTATAGCATAGCAGAGGGCGCGAGCTAACGCAGAGAGTCCGCCTTCATAACGAACCCCTGCTCCGCTGTGGAGGAAACCCTGTGTTATGGTTGTGTGGAGGCTTCGCTGGGAGCCGCGGTTGATGCCGGTGTAGAGAGGAGGGGGATGGGCAATACTGCAAATGTAAAGGACATGAGATTGAATCACAGCCTTGAATCACCAAGTGCTGTACATACCCATATAAATATCGACTATAATTTTGTTAAATAACATTGTATATTGATGTATCCTTTTGCAACTCAACGTGAACATTTGAAGACCGCACAATGTCTTAAATGGGAGAAAATGTGAAACTTTCAACTCTTGCGTAAGGGACACTGAGAAGTTTGGAAGATAGCCTGAGAGCCTCGCGGTCTACAGTTCACAGGAAACACCGAGGTTGCAAAAGAAGGCCTCCTGTTCTGCCTCGCATTGATGTTGGATTTTTTAAAAACACAAAATCCCTTAAATAGGCTCTTGGATTTCAATCACGTTGGGAGGACGCTGTAGGTAAGGTATTTTGTTATTTCCACGAAGGTCTTGATGGCAATAGCTTGTGTTTTTTATGAACTAGGTGAAGTTGATGCAGAAGTTGGGAGCTCAGTTTATCAGCTCTTGTTTATCAACACGAATCGTAGCTTTCCTCTTTCAACTCTTCTTTGTTGAATATTTGTGCTGTCACGTTAATTAATAAAATACAAAAAAATATAATGATGTAACACCGTGTTGGTTGGTCTACATGTTAGCTTGATGTAGCCATAACGTTAATCACAATCATACTTTGCCAAGAACCTCGTGCTAAGAACTGTTTTTTTTGCTGTAAACATTCAGTGATCGGCCTACTGTTATGCTGCCTGTCTTACCTTTTGCACCTATATCATATTCATATAGCATTCGTGCTACTCAACTTAAAGAATTGTCAACATGAGCAAAGGTATCATTTTAGTTAGCTGTTAGCTTAGCTGAAAGAGGCTGTATTAAAGACTAATACGATTTAAATGCATTAAAGTAGGAAAAAATCAAATGATCTTAATTAGTAAATGGAGAAACGATTGGAATGGGTTTTGTTGGTAGAAACTGTGACTCTGGGCATTGCAGTGTTACGTTAGCTGTCTTGATCTTGTGTTAATCAAGTTTATATGCGAAAACAGACATGGTAGAGTTTGTATTTACAACAATTTGTGCTTGTCAGAATCGAATTTGATAAGACTGTTTCCCGAAAACATTGAAAATTATGCATTCGCATGCTTAACTGTATTGTTTAGCTTTGTAATTACTTGGAGGTACGTTACTTTATTAGACTTAGAAAGTGGATTTATTTTCTTTCTGTTCTAAAGGAAGCTAGTTTGTCGGGCTGCTCTCTGCTTCTCTACATCTATATTTTTGAGTATAACCTGCTTCCATCTCTTTGACTATGAGAGAACTTTATGATGTATTTATAATTTCTTGATCTGGCCTGAGTGTTTTCTTTGGGAAACGAAAATAATGCGAACCCCAAGAACCGTGACTTGCTTTTCTCATTCTTCACCTCCGCCTCCCCCATCAACCAACCCCCAACTCGATCCATGAGAAATGGGTGGTATTTCTAAGGGGAACTCGCCTTTCCTTTTTAGCCTCCATTTTTATTTCAACAACAAGTGAGTGGAAACGACAAGGAAGAGAAGGCGACCGAGAGTTACTGCAGGAAATATATATATATATATATATATATATATATATATATATATATATATATATATATATATATATATATATATACACACACACAGTGTTTGGGTGACATGTTTCGATACGCTGCAATAAGTAACATATTGCTGTTCTGTTATTTCCATCTTGTAAAATGAACCGCGAGGAAACGCCTGCTGTTGTGGCAAGGCCGCGGACTCCATACTCAGGGTTACTTTTACATAAACACGCACACATTACATGATTTTAGCAGTCCTCTTCCTGTATACCGTTCTTTCTGTTAAATGATAAATTTGATCAGGACCCTAAACAAAGTGTGTCCATAACAGTGCCTGATAGATTTCACAAGTTATTGAAACGGTATGCTATTTGCATGTCAGGTAAAGCTGAACTGTAAATTAAACTGTTTACGGGGGATGGGGTGGACATATGTTTGTTTTTGTTTTTTGTTAATGCTGGTCGAATGGACATAGTCTAACAGCTTCAGTAAAAAATAATGACTGGCCATGTATACCTTCACATTTTTGTTCTCCAAATCAAACAGATGTCTTTGGATCTAAGACCTTGGAAAGAAAATGCCTTTTTTGTAGTTCCTGAAGAGCTTCCTGGCAACTGCGAGTGTATGATTGCTTGGGCTTGTCCGACATTTTCCCAGTGTGTTTTCAGGTTTTATTTTCGTCCGCCTTGAACTATGTGAAACCTGATCTTTCGGTGACTCACCCGACTCGTTATCTAAAGTCAACGTGTGTCTTTGTCCAGAGACAAAGGACAAGCTTGGAAAATCTTAACTTTTAGCAGATTTGAAAATAAAATAAATGACCTGAAGCATTTTAGTATCAAAACTAATAGTTACTATTTAGCTTAATTTATGAATGTAAAGAAACTGTAGCTCAAATCGAGACTTGCCAAATATGCAGAGCTTTTGTTTTGTATCACAACCTGTGTTCTGTCCTTGTTTTGAATACAATTATATATTATTATTAATAGTTTTTTTGTACATGTATTTATATGTAATCCCTTATATTAGAAATTTCTTTGCCAAAATGACATTTTTAAATGTTGTGACTTTATTAAAGACTTTTTCAAATACTTGAAGATTCCAGCTTTAAGTGATTTTATTACATATACAGCATTTTTCATGATGCAGTAAATGCATGTTTTTTCGCGAAATAGAATTTATATACTTGGGCCAAATGTCTGTAATTTAATATGGTTTCATTTTATTTGCAGTTTACTTAACTGGTCGGCCAATTTGTTTCTTCCAAAGATATGTTTGGTTGATATCTGAGCTCTTGGCTTCTTCTAGCCCTGAACACATGCATGCACACAACATAGCTCAATTGTGTTCAATGCTTTTTGAAAGTTTAATCAATACAAAAAGAAAGATTTTGCGAAAGAAAATAAGCGACCTTTAGAAAAAGCATCTAGAGGAAATGGTGTTTGTGTGTAGTTTTACTTTTGTGGGGCCTTTAGCTCTTGTTCTCTTATAAGGGGCTAGAAAATAGTTGCTGAGATGCCTGCTCCTCTTCTGTTTCCTTATTGGATGGTTTCAGAGAGCCTCAGCCAATCAGCTGCATTTGAGTGTTATTTCTCTGTCTCTCGCTCTAGCTCTCTCTCTCTCTCTCTCTCTCTCTCTCTCTCTCTCTCTCTCTCTCTCTCTCTCGCTCGCTCGCTCGCTCAACAACAACTGGCAGGACAGTCTTAAAACAGCTTTTAGTAGCATAAACATTGTTTTTTAACTACAAGGGAGCATACCATAATGCGGTAAACATATACTGTCAGTAAAGGTTCTGTAGCCTCTTGTGTCTACGTGCCCTGTGCGGCCATTTTATCTCCTGAACAGTTTTCCAGGTATTTGGCAAGGGTGGGTCAGTCATCTTGAACACAAGCTGGCAGAGAGAATTTAGTTAAATAAAAAAACAATTTTAACATCTCTCTCTTTGATGCCAGTCACAAATAGCCAGCAGTCTTTGTATACATTAAATTAATTGTTTTTGTGATTTTTGAATAATTTAATTTATAAATAGTAGGCAGAAATGTACATGGCTACAATCCAATTTTTATTGTAACCAGTAATGCTTCTTGATACGTGCCAGTCAACAGAATGACCTCCTACTCCCCTGTCAGCATTTGTGCTAAAAAAGCCCTTTAACTTTGCATGGTATATGTGGCTTTAAAAAAAAAAAACTACCCAAAGAAAACCATTGTCCTATTGGATTTGAAAATTATATTTTGAAAAGCAATGACGTCATACGCTAAAAATTGTCACATGCAGGAAATACCCTGATGTCAGGAATACTGGAAATATCCTATTCCATATTTAGCCATGCTGTGTTTTGTGAGTTTATAGGACTGATACTAATATAGTAAATGGTTGTTAGAGCGAATATCTTCCAGATGAGCTATATACGTTGTCTTTGACATTGTGCTGTTGGGGAAAATCTAATTGAATTTCCTGAAAGGAAGTGTATGTAAGATATATATAATATATTGTTTGTTTTCCCCCTTGAAATTCTTTATTTGGTTGTTTGTTTGCATGTCGTTGAGACGTAAAAACATGGATAACATCTATTAAGTATCAACAAAAATACTTAATAAAACAACAACTATACTACTACACAGCGGCAGCTATAGTTGCCGTTGGGCTTAAATGGGTAGTCCTTCTAGATCATGTCATTTTCAAAACGTACAAATTTCCAACCTATTTTATGGAGTTTTTATTTAAAAGTTTTTGGAAAGATTTTTGTTTGTTGTTAAACTGCAAACCATTGAACACACTATTAAGCACATGTATGAATTAGGACAGGGCGATAAAACGATGACGATAATTATCGCAATATAATTTTAACAACAGTAAGCAACAATAACAATAGTTTGATAAATTCTCAATATAATGCTTACGTGCTATGCGTAATGCTGCGCATGCGTATATTTCATATATTTTTATTGGCTGAAGTGCCAAGGGCGGCAGTGGCTCAGTGGTTCATGTAGGTTTTCTACAAACCGAAAGGTTGGTGGTTCGATCCCCGGTTCCACCTGACCAAGAGTCGAGGTGTCCATGAGCAAGACACCTAACCCCAGCTGCTCCCGACGAGCTGGATGGTGCCTTACATGGCTGACATCACCATCGGTGTATGAATGGGTGAATGTGAGGCAAAAATGTAAAGCGCTTTGGATGGCCATAGGGTCTGTTAAAAGCGATATATAAATGCTGCTGTCC
This sequence comes from Pseudorasbora parva, assembly GCF_024679245.1. Classification (NCBI taxonomy): domain Eukaryota; kingdom Metazoa; phylum Chordata; class Actinopteri; order Cypriniformes; family Gobionidae; genus Pseudorasbora; species Pseudorasbora parva. Next base: position 18,117,039 of record NC_090183.1, on the reverse strand, counting down.
AAGCACAGGTTGTTCGGAAACACCACGCCCCTTACTATTACAGGCAGAAGTCACATCTGCGAAAACTAGCACGGGTTTATAATGTTACCAACCCGGGATGAAGCTTGTTGTAGTCCAAACCGGCCATTTTTGTAGGCATTTTTGAAAATTGTCGTGCTTCTTCGAAGTTCTTCCATATAACATTGAGCCCAACACAGCGGTAAAACTACATTCACGCGCAGGCTTATCACCTTGTTAGTTGTAGTGGGTGACTTACAAGCTAACGTTACCAAATTATAATCACTAAAACATCGGACTTGAACATCGCTATTATAATTGTTTGTCTTTGGTGATGTATTAATGACTCCACATCGCCTGTATCAAAAGAGAAATAATTTCATCCAATGTTTAAAATTAATTAAATAGACAGCCTTTACTGGAGTCCCACATCTACTGAACTTTGCTCTCTCCCGACCAGCCTACTGTCGGGGAGGTGTGTGTGTATGTCGGTGAGATGCGTGTGTGTGTGTGTGAGATGCACTGTGAGGCATGAGAGGGGTGACTCAATGTTTCTTAACTTAAAACGCTTTTTTTTTGCCCATTTGCGTTTTTAGGGTTTTACACAATTAAGTATTTATTATTGATATATAGTGTAGAGTAAAAAAAATGCTGACCACACCACAGTAAATCTACCTCAGTTTTAATAAATTGTTCACCTGTTTGGGAAGTATTTGTCATATTTTGACAATAAAGGAGAGTTTAAAACGTACTCGGTTACTTTCATAACCTCGGTTCCCTGAGAGAGAGGAACGAGTATTACGTATGGGGAAAAACTCCTTTTCTCGAGAATATGAAGCAAAACTTTATCAATAAAGGTATCCATGTAAAGCGTAGTGCCGCTGTACGGCCATAGCCCAGCGCGAGGAGCGCTCTGATTGGCCGGGCCGCGGCAACTGCAGGAACCTATGGTGAGGCGGCTGAGAGGAACGAACCAATGGGGGGCGTTCCAGAAAGCCCGCCATAAAAGGTGCTTATATTTGCATACAGGAGGCTATATAAGACCCTAATTCGCCATAGGTGTCAGGTTTTAAGATCGACTGAAGCGATACCTGAGAAGCATAAACACGGCACGGAACGTAATACTCGTTCCTCTCTCTCAGGGAACCGAGGTTACGCAAGTAACAGAGTATGTTCCCTTTCGAGAGAGGTTCCTCGTATTACGTATGGGAACACAATGTAAAGCGCCGTGTGTGCTGACTGACCCAGTATACCCAAAGCACATGTTAATAAACCCCTGATAGACCGACAGAGGCGGCTTATAAGGGGAATGAAGAACCGGAAGAGTCGGTTCGTTTGAACAGCTGATCGGACATAGTCGGATCTTATGATGAATGAATAAGTGCTTAAGGGCTAATGTGTACAGGCCAAAACGTAAGGCAATCTGTTTGTCAGGGTCAAGATAGAGCCTAGATGGAGAGAAGCCCTGCTTGCAGAGCTGGAACCTCCAATTTGTAGAATCTGATAAAAGTGGACGGAGAGGCCCAGCCTGCCGCCGCACAGATATCTTCCAAAGAAATGCCACACGACCAAGCCCAAGATGAGGCCATGCCTCTAGTGGAGTGGGCTTTAACGCCTATAGGGCAAGTCAGGTTTTTAGACTCATATGCCAGCGAGATCGCGTCCACTATCCAGTGTGAGAGTCTTTGCTTCGTGACAGCACAATCTTTAGTGCGGCCGCCGAAGCAGACAAACAGCTGGTCCGACTGCCTGAAGGGGGCAGCCGGGACATTTATAGCATGGGTGGGAGGGGTATATGAGTGTAGGAGTGCAGACTGATATGTGGGCACATTTACTACAGAGAAAAAGCTCTTTTTGAGATTTATTTGGGTCGCCGTGATAACGGCGTTTGTGTGCAGGCGAGTGCGTTTGACAACGGGCTCGTTGGCTGCGAAACTGAGGTCGGCAGTCACCTGAGTGCAGGGAACTGGGAGACCGGGAGGGAGAGATGGGGGTCCGGCCGAAGCGAGACCTGACCATCTCCTCTTTCTCCTCGCGGCTAGGACGGCTTCGGAGGCTCAGGGTTCAACACAAGCTTGGGTCGAGGTCCCTGGTGTTCAGGCTGCCTGCTGCGGTTCGTGGAGCGGGAGCGTTGGCGCGTTCCAGAAGAGGAGCGAGGCCGAGAAGGTGGCGCAGCCGGCTTAGCGGGTTGAGAGGGTGGCGGTCTACCTTGAGGGCGTCCCCAGCCTGAAGAAGAGCTGGAGCGCTTGGGTAGGAAGTGCCTCATAGCCTGAGAAGCCTTTTGCGCTTCGGTGAAACGCTCCGCGAAGCCCACGACTGACGGACCGAAGAGACCGGTAGTAGAGATAGGGGCGTCCAAGAAGGAGGCTTTATCCGCGTCCTTCATCTCGGTCAAATTAAGCCAAAGGTGCCTCTCTAAGACCATCAGGTTAGCCATATTCTTTCCAATGGCTTGCGCGGTGGCTTTAGTAGCACGAAGGGCCAAGTCCGTCGCGCTGCGAAGGTCCTTCAAAAACTTCGGAGTCGGGGACAGACCCGTCCAAAGAGCGGAGAAGTCTGGCCTGGAACACCTGAAGGACAGCCATGGTGTGAAGGGCCGCGGAAGCCTGGCCAGCGGAGGCATACGCTCGGCCAGCGAGAGCAGAGGCGGTGCGGCAGGGCTTGGAAGGGTGCTGCGCCCTGGCCTGCCATCCTCTGGAGGAGGGCGGGCAGAGGTGCGCGGCGACAGCCTCTTCGAGGGGGGGAAGAGACTCGTAGCCTTTTTCCTTGGCGCCGTCGACGGTAGAGAGCGCTGAGGAAAAGGCGGATCTTGCGCGAGCAGAGTAGGGAGACTTCCAAGACTTAGTAAGCTCGTCGTGTACCTCAGGAAAGAAAGGCGCGGGCTTCTGAGGAGAAGAGAGGCGGCGGCTTTCTAGGTACCACTCGTCCAGTCTGCTGCGCGTTGGTTCTTCGGGCTGGGACCACTCGAGTCCGAGGTCTTCCACGGCCTTAGAGAGCACGCGGATAAGCTCCGCGTCAGCATTGGTTATGGAGCTCGTGGCGGTCTGCGTCGAAGCGGGGGGCTCCGAGACAGAAACTGACCACTCGCTACCCGAAGCGGCAGTGGAGAGGCTGTCCTCGTCTTCCTCTGGCGACGGGCCACCGAAGGAAACCGAACAGGCCGCTGCATGGGAAGGGCGCTGTTCCTCCTGAGTGAAGGTGACCGGCGAAGGCGAGGCACGCGGGGAATCATCCGGCCTGCAGTCGCCCGACCGCTCTGGCAGCCTCTGGTTGAGGCGTTTCTTACGGCGCGGCAGGAGGAGGGACCTGGTCGAAGGTGGCGAGGCGAGCCCGAAGGGTCTGCAGCGCCATCATATCACACTCGGGGCAGCCGCCCCTGGAAAGCGCGAGCTGCGCGTGGTCCCGTCCGAGGCATGTCACACAGATGATGTGACGGTCGTCGCCGAGGAGAGGGGCTCTGCACGAGCCGCAGGAAATGCGAGGCATTTGCAACAACGCCTCGCGCTCTTTTAGAAAGAACAGAGATTAAAAGGATACTGGCGCCGGATGGCGTAGCTGGAACGGCAGAGAAGGCGGAGACCGGGGGAATCCGTCGTCCTCAGCTGCAGGTTCCGCTGGTGCTTGTTCGACGGCGGTGCTTCTTCCGGAGGTCAGCGAAGGTATGGCTGAAGGAGATAAAATCTGACACCTATGGCGAATTAGGGTCTTATATAGCCTCCTGTATGCAAATATAAGCACCTTTTACGGCGGGCTTTCTGGAACGCCCCCCATTGGTTCGTTCCTCTCAGCCGCCTCACCATAGGTTCCTGCAGTTGCCGCGGCCCGGCCAATCAGAGCGCTCCTCGCGCTGGGCTATGGCCGTACAGCGGCACTACGCTTTACATGGATACCTTTATTGATAATGTTTTGCTTCATATTCTCGAGAAAAGGAGTTTTTCCCCATACGTAATACGAGGAACCTCTCTCGAAAGGGAACCACAGTTAACTGTCTGTTTTCTACATCTTTCACTCAGGAGCAAAAATATGCCTTTAAACTTTAAAGAAATAAAGATTTTACATTTATCGGGATATTTATCGATTTCGACGGATATGGAAAATTATATCATGATAATTTTTTTGGGCCATATCACCCAGCCCTAGTATGAATAGTGTGTATTATGTACATACTTGTTATACTTTAATATTTCATGGAAATATTTTTCCTCCCTTCAATTTTAATGTATTTATTTATTTATTTATTTATTTATTTATTTGTATATCACTTTTCACAATACACAAGACTTTGTATTTTGTCAAAGGTCAAGTCATTGTTCATACAGGTAGGCTACTTGTGTGTGGATTTGTCTGTAAACTGCCACCTAAGACCGTTTTTGACATAGGATGAACCATGCATATCTACATGCAGCACAATGGTGAAGTACCACGCACAGCCATTCTCTTCAGACATCAGGCACTAAATTTATGTTTCCACACAAACCTTCACATTACAGTCAGATTAGTGGAAGTGACCACAATAAACCCACAGAGCATGAGACATTACTTTTACAGTAATGCATTTTTTTTGGATCCAATTGACTGTTTTGTACTTGAGTTATTTGATAGATAATGTGTGGCACTGTAGAATTTCCATCAAAAAAATCTTCACCTTACAAAGGTTTGTTTTTTTGTATTATGCTGTGGACAGAGCTGATTGAGTATTGATCATTCTAAAATTAAGAGATGAATCTATTGAATAAAATAGACAAAAATTAAAAAAGGGCTTATCTGACTTCATTGTACTTGTAACAGATTATTTTAAATACATATTTAAAATTTCAGACCAGCATGGCCATGGGCGCAAATGCATTTGCTATTTAAACAACATGGCGCTGGATGTGAAAATGATAACTGCGTTGGGCTGAAACTAGAAAAAAAATACTTGCGTTGCACCTGGCGCTGCATTGTGCCAGCCGCCAGATGTATGATAGGGCCCCTGGTGTTAAATATCACTAAAAAAATGTAATTTGTTCTATTAGGAGAAGCCACTGGGGGTATTTTTCATATATAATAAATTACTTGAGTGTGCAGATGAAGCGCAATAAACCTGGTCATATAATGCTTTTGGAGGTGGATGCCTGCTGTGTTGAGAGAGATAGTTCTGGGAGATCTGCAAATTTGCACTGATGGTGTGTAAATGATAGAATCAATTTTATTTAGGTGAACTACTATTTTTTTAAGGCAGCCCTATTGCGTTAGACCCCATCATCAGACGCAAGAAAACAGCGACACAAAAAAACTTATTCACATTCTGGATGCAGAATGATGCACTTAAGTCTGATGTAAAATGTAAATGTAATGCATAAAAGCTAATCGAATCACCTATGAATGATTTATTGAGTAAGAATGACTTGTATCTGACAAATGCAAATTTCATTACAATCCAAATTAGTAACCGCTAGGACTAGGGCGGTTACCGCTTTACCGCAATACTGCGGTCACGTGATGCCTACTGTGGGTCTAAGTTCGTCACCGCCATCACCGAAAAAAAGAAAAAAAAAAAAAAAGAAAAAAAGGGTTAACATGTTCACTTTATCGTGATTTTTTTTTATTTGTATAAAAAGATATGTTACTATAGGCTACTCTATATTTTATCTCTTTACATAAATATATTTTCTACTTAAAAACTACATTTTGTTATTTTACTAACCTGAATAAGGATCCACGCTAGTTTGCATGTGAGGGGGAAAATGTGCTTGCTTCCACTTAGGAGGAGTTGTGCACTTTTCATTTTAATATCTCCTTTCATACTATTTTCTGCTTAACTATAATTTCGAACTATAATATTGACACAGTGTTTTTTTTATGCAAACGCAGTTTTACGTGATTTTTACTACAGGGGTGAAGCACAAAGCTTTTAAGGGAAATAGATTTGCAGATGTTACATCGCAGCCATGAAAACAGGCTATGGATTCCTGCTGAATGCGAGAGTGAGGCTGAGCCCAATTTAAGATTTGGCAGCTTTTTAATTCTGTTTTACAATCTGGTCATCCGATATTTCGATTTCCGTGAATTTTAACGATAGGCCTAACGTTAGTCTATTTTATCCCACAGGACATCTCGTTTCTTTTCCCAAATCTTCACTCGCAGCACACTTATTTTTGCAAGGAATTAAAAGTTTCTTCCTTTCGTTTGCTTTCGTTTTTGTCTATTAGGGCTACACCCATTCACATCTTTTACTGTGGTAAAGTAGAAAACACTGTAGGACGAAATATTATATAACACAGTTTGTGCTTGTTATTAGACTTGAGGCGCGTCAATTTTATTAGAATAGCGTAGTTCACACGCAGCGGTTTTACTTTCGTTTTCTCTAGCAGTGAATAATCAAACATAGCCTAAATGGCTTGACCCTGTGGAAGATAAAATTCACTCTTCAGACGTTTTACAACAAGTGTTGCTTTGCAGAATCAGGAGAAAACATGAAGACGAAGATATTCGAGACGGTGTCTTTCCAGCTCGTGTCCCATATTCAGACACATTCATGCATGACGCATCTTTGCGGGGCAATAGGCTATAAAACAATTTTTTTTTCTTATATTCTAAAGATTAGCATTATTTACTTATAATCAATTAAATGTTTTACAGGCTGTAGCCTGTGTTGTTTTACTGACAGAGTCACGGATTTCATATGCTTATGAAATGGATGTTTGTGCGTTTATTATTGTAAAATGTAGGCTTTATATCTGGAATACAGTACACTTTTTAAAATAGCATATGCATTAGTTATACTCTCAATTTAATTTACAGAGCAAACTATACAAAAAGATTGTGTGTGTGGCACTCACAACAAGGCGGCGCGGCGCCAAGCCTGTTGCACGTCTTGTTGTGATTTGCATTGATCTTTCACAGTCTTGTTCAACCTTATACAATTTAGAATAGAAAACTGATGAGGCAACAACCTAGCCTGACAAGCCAGACCAACATCAAGATGTTTGGTCTGGAAACTCACCATTGAAAGGGCTCAATCTGAGGGGGCGTGATAAACGGTTGTCTTTCAAACTTCCTCTGCACGCGATAGGATACGGTACACAACCAACCAGAGCAACGAAGGTGAAGCAGAGCTCGTTGATAGATTAAAAATTCGCCGTATCCGGTCGGCAAAACTCTGAACACGTCTTCCCTTTTTAAGAATGACTTCAGTGCCGTTCTTTGTTCTTTTCTCACAGAAAAGCTTAACTCCAAGTCTTCCAGAGTCGTGGTCAAAGCTGATTCGAAAGACCACCGTTCGCCAGTTTCTGTGTTTACTAGAAGCATGCAACCGCAACTCGGGCGTCGTCATTATTGCCCCGCCCACCGACTCTATACACGATGTGATTGGCCCGGCAAGAGTTAGGGGAATACAGCTCAGAAGGGTATTGAGAGTTCCTAGACGACATTTGCGGGCAGATTAAATTTGCTGCCGCTAGGGTGCGTCTAGATTTCTAGGCTAACAACAACTTATATATAACTAAATAAGCAGCTAGTATTTTGCTAAATTAGCAGCTAATCTTTTGCATTACCATAGTCTCCTGAGAATATTGATCTTACTAGATTTTTTTTTTTGCCTCTCTTGATTTAATGACAGACAGCAACAGAATTATTAGGCTGTTTTCGCTTTAAGACCTGATGCACAGATTTAATGCTATTTTCTACACTGGTTTTGGGCTCTCTCCTGAACGCTGGGTTTTGATGGGCGTGCCGCACTGGAGACTTGGAAGCAAATGCCCACGGCTCGGCTAGGATTGGATAAGATTTGCATATTTAATGAGCTTCAGCTCCCCTGTCATTTCAGTTCACATGAGGGAGGAATTGTTTTGAAAGCGGCAACCGGAATGATTCTCTCGGTCACAGGGCTCGTAAACGTCTTTATCAAACAAACCATGATTTATTTTTCATCCACCCGCCATTTATTGGACTATTATTTTTGTATTACAAGGCCCGCCCGATCGGTCGATATAAGCATGAACCGCGCGCCCGTGTTTTCTTGACTGCATCGTTCAAATGTCAAGTTGAGAGTGAACAGATCAAGAAAGGAATATTATTTCACTATTTGAGATTCACCGGCCTGCCGACGGGCTTGCGTTTTGGTTGCCCGTCTGGAAAATGCAGATCCCCGGGACATTGGGCTTTGCGAGCCCATACATGTCTGAGTCCAGCGTGCTAAAGGTATGTTCTGTTAGACAAGTATACATAATCAAAACAATCTATAACAATGCAATACTATTACATTTTACACACAGTGTGCTGCACCATTTCTGTTGGATCCAGAAAAAACAGATTTGTGTTTTAATCTGAAATGTCTGCAAATCCAGCATTGACCTGAGACTCGTGTACAAACGATTTCGCAGTGAAATGAAGCGAACATGCTTGCATGTCTTCCCCGCGAGCTGGAACTTCATTCAAAATAAATGAATTATCGCACATTCCTAATATTAGGATCTGAAGGAAGCTTATGCAACGACTGTGTTCTTGTACAACCAGGAATAGCGCAATATTTTGCTATCTTCTTCGGCATGTTTATTGTTGCTGGCTAGCGTTATCTGATTCTGAACAGCTCCTTGAGTTGGTGAGTGAGGCTACTGAATTAGACGTGCTTATGGCCGGTGTTTCACAATAGATGACGTCAAGATGTGAACACCACCGTTTTCTGTGCCTGGTGTCTATAAAAGCTTTTCAGTTCTGAAACTTACAGGATATTCTTATATTACCATGACTTTTCTATATCAAAAGCTCAAGGGAAAGTTGATTTCTCAATTTTGTGGTATTTTTTTGTGGGTGCTGTAAAAGCTGCTTTTCCACCATAGGGCTAAACTTTTCTCTTTGCTTAAAGGGTTAGTTCACCCAGAAATGAAATTTATGTAATTAATGACTCACCCTAATGCCGTTCCTCACCCGTAAGACCTCCGTTCATCATCGGAACACAGTTTTAAGATATTTTATATTTTAGTCGCAGAGCATATGCAGTCTATGCACACTTCACTGTCCATGTCCAGAAAGCTAATAAAAACATCATCAAAGTAGTCCATATGTGACATCAGTTGGTTGATTAGAATCTCTTAAAGCATCAAAAATACATTTTGGTCCAAAAATATTTATTCAGCATGTCTTCTCTTCTGTGTTCCTCCAAAAAGATTCAAACGGTTCATAAATCAGTGAAACGATTAATGATTCGGGTCGCCAATGTCACGTGATTTCAGCAGTTTGGCAGTTTGACGCAATCTGAACTGCTGAAATCACGTGACATTGACTGAGGTCTTACGGGTGAGGAATGACATTAGGGTGAGTCATTAATTACATAAATTTCATTTTTGGGTGAACTAACCCTTTAACTTTTCCATGCCGTGCAAACCTGGTACAGATATGGTTAAATTTTCAAGAGTTTACAGACTATATTAGACAACAGACAAGTGACCAATCCTAAGTGGCAACATCATTACATGCATTCTACCAACAGCCTGAATTGCTGAGAATTCTCGGCCAAAAATTGGTTTGTAATCGTGCCGTGGTGTACCAGGCTCATGTGGAAATATAACTGGAACCGCTCCTTTCCATTCTTGGAACCGTTCGACCCGACGGCGGAAAAGCAGTTTGCACTTTTTTTAAAGACTGCATTACACACATTTGTTGACATGTACTTAAACCCCTCTCTCTTGTTTTTGTGGTTGTCTGATTTTAGGTCTCCTGATGTGCGTGATGTGGTATAGCAGCGCCCCATCTGAGGAGTGCTTCACCGCTGTCATTAGGAGCCCTTGATTCTCCTCTCCTCCTCCCTCCCCTTTCCTCTCCCTCCCCTCACCCCCTCCCTGCCTCCCTGTCCCCCCCTCCCCATCCCCTTCCCCGCGTTGCTGCGCTCGACGTCATGAGCATAGTAATCACACTGGGAGTCACCACACCTGAGACACCTTACACAGATATGGCCGCTGGATCAGAGTAAGTTTCAGTTATGAGCCCTTTTTTTCACTAACGTGGTTCTGGTGTGGGTTCCTGGTCTGTGTCCATTGTCAAATAATTCCATAGGTTTCCACAGAATAAAAGGCCAAACAAATTTTTTTTCTCTCCCACTCCAAAAAGCTCTAAATCAAAGACCACATAAAGCGTACTGCCTACATAACTGTAACACAGAACGTTTGTTTTTGTACATAGTCACATAACAACAAAACCCGTTATGTGAAGTGTGTGGAAGCACAGGGCAGGATTAAAAAGGCTTTAATTTGCCCGGCTGAGCACTGGCCAAGAATGGGCTCTGGCTCCAGAATGCAAACCATTTTAATGGAAAAGGGGTAATGAGGGTTGTTTATTTCGGTTTGCATTTTTCTTCTCCATGGTTAAGCGTATCTATTTCACTCAGAGGGAAATGTGAAATTTACATTGGACAAATGCAAATGAATTAGTTTAGATTGAGAGAAATAGAGAAATGGAATCATTTTATACTCCATATACTCTATCACCTGCTCACCTCGAATGACCTTTTCACCATCACCTGCTCCCCTCGAAAATCTTAAGTGTTTGACATAGCATGTGCAGCTTCAATGGATTAAGCTGCATATGCTATGTCAAACACTTAAGGTTAGACTCTTCTCGAAGACAGCCTTTGAGTCATTGAGGACATGATTATCATCTGATCAATTTGAACATTGTTTCCATGACCACTGCCTTTTTTTTTTTTAACACTGTACTGTTTTATTACTCCTGTCTTCCAAAGGAAGTGCCACGCTTTAGTTGTCTGACTATCACCAGACTACGCTCAATTTAAAATTGAACACTGGTTTGGGGAGTCTGCTCTGGATTTTCTACTGCACACGGGGCATAATTCACTGGCATTATTCAAATAACTTCGCAATTGGATAGTCCTTCAACCAATCAGACCACAACAGGCGTGATCAACAGGCAATGACCCGCAAATCTTTCTCTATCTGTCATCTTGTTAAACCCGCCCATTGCATGCCATGTAGATAAGCCAGTGATTGTCTGTGATTGGTTCCCGCAAAAATGTAACGGAAGCAGTAAAAATGAATGTACAGGTTTCAAGACTGAGTTGCCGGGCAAAATCAAATCGCCGGCAGCTCAGGCTGGGTTTACCCAGTCTAACGCTTTAGTGCAGGGGTGGGCGAACTCCGATCCTAGAGAGCCTCAGTCTGGCAGAGTCCAGCTCCAACCAAGCCTGCAGTCTCCCTCTCAGATACTGAAGTATAGACGCCCCTCTGTGTTTTCTAATCAACGCAAGGCAAACTAAATAATAAAATTACACTTCAAGTATTTTTTTCCCCAAAGTTAGTTTATGTAACTGAAGGCAGTTATCATCATGATGATTTAATTTCAAGTGTTCGTTTTTAAAATAAGTTTAGTTTGAGTTAGTTATTTGATGCTACAAAAACGGGGGGTGTGACGTCATGATTGACAGCTGAGACTGACGGCTTCTCTGAGTGAAGTTGTCACTGAGGCACTAACAGACTTTTTTCAACATTTTTGGGAGCAGATTGGAGCTTTAGCTTTAATTTCTACATTTCCATAACTGTTTATTTCACACCAACATAATTAATTGTTCTGCATCTGCGAGAGCGCGGTCGGGCTTTTGATATCGCAGCTGTACTTCCTGCTCTACTTCCTGCGCTCTACTGCGCAACTTCGGTCCCGAAATCGCTACTGCGCAGACTCGGTCCCAAGATGTCCGCGCCGTGCAAGGCCGCCTAAAAGCTTCAAATCTGCCAAGCGGAAACGGATGATGTCGAGTCATCCATATTTTTTTACGGTCTATGGCTCCAACCCTGATAAAACGCACCTGCTTGTAGCTTCCTAGTGACCCTTCAGACCTTGATTAGCTTGTTCAGGTGTGTTTGATTAGGGTTGAAGCGAAACCCTGCAGGACTCTGGCTCTCCAGGACCGGAGTTTGCCACCCCTGCATTAGTGGATTATGGGCACCAGGCAGATAGAATATGCCAACAATGTCATGGTGACAGGCCAAAGATTATAAGCTGCTGTAGATCAGCATTCAGACACTTTTGCTTTCACACCTTGTAGAGATTTTTGGGTGCACACTGTACAATTTATTGTAGTCGTTTATGACTGTTGCTTATCAGACTGTATAAAAATGATCCCTGCTGAAAACTTTGTTACATTAAAGGATCTCAGTTGTCACGCTTTTAAAAACGGACACGCAAGAAGGTGCGTTTGGTGACTGAGCTTCATTACATTTTTGATTGTGGCTTTTCTTAAAAGGAAAACTGATTTTTTTAAAATGAAGGGAGCAAGTGGTGTTTTGTTGTTGTTGCACTAATTATCATCTGCTTCTGCAGTCCTATTGGTGTTTGATTTGACGGTCTCTGTAGAAGTCACTCTGCAGTAATGTGCCTTAACTTATGACACTGCCAGAATTTCACCAGAGGTAAAATTTGTATCGCACCATCGTTAATAGGCTGTCGGTGAACTTGTGTGTCGGTGAAACCAGCAATCAAAGGCTAGCATTGTGTGCACACCAGACGCAAACAGCATGACATGACAAAATAACCTATTATAATCAATGATTCTGTCTACACTGGATGTGGCGCAGCACAACACAACAAAACACTGATGCCCCATTCTATTTCTGATGTATTCCAAGCACTTGCCCTACTTCTGAGATGAAGAATGATGGATTTGCAACGGTTGCTCTGTTGTGTCCAGTGTAGGCGCCCTCAAGCCGTTGCTACGTGACAACGGTCGCGGCAACTCCCAGAACACAATCAAAAATATTCTATATAAGTAATCCATTGGAAATTACTTAATCTAATCGATGAATCAGTGTTAAAAACTGTCTCCTTCATGTAGCCCAGTTCACAATGGTAATAATGTGTTCTTGACTGGTACTGGTAGCTTTCCATGGTAAATCACTTGTTAAATTGTAGTAATTCTTGAACATAATGGTTTTTCAATTTGACACGTGAGATGTTAAATGTGCCTGTACAAAGCAGCAAACTATCTGCAACACCAGACTATTTCTGAAACGTATTCAAAAGCTTGGTCTATCTGTAAATGAGACAGAGTTGCCTGGGGCATACCTCCGGATTCTCTCATAATGTCTACCGCCGTGTTTTATGCTTGGGTACCCAGCATTTTGCAGCTTCTTGCTCAATTCTGGTTACATGACTTTTGAGCACGGAGTGGTCCTACAGATTATACTGATAGTGATACTGACTGCTGCTTCTTTGGTGATCCCGCAAGGCCTGCTTCACACAGTATCCGTGTTCTGCATGCTCAAAGTCTAGTGTGACCTTGGCAAACACTCCGTGTTGGTTGTAGGTTGGTTACTGGAATAAGGTGTCATTACCTAATCCGGGTTTCCTTACAAAAGTCCTTATTCTTCAATGGGCCTGTTTACACCTAGGCAGTAGGCACTTTATGCATTTTTACTTATTGGATAGCTATCCAATTTAAAACTTCCATTTACACTTGGCCACATAAATGTGTCTCTCTGCAAAATAAACATAAATTTGATCTTCAGGTCCATTGCTAAATGTAAATTGCGAGAGCCAACGAAAGCTACGGGTATACGCTGCATTTCATCATCAGCTAAATTCAGGATCATAGACCGCATAAGAGAGAAAGCAACATCTGGACTGGTAATATAATTTACTCTCACTACCTTTAATTTTAGTCTGCTGAAGAGATACTCCCTCATCTGCAACAGTCCATATATATGTGGTAATGTGTGTTGCAGTAGTGCTGTCGTGTCTGGCTACTCGGAGCTGGTAGCCCAATAAGCTCTTACATGTTTAATTTTTACCTTGTGGTTTCAACAACCATTGTCCATTGTCATTCTACTTGATCTGTCTCGTTATCTCGGGTTAAAGTTCACCCAAAAATGACAATTACCTCATGATTTACTCACCCTCAAGCCATCCTAGGTGTATATGACTCTCTTCATTCAGACAAGTTACATGTGATTCATTGAGAGTTATATTAATAAAAGTCCTGGCACTTCCCAGCATTGTAAATGGCAGTGAATGGGAGCCCAAAATTTTAATCTCCAAGAAATGTATTCATCCATTATAAAAGTAATCCGCTGGGGGTTAATAAAGGCCTTCTGAAGCAAAGCGATGCATTTTTGTAAGCAAAATTTCCATATCTAACATGTTATAAAGTAAAATATCTAGTTTCCTGTGGGCCACCTTCCGTATTCAACTTAATGAAAAAGCGTAACTAGCACGCCTATTATGTCAGACGAAGTGTAAGCATTTTAAACTGCAAGAGGTGTTACACTTTCTTCATAAGATGAATATGGAAGGTGATCTGCTGGAAGCTAGATATTTTACTTTATAATGTTTTAAATATAGGTTTTTTTCTCACACAAAGCCATTGATTCACTTCAGAAGGCCTTTATTAACCCCCTGGAGCCGTGTGGATTACTTTTATAATGGATGGAGCACTTTTGAGCTTCATTTTAGGCTGCCATTCATTGCTATTATAAGGCTTGAATTAGCCTTAGTATATAAATTAGTATATAACGCTGATTGTATTTGTCTGAAAGAATGTCATATACACCTAGGATGGCTATGATTTTTTTTTTTTTTAAAGTGAACTATCCCTTTAAGTTTTCTTGATGGACTGGGATTCTCTTTCCTCCATCAAATTTTTACTCCTTTCAGTTCAACATGTTCAGTTCTGCAGATCACTAAGGTGGACCTTAAGTACTTTTCAGTTGAGTGCCAGTCCTTTTGTGTCTGTGTTGATATGGGTCACCTAATAGTGCTTTTAACTGCTTCTGATGGTCAGGAGAAATGAAGCCGAAGAGTAGTGGCACTCTAAATTCCAGGTGACCACCATAGATCTGTCATTTAAAATGCTCAGAGCTCAGCCCATTTTGTGACAGATCTTGTTGGTGTATTGTCTCAGTCTATTAGCCTGGGAAAACCCATACAACTTCCAGCACATTTAGGTTTGCTCTGCAAGTAGTCTGGCAAAGAGCTCATTAACCGTCAATCCAAGATGTTTCAGTCGGTCTGAGATGCTATTAGGTTTTCCAAATTTAGCAAAAATGTTGATGGAGTGGCGGTGGACGCCAACTATTATCATATTTCTTTTACAACAACGGCAAAAGTCGTCAGAAGCCATTGCAACATTTTCCTCGAAATCACAAACATAGAATTGCTGTCTCCAATGTTACTCTGTCGTTTTGCATAGGTAGCCTCATCGTCATCGTCCATTGGTGACGCCCCTTTGTAAATTGTTTGTCTATGAAGTTTTGCCAGACCATAACTCAGTTACTACTGAGAATGATCTAGTTTTAACCAGGCTATCAGTCTATCTGACTGGTGCTGCAATTATTCACTAGTAGTGCTAAACTCTGCTTCTTGTGGTCATCTGGAGTTTACAGAACCACAGTTACTTGTGCAACTAATGAAGGGAGCACTAGTGTTTTATATGCACGCTTTTCAAAAATCTCTCTCTTTCTCTCAGTCCTGAGTCCGTTGAAGCAAGCCCAGCAGTAAACGAGAAAAATTACTCAAGTCGCAGCTGTGGGAACACACAGAATCATGGATATGGTGGTCTGCCCTATGCTGTAAGTTATTTTTATTCTTGTTATTTTTCATTTAAGGATTTTTTTTACGGAATTATATTTTAACATCAATGTGTAAACCAGTGGTTCTCAAACTCCTTTAAAGAGGTCAAGCTTCCTTTAAATAAAAATAAAATAAAAAAATCTTATCACCCCCACTTTGACAACTGGATAATTTAATTAAAAACTATAAAAATTTGATTTTTAAATTGAAAAAATGTGGCATTTCACTTTCTGTTGATGTTGAATCATTGAAAAATATGTTCGGATCTATTATTCTTTTATAACTTTTAATGTCAATAAACAATTAATGTAAATTTTTCAGTAATGCTTTGGATGAACAATATATTCTATACATATTCAAGCTCAACTTGTATGTCTTCTCATCAGAACATGGCAGTGGAGCAGCAAGTACACAATAGAGATCTGAAGAAGAATGATTCAGTGAAATTTATAAAACCAAAGCGCCAACCACTATTCATGCACTTTAACGCCATTGCAACAGCTATTTTCTGTGTTTTTTGTTTCTGCTTGGCGCGCCCTACACTTGAGAACCACTGGTGTAACCTAATAGCGCCTCATTAATGCGTGGTGCTGAATCATATAAAAAAAACCTCATGCATAATGCTACTTTTGCTTTGGTGCACATGATTAAATTGAAGCGAATTATAATGAAAAGAGATTATTGTAACACTCATACCCAAAGTCAATACCTCTCACTTGAACATAACTATAAACCAACCTGGACAGATATTATATTTGCATTTTAATTTATTCAAAGCAACTTACAAATGAGGGACTTCACAAGGAGTTTGTCTTATCATGCAATATTTCCAGTGGTGTTCCTCACTTTTTAAAAAATCAAGCTAGCTTAAATTAAGTTACTTTGTTTTATGGTTTCAGTTTAAGAGCGACATCATAAAGTATTGTTCACTTTTGAATGCCACATTTTAGTTTTTCATTCCCACCTCTTCTTTCTTCCCAACCCTTTCCCCTGCTCCCCACCTTTCAACCCCCCCCCCCCCCCCCCCCCTCTCTCTCTCTCTCTCTCTCTCTCTCTCTCTCTCTCTCTCTCTCTCTCCTTTTCTCTTTTGTTGTGCCTGAACACCGTTGTTTGAAGATGCAACAGTCTTCCGTTGTGTGTTGTCAGGATCATAACTATGGAGCTCCACCCCCTCCCACCCCTCCTGCCTCCCCACTCTCCCAGACCATTTTCTCCCACACGGAACGCAATGGAACACTGGGACGATCACGACCCTGTTTCCCCAACAATGAACCAGACAACTCTGCCGACAGCGAGAGCTCATCGGAGGAGGAGGAGGTTGTGGAGGGCGCAGTTCCACCTTCCTGGTGTCAGTGCCGCCTAATGCAGGATGGCTTCCTCATTAAGTGTGAGAGTTGCAGGTTGGTGGTTTTTGT
This sequence comes from Pseudorasbora parva, assembly GCF_024679245.1. Lineage (NCBI taxonomy): Eukaryota > Metazoa > Chordata > Actinopteri > Cypriniformes > Gobionidae > Pseudorasbora > Pseudorasbora parva. The sequence goes on along the minus strand of NC_090183.1, from coordinate 18,100,075 downwards.
AGTTCAAATATCTAATTTCAGATTGTACTGTGCTTTAGTGGCATCATCTCGTCACCCTCTTTGAAAAGTTTACATACCTGGAAGAAAAACTTTAGTCTTGAACATGCTTTAACCCATATGGAAATACAGATTTCATTTGATTTAATGCAAAGTACAGTCAATTTTTTAAATATATCCGATATGTTGTGATAGCTTGATTTATAGGAAAGTGTCAACATGTTCCCCTAAGCGTGTATCTTACTGGCTGGTGAAGCTTTGCATTTTTAACCTTAAAAACAAATAAATATGATAAGTGTTGAAATGTGTTGATGAAAGTGACCTTTAAATGTCTAGGCCTCAATCCACTCTGTGTAAAAGTAAATGGGTAAAAATGTAAACTGATTCATCATAGCAGTTATTGGCCTCATAAGAACATTGGCCAATAGCTTCACTGAGAGTCATGGCAGTCAGTTATTAATGTAAAGAGAATGTGTACTGAATGTGTTCTTATTGCAGGGGTCTGGAGAAGAAAGGGCTAGATGGGCAACGCAGAAAAGAGAACGTTTCAGGTAAAACTGTCTGTTTCTCACTTCCAAGAACGCAAAGAATGAACTTGCCTTCTAGTGGAGACCGGCTTTGCCAGGCTACCTTGAAAAAACGAACTCGAAAGGACCAAGAACACATCCTTGTGAGATTTGAGATGTGCTGCGATCTTGTTGCTCAACTGACCATCCCAACATATTATAAGTAGTGACCAATAAATACAACATAACTTCGCAAACAAATGTCATAACCTATTATAACATTTTAATCATATTATAAATGTTATTTTCATAGTATTTTTTTGTTTTAATTTATCAAGCATTTGTGAAAGCGAATATGTATGTTTGTATACCTATGCTTTGTCAATCAACCGTACATATTTCAGAAAACATCTGTCCGTTACTATTCAACACTGAGAGTAACAATAAATCAAGTCACTTATATTTCTATAGCATTTTGTACAATTCATACTGTTTTAAAGTAGCTTTAACAGTGATCAACAGGAAAATGAGGCAAACCATTTAATTCTAAAAAGAAAATGTTGTCATCATTCAGCTGAAATAAGTTCAGTTCTGTTGTAAAGATTATCAGTTATTAAGTTAGTTCAGTTCATCTATAAAGCAGCTCTGCAGAAAACATGTCATTGTCCAGCTCAGTTCAATTCTCATCAAATAGTGACATTGTCAGTTTGCTGTTCTGTTCATAAACTGTAAAAATCAATTATGAAAGTAGTTAAATTTGGCTATAAAGAAGCTCTGCAGAAAACAGTGATGTCATTTATCCAGCTCTGTTCAGTTCTCATCCGATAGTGTCCGTGCAATCAAATCAATAATATGGTTGAAATATTGAGTAAAACCAAATGCATTACGGTTGAACAGTTGTATGTAATACATACATTGATATTGTTACACCAACAAGGCATTAAAGGAGTAGTTCACTTACGCCGCATTCACACGGGGCGTAGGCGTTAACGCTTGACGGAGGGCGTGGCTGAAGCTGGGTGCTGACGCGATTGTCATAGTGACAACAGCCAATCACATTAACTTGCCGCTTGGACCAAAACACAACACAAAAAAAGCGCCTTTTTATGATAGCTAGTCTGTGAGACTAAATGGATGCCGATTTGGTTGTATGTGTGAGTGCGATTGCCCGTGTAGTTGTTGTCAGCGCACTGCACAGGTGCACGAAGCTGTTAAGTACATTAAATCCTGAAAAAGCGCAGACAGCGGGAAGAATATCACGTAGTGGTCCGGGAACTGCGTCTGGATGGTTCACGGAGCAGTAATGAACGCAATTGGCTAGCGTCTGTTGTAGGATATTTGCATACGGCGATCTGATTGGATGACGCCTGCGCTGGCGCTTGAAAAGTTGAGAAATCTTCAACTTCTGCCGCTTGCAACGCATGTGAAGCGCTGCGACGGAACCCACAATTCAGTTCGGCAACAGATGATGTCACCCATTCAAAGTAAATGGGAAGCGTTAACTCCTGCGCCCCGTGTGAATGCGGCGTTAAGATAAGAACGAAAATATAATAATAATTTACTCACCCCACGTTATTCAATGTTCATGTCTTTATCCGTCGAAAAGAAATTGAGGTTTTCGAGGAAAGGATTTTTGTCCATATAGTAGGGATCCGCGGTATACCGGTACTGGAAAAATACCGTTATATATTTTATTTCAAACGGTACGATATCATGATTTTGCACATTTCGGTATATGCTGCTGTTCCGAAGTTCACCGCTAGATGGCAGCGCGCCACCCAAACTGACTAACAACATAGACGAACAAAATGGATAAAGCAGTTGAATCTCACTCAAGATGCCCAAAACGAATTAATAAAGAGGGGAGTAGAAGTGAAATTTGTAATTACTTTGCATATAAAACTGATGAAGAACCATCAAACCTAGCCAAGAAGCATCTGTCACTATCCTGACTTTAAGACTTCTTAAGAGATCGACAGGTCAGTGAATCATTCATACCATCTCATTTAGACATGTATTTTCTTTTTACACTGATCAACGCACACACATAGCCTAACATAAGATCGAACATCACAAAATCTCCAGCTTTCGTCTCAACCAATGACATTTAGATCTCATAATATTTGCATGCGTATATTGCACTATTTACATTCGCGTTAGAACTGACTGTGTTTATGTGAATACTCACTAAAGACGGACATTTGTACATAATTCTGTGTATTTGACTGTTTAAGGAAACTTTGTAATGTGCGAGCTCTAAGTTACAGGCGTTTGTGTGTGTCGTTGTTATGAGCTCATATCTCCTGTAACTGTTATTACGAAATGCTATAAAATCGCTTAAATTATTTTGTTATCCATCCCGAGACGAGCGTGAAATGTTGAATCAGATTATGCAGATTGGTTTAGTGTAGTGCAATGTTTTTTGAAACCAGAAGCAATTTGCTAATTTTGAGAGATTTTTGCTGCAATTATTTCTCACAAGAAAGTTTTCAAATGACTGATTTGACGTGATAAGCTTTGCTGATTAATTTACTAATAAACATTTGTGATAATATCCCACTTTATAAACTCAAAACTTGCATAATTGTACTCATTCGTGTGCAATATACCCGCGCCAATATCCGACTGTGTGGTATCGTTTTAATATCGGTACTTCGGTTTTAAATTGTAGTACCGTACCGAAGCCAAAATTGTGGTATTGAGCCATCCCTACCATATAGTGGACAAGTATACTTTTGCATGCATCACGTGACCTTTCCAGCAACCTTTCCAGCTTTCACCTACTTGTTTCTCAGAAAAACAATGCTACAGCCAGTTATTCTACTTTGACACATGCGTTCCATGTTGGAATGTCTGTTTTTATTTGGGCTGTGTGATAACGCACGTTGCTAATTTGCCCTATAGTATTTTAACACCACAGGTTGCCAGTTGGCGGAAAACAGAATGTATTGCTGCAATGGAAGCCAGCTAATAAACTGGGTCTGAGATTGCAGATTCTACCCGACCTAAAAAGCCTCCGCATCCATCAAAAAATCTCTATGAACGAGATCATTGGAGGAGGAGGAGGCGGGGGAAACATCTCTCTCCAATATTTAAAATTTGGACTGCAGTATCCATTTCGATCCTAAGAACGCTGTTACAGATGTATACAGGGGTTTAATGATCAAAGCAGTGACTAGTTTCAGACGTTTCAATTCTGTATCAATGTTTCTAACAAAATGTGATATTAAGTTTAGGAGCTTTCTGGGTATTTCTCTGTTATATCTCTACATTTATCACAAGGAGAATTCAAACTCACCAGTTCTATCATGTGCATTTTCCTTTACAGTGGGCGAGAGCAGCGCTACAGAGAGTGGAGATGAGGACATGTCAGCCTCGGCTGTGTCGTACACGGCCACTCAACATACACCCACTAGCATCACTCTCACTGTCAAAAGAGTCAAACACAACAAAGTCAAGAAGAGAAAGAAGAGCACAGAGAAAACGCGCACTACCCCTAAAGCCAAGAAAGTTAAGGTAGAACAACAAATACATGCACAATGCTGTTTACCTGCCTGCAAAGACGATGGATGTAAAAAGTCAGTAACTGACAAAATGTCATGTCTGTCAGAGCTTTTCCATTCTCTCTCATTTAATGAATATAATTTTTTATTTTAAATGTCATTACAGGCTTACAGAGAGGGTTCCAGAAAATCCATGAGGATGAAGGTATGAACTCAAATATGCACTAATGATCCACTACATCTTCTGAGGAAATATTATTGCATGTGACGTGCAGTACAGACATTGTCGTGAGCTGGAAAGAGCAGTTCAGTCTGGATCTCTTTTAGAGATTAGCATTTTGCTTGCATAGTGATTCATTAAGCCAAGTGTACAAAGCAAGACTCAAGGTCGTTCTTTTTCCTGTTTTGTGCAATTCAGTGCAAAATCTGCAAGTTGGTTGACATGTTTTTAAAAACATCAAGAAAAACAATGTGACTATTCTGTCACGTAATGTGCTTGTTTATGTGACATTGTAATTTTAAAGGATACAATAGTTGAGAGAGTCTTGTAGTTGACACATCTGGATGGTGATCAGTTGTGAAGTGTGAGTCTTTAATTGTGCGCAATGCAATAATCTTTAGTCTTTAGTACTATTAATTGGCAACGACTAATATCATCCTCTTCTTCCATTTGTTATCAGATCAATCTTAAATGTAATGCGTCCTCTGATTGTTGCAGAACTCTGCATCTGAGGCCAGTGTTCTGGATGAGAACACAACAGAAGGATGGGAGACACGAATTCGGCAGTGGACTGACCAGTACGAGGAAGCTCTGGCTAACCAGTATAGCGCTGACGTACAGACCCTCCTCGAACACTACTGTGCCAATGGCAACTCATCCCCAAACCCATCTACTGTCGCCATGGACACCATTAACCGAACGGAACTGGCTTGCAACAACACTGTGTTGGGCTCACAAATGCAGGTATAGATGGGTTTTAATGGATCGTCTTAAGACTGTATAAAGTCATAAATATCATAACCTCAAATTACTACTTGCACAACTACTTCCGTGTTTTGCTTATTACAACTCGGGAGTTTCCGGCATTCAGCGCACCTACCGGTTCATGCATGAGAATGCAGATTATTACTACGTTTTATGGCCGTCAGTTGATTAAAACAATGAATAATGTTCTCTGCATTATTATTAATTATCTTGAACCTGCTGAAATGTTCCTATAAATATATTTTCTTCACAACTATGCATTCTGAATATTAAATAAAACAAATATATTTCCCCTCTAACCTGCAGCAATCCAGTACTCACCTGCTCATTAATAGTGTTTTTCTCTCACTGATCATATTTCATACCTATATACAGTATGGTTCAAAATAATAGCAGTACAATGTGACTAACCAGAATAATCAAGGTTTTTAGTATATTTTTTATTGCTACGTGGCAAACAAGTTACCAGTAGGTTCAGTAGATTGTCAGAAAACAAACAAGACCCAGCATTCATGATATGCACGCTCTTATGGCTGTGCAATTGGGCAATTAGTTGAAAGGGGTGTGTTCAAAAAAATAGCAGTGTCTACCTTTGACTGTACAAACTCAAAACTATTTTGTACAAACATTTTTTTTTCTGGGATTTAGCAATCCTGTGAATCACTAAACTAATATTTAGTTGTATGACCACAGTTTTTTAAAACTGCTTGACATCTGTGTGGCATGGAGTCAACCAACTTGTGGCACCTCTCAGCTGTTATTCCACTCCATGATTCTTTAACAACATTCCACAATTCATTCACATTTCTTGGTTTTGCTTCAGAAACAGCATTTTTGATATCACCCCACAAGTTCTCAATTGGATTAAGGTCTGGAGATTGGGCTGGCCACTCCATAACATTAATTTTGTTGGTTTGGAACCAAGACTTTGCCCGTTTACTAGTGTGTTTTGGGTCATTGTCTTGTTGAAACAACCATTTCAAGGGCATGTCCTCTTCAGCATAGGGCAACATGACCTCTTCAAGTATTTTAACATATGCAAACTGATCCATGATCCCTGGTATGCGATAAATAGGCCCAACACCATAGTAGGAGAAACATGCCCATATCATGATGCTTGCACCTCCATGCTTCACTGTCTTCACTGTGTACTGTGGCTTGAATTCAGAGTTTGGGGGTCGTCTCACAAACTGCCTGTGGCCCTTGGACCCAAAAAGAACAATTTTACTCTCATCAGTCCACAAAATGTTCCTCCATTTCTCTTTAGGCCAGTTGATGTGTTCTTTGGCAAATTGTAACCTCTTCTGCACATGCCTTTTTTTTAACAGAGGGACTTTGCGGGGGATTCTTGAAAATAGATTAGCTTCACACAGACGTCTTCTAACTGTCACAGTACTTACAGGTAACTCCAGACTGTCTTTGATCATCCTGGAGGTGATCATTGGCTGAGCCTTTGCCATTCTGGTTATTCTTCTATCCATTTTGATGGTTGTCTTCCGTTTTCTTCCACGTCTCTCGGGTTTTGCTCTCCATTTTAAGGCATTGGAGATCATTTTAGCTGAACAACCTATCATTTTTTGCACCTCTTTATAGGTTTTCCCCTCTCTAATCAACTTTTTAATCAAAGTACGCTGTTCTTCTGAACAATGTCTTGAACGACCCATTTTCCTCAGCTTTCAAATGCATGTTCAACAAGTGTTGGCTTCATCCTTAAATAGGGGCCACCTGATTCACACCTGTTTCTTCACAAAATTGATGACCTCAGTGATTGAATGCCACACTGCTATTTTTTTGAACACACCCCTTTCAACTAATTCAACTAATTGCCCAATTGCACAGCCTTAAGAGCGTGCATATCATGAATGCTGGGTCTCATTTGTTTTCTGAGAATCTACTGAACCTACTGGTAACTTATTTGCCACGTAGCAATAAAAAAATATACGAAAAACCTTGATTATTCTGGTTAGTCACATTGTACTGCTATTATTTTGAACAATACTGTATATTTGCACAAATTAACAAATGCCTTAAATAAATTTAAGAATGTAACAAATATTTAACAGTAACGCACACATTATAGAGGACAGTATAGAGGACACATTATAGAAGCGTGTTTTCGAAGCTTTGGTTGTGTTTACAGTGTGCAATATAACATGATTTCATGTTTCGCGTGTAAAAAAACAGTTACTTATCTGTACAGCGCTGTTTCCTCTGTCCTAAAAACAGCCTGATGATTTACTTGTTCTATGAAGTCCCTCCTTCAGAAATACGTAACGAGTTCTGATTGGGCCGGCACTTCCCGTGTTGTGATTGGACCGCAGCTTAGCGCACTTTGCCCGGAAAGGTCCCGCCTCTTACCATAACGGGGAGATGCAAGCGCTGAATGCGCGCTCTTCTTCATGTGGGAGAGCAACAAGACCACGCCCCCTATTTTACTTGTTCTTGTGGGCGGAGGGTTAGTCAACCTGCACTTCCTGCTGTAGTCCAAACCGGCCGTTCACTGTAGGCTTTGAAAGGGAACTTCTGTTAAATAAAATATCTCGCTTGGCATTGAACTTTGAGCTTTATAATTTTACAGGTATTATTTATGCTCTAACAGCAACATTACAAACTAACTAAAGTTTGAAAGATGGAATCGCGAAGAACGGGACCTTTAACTATGGATGGGAAACAGGTATTACAGAAGCCTCCTAACTCGACAAAAAAATCCTAAAAGCTGTCTTAACTTTAGGACAACGCCACTGATGTCCTTACTTCAAACCTTTTTGAAATCCAATGGTAAAAATCACATTACAAAAAGCTTTTTCGAGATTGGAGTTATATTTATTGATTTATACAAGACGAAGCGCAGCGACGGTTGATGGTGGAGAGACTTTTGGAGTACCCAGAGGACGTGCTGTGCTTTGATGATAAAATACATGTAAATAATTACAGACTCCCACAACACATGATTTTGCAGTTAGTTGATGAATGGCGACCAACATTACAGAGGCCAATAAGCTGTCACAAGGCATTTACTGACACTTCTTCAAGTGACTAACGACTGAATATTTTTTGTTATTATTGGTTTTTGTTGCAAAGGGCAATTTATAAAACGATTTTCAATGGAGCTAATAAAGATTTAAATCTCTACCGCACTGAAATTAAAAGAATGCTGTTTCTCCATTTTGATTTTAGGTTTACCTCAGAAGCAGTTTGTGCGTTGTTGGTTTATTACCAAACTCGATGGAGCGGTTTAAGATTTCTTAACTACAGATAAGATGAGATTTTGTGGTAAATCAAGTTAATATATGCTTCTATAATAAAAAAATATTAAAAAATCAATACCTTATCTTATCTTTTGTTAAGACCTAAGATAGAAAGTTTCTGTAATACGCCCCTAGATCTTTAAATCATCTTGCAGATACTAATTTTTTAGGTTTAGACTAATGAAAAGTGTGTCTGCTTTCCGAAAAGGCTAGGAAGCCAGTTCTAGAGTTTTGGTTCTAAATGGTAAAATGATGTACTGCCTGCAGTTGATTTTTGATATTATAGGACTAGGTATTATCAACTGGCTAGAATTGTTAGATTGCCAGTAGATTTGAAGGAACATAATGCGTTAAGAGCTCGCTTATGTACTGATGAGCTAAACCATTTAGTGCTTTGTAAGGAATTAGCAATATTTAGCTAATATCCTTTGCTGCATTTGAATTGAAAACATATGTTGTAATTTTGATTTATTTTTAAGATGGAAAAATGTGGTTTTACATATGCTAGGAATGTGGCTTTTAAACGAAAGATTGGTATCAAAGAGCACACCCAGGTTCCTAACTGATGACGAGGACTTGACAGGGCAGCCACCAAGTGTTAGACAGTATTCTAGATTACTACATACATTTTCAACTACACAACGTACATAGCCTATCTTTTTTGTAAATATCTAATTTATGCATCAATGGCTGTTATGTTCAATAAAGTTGATTGATTAAGGGATGCAACTTATTTTACCTTTGAACACCATTGTTGACTCACCCCTCCTCGTGCCAGGCTTTAATGGCGGGCTTGGACGCAATTTTCAAAATGACCACAAGATGGTGCCATTTATCGGTGAATCTGTTTTACAACATTTTTATTACAAAACCGATACCCGATTATGGAAAAATGCTAAAAGATTAAGAAACGGATATAACGGCCAGTATTATCAGTAATTAAAAACTCTGTTTTTTCCAAAAGGAAGTAGTAGGAAATTACTACCCATCCTATTTTTTATATCAACCATGTATTACATTAATTTTATGAATTGGTATGTTTTGTCAATGAGCGATATAATCTAGAGCTGCTGAGTATCATCAGTGTAACAGTGAAAACTAACACCATGCTTCCTAATGATATCTCGCAAGGTTAGCATGCACAAGGTGAAAAGCAACGGTCCTACTGAGCCTTGCGGTTCTCCATACTTGCTCAGTGTTCTGTAATCCCTACACTTCTGCTCCACTGCACATTTTTTTCATTCTTGTTCCACACTCACTTCCCATTCACTAGACTGGAGAACTCAATGTTCACGCCATAGCAACATTTGTAACCACTGCAAGTGTAATATTTTGTTTATACAACAGTTGAAGAAACAAGTATAAACTGAGTACCATGAATTTTAACTCATTTTAACTCTTCGTTTTTAGGTCTAGCAGTGAAAAATGTTTTCAAACAAAGCTAAAGTTTGAGCAGCACAACATAGTGGTGTATTGTTCCTGAATTAATCAGTTTTTGAATAAAGGAAATGAGTCAGTGGTTCGATAATATAGTTAGTTAGTACTACTGGTGTAACAATGTAACCTGCAGAAAGAGTCACCATTAATGTCCACCTTTATTGCACAGACTGACACAAACAGTCAAAAGTCCCAGAGCTGTTGGTCTGTCATATCAGCTCTGTTGAAATGCCACTTAGCCGATCAAATTAAAGGACCAGAACTAGACATTGTATAGATAAGATGCCATATATTTATAATTCAAACATTTTAATAGAGTAAAAATTGTTCGTGGAAAATCCGTCTTGAGTATTTTAAACTTGGAGATAAACCGTTTTACTGATAAGCAGAGTAAAAGCCACAAATGTGTTTATCTTTGATACTCTATCATAAATAATGTTGCTTTAATTATTATTATTATTTTTTAAACTGTGCAACCCTGTATAGTAAATCTTACTGCATTGTAAACTTGTTTCCAAATGTAGTGTACTTTAAAAAAAAATGTATTAATAATTTTTTTATATATAATTATTTTGCAGTTACAGCTGGGGCGCGTGACACGTGTACAGAAACATAGGAAGATTCTCAGAGCTGCACGGAATTTAGACCCTGAAACACTCATCATTGAGTATAGAGGCAAAGTCATGCTCAGACAGCAGTTTGAAGTCAACGGACATTTTTTCAAAAAGTAAGTGCATCTGTGTGAGTTTATCTGTCTATATATCACCATCATCTTGATCTGATCTCAATTCTAAATTTAAATCTTTGAATCTCATTTCAACAGGGCATTTGTGAAATGTTTATTGCAAAATTATTTGTACTATTTTTACTTTTATCTTCTCTCTAGGCCATATCCATTTGTCCTGTTCTACTCCAAGTTTAATGAAGTGGAGATGTGTGTGGATGCCCGGACTTTTGGCAATGATGCACGGTTTATCAGAAGATCATGCACACCCAATGCTGAGGTGAGATGAATCTGGTGTTAACTGCTGATGTGTTGGATTGCTTCACCTATACACTCACCTAAAGGATTATTAGGAACACCTGTTCAATTTCTCATTAATGCAATTATCTGATCAACCAATCACATGGCAGTTGATTCAATGCATTTAGGGGTGTGGTCCTGGTCAAGACAATCTCCTGAACTCCAAACCGAATGTCAGAATGGGAAAGAAAGGTGATTTAAGCAATTTTGAGCGTGGCATGGTTGTTGGTGCCAGACGGGCCGGTCTGAGTATTTCACAATCTGCTCAGTTACTGGGATTTTCACGCATAACCATTTCTAGGGTTTACAAAGAATGGTGTGAAAAGGGAAAAACATCCAGTGCTAGAGGTCAGAGGAGAATGGGCCAATTGAGGTATGCAGCAAAGCATTTGTGAAGCCACAACACGCACAACCTTGAGGCAGATGGGCTACAACAGCAGAAGACCCCATCGGGTGCCACTCATCTCCACTACAAATAGGAAAAAGAGGCTACAATTTGCACAAGCTTACCAACATTGGAACAGTTAAATGCCTGGTCTGATGAGTCTCGATTTCTGTTGAGACATTCAGATGGTAGAGTCCGAATGTGGCGTAAACAGAATGAGAACATGGATCCATCATGCATTGTTACCACTGTGCAGGCTAGTGGTGGTGGTGTAATGGTGTGGGGGATGTTTTCTTGACACACTTTAGGCCCCTTAGTACCAACTGGGCATCGTTTAAATGCCACGGCCTACCTGTGCATTGTTTCTGAACACGTCCATCCCTTTATGACCACCATGTACCCATCCTCTGATGGCTACTTCCAGCAGGATAATGCACCATGTCACAAAGCTAGAATCATTTCAATTTGGTTTCTTGAACATGACAATGAGTTCACTGTATAAAATGGCCCCCACAGCCACCAGATCTCAACCTAATAGAGCATCTTTGGGATGTGCCCTGATGTGCATGCCCTGATGTGCATCCCACAAATCTCCATCAACTGCAAGATGCTATCCTATCAATATGGGCCAACATTTCTAAAGAATGCTTTCAGCACCTTGTTGAATCAATGCCACGTAGAATTAAGGCAGTTCTAAAGGCGAAAGGGGGTCAAACACAGTATTAGTATGGTGTTCCTAATAATCCTTTAGGTGAGTATGTATTAGTGCATATTCTGTTCACAGTTTCTTTTCTGACAGTCTGTAACAGTCTGACAAATCTTTGTTGTTTTGTATGCGCTAACACAGGTGCGGCACATGATAGCAGAGGGGATGATTCACCTGTGTATCTATGCTGTTGCTCAAATCTCAAAAGATTCTGAAGTCACTATTGGTTTTGACTACGAGTTTAGCTGCTGGTTAGTCACTCAAATTTGTTTCTTAAGATCTAGTAGGAGTCTTAGATCAACTGCGATTCAGTGTTGTTTGTATTGATTGTTTTCCTCCGATTTTCTCCACAGTAATTATAAAGTGGATTGTGCATGTCATAAGGGCAATCAGGACTGTCCTGTGCAGAGACACAATCTCCGCCCCCCTCAACTACCATCCCCTCAGTCTTCACCCTTTGCCCTGCCTGGAGCAGAAACACGGAGAAGACGAGCCCGACGCAGAGAGATGGAAGGGGACAGGCTCGTAAGCAGTGTGTCTGACGAAAGCAACCAACTGCTGGAAGATGCAAATGAGACACAGGGAGTTAGCGATACAGAGGTGCATGTTTGTGGAAAGACAATCCTCCATGTCTACTTCTCTGTTGCAGATAGTTTGAGGAATTATGATAATGAGGATTATCCTTCATGATGATGAAGCTAAGCTTTTTTTTTGTGCCACAGGATGCTCTTATTGACCGAGTGAAGTTGGAGAACGGAGAGGAATTAGACGAGAATGGAGCGCCAATACCAAACAGACGTGTAAGCTTTCATCAGAGTAGAACAGTTATGAATCTGTGAACTCTGTTTAATTCTAACACAAAGCCAGTAGTCTCACCTAGGGCGCTATGATTTTGATTTTGATGATTCTGAGATGTGGAAAACACTAATCCAGTAATAAAAACAGTATAATGCAGATTGTCACAGAATTCAGTAAATTTTGGATGGATAAATGAAAAGTAGAACCGTGCACTTAATCAAAATGCCATCCAACTTCCAAGGAATTCCATCTTCCATTTAAATGCTGTCCTGTTCCGGTCTCCATAGGAACACACAGTCAAAACTGGGAAAAAAGAGCGTCTGAAGTTAATTAACAGAAACTTTTTGAACATTACAAAAAATAAAAATATGCAAATCTGTAGTGATGTTGGAAAAGCACTGAGAGAAAATGAGCATTGCTTGCAGCACTTGAGTTAACATACTCCCTATAAGATATATGTGCGCACTAATCATTTTGAGGGCATAGGATATGAGCGCTTGTATGCTGTCAGTGCAGGTAGCAGCTAACTTCGGACAGCTTTGTGTCATCTACGCACTCATTAAACTTTGGCGAAGATGCGCTGACAAAAGACATGAAGGCAAAAAACGAGCTAATTTTCATAGGTTTAACATTACATTATCAGCTTGGAAAATATGGTAATTTGACCAGAAACACCGGAGGCCGGAAATGCAAAGCATCATTTCAGTACGAGTCGGACAAGACATCCGCATTCAGGAAAGGGCTGATAGTGGACCAATGTTTATGAAAATTAAAAAGACACAAAAACATGGTTTTATCTACTACACATACTCAAGCATTAGTGATTTAAATATATTTTTTAAAACAAGGAATTGTTAAATTTCATTTGATGACAATTGTTTTATGTTAATGCTTCATTGGTTTTCCTTCATTTCATAATACATTTTTAATTTTTTCCAGAATTTATTATTTACTAAATTTCTGGAGGAAATAACATGAAATGAAATAGGTTTCATAGGGCCCTACTCACCATATCAACCACTTATTCTTTTTGCTCCACACAGTCTCGTGAAGAACGCAAAGCAGAGGCCATAATGCACATGTTTGAGAACCTTGAGAGGAGAAAGAAACGTGGTCAGGGCACAGCGCAGACTACAGCTGAAGAAACCAAACTGGAAGCAGGGGAGGCAGAAGTGCCTTCACTTACAGCAGGAAACTGTGTACCAAATACAGGAGCAGGTGGAGGAGTCAGCACACGACGCACTTCCTTTGCCACTGTGGTAGTTACTTTTTACTTTTTTACTCTTGTCTTTTTCTCTTTTTCAACCTCACAATGGCTGTGTTCTTACACACTTTTGCTTGTCTCTTCATTAGGACACAACAGACATTGACTCTGAGAAGCCCCCTGCTACACCCAGTCCTGCCCCAAAAGCGCAACCTGCCCGTAGTTCCAAACCACGTCCTAAAAGCCGTATCTCCAGGTACCGCTCCAGTTCAGCCCAGCGTGCTCGGAGACAGCGGCAGGCTCTTTCCCAGCAAGCAGCAGAGGGAGTTCTGGTGGGGGGTGAAGAGGGCAGTGCAGGAGCAGCCCTCAGGGAACAGGGCCAGGGAGAGGGAGCTCCAAACTATGGCCATCTTCAAGATGGAGAACTATACGGTTCCACCTCTACAGGGATAAGTAATAAGACAAATGTCAGATGTCCAAAAACCAAAAAGGTGAGATTTTATTTTACACACTAAATCCTACACAGGTTAATGATCAAGTTTTTCTTCCAGCCAGGGTAGTTCACCAAAAATTGTAATTGTCATTTTACTCACCCTCATGTTGTTACAGACCCTTAAGACTTTGATTAATCTTTGAAATACAAGTTAAAGACATTTTTAATAAAACCTGACAGGATTCTTTCCCTCCTTTGAAAGTCCTTGAAGATCCAAAACTTAGAAGATCCATAAAGGCATCACTTAATATGACTAACCGATTTAATTTAGAAACTTGCTTGTCATCCGCTAAAATAAACCTCATTGGTTCTCGTGTATCTCACAATCACGTTTGAGCTTCCATGTTTACCATTTGTTACTGGAAGCTGCTCACTGCAGAGCAAATGGGTGGAGCTTATGTATACCTTACAAACATTATTTGGGCCTAATGGGTGGAGCTAGAATATCCAACCACAACCTAACTCTACCCTAACCCTACCCACAACTCTATCCCTCCACCCCATTAGACGTCCAGAGAGTTGGAGCTGGACTATTCCCACCTCATTGGACCTCCAGAGAGGAGGAGCTGGACGTCATTTGACTCTGCAGCGAGTACCATTTGTATGTGACATGCTCTATGTACGTGCCGACCATGGTTTATATGTAAATAAAAGCCTAAATTAAATATTTTTGCCTTATAAAGCGATTACAGCTTGATTTATATGGATTAATGTTACGCTTTGACCTTTTTTGGATCTTCTAAGTTTTGAAAACCTGCACTTTTAATGGAGTGACATTTATTCCATCCTCTTTTCAAGCGCCCTGTCTAATATAGGGTTTCAAGGGAAACGCTTTAGCTCTAGAAAAAACACACCCTAGCCCCCCTCTCACCCCCCTTCTTTTTTTTGGGCTGGAAAATATTAAACTATGATTTGAGGACAGTATGTTTCATTACTTCTAGTTATAATAAGCAATGTAGCACTGGACTTATTTTGTAGTGAAACATGTAGCATTGATTTTGCTACATGATTCTGTACATGATTTTGTCCGTTGAGAATAGATTGGATCATTGGATTGTTTTGATTTGCTAACTTCTCAATACCCTGTCAAAGCAACCTTATGAATATCACAACAAAAATTACATGTCACCAGAGATATCGGGAATTCGATTAAATATTATGAGGGCAGATTAATGTTGAAAAATCAATTTTGATTTCATGGTGTCTTTTAAAAAAATGCTACATTCATACTGTGGTCAGCTATGTTTCAGAGCTGTAATGTATTCATTTAAATTGTATTCTCTCTTTATTTTTTTATTTTTTTTAAGTACCTGGTGACGGAATGGTTAAATGACAAGGTTCCAGAGCGGGTGGAGGAGTCTATGGAACGCCCTCTACGCATCACCACTGACCCCACAGTTCTGGCCACCACCCTCAACATGTTGCCAGGACTATCTCATTCATCGCTCATCTGTACTACCCCCAAACACTATGTTCGTTTTGGTTCCCCCTTTAACCCTGAACGACGCCGGAGACCCTTTATGATTGACTCTTCATATGGTTCTTGCAAGAAGGTTAGAACAAGTTACTGAACAAGTGAATTGCTTTGTGCCATTTAAGTTTCTCCTGAAAAAGAATTTGTTGAGTTCACCAGCTCATATTAGTTTTTTTTAAGCTTGATGTGCTTATATACGGTAATATCACAATAATGAAGATTCACGGTATTATTATTGTTGGCACTTTAAAATACTATGAATAATTATTTATTACGAATTAATTTTGATATTCCGGTCTCCCTCGGTAGAAATCGTGTTCGCAGGGGCACTGTGATGCGATCGAAAAGGGCACTTTAACTTTCAAAGGGGCAGGGCGTCTAGCCCCCCGGTCCCCCCTTGTGCACGCCACTGAATAACCCCGTAAACAAAGAATGCTGTGCTACTTTCTGTTTCTCAGCCATATTTAAATGTTTTAAACAGCCATTCAGATTTTTGTATTGCAATGATGTTTTACAGCACCAAATGCTTAAATAGTTAATGCATTAATGCAACTAAATTTAAATAACGAGACCTTATTGTTACCTATAGTTCTTTATAATTTTTTTGTAGTTTGAAACATTTGTTTACTAAAATGTGTGTGCATTGTTTACTGTATTTAAATGTTTAGTTCTTTTGTTATTAGAAAAAAAGTTTTAAATTTTTTTGTGATAATATCGTATACCTTGTTTAAAAACTAAAATCTGCTAAATATAATAAAATCTAAAAATTAAATGTTGATACTGTCACATGCCTATTTTAGACAGATTGAATTGTAGTTGAAGTGCCCAAAGGCTTGGTGAACTCAGCATTATTGTTATTGTGGCTACATAGCATACCTTTGTGTATGTCTGTCTGAGCAGAGGTGGATGAAACAAGCGCTGGATGAGAGCATGTTATCTGGCCTATTGGAGGATGGAACTGAGTCCAATTCTTCCCACAAAAGTAACACCAGCAGCACCAGCAGCTCTCTCCAGATGAAACCTGGTAATGGCTCTTTCTCCACTCACAGCAGAATGTGAATTGTATTTGGGTTCTAACTAATTTTTTTTGGGGGGGGGGTTATTTTATTTATATTGTCTCTCGTTCAGAGCTGACAGGACCATTTAAGAAGAGGAAATTGAAGTGTTCACCAGAAATGGCAGCTCCACCCTCTGAACTCTTGTTACGACCATTGTCCCCCATCACCCCACCTCTGCCCTCTGAACTTCCAATGACGCCTCTTCATTCACTCCTAAATCCTTGCTCGCTTTATTTAGGCGGGGAAGTGGAGAAGCTAAATACTAGCATGCTTTCGTACTCGCCACTCACATCCCGGCCCACCAGCCGCTGCAATACACCGCTACAGTTTGAGGTGAAGACACGCACATAATTCTCTCTCAATACAGCAATTTGTTGTGATTTGTTGTAGGCATAGAAAACAATAGCTATGTATGTATGTACAGGTGCTGGTCATATAATTAGAATATCATCAAAAAGTTGATTTATTTCACTAATTCTATTCAAAAAGTGAAACTTGTATATTATATTCATTTATTACACACAGACTGATATATTTCAAATGTTTATTTATTTTCATTTTGATGATTATAACTGACAACTTAGGAAAATCCCAAATTCAGTATCTCAGAAAATTTGAATATTACTTAAGACCAATACAAAGAAAGGATTTTTAGAAATCTTGGCCAACTGAAAAGTATGAACATAAATTATGAGCATGTACTTTATTTTATACTTAGTAGGGGCTCCTTTTGACTGAATTACTGCAACAATGTGGCGTGGCATGGAGTCGATCAGGCTGTGGCATTGCTCAGGTGTTATGAGAGCCCAGGTTGTTCTGATATAGTCCTTCAGCTCTTCTGCATTGTTGGGTCTGGCATATCGCATCTTCCTCTTCCCAATACACCATAGATTTTCTATGGGGTTAAGGTCAGGCGAGTTTGCTGGCCAATTAAGATCAGGGATACCATGGTCCTTAAACCAGGTACTGGTTGTTATGGCACTGTGTGCAGTTGCCAAGTCCTGTTGAAAAATGAAATCTGCATCTCCATAAAGTTGGTCAGCAGCAGTAAGCATGAAGTGCTCTAAAACTTCCTGGTATACGGCTGCGTTGACCTTGGACTAGAGGCCTGCACCAAGTGCGGCGCAGGACAATATTTGATGGGTGAATGTGGATGAGGGCGAGCAGACAAGATGATATTGTGTGCGGGTTGTGGGAAAATACAATTATTAGCGGGACTCCCGCAAAGTGCAACTATCTTACAAAATAAAATAACTAGAAACAAATGAACCTTTATTTAAAATAAAATAAAAACGATTTAAAAACGTGGTTCATAGGCGTGGAACAGCCAAGCCTACCACACAGTGGCACAATTTCTGCACCGCATGACTCCGGTGAATTGCTTAGTGCTACAGATATTAGTAAGTTATTAAAGAAAGGAACATGCAAAACTACTGGTCTATTTTGTTATTAAGGTATAAGGATATTTTTGTGTTTTATGTTTGAAGGAATTGCTAAAAGCAATAGCCCTAAGCTACTTTTCCTTTGAACATGAAATAAATCCAGGTTTATTATTATTATATAATTTATTAGGTTATACTATAGCCTAATTATTATAGGTATATATTTTTTTATTTACATTTCTGACTTTTTTTTTTTTACTGTAGGCTATCTATTAAGTTCCTTGTTCGTGTTTATTAATTTAAATAAACGCAAATAAAATGAAATGTATTTTTATTTTCCTTTTTTATATATATTCAACAGGCAGAATTTGCATGTATTTAAAAAAAATACTTATGTTTACCTCTATGATTTTGCTGGAGGGAGCTGGACAAAACTTGATTGTTTGCAGGCGGGAGCGGGATAAAATAATATATATTTCTGCGGGAGCATGTGGGAGTGGGACAAAAACTTGCAGGAATAATCCGTCCTGCGCAAGTCTCTACCTTGGACCTCAGAAAACAGTGGACCAACACCAGCAGATGACATGGCACCCCAAACCAACACTGACTGGAAACTTTACACTGGTCCTCAAGCAACATGGATTGTGTGCCTCTCCTCTCTTCCTCCAGACTCTGGGACTCTGATTTCCAAAGGAAATGCAAAATTTACTTTCACCAGAGAACGTGACTTTGCACCACTCAGCAGTCCTTTTTGTCTTTAGCCCAGGCGAGACGCTTCTGAAGCTGTCTGTTGTTCAAGAGTGGCTTGACACAAGGAATGCGACTGCTGAAACCCATGTTTTGAATACGTCTGTGTGTAGTGGTTCTTGTAGCACTGACTTCAGCTGCAGCCCACTCTTTGTGAATTTCCCCCACATTTTTGAATGGGTTTTGTTTCACAATCCTCTCCAGGGTGCGGTTATCCCTATTGCTTGTACACTTTTTTCCACCACATCTTTTCCTTCCCTTCACCTCTCTATTAATGTGCTTGGACACAGAGCCCTGTGAACAGCCAGCCTCTTTTGCAATAACCTTGTGTGTCTGCCCTTCTTGTGCAAGGTGTCAATAGTCGTCTTTTGGTCGGAAGTCTTCCCCATGATTGTGTAGCCTACATAACTAGACTGAGAGACCATTTAAAGACATTTTGAGTTAATTAGCTGATTAGAGTGTGGCACCTGGTGTCTTCAATATTAAGTCTTTTTACAATATTCTAATTTTCTGAGATACTGAATTTGGGATTTTCCTTAGTTCTCCGTTATATCGTCAAAATGAAAATAAATAAACATTTGAAATATATCAGTCTGTGTGTAATGAATGATTATAATATACAAGTTAACATTTTTGAATGGAATTAGTGAAATAAATAAACTTTTAATTATATGACCAGCACCTGTATGTATGTGTGGGTACGTATGTATGTACGTGTATACATAATATAATATGATATAATGTATGACTTGGTTCTTTTTCACAGAATATCTCTTCTCCCGAGGCTTCTCCTGTGCACAGATCAGAATGTCTGACTCCAGAAGTAAGTTTACATGTATACATGCACATGGAATTGCTAATGCATTATTGCTCAAGTTTGAAAAATGAATGGCTGAACTTGGGCTTATCTGGTGCTCTTATTCAGGATTAATCCAAATGTGTGAGCTTTTAACATATTTAGCATTTTTGGAATATGTGGCACTTGTGGACTGAAATGTTTCAGAATTAAATATTTAATTAAAATACTTTAAACAAAATGATTTTAAAAAAATATATATATATATATATTTTCAGCCCTGTTTGCGACCAGACTTCACATCACGGGTCACTGCCTTCCCTGACTTTTCCACAAGCCGGGGAAGTCCGGCTCCTGTGTCAGAAGACTTCTCTCTTGGTGCTCCAGACTCTCTCAATGGATCTGGTGGTGGGACTCCTCGCAGCTCAGCTGTTGTGTCCTCTTTATGTGACTCTTCCTTGGTTTCACATGCCAGTGAGGCACAGGCACGAGAACAGGCCTTTAGGACAGAGTTTAACCTCATTTACACCTGCTCTCCCCTCAATGCCAATCTACCCACTGGTCCTGCAAGTGATAGACAATTCACACAATCAGAGGGAGGCTTTTCTACGGCTGACTCTGACTTTAGCACAATGAGCAGCCAGGGGCTGCTGATGGAGGCGGGGTCTGGCTCTCTCTCACTGTATCTGGACACACAGTTTGGAGGTGGATTTTCAGAGAGCAGCACATCCCCTCACCCTAGCAATCCACCACAGAAGAAGAAGGCAAGTACTACGGCCACATCAGTTTGTCCATATACTAGTTGTTTGTTTTTCATTTACAGGTTAATGATTTTGTATCATCCAATATATTATTATAGAAATGAGTGGATTAAAAAAAAAAAAAGGTTCTTATAGCACAATGTTGTTGACCTACCACTGAGGTAATATGACATCACTGGTAAGTTTAAGACCACAATGTACAATGTACTCGCAGCAAAGTTCTATTCCGCTCTCCGCTTAAGTGTAAAAAAAAGTGACTGTGGGGACTGTCTTCTTTTAACTTTTAACTTAAAAAAAAAAAAAAAAAAAAAAAAAAAATATATATATATATATATATATATATATATATATATATATATATATATATATATATATATATATATATAATATCCAACATAATATAAAGTCTCACATCAATATTATACAATGGCAATAAATGACACAATTTTACCTCAAAATTATGGAAGCTTGTTTCCACCACTGAATAAAAACAAAACAAAAAACGCAAAAAAGGTAATTGGGACATTATGACTCAGTTCTCATAGTGACTCATAGAATTGTGAGATATAAAGTTATAATTGCTAGTTAAGAAGTTTGCAATTCTGTGTGTGTGTGTGTGTATATATATATATATATATATATATATATATATACATACACACACACACACACACACACACACACACACACACACACACACACACACACACACACACACACACACACACACACACACACACACACACATACACTCATGAACTCTCAGAAAACCTGAAGCATAGTCTATATTTAAAAAGATTAGGGGGGAAATGCCCTTTATAAAAGGTAAAAATATCACTAATATGCAGATTTAAAATATGGCAAAGCTGATTGAACACTGGTGAGAATATTGCTTAAGAATAAGTTATATTTACAGCACATACACACACACACACACACACACACACACACACACACACACACACACACACACACACACACATATGTCTGGTTCACTATCTTTGTGGGGACTCTCAATAGACGTAATGGTTTTTATACCATACAAACCGTATTTTCTATCCCCCACACTGCCCCTGCCCCTAAACCAACCTACCCATCACAGGAAACATTCTGCATTTTTACTTTCCCAAATAAAATCATGTATGATTTATAAGCCTTTTGAAAAGTGGGGACCGCTGGTTGGTTCTACAATGTAGGTAATTTTAGGTTTTACTATCCTTATGGGGGCATTTGCCGTAGAGGCGGTGTCGCGCGATTACGTAAGGATTAAGCACACGGTCGTTTTCTGGGCCTGGTGTCTATAAAACCTTTTCTTTGACTAAAAAGGAAGTTTTCAGCTCTGAAACTTACAGGATAATCTTATATTATCATGACCTTTTATATATATATCAAAATTTCAAGGGAAAGTTGTTTTCTCAATTCATCACCCCTTTAATGTTAATCCCTGTATATAAATATAAACCGTTTGGGGGAACATCTTACTGTTTAACCTATCAATGTGCTTCTACTTTGCTTGACTTGGCGTAGTATAAAATAAGAATTCGTCTAAAATCTTGGAAAAACCTCTGCTGTTTACCTTCCTTTTCTCACATATATTTAAATCATGAACAGTGGTCCTCTATCTGGCATGAAACTCTTCATCTGTCTTTGATTTGGTCCCTGTTTCTCTCTTTTCTTCGCTCTTAAAATTCTTGCAAAATCTTTCTTTTACCCTTTTCTCAAGGCAGAGGGTCATGGTGAGTGCTGGTAGTCAGCTGGCTGGCTTGTCTGGGTACCAGGCATTAGCTGTAAGGGGCCAGTTCAAGCCAGGGCAGAACATGGTGAATATGAAATAAGTGGCCTCCATCTAGAAGTGTGCATGTCCATAACATTTGCATCTCCAGATGATGAACTCCTTCATCTGTATTGAGCAAATTTAACTTAAAAAAAACACAAAAAAAACTAGCAGCTGCAGAGCCAATTGTATTCCATTCAAGACCGATGCTTTCATTCTCTAATCTACAAACATTTTTCATGGTGATTCTGTCTGTATGTGTATGTGGGTTTTTCTTTGCTTTTGTTCTTGAGTTTAGAATCCTTTTTTTTTTTTAAGCGTTTTTCATGGTATATGTTAGATTTGCAAGTGTTCCATCTCTGAAAAAACAATGCACATGTATTTATTTTATTGTACAGCATTTAATTGGGTTAATATGAGCATTTAATGTGGTGGTATTTAGTGTGGTGCTTTTCTAAATGGCAGCATTGGGTACTGCATGCTGTATCTTTCTCATACTCATTGAAATGATATATGATGTCATTGTACATCAATTGATCATGCATGTGTTGCTTTATGTGAACATGTGAATGTTACAATGCATGTGTATTCTAAGAAATTATACTGAAGGAGAGAACTGCATGCCTGTTCATAGTCTATGTGCATCTTTTAGTCACTCTTATACGCCTTCTTTCCATTTAGGTCTCTCTGCTAGAGTACAGGGAAAGAAAGAAAGGGCCACGGGACCCAGCGCCCCTCGTCACAAACCTCAGCTCCGTTTGCCCTCGCACAGAATCTCCAGGACAGCCCCGCACGCTTTTTCAGCCTTCGGTCTCTCCGCACAATTCGTTCTCTCCAGAAAGGCTCTCTTTCCCACAGATAGAGGAGGTCAGTCCTCCTGGCATCAGGTCTGGAAACCAAACACAGACCACAATACTGGGCGGACCAGAGTCCAACCACTGGTAAGAAAATAACACACAGATCCATAGTTATAGGTGACAATAACCCTGGTCCTGCTAAACACTAGCCCTTTGATACAAATTCTTACAGATCCCTAATGAGCAGTCGTTGTGAATGACTTTTGTATGTTTGTCAGGATGGTCCCTACATCAGTTGAGCGGTTAAGGGAGGGACAGGGTGCTCTGGAACGTGTCCTGAGGGGTAATCTGAACATAGAGCGTGCCCTTAAAAGAGCAGACGCCGGAATGAATGACCAAATCAGCAGTCGTGACAAGTGTTCTGGTATGAATTGGAATTTTCCCCCCTCTGTATGTTTTCAGTAACCGATCTGAGAATGCTGTTGTGGAGTTTGAGTACTTGTCTGTGTCTTGATAGATGCTGTTGAGATGGACAGGTATGATCTTCATAGCTCCTCTCTGGCCTCTCCCATAAAGAGTCCTTCTGTACACCCACATCAGGTAGAATATTCACAACATACAACCGAGGAAAAACATATTTTTGATAATGTCATCATTCATACAAATCTTAATTATTCCATACGTTTGTCTTTAATGAACATCCAGCAGATGCTGCCTCTCCAAACAGAATCCCATCAGTCCTCGGAAAGCCCCGCCTATGACCAGCAGAGCTCGTCTTCTCCATTCTGTCCCTCTGTAAGCCCCTCCCCTCCCCGCTGCAGCTCTGGGAGGACCAGTTACTATCCTTCAAAGCTGCCCACACACAGCCCACTCACCCAAGAAAGCCCGCCCTCTTCTACAGTATCAATCTCATTAGTGGACTCAACAATGTGTGCGCCACAGCCTCACAGCAGCAGTGGAGGTGGGATGGACACCTCAAGCCTTAAAGCTAAACTGTGTGACAGCACCCTGTCAGCTGCTCTTTCTCTACCCACCAGAGGTGTAGGACACCTTAAAATGGACAGCACTGCAGTACCCCACACACAAGGTGCTCATGGCTCCAGATTGGCCCAGTCGTCTCGAGTGCACAGCCAGAGAACAGACAGACCCAGTCAGGCTAACTCGAGACATCTCACAGCTTCTGGAGCACAGCACTATCCACAACGAAATTTACAGGGTTCAGGGGTATGGACACAGTCGGGGACCTTTTAGGACCCACAGTGTGTGTGTGTGTATGCTTGTGTGTGTCAGAAAGAGAAGTGTGATATCCTCCTCACTTTTACCTGTGGAGAAGCTCCGCGTTGTTGGTGTGAATTTGATGTATTGAGTTCTGTATGGATGGTCTACTTTTTTTTTTTTCTTTACTTTTCCCAGTTCCTTTTATCTTTTTCCAAAAAACGGAATTTCTGCAGTTACATGTAACATAGTGTGGACTTCATAACAATCGAAACAACGGAACATTAAAGTAACTAGTTTGGAGTATATAACCAGATTTAAATGTATTTTGAAAATTCACCCAAATGCTACAATGATGTGTTCATGCTGAGTATTTAAGAAGAAAGTTAAGCACCAGTGGTGAAACAAAACTTTCTCTTAAAGTAGGGTTCTCTTGTTTAAGATTTATCTAAGAGTAAAAGTAATCATGCTGATCTTCGATGAGTTTTCAACTTGTCTAATGTATGGTATTATGACCATATAAAAGGCATTCTTAATTTAAGATGCTTTGCACGCTTGACTCTGAGTACATCCTCCAATTTTCAGTTTTATCAGTAGTCGCCATCAGAAGAGTTTTGTAGTGTGTTCATGGATGGCACGCTTGGCTCAGAGCAAAGTGTTTCTGAATGCACATGAAAGCAGTTCTTAGTGAACGGTGAGTTATTTCCTCACTCTGAATCATTCCAGTGTCTAGCTATCGTTAGGGTCCAACAGGCCTCTGGTTTGTTGAATTCTCGTTAATGTCATAAAATCACTACTCACTTGAGATTTTTTAATTATATATATATATATATATATATATATATATATATATATATAAAAATTATACATACTTGACAAGCAGATCTTATGGTGCTTCAGTTGGTCCATTTGAGTTGTTTTTGTTTCCCAATGTGATCATGATTGCCTCTTTAGGTAAAAGCAATTGTCAGTTCAAAAGGTTTTTTTTTTTTTTTTTTACTTGTTTCCAATGATTGTTAAAAGACCCTCTTTGTGACTTGCAAAGCACACGACTTTGCAGAAAAGAATTTGCAGAAATGTTTCTGTTTATACACCGTTAAAAAAGTATGTGTACCCTCCCAAGCCCTTAAATCCTGTAGAGTGTATACTTCTTTTCTCTCACTTCATATACTTCATTCTCTTCATTTAATTTACTCTCCTTTTTGACCAGTCCTTGCATTCCAACCACCATTTTAGAAAGAAAGAGGAAAGAAATGCTGTGGCCAAATGGTTCGATCAGTAAAAAAGACAAAGCAAGTGTGCTGCTGCTGTGGTCTCTCAAATTTAAGTGTTTTCCCTTTTTATAATTACAAAAAGCTGCTCACAGGACAACCTTTTTTAACAGAATAGGCATAGTACTGTACCTCCCTTGGACGGGACCTTTTGTAAACAGTGAAGTCACCAATTAATGTGCCATGATGACCACAGTAGTGGGATATTGACCCCACTTCAAACAAAACTCTTGTTGCATCTAGAGAACCCTAGTTGTCTGCTTGGTGGATTTATACAATGCATCAATATAAAAGATGGTCTGTTTTTGTTTTACCCTAATGTGAAAAGATCTTGAAATCATGGATGGGTTTAATGTGGTCAGCCTTAGTTCACTGGTTTATATGAATGTCTCTTTCATAGAAGGGTCTTGAAAAGGTTTAAAAAAAAAAAAAAAAAAAAATGTGAGCTGAAAATTACCAGCACCTTAACTACATGATCATGTGTACTTGGGTGAAGTGTCATTCTGTTCTCAGAGAAATATAGTACACCAAATTTGCTGCATGAAATTTATTTTATGTGTCATTGTAACAGTTAGGGTTTGGTCTAATGGGATACGGTTTTGATTGAGATTCACCTCTTAACACCACAAACATTTGGCACTTTTCTAGCATCCATAGGCATATTTTTGTTGTATTATTTTTTTTAACCTTATTTGAAACCTTCCCCTTTTCATGATATAAAATGCATCACATTTTGCTTTTTAAATAAAATGTTTGTGAACATTTTTATAACTAGTTAAGCATTTGCTGAGCATTGCTGAATGGAAGGAGAGCTGAGAGCGAGAGATTATAAAATGCTCATATTGGCATTGAGAAATGATATAACATTAAAAAGAAAAACACCCTATGGAATAGTTACCAAAAAAGATTTATGTTGGGCCTTCATGTTTTTTTTTTTGTTTTTTTTTTTGGCCTCATTATAGTACTAAAAGCCCTTTTTATGCCAGATATTAAGATGTGTGTTGGGCAATCCAGTCACAATATTAAATACAGCTGTAAACGTGGTCCAAAACATTGAGTTTTGTCTACTTTCAACCACATTTGGTGGTAGAATATGCATGTGACCACAGCATTCACAGTATAAATACTTGTGCTAAAATTAGTTTGAACAAAAGCAAAGTACTATTTACTTGCCTATTAATTACTGTGCTTAAAATTTACTGGCCACTTTCAGCTTTAACTATTTGATAGAAATTTTAGTGCATGACCTACATAAACATGCAGTAGACCTCACAGAACGTCTTCATTGTTTCTGATATAACAATGCAGTGACAATTCATATGAAGCACACCCTAAGTTGATTTATTAGGTGCTTCACTAAAATACTGAGACACATGCTACTACAAGGTCTTGATGTTTGTGTTCAACCAAAGCCCATACTGATATAGTTAAAGGAATTTATTAGAGAAGAGCAATGGGTTCTTATAATTGAACTCAAATATATAAGCTTATGTAAGCATTTTGGTTTGTGGCTCTGTCTCAAAGCTGTTGGGATACACTTAACAAGGTAATAACACCTACCCAAGGTGTCAGGTTTTTGTGATGATAATGAACTTACTGATAGATGTCATAACCACACCATCTGAATTCAAACAATATCATTCTCAGTTGGTGAACAATCCAAATAAGCCTTTGAAATGTGGCATTATAGTTTGGTAGATGTTTTTGTAGGGCTCATAGAAATGTGAAATAAGCTTACATTTTTCCCTGTTTGCTGCTTTTCATGTCACTGCAGCACAAGCTAGTTATGGTGTTGCCATCAGCCAATCAACAATTGTGATTGTATTTTTTTTTAAAAGTGTCTCTAGAGTGATTTTCAAAGCATTTATGGCTTGCTGATGATAGTGTGATCACATGCATAAAAAACAATTGCACAAATCATGGATTGAGCCTGAACCCCTGCTAAAGAACAAGACAATAGTCAAGAAAGAATGTAGTCTCACTAGCCTGACAAGCCAGACTCACATCAAGATGTTGGGTCTAGGAACACACCGAGTCTATACACGATGTGATTGGCCTGACCACAGTTTGGTTTTTCCAGCTCGCAAGCCAACAAAGAGTTGCTAGAGTTGCTGCAAATTAGCTGGCAGACATGATGTTGTGTCTGGGAGTGGCTACCCCCCTTCAGTATAAGAGGAGTGCCACAAGTTCCCCCTGTACACTCAAAGGCTTAGTTCACCCAAAAATGTAAATGTGATGTTTATCTGCTTACCCCCAGTGCATCCAACATGTAGGTGTCTTTGTTTCTTCAGTAGAACACAAATGAAGATTTTTAACTCCAACCGTTGCCGTATAATGCATGTCAATGTTTTAATTTTTTATGAGAGCCACTGAGAGTAAAAAACATACATACGAATCCATGTTAAACCCTGGGGTCGTGATGATACATTGATGTCTTAAAACACGAAACGATTGGTTTCTGCAAGAAACAGATCAGTATTTATTTTTTTACCTCATAGCAGACAAATCTTATCTAGTGTTCCTATTCGTCATTACTTCTGTCGAAGAAGGTCAAAACCCGGCACGATCATAGAAATGTGTACATAGATCCTCATTCGACCGATCTGCGCATGCACTAATGAGGCTTCTATGTAAACATTTCTATGATCACGCCGAGTTTTGACCTTTGACGGAAGTAATGATCAATGGGAACACTAGATGAGATTTGTCTGCTATGAGGTGAAAAAATAACAAATACTGTTCGGTTTCTCACAGAAACCAATCGTTTCGTGTTTTACAACATCAATGTAAAAAAAAAAAAAAACATTGACATGCATTATATGGCAACAGTTGGAGTTAAAAATCTTCATTTATGTTCTACTGAAGAAACAAAGACACCTACATGTTGGATGCACTGGGGGTAAGCAGATAAACATCAAATTTTCATTTTTGGGTGAACTAACCCTTTAATTACTTACCCTCATGTCGTTCGACACCTTTGCTCATCTTCGGAACACAAATGAAGATATTTTTGTTGCTATCCGATGGTTCAGAAAGGCCTTCATTGACACCAATGTTATTTCCTCTCTCAAGACCCATAAAAGGCACTAAAGACATTGTTACACAGCCTATCTCACTACAGTGGCTCTAAAATCATTTTATGAAGCGACGAGAATTAATTTTTGTGCACAAAAAAAACCACGAAATAAAGATTTGTATAGTGATGGGCCGATTTCAAAACAAATCTTTGAAATATTCAGCGTGGTACTTCATGTTTCGGAACATGTGTCAAACTGCTGAAATCACATGACTTTGCCAATCCGAATCATGAATCGATACACTGATTCGTAACGGTTTAAAGCTTTATTTTGAAATCAGCCCATCACTATATAAGTCGTTATATATATATATATATATATATATATATATATATATATATATATGCTCTAAATCTGCTTGACCACTTCCTTGTAGAGGTCGTCACGGGTCCAAAAATTTGTACTCGAACCCGAAACGACCAGCAATGTTCCACACAGAACCGACCTGGGTCCATCTACTATTTCAAAAGCTGGACCCGGACCCGGACCCGTGCAGATCCGAGAAATGCCAAAAATGTAGTACCCGGAACCGACATGGACCCATCTATTATTTGATAGCTGGAACCGAACCCGGCGGGAAGACACAGACCTGACTGGACCCGACTATCTCATATTCCACTGCTCTAAACATGTTAATAAACAAGCTGCAAAAAATAACTTTGTCTCAGCCTAACTTGCCTAACGTTATAGGTAACCTTCCTTGTACCTGATTGTGATGTAGTACAATATTCCTCTCTTGTGTTCAAAAGCATGCTTGATTCACTCATTTCAGCTGTAAACGTCCACTTTATGTCACGGTGATCGATTTATGCGTCTTTGCAGATTTGCATTTCGACTCGAGTTAACTCGCATAATAACTTTGACTATTTTCCCTTTTGAACTAATAACTATTGCTCGTTCGGTGCCATGGCCTCATGGCCTTTTTTTATATTTCTTAACCTTATTTCCCGGCTCACACTTTTCTTATCCTAATTTAGCAATTTGCAAGTTACATAAAATACACAAGCCGTGCTGACTCTCACAGCCAGGTGTTCTCAGACTAGGTGAGTCTGATCGACGTATTACATAGGCTACAAGGTTAAACAGACCAGGGACCCGAAGTAATAGATTGTGACCCGACCCGGACCCGGCTGACCGTTTAAAATATAGACCCCAACCCGTACAGATCGGATCCCGGTACACGGGTCTCGGGTGCTCTGTGAAGACCTCTACTTCCTTGTTCAATTTCCAATCCCTTTAAAAGGAATGCTTCCTGAACAGCCGAATTGTATCCCAGTTCATGACACACTCTGTATGTGCGTCGTCCATACTGATAAAAGATGGCATTGCTCCACAAAATCAGTTTGCATGCTAACATACAAGTGATCTTAGACCTCCCTTTCGATTTATGTA
Source organism: Pseudorasbora parva (assembly GCF_024679245.1). Lineage (NCBI taxonomy): Eukaryota > Metazoa > Chordata > Actinopteri > Cypriniformes > Gobionidae > Pseudorasbora > Pseudorasbora parva. Next base: position 18,070,045 of record NC_090183.1, on the reverse strand, counting down.
AGCCACAACTGTAGTGTTGTCCGTTCTCACAAGAACACAATGCCCCTTGAGAAAAGGGAGAAAATGCTTTAACATCAGCAACACAACTAGTATTTCCAGATTTTGGGTACCCCTTGAACCAAAAAGGTTGGGTGTCAAAAGAGTATCTTTTCACTCTGAATGCCATAGAATCCAGTGATACCCTTTTTTTTTTTTTATCTTAAGCCCAGTTTCCGTTCTAAGCATAGCTGAGTTCATTTGTTTTTTGCTCTGACTTAGCTGTCACCAGTTAGTTGTCTATGTAAAGTGCCTTTCTCTCTGAGTGGAATCAGAGCCGCTTCTATACATTTTACAAACACCCTTGGGCTGACAGACAGGCCAAAAGCGAGAATTATATATTTGTATGTCATGCCAAGACATTTTTGGATCTTTAGGTGAAAATATGCATCTTTCAGGTCGATCAACATCACCTGGGCACACCAATTTTAGGAGTGTAGAACGTGTGAGCATTCTGAACTTGTACTTAAGTATTTGTTCAGTTCATGCAGCTCTAATATAGGATGGAGAGACAGCATCCATTTCTTTCAGGATAAGAGTATCTCAGAGCCACTGTGTTTTTCCTGGTGTAGGACCACTCTTATCACCCTTGTGTTCAACAAAGAAGAAATTTCCTCCTGAAGAACATGCTTTAATTCTCCCCGCACTTGAAAATTAACACATTCCGCAAATTGTTTTTTTTTTTGCAACGTTCTGGTGCCATGTTGTGGCTTTTGAGTCTTGAATGAGTCTGTGGTTTGTACTGTGCATGCATGGACACTTATGGTTCAGACAATCTAAGTGGCTTACCTCCTCTAAGGGAGCGATAAATGCCGTTATACATATACATGTTCTGTTAATATGTTTCGCAACATTTACTGGGAGTATTGTAAAAAAAACAGTGCTTGTTACTATAGGATGGGTGTGCATCACTGCACCATATCTTGTCCTTTTCAATGCTCTGCTTCCCCTGGCCCAACCGGGCTATGTTTCCCACATTGAACAACTGGGAACTTCGAAACTCATCCCTTGTTGAACGCTGAATTTTTGAGGCTCGGTAGCTAGAAAACACGGGGGCTGTGGGCTTCTTTCCCTGGGGAATAACTGCCGCCTTATTCCTCCTTGCTCCCTGAAGACGAGGAGCTGGCTGGATCATTTGAGCTGTTGCAGGCGGATAGTTTTTCCTAGGCCAGGCAATTCTCTGCTCCAGTACTCCGCTCTGACCTACTGAATTCACAATCGGTCTCTGCTGTGTAGGAATGCTAAAGCCCCTAACTTGTGCGAAGGTCTGCCGAGGTCATGGAGATGGTGCTGTCTGCGTATTTCTAGGCATACAGAGTCTCGTCATCCTCATCATCCCTCTTCTTTTCCTTCCATCTCTTATGCATCAATGTCAGAGCTGAGCCAAAAATGCCCTCTGCAACAACCGGTTCATTCAGGATTGCTTCTTTTTCCCTGTCGGAAAGATTAGCCACGTTCAGCCAACATCCTCTTTCTTGAATGACCATTGTGGCCATGGCCTTGCCCGCAGCTTGAACCACGCTACTCTGAAAATGCAGAGAGATCCGTAACAAAACAGATCTCTTCCCACTGTGTCTGACCTGGCATGGTAGACGATCGGCCACAGAATATTCAGATTTTCTGCAGTGCATTTGCACACAGAAGCAGAGGATGGTGACCCGCATGCATCCTCCATGAATATGACCGCAGCAAGGAGTTGAGCCGAATGCACGGTGGAAGGTAGGGGAAAAGAAAGAAAAGACTGATTGCCCCTTGAAATCAAACATGTCCTCGTCCATGCAGAGCACACTGTGCAGAGGGACACACACATCAATCTGTTCACCCCAGGATACATTTGTTGTGGTGGGCAACTCTACAGGAATGGATACCTGCGTGGCAATGGGAGATGGAGTGCGGCTTTGTGACAGGAGGGGATCCTAGAATGACAGCCTTAAAGGAACTGTATGTAAGAAATGTATTTCAATTAATCATTAAATGGCCCTGATATGTCATTAGACATTAAGAAATCATGTTCATTTCAAATACTTATATCACTGACTACAGTAGTCTGGCCAGGATATTGTCATTTAAAAGTTGTTGTTGCAGCCCTCAACTGATGTTGATGTTGACATGTGTTTTGTCCTGAAGCGCCACCCTTCACCTATCTACCTATAACAAAGTCAGTAGTGTTTCGGCATCCGGGTTGCCAGCTCTGCTCTAGTTACCACAGCTGCAGCTACAAACATTCCTGCTGGATCCTGCTGCCTATCTGGCAACCTCGAGTCAGGGGGGAGAGGGAGAGGGGACACACTGCTCTACAGTCATCTGAAAGTGATTGCAGTAACAGTTTTGGCCACAATCTTACATACATTTCCTTAATCGTTTGATACAATGCACATATTGTGTACATACGTTTTAAAAATGACCTGCATGTAATATATATGTAATTCATTTCTGTAATTACATTTCTAATGTCACTGTTAAAACCTTCCCTTAAATTTACCTATACCACCACACCCGTCCCTAACTTTACCCCGTATCCCAGCTCACTATCAGCAAAAGTGTTTTGCAATACAATATTAACACAATACATAGATTGCACACATTTTTTTATGTAAGTGCATAGTAGTTAAGGACACCTAATATTAAAGTAGGACCAATAACCTTATCCCTGCACCACTCTTTAGGAAATAAAATACTTCAGTTTCATGTTGACTTTAAAATCAAATTTGTTTTATTTTAAAATGTCAAATATTTTTCAAAATGTCATTGCTACCGTAACTATTGCCACCTTCTCCAGAAAACAATGCATCAGGAGGAAACCATTATAAATGAGACCTCCATGCTGTTTCTACACAGATGAGTACCAATCAGTTAAATATGAATACCAGATTATTAGGATATATTGTATTTTTTAAAAGCTGCAGTGGTAAATGCAATTTAACATTGCACTGTCAACAACCAACACCCTGCTATTTGGCAAGTTCTACCACTTGGAAATCATGGAGGGGTCTGAAATTGTCATCATAGGTGCATGTCCACTGTGAGAGACATAATCAAATTTTTTTTTTTTTAAATCCAGAAATCACAATATATTTTTTACATATTTATTTGTATGATACAGCTGCAAATAAGTATTTGAACACCTGTCTATCAGCTAGAATTCTGAACTGCAAAGACCTGTTATGTCCACCTCTACTCCATTTATTATCCTAAATTAGATGCACCTGTTTAAGTTCGTTAGCTGCATAAAGACACCTGTCCACCCCATACAATCAGTAAGAATCCAACTACTAACATGGCTAAGACCAAAGAGCTGTCCAAAGACACTAGAGACAAAATTGTACATCTCCACAAGGCTGGAAAGGGCTACGGGGAAATTGCCAAGCAGCATGGCGAAAAAAGGTCCACTGTTGGAGCAATCAGAAAATAGAAGAAGCTAAACATGACTGTCAGTCTCCCTCGGACTGGAGCTCCATGTAAGATCTCAACTCATGGGATCTCAATGATCCTAAGAAAGGTGAGAAATCAGCCCAGAACTACACGGGAGGAGCTGGTCATTGACCTGAAAAGAGCTGGGACCACCGTTTCCAAGGTTACTGTTGGTAATACACTAAGACGTCATGGTTTGAAATTATGCATGGCACGGAAGGTTAACCCTGCTTAAACCAGCACATGTCAAGGCCTGTCTTAAGTTTGCCAATAACCATTTGGATGATCCAGAGGAGTCATGGGAGAAAGTCATGTGGTCAGATGAGACCAAAATAGAACTTTCTGGCCATAATTCCACTAAACATGTTTGGAGGAAGAAGAATGATGAGTACCATCCCAAGAACACCATCCCTACTGTGAAGCATGGGGGTGGTAGCATCATGCTTTTGGTGTTTTTCTACACATGGGACAGGGCGACTGCACTGTATTAAGGAGAGGATAACCGGGGCCATGTATTGCGACATTTTGGGGAACAACTTCTTTCCCTCAGTTAGAGCATTGTAGATGTGTCGATCTTGGGTCTTCCAACATGACAATGGTCCGAAGCAAACAGCCAGGATAACCAAGGAGTGGAAGAATATCAAGGTATCATACATTGATTTTTGGATTTTTTTATTTTTAGATTGTCTCTCACAGTGGACATGCACCTACGATGACAATTTCAGACCCCTCTATGATTTCTAAGTGGGAGAACTTGCAAAATAGCAGGGTGTTCAAATACTTATTTTCCTCACTGTATATAGGCTACTCTTTTATAATATTAACAAGCTCCCCCTTTACCATACTGTGGTTGAACATGTCACAGTTCTATGAGAGAGGACTCAAATGTAGGAATGAGTGTTCAGGGGTTTATTAACAAAACAGCTGAAAAGACAAGAAATGGTGAGGAAGTGAACACAGTCAAAACAGTAGGCAGTTAAGGAACACAATCAAAGGGTTGAGGCAGCCACTATATAGCTCAACAAAGTGGTAGGATGAAGAGCAGTTATGTCAGAGCAGAAGGAGATACCAGCAATGACAATGCAGTCAGTTATCTCAGGAAACACACCAGGCTTATAGCTAGACAAGAAGAGCAAGCAGCCAGGGAAGCTCTGCTTGCAGGACAGGGCTGGACCTAGAGACTCAGGAAACAAGACAAGACCAAAAGGCAGAACTAACTCATAGCAATACTATAGTAATGGCACAACATATATAATGAACCAGCAACACATGACAGAAAGAGCACATATTGGCTGCTTCCGAAACCTAGAAAAGGCTGCCTTCGGAAGACACATTTCAAGGTAGGAATCATTAAGGCATGTCTGAATCTAATGTTATTTTAATTTCCTGTCTCCTGTGATACCTTCATCTGATTGATTTTTGAAGGCAGCATTACATGTAGGGGAGAGCGGGGCATAAGGCTTTTTTACTTTCTCAGTTTGTGTAAATCCACTTGTGGTTCAGAGTATTTTTTCCCCCACATTAATTATGCGGTTTTACAGTATACTTTTTTTTTCTTGATTTACCTCAAAAGAATGGAAGTTAAATGTGACAACATGCCCCATAGTTGGGGTACATTGTAACATGTGAGGGGGCAAATTGTAACATAAGCCAATGACACCTCAAAATGTTACGTGATATAATCAAATATATTTTGACAATAAAATACAATTATTAACCTTTTTAATTTGCTCACACTGAATAAAAGTCACAGTGCATAGTTCTTGTTTGGTAAAAACAAATTTGACCATGAAATCATGTAGTGATTGTTCCGTTTGCTTTACAATCACCATATGACATCCAGCGCTGTGAAAAAGAATAACACGAAAAAAATCTGTGCTGTGAAAAAATCCTACGAAAACACATCACTGCCAGGGGTTTTTGCTCAAAGGTCCATTTAAATAATTAAACACATATCTTAAGTTTAAGGTTACTTGTATAATGTAAAGTACCTATATACAGCATGCTATTATATGCATGTTTGGGACAGAGGGGAACACGGTAAATATATGCTGCTCCTAATAAATCAAAGCACGAGACAGACAGGGTTGGAGGAGAACACTGGAAAAGGTGACAGAATGGACAATATTCATCTCTATTTGCAATACACACCCGCTCACAATACGTGCTGTTTCTGCGCTATACGTGCGTGCAGTGTGAAACCGGCGTTAGGTTGTGCCCCGCGCTCCTTTACTCATTTGCAGCGATGCGTGTTGCAGTAGCACCATCATATCTAGGCTATCTGACTACAACATATAGCCCATAACACTCTCCCACATGTTTTTGCCAGGAGTAAAATTTACAAATGTGGTTTAAACCACCTGATACATTTACACTTGTCCGGTTTCGTCTGAAATGCTTTTATACTACCTTCTGAATTGGTTTGTTTGAGTGATCGGAATACAAAAGGCTAGGCCTATGTCTCGAAAGAACCTCGAAAGGCATTGAGGCCTACTCCTGGTCATTTTGCAATCAGATAAATACCTGTGTCCGAGAAAACGAATGAAGGAACCATTTGTAAAAAGGCCATAACTCTAGCAGCTGTGCCGAAGAAATGTGTGCTGCTACTGGCACAGACTAAATTACCCTGTGCGAGCTATGTCTTGACAGTCGCGCAAGCTATTATGGTCTCGTGTTGTTTCCACCAGCGCAGCACATCTCATTGTTCCTTTTAATTAATAAAATGGAGAAGCCTAAAAAAAGGCCCGAAGCCCGGCCCTAGGGGCGTAAAAAAGTCAGGGCCCATCGGGCTTGGGCATAAATGCAGGCAACTGCTGAATGTAACTAATAAAGTAACTTGTAATCTTACTTAGTTACTTTTAAAATCAAGTAATCTGTCAAGTTACTTTTAAAAGGAGTAATCAGTAATCAGATTACTTTTTCAAAGTAACTGTAGCAACACTGATAATGTGTCTTAGCTCTAATGTTCGAGAATCCCAACGTGCAAGCTAAATTCAGAGGTGTAGAGTCCTCATTAATTAACAATGCTTTGAAGTGCCGTTAAAGGGAGTGAGGATATATCACTTTACTTCACTTGATTCAATTCCTATGTCCTCATCTTTTCCTTGCATCATGAGGGGGTGGGGATAAGACGTGAGGAAAGGAAGCTAGGAAAGGAAACAAGGATGCTCAAATAAGAATTGAGAAGCACCCAGAGTTCAAGTTTGAACTCAGTTTTGGTTGAACCTCCTTATTGAATCAGGCCCCATATCTGTCATTTTGACGTTTAAAATAATCAATCATTTGGTTTATCTACTAATAACCAGCCCTTATATGGTCCTTACTTTTATTCTGAGTACTAAAGAATCAATGACTTTCATCTGTGACATATTGATTGAGTAAAATGGCAGGTGGAAAGAAAAATTATGCTTGTCACGAGAAAGGTGAAGCCATGCCAATTTACATCTGTATAAATTTGGATTGTAGCACCCTTGGGTCATTGAAACAAGCTTGGCAATAATCGGGTTTTGGCATGTTTGATTTGGCATGTTTGATTTGGCATGTCTTATTCTTGCTTTTGGATTTTCTGAAGCACAATGGAGAGCAAGAGCAACACAATCAAGTCCAAGTCCAAGCAAGTTTAGGCCTAGCAAATTAGCTCAAGCTTACAAAATAGCTGATTTCAGGATATCTTTGGTTCCCAATAATCCTGTATTTGCACCACAAAGGTTTCCCACTCTTTTTTCTGTCCAGACTCCAGTCAGGACTGATTTTGGAAGTCTTTCTCAAGATCTTATGGGTGTTCAATCAAAAGAGCTGTTGCAGGCTCCAGTGGCGAAACTGATGTGGAGCTTTCCAAGTATACCAGCGCAACCACAGCAGCCAGATGTCCCTTTTGTGTTGCCACATCTTGTCCCTGCCAAAAGTGTAGATGATCAGTGTGGAGAGAATTCTGTATATGTGGAAGTGATGAAGATAGCATTGTGACATTGAGTCAATGTTGAAATTCCATCAGAATCAACATTTTGGTTGCGGTTGAATTTTAAAAGTAATATTGGATCAATGTTGAAAATTCAATGCTAAAAACATATTGAACCAATGTTGAAAATACAATGCTAAATAATATTGGACCAATGTTGATAATTCCATGCTTTTCAGTGTTGAAAAGACAAACATTGAATCAATGCTGATGTTTGGTCATCTTAATTCTCCACTGGTGAGGCTTATGGTGAATCTATCTGTACCATCATTCAACATGTGAAAGCAAATCCAAATCAATTGCCTACGTTTCTGTGAAATGTCCGCACATTTATTATCCTCAAAGGAGACAAAGGACTGTGGATTGACAAAGAACTTGAATATTATTAGTATTATTAATATGCAACCTGGTCTCACAGAATTCCGTGAAATGAACACGGACCCTTAACTCAAAAATCCGCCAAAAATTCCATGACTGGTTCACGGAAATGATGCCTATATAAGCCAATGACAGGCAGCATCCGTGGTCCACAAACGGACAAGGGCGTCGGACTGGGGGGAAAAAGGGTACCGAGTACCCAGGGCCCGAGGCTGGGGGGGCAGTAGTTTTCTACTGGGGGGGCAGTAGAAGTCAGTAGTTTTCTATACATTAATCAGAGTGTGGCTTATTTTGTTTACGTTTTAAGTGTTTTTATGATAAAAATGCAATACCCCACCCATTGGTATAACGATGGTATTTGGTACGGGGGCCCAGCAAGTTGGTTTGTACCCAGGGCCCAAAATTTGGTGCTACGCTGCTGCTTACGGATTCACAACACACATTTAATTATTTGCATTTGTAAAAGTAGACATGATTTTATGAATATTTATAGCCTACTTTTATATTTCGGAGCAACTAACTCCACTCCTACCCTAAACCTACCTGTGCTGGAGTAGTTTTCTCTCCCTCCAGCAGGAGGCATTGTAGCTGTTACTAGTGTTATGTTTAACCTTTATTAGCATGAGAGTGAGAAAACCTCACATGTTGAAATTTGGCTGACAGCAGTATCCACTTCTGATGTGATCTACATTAGTCCTTCTTTGTTGTCTTTCAGAAAGCATTGCTTGTGAGTATTTTATGTTTAATTTGAGTCTTAAAGACAATATTTGTGAACATTTATGTTAAACAAGATTATATTTGATAGTTTTTAGTTTTGATGAATGGTAGCCAGACTTTGCATATTACATGTGAACATACATTAGAATACAGTCTACATGCTGTTTATTTGTTTCTTTTTGTAGTTTCACTCTGTCGATAATTGAAGGATACGTCAATAAAAGGGCATCACACCTGTCAATTGTCGAGGAGTTTATCTATCTGCATAGCTGTGTCTGAGTTTAACAGTGAGGGCAGAACAGTGAAAAAGCACCTATCTACGCGACAACAAGTGGATGTTACTTCAGCCTCAGCATAATCAACTATGTCTGAAGAAGGGAGAAAAAGCGCAGCGTCCGTCTGCTCCAAGAAATCGCATAGCTCCAAGAGCTCTAAAAGTTCAGTTAAATCATCTGCCAGTATAGCCGCTCTCAATGCTCAAGCTAAAGCTGAAGCAGCTTGTACAAGAGCAGAATTTGCGAAAATGGAAATTGAAATGAAAGTTAAGAAAGCGGAGCTTAAAGTAGAAGAGGTGCGTCTGGATGCCACATTACAAGCACTACAACAGCAGTGTGATGCAGAAGCCGCACAAGCTGAGGCGTATGTCTTTGAGAAAGCAGCCTCTGATCTTGAAGAAGAATCTGCATCGGGGTCCGCGAAGGTAGATCCCACAGAGCGTACTCACGACTATGTTAAACGCCAATTAATCCTAAAGGCAGATTTAAGTCCATTTGGCAACACAGAGCATAATGATACTCTAGCAACAACTATCCCATACGAGCCACCAAAACAGGAACCGCACCAGTCTATGGACACAGAGTATGTCCATACACCACCGAGCGCAGACAAACGTAAAGATGTTCTCCAATGTTCCCGAGGCATTCCTGTGCGGAAACCTACATTTGGAGCATTAACAACACATCAAAGTATGGGTTACACTCCACAAGATGGCAATATGACTGATATAGCCAGGTTTCTAGCACGACGTGATTTGCTCACTGGCGGCCTCAGAAAGTTCAGTGACAAGCCAGGTGACTATTGGGGATGGAAATCTTCATTTAACAATGTTATTGATGATTTGAACCTGTCTGCTAGCGAAGAATTTGACTTGATGATCAAATGGCTCGGAGCCGAGTCCGTTCAATATGCAAAACGTCTGAGAGCAGTGTATATTAACAGACCCTCTGAAGGATTGGGCAAAGTATGGGAAAGACTGGACGAGTGCTACGGCTCCCCTGAAGCCCTGGAGAAGGCACTTCTCGACAGACTTGAGAGTTTTCCCAGAATCTCAATCAAAGACCCATACCTCTTGAGAGAACTTCAGGATCTTCTCCTAGAGATAGAAGCTGCAAAGGACGAAGGCTATATCCCAGGCCTACTGTTCCTCGACACTGCAAGGGGCATTCATCCTATTGTGGAGAAGTTACCCTTCGGTCTGCAAGAAAAGTGGATTACTTATGGGTCTAACTACAAGGTGGAGCATTCTGTATCGTTTCCTCCATTCTCAGCATTTGTCGCATTCATTAGCAGGGAATCTAAAATGCGCAACGACCCAAGCTTTAAGCATTCAGTGCAACCCGGTCTTGTACCCAATAAGATGAGGTTTCAGGACAAGCAGAGTAAGAGAGAAGCAATCTCAGTCATCAGGACCGAAGTGATCAGCACTGAGCCAAATCTAACTGCAGGAACAAACATCCATGACCCAAATAAAGAATGCCCAATCCACAAGAAACCTCATGCGCTTAAAAAATCCAGAGCTTTCAGAGAAATGCCTTTGGAGGAGCGTAAGGTCTATTTGAAGAGGAATCTGATATGTTTCCGATGTTGCGCATCCACTAATCATCAGGCAAAAATATGTAAAGCTGAGACCTTTTGTGCAGAATGTAGCTCCAACTCACACTTTACTGCTCTTCACCCTGGTCCTGCACCTTGGGCAACTACCACAGAGCCTGCTTCCGATAACGGCGGGGAGTGCAATATAGCTTTACCTACAGCCACATCTACATGTACGCAAGTCTGTGGGAGTGAAGTTCAAAGTCACTCATGTGGCAAGATCAGTCCTGTATTCATTTATCCACAGGGCTCCCCTGAGAAGAAACTCAAAACCTACGCTATTTTGGACGACCAAAGCAACAGGTCACTTGCCAGATCTTCAATCTTCGATACGTTTGGCATCACCAAAGGCTGCTTCCCGTACAAGCTGAGAACCTGTGCTGGCCTTGAGGAAGCTACGGGGAGGAGAGCATACAACTTCATCATCGAATCCGTTGATAGCAAGTCATGCCTAAAGCTCCAAACACTTATCGAATGTGACATGCTGCCGGACAATCGCAATGAGATTCCTAGACCTGAAGCTGCTCGCAACCATTCCCACCTCCAAGACATTGCATCCGACATTCCAGATGTTGATCCTGATGCTAAGATCCTGCTTCTCATTGGTAGGGATGTTATTCAAGCACACAAAGTTCTTGACCAACGCAATGGACCTCCAAATGCACCCTTTGCTCAGAAGCTAGCTCTAGGATGGGTGATTATTGGAAACATTTGCCTGGGTGGAGCTCACACACCCGTACAGGCAAGCGTTTTCAAGACGAACATTTTGGACAATGGTCGCCCAAGTCACTTCCTTCCATGCAAGAACTTCATCCAAGTAAAGGAACACATCATCCCACAAAGCCACAACAAGGTCAGTCTCCCTAACCATACTAAGAACACGTCCATCGGAGAAACCGTGTTCCAACAAACAAGTTTGGATGAGAGACCTGGTTACTCTCAAGAAGAAACGGCCTTCCTGCAGATAATGAATAAGGAAGTCTATCAGGATAATACAAATAGTTGGGTTGCTCCGCTTCCCTTTCGTTCACCTAGGCCACGCCTTTCCAACAACAAGCAGCAAGCCGTCCAGCGCCTAGCTTCAGTCTGTCGTATGCTGAACAAACGTCCTCACATGAAAAGTCACTTCCAGGAATTTATGCAAACCCTCTTTGACAATGGCCATGCTGAAATAGCGCCACCCCTTACTGGACAAGAAGAGTGTTGGTACCTTCCCTTCTTCGGAGTGTATCACCCCCGCAAGCTGGACCAAATAAGGGTTGTCTTCGACTCTAGCGCGCGACATGAAGGAGTGTCTCTCAATGACGTCCTTCAGATTTAAACAGATTTAAACCCAGCCGATGTAGCATCCAGGTCCATTCCAGCAAACACTCTAATGTCCAGCATGTGGCTCAAAGGACCAGATTTCCTGCTACGAGCACACGCAAAGGAGACCAAGTGCTGTTTTGAGTTACTCAGTCCAGACTCTGACCCTGAGATTCGCCCTACGGTGACAGCCTTTGCAACTCGTCTCATAGACTCTTTCCTAGATCCAAGTCGTTTTGAGTCCTTCTCAACTTGGACGTCACTGCTTAGAGCAATGGCAAGACTCATTCATATCACCAGATGCTACAGGGGAAATGCTTATGGAAGCAAGTGTCAAGGTTGGCACATTTGCAAAAGTATCACCCCAGAGGGCTATGGGAAAGCAAAAAGCGTTATTCTGAGCTGTCTTCAACACAAGACTTATCCTGAAGTCTTTGCATGCATCGAAGCCCAGAAAGAGATACCAAAGCAAAATCCACTCAGAAACCTGTCACCCTTCAAAGATGACGCTGACTGCCTTAGAGTTGGAGGTCGTCTTTCACAAGCCGACATGCGAAATGATGAAGCACATCCTTTCATCATCCCAGGAAAGCACCACGTGAGTTCGCTACTGGTACGGCAGTACCACCAACAAGTACAGCATCAGGGACGCCATTTCACAGAGGGCGCTGTGAGAACAGCCGGATTATGGATTGTTGGCGGAAAACATTGCATCAGTTCTATCATTCACCACTGTGTCAAATGTCGCAAACTGAGATGGAACACAGACACCCAAAACATGTCCGACCTACCAACTGATCGCGTAACTGTTTGCCCACCATTTACTTACGTTGGCGTCGATGTCTTCGGACCCTGGACTATCAGTTCTCGTCTAACTCGTGGAGGTCTTGCCAATAGTAAGCGCTGGGCCGTCATTTTTACCTGCTTGGGTACCAGGGCCATCCATATTGAGGTAATCGAGTCAATGGAGTCATCCAGTTTCATCAACGCCTTACGACGGTTCATCTCCATTCGTGGACCAGTAAAGCACCTCCGGTCTGATTGCGGAACCAACTTCCTAGGTGCATGCAAGGAGCTTGGTATAACCTCAAACCAGTGTGATAACCCGGAAATACGAGATTTCTTGGACAAGAATGAATGCACATGGGTCTTTAACCCACCTCGTGCCCCTTACATGGGTGGAAGTTGGGAGCGCATGATTGGGATTGTGAAGCGTATTCTTGACTCAATGTTAACTATCAACTCGGTTCAGCTGCTGACCCATGAAGTTCTCGTTACCCTTCTTGCAGAAGTAACCGCCATCGTGAACTCTCGACCTCTCATTCCTGTCTCATCTGATCCCGACTGTCCCTTCATACTTACACCTGCTACACTCCTCACCCAAAAGACTGGTTCTCCACCTATTCCTCCTGGAAGCTTTGGCAAGTCAGATTTGTATGGATGCCAGTGGAGACAGGTGCAGCATCTTTCTAATGTCTTTTGGCACCGCTGGAGAACTCAATATTTGCCAACATTGCAAGATCGAAGAAAATGGCAGACGAACAGGCCAAATCTACAAGTAGGAGATCTTGTACTTCTAAAAGACAACCAAGCCAAAAGATGCCAATGGCCCATGGGAGTTGTGATCAATACCTTCCCCAGTCGAGATGGGAAAGTCAGGAAAGTAGAGATAAAGGTTGCCTTTGGGGGTACGTGCAAAACTTTCTTGAGACCAGTTACAGAGACTGTACTTCTGCTGCGCAATTCCAATGAATGTAACCAAAACGGTCCTAAGAATTAAGAGTGACATCAGACGTCAGGCGGGGAGTGTGCTGGAGTAGTTTTCTCTCCCTCCAGCAGGAGGCATTGTAGCTGTTACTAGTGTTATGTTTAACCTTTATTAGCATGAGAGTGAGAAAACCTCACATGTTGAAATTTGGCTGACAGCAGTATCCACTTCTGATGTGATCTACATTAGTCCTTCTTTGTTGTCTTTCAGAAAGCATTGCTTGTGAGTATTTTATGTTTAATATGAGTCTTAAAGACAATATTAGTGAACATTTATCTTAAACAAGATTATATTTGATAGTTTTTAGTTTTGATGAATGGTAGCCAGACTTTGCATATTACATGTGAACATACATTAGAATACAGTCTACATGCTGTTTATTTGTTTCTTTTTGTAGTTTCACTCTGTCGATAATTGAAGGATACGTCAATAAAAGGGCATCACACCTGTCAATTGTCGAGGAGTTTATCTATCTGCATAGCTGTGTCTGAGTTTAACAGTGAGGGCAGAACACTACCGACTCAACAATAACACAGGCTAACAGGCAAATAAATGTACAGTCACAGTTATTTATTGACAAAAACGGACCAGAAACAGTATAGAAGTATTAACTCATGTTGCATTCCAAATCTTCTGAAGTCATAGGCCTACATATCTTCATGTAGTTGATCTTAATGTTTTAATCTTTGAAATGATGATCGCGCTCCACACACGCACACGCACCTGTTTGATTCAAATGATACTAACGGCTCTTCAGCATGTTGCGATCGGTCACGAGACGAACGAGAGCCAATGGCATTTTACAATCAAAGCTGACGAAATGACGCAATTGGTCACGCAACATACAACCATAGACTGTAATTTATTTATGTTTTTAATCTGATCAAGCTTTTTGTGAAGCCCCTTTTACTTTAAGAGAAATCGATGATGCAATTAAGTCTTTAAAAACAAACAAATCCCCTGGTACAGATGGTTTAACATCCGAATTTTACCATGTATTTAGTAAAAGTAGCCTATAGCCTAACCCCTTTTTTGTTGAATGTTTACAAGGAAAGCATAAATAAATCTTTCCTTCTACCGACTTTATGCCAAGGGTTGATCACCTTAATCCCCAAACCAAAGAAAAACCTGTCTTTAATAGATCATTGGTGTCCAATAACGTTATTAAACAATGATTACAAAATTATTGCCTTAGTATTGGCCAAAAGATTAAAAGGAGTATAATTACTTTATATTATTGATGAAACTCAATCTGGCTTTATGCAAAACAGACACATATCTAATAATATAAGATTAATATTAGACATTTTAGATTACACTGATATGATTCATAATAATAGCTTAATCTTTTTTTTGGATTATTATAAAGCATTTGATACTTTAGAACATCATTTTTTATTTCAAGCACTTAAAAATTTTAAAGGCTTTGTTGATTTCTTTTATAAAATGGTTGAAGTGTTATATGTAAATGGAAATAGTTCAATTAAATTAAGCAACGGTACCTCTCCTAGGTTTTCTTATATTCGTTTTTAATTGCAGTACAATTTTTAAATATGCATATTAGAATGAGTAATTCTAATATGCATATTCTAATCACAAATGGAAATACAGAATTAATTATTAGTCAATTAGCTGATGACACAACATTATTTTTAGAAGATTCATCTCAAATTTTAATAGCCCTAAACACCCTTCAAACATTTTCTAAAGCCTCAGGGCTAAGTCTTAATATGAATAAATGTGAACTACTTCCCATTAAAAGTTGTAGTGCTTTATCAATCTATGGGATAGCTGTTAAAAGCACGATTAAATACCTTGGTATAGAAATAACTAAAGATAAAAACAGATGTGCTACTAATTTTAATTCAATTATTGCAAAAACTAAGAAAAAATTGAATTGTTGGCTTCAAAGAGATCTATTAAAGGAAGAGTTTTGCTTACTAAAGCCGAGGGGCTATCTCGTCTATCTTATGCTGCCCAGTCTCTTTATGTTGATAAACCTACTGGTAATATGATCGATAGAGTTCTAACAGATTTTGTTTGGAAAAACAAATCACATTATTTGAAAAGATCTGTGATACTGAACACCTACAATAAAGGTGGCTTAAATCTTACAGATTTCAGTTTCTTAAATTATACATTTAAAATAAATTGGCTTCATCGGTATATGAAAAATCAACATTCCATTTGGTATATTTTTCCACAACAAGCTTTTTCATATATTGGAGGTATTAATTTTCTGTTGATGTGCAATTACAGCATTTCAAAAATTCCTATCAAACTCTCAAATTTCCAACAGCAGGTACTTTTGGCATGGGCTTTAATATATAAAAATAATTTTACCCCTCATAAATGTTTTATTTGGAACAATCAAAATATTTTATATAAAAATGCTTTTTTTTAATTTTTTTTTTTTTTACCAGTGGTTCAAAAATGGTCTGTTTTTAGTAAATCAATTATTTAATAATCAAGGCTTATTAATGACCTATATATTGAATTTCTTTCAGAAAATAATTTGCCAGTTACCCCCAAAGAATTTGCTATAGTTATGGGAGCGATACCATCAGGAATTATCATGCTCTTAGCCCTTTATCGGGCGAAGAACCATATTTGGTAACTTAATCAGTCATTCTACTCTTAATATTACTATTCAGTCATTCAGTCATTCTACTCTTAATATTACTATTCAGTCATTCAGTCATTCTACTCTTAATATTACTATTCCTCAACCAACAGAAACCCCTATAGGTACAATATGTTTTTCTAGAAAGAGGGATAGAAATTATAAAGTTAGATCCCTTTTTCTTGAAAATATCATCTCTGTATCTCCCTCAATCTTTTATTGGAATAATTTATTTATAAATTTAAATTGGAAAAAGATTTGGTCTTTGCAACAAAAATACTTTCTGACTAATAAAGTAAAAAAGGTGACTTTCAAAATAATAAATACATTTTACCCTGTTAAACATTTCATGAAGAAAATTAAAACAGATATTGATATAAGATGTTCATTCTGTCAAGTCCATATAGAAACTGTTTATCATTTATTTTGGTCATGGCACTATGTCAAACAACTTTGGAAAAATAT
Source organism: Pseudorasbora parva (assembly GCF_024679245.1). Classification (NCBI taxonomy): domain Eukaryota; kingdom Metazoa; phylum Chordata; class Actinopteri; order Cypriniformes; family Gobionidae; genus Pseudorasbora; species Pseudorasbora parva. Next base: position 18,053,512 of record NC_090183.1, on the reverse strand, counting down.
TGAGGCCTTTATTAATGATAATATCCAGCAAGCCATATCCATAACTTTCAAAGACATTATTTTTGGTCATTATGGCTGCGACCCTAGTAAAAACAACACTTTCTTTGTTATAAATGTAATGTTTATTCTTTGTAAATTCTATATCCACAAATGTAAATTCGCTAACAACATACCAATTTTTTGTGTCTTTTTGAAAGAATTTAACATATATCTTAACACTATATCATCCTCTTTAAATAAGAAAGCAAGTAAAACGACCTCTATATGTAATGACTTTAATCTGCAACTGATGTATAAATATCTTACCCTCATTTTCTAATGTTCTTGTTCTATTATCTTTTCTTCTCTTTTACTTTATTCTTTCTTGCCTTTATTTTCTGATGACATTGAACATATAATTGATGCATCTTTTGTATTGTGTATTGTTACAAACTTGTGTATAATAAACATGTCATCTGTCTTTAGCATTAATAAAATAAAAAAAATAAAAAATAAAACTTTTTTTTAAAATCCATTTAATTATTTATCTAAGAATACAGGCTTAAAGGGTTAGTTCGCCTAAAAATGAAAATGATTTAATTAATTACTCACCCTCATGTTGTTGGTCGTTGTGAGTGGGTCAGTTAGCCTGGATGCCAGCCGAACTTAGCCCTGCCCTTATTTTTTTTAGGTCGGGCAGTTCGGTCTGGCCTTGCTTAATAGAGGAGTAGAACAGAAACTGTTTGGACCAATGAAATAATCAGGGCGGGCTTTAGATGATGACGGACAGATGATAAACAGTAACGTAATCATGCATGTCATCAAAGGGGCTTGGATTAAATTTTTTTGAATCCTAAACGGAGAGCTTGTTTCTATATGCATTCACCTTCACAATTTCTCTCAGAAATGATGATCATGTTGAGTAAGTACTCTGTGTATCATTATTTTTTATTTATTTTTTACAACACCGGCAAAGATTGTGTATTCCAGCCTGATTCCAGCGCGTGTGCAGACAGGGTTGCCAAGTTTTTACAACAAAACCCGCCAACTACTAGCCCTAAACAATAGCTTCTCGGGGGGTTCCCCGTGGGAAAAATGGCGTTTGGGGGGTAAAATGTGTGTTATTTTGGCAAGGTTGCCTGCTAAAATTCGCACTCACAGGTCTATATATCACATAATAGTCGCTTTAATCCACGGACATAGAAAACAACTCACGGGGAAAAAACGGGGACTTGGCAACACAGTGTAGTTGAACTGTTGACATTTGACAATGCGTCTTTGTTGCTCTGATTGGTTGTAGGTCTATCCAATTGATGTCTTTCCTGGTTCGGTTGAAACACGCCTCATAATCACAGCCCAATGGAGCAGTTTCAGACTCATATTCTGACTAGAATTGAGTATGACCATGTCAGGCTATGGGTCAGTGGGAATGTACTGAATGCCAATGGAGGACTTTTTGAAGCCTTTCTCAGCCATCAGCTTTCAACAAAAAATATCTTCATTTGTGTTCCGAAGATGAACAAAGGACAAAGATTCATTAAATCATTTTTCTTTTTGGGTGAACTAACCCTTTCATAAAGAATTTAAAATATTTCCCCTACCTATCGAATGTGCCACAATCCATTCCAGTAGGTGGCGGTAATGCACCTTCAAGACAACTACCAATCAGATCAAAGTGCAGATGAACCGAACAAACTTCAAGCACAAATAAAAACAAAAACAGGACACAGGACAGTGACAGTGTTTTTTTAGGTAAGTACAACAATATTAAAACAATTTATCTTAGTTTTTCATTTTGTGTTTTTATTTTTCTTAATTTCTTACAACTTGTGTGCTTCTCCTGGGATAGTCACAGTGCGATGTTAATAGTGTCACGTGAACGTACAAAACCAACAGAATACTTTCAGTTTGTTTTTCAACAAACCCTTTCATATTTTTATTCATATTTATTTCTTAAGATTGGCATACATTGCTTTTCAGTCAACAAGTCAATGAATGCATGCGCGATTGCGCGGCACCGTTACCCGCACAGAATGAATCATTTTGATTCTAAAATCATCCCATATTCCTCCAGTGTACAAACTAGAGGCGACCGGAAGGTTAGATGAATTTCTGCCATGGTATTAATTGTTGTCGCCACTTGTTAGGCTATCAGACAGCTGAAGCCGAGCTATGAACTGATTGACCTGTTGGTGCAGTGAGGGGAAATGGGACGATCAGCTCATAGCTCTGCTTCAGCTCTGTGATAGCCTCACGAGGGCCGACTATAATTACATCATTAGAATTTAATCTTTAAGAAAAAAAACGAAGAGTGATCTTTAAGTTCTTTACACTCTAAAAAATGCTGGGTTAAAAACAACCCAAGTTGGGTTGAAAATGCACTAACCCAACAATTGAGTTGTTTTAACACAATGGTTGAGTTGTTTTAACCCAGTGGTTGGGTTAAATGTTGCTTAAGACAACCCAATTGCTGGGTAAGAACAACTCAACCATTGGGTTAAAACAACCCAATTGTTGAGTTAGTGCATTTTCAACCCAACTTGGGTTGTTTTTAACCCAGCATTTTTTAGAGTGTAGGCAGCTATATCAAACTGCAGAAATTTTGCAAACTGTTGCACCTCCAGTTCATGTTGTAAATGGATAATATCTTCCCAAACCACCATGTAGAATATCCAGCTACTCTTCTTAATTTAGCTATTCGATAATTGATTTACTTGTTTCACTTTCACACTTTGTTTATTTATTTATTATTATTTATAATATTGTTTTACTATTAAATAAAATAATACTATTAGATAAAACACTGGATATATTCACTTTGCTTTTCCATTCAATCCTCCTGTGAGTCTGCTGGTGCTTTAAGGGAAAAGTCGGTAACACTTTATAATACGGGTGCACAAATATGCATTAATTCATGCTTAACTAATGCACAGATAATCATGAGTTAATGTATTACTAATGGTGAACTAACCCATTTATTAATGATTACTGCATCAGCAACTAAAGAAGATTCTACATGATTAATAGATTAAGTGATCATTAAATTGTTATTAGTTAAATGTGTCATAATGTATTAATTCCTTAATAACATATTATATTAACTAATAATGTTAATTACCACAACCGGTCAAAACCATGCATTTCAGCTTCCAGTTGCCTGTTTTAATTAATCGTTAGCTAATGATTTACAAAGGTGTCATTATGTTCTGACTTTACTTGTTGGGGCACATAACTATTAAATAATTGATCAAATAATTAAATTATTTTGAATTAGTTAATAGTCATGTGCCCCAACAAGTAAAGTCAGAACATAATGATACCTTTATAAATCATTAGCTAATGATTAATTAAAGCAGACAAATGGAAGTTGAAATGCATGGCTTTGACCCCTTGTGGTAATTAACACATTAATTTACATTATTAGTTACCGGTAATATAATATGTTATTAATGAATTAACAAATTTAACTAATAACAATTTAATGATTACTTAATCTATTAATCATGTAGAATCTTCTTTAGTTGCTGATGCAGTAATCATTAATAAATGGGTTAGTTCACAATTAGTAATATATTAACTCATGATTATCTGTGCATTAAGCATGAATTAATGCATATTAGTGCACCCATATTGTAATGTGTTACCGAAAAGTCTATAATAAAATTCATTAAAATAGTACTAAATTTAAGTTCAGCATGTTTTGAGTGGAATGCAAAGATTTTGATATAATTAAGTTTCACTTAATTGTGTAGTACATTTGTAATGTATAATTAATCACATTTCCAAATATTTACTAACTTCTTGTTGTTGTTTTAGATGGCTTACAAGTGAATGCTTGTAAGCCATCACTAATACAAGTGAAAACAATTTTTTTTTTAAATTTTAATTTAGTTTTTTTATAGCCATCTACAATAGCCACCTACAACAAAAACTCACGTACGCAAAATACAGAACACTGGATTTTGATAGCTATGATAACAACCCATTAGGACTAAGGCTGTTGCCCCAGCTGTTGTCGTTAATGCAGATTCAGTGGCCCAATGGGTTGGTTTTGTATGGCATTCTAGCTAAACGCGCAGCAATAGCCATCTACAACAAAAACTCACGTACGCAAAATACAGAACACTGGATTTTGATAGTTATGATAACTATGTAACACACCCGCCTGAAGGCACAAATCCGGATGAGAGACGTAGATATGATCCAGGAGTGTGTGCTTTTTGGTCGTTGCTGTGGTGATCACTAAGTGCTATTCTGTATTGGTCAAGTGCAATTGGAAAAGTGCAATTGGAAAAGATGTGTCTTAAGATGTTTTTTAAAAATGGCTACAGACTCGGTAGCACGAACTGAGATCGGCAGGTCATTCCACCAGGTGGGAACGGTCCAGGAAAATGTCCGTGAGAGCGATTTCATGCCTCTTTGGAATGGAACCACGAGGCGCCACTCACTCGCAGAACGCAAGCTTCTGGAGGGTGTGTAAGTCTGAGCAAGCGAGTTTAGGTATATTGGTGCAGAGCCAGTGGTTGTTTTGTAGGCGAGAACTAGTGCCTTGAATTTGATGCGAGCAGCCATTGGCAACCAGTACAGTTTGATGAAGAGAGGCGTAACATGCGCTCTTTTCAGCTCATTAAAGACCACTCTCGCCGCTGCATTCTGGATCAGCTGCAAGGGTTTGACAGTGCATGCTGGAAGCCCAGCCAGAAGAGCATTACAATAGTCCAGTCTGGAGAGAACAAGAGCTTGAACCAGGAGTTGTGCAGCCTGTTCTGATAGGAAGGGTCTAATCTTTCTAATGTTGTATAAAGCAAATCTGCAGGACCGGGCTGTTGCAGTAATGTGGTCAGTGAAGTTTAACTGGTCATCAATCACAACTCCAAGGTTCCTGGCTTTCCTTGATGGAGATATGGTCGATGAACCAAGCTGAATGGAGAAATTTTGATAAAGTGCTGGGTTGGTTGAGAAAACAAGTAATTCTGTCTTTGCAAGATTGAGTTTAAGATGATGCTCTTTCATCCAGTCAAAAATGTCTGTCAGACAGGCAGCGATACGAACACTGACTGTAGGATCATCTGGTTGAAATGAGAAGTAGAGTTGAGTGTCATCAGCATAGCATAGGCTGTACTGCAACTGGAGAGGATTCTTCTATTCAAGTGCTAATATTTGAGTCTGCATTGCATGGATGTAGCAGCACTTCAATGTTAGGGTTCAATTTGAAGTTATCATGGGTATATTTCAACCATCCCTGTGGGAAATGTTCTTCTCCTTTAACTCCTTTGGTGACTGAGGATGAGCTTGTCTAAACGTTCATCCTGATCTACACCCTTCTATGGTGCTCCTATTGTCAGAAGCAGTTGTGTAGTGGTTGGTATTTTTGAGTGTTATTATCCAAGGTGAGATTAAATGAATTCAGGCTCACTAGATCTGCTTATCCCACCATTTATGGACATGAGATGACTGCTTGTTTAACCCCTACAGAACGCATAATGTGAGCAGCAACACTTTAATGCCAACTTGGATCCCATATGCCTCAACTAAGGTTGCAGAGGAAGTATTTGTCTTCTCCCTCAAGCTCATAACTGGCTGGTGGTGTATCCCAAACCGATTTGTAGCATGTCTGTGCTTGTGAACCTGTTAACACACTTTCTTTGCAGATGAGATTTGAGAGATCTTCTAACCAGTACTTCCTGGGTGACGTGATAAATCTTGAAGCATCAGTGCGTTTGTACAGTCCCTGACAAAAGTCTTGTCGCTTATCTATTTTCTAGAAATACCTGATATTAACCTGACTTTTAATCAATTAATTGGTGTTAGAAATAGCTCATATGAAAAGCTAAAACCCTCCCAAATGATGTTTAATGCACTGAAATAAATAATTTTCACAGAAAAAATATTTATCATTTAATCAAGACAGAAAGGTCAAATTTTGGCAAGACAAAAGTTTTGTCGCCTATACAGAAATTGAACAAATTTACTGCAAATACAAAAATATGTCAGCAAATTAAGTTGTGGTGCTGTGAGATCCAAATTTAATATCTTGTATGACTTCCATGAGCTTGAAGGACTGCATCCATGCGGTTTGGCAAGGATTCATACAATTTATTGATGAAGTCATCAGGAATAGCTAAGAAAACAGTCTTGCATGCCTCCCAGAGTTCATCAATATTCTTTGGTTTCGTCTTCCATGCGTCCTCTTTCATCCTACCCCACATATGCTCAATGATGTTCATGTCTGGTGACTGGGCTGGCCAATCCTGGAGCATCTTGATCTTCTTCGCCTTGAGGAACTTTAATGTGGAGATGGAAGTATGCGATGGAGCACCGTCCTGCTGCAGAATTTGGCCTCTTTTATGGTTGGGAATATAAGAGGTAGCTAAGATTTCTTGGTATTTTAGACTATTGATATTGCCTTCCACCCTGCAGATCTCTCGCACACCCCCATACTGGATGTAACCCCAGACCATGATTTTTCCGCCACCAAACTTCACTGTTTTCTGGGTGAATCTCGGTTCCATTCGGGCACCAGTAGGTCTCCTGCAATATTTGCGGCGACTGTGGTGTAATTCAACAGAAGATTCATCTGAAAATCCACCTTCTGCCACTTTTCCAGCGTCCATCCTTTTAGCAGGCTGTGGGCCATGGCAAATGCCACACGGTTTTTCAATTGTCTTTTGTTTAGTGCTGGCTTCTGGGCACTGATTCGACCATGGAGGCCATTTCGAGGCAGAATCCTACAAACTGTTCTGGTTGACACAGGGACTTCAGGTGACCAGGTCTCGTGGAGCTTTGCTGCAGTGGAAAAGGGGCTGGCCTTTGATTTTCGAGCCAACAAACGGTCCTCTCGAGCAGTTGTCTTGCGGGGTCTGCCTGACCTGGGCTTGTCAAAAACGTCTCCAGTCTCTTCAAATCTTTTGTTTTATCCTCTGTACTTGAAGCTGAGACACATTGAAGGTGTCTGCCACATCAGCAGTGGATCTGGTCTTCAGCCTCTTGATAATCAAAACTTTAGTCTCAGGGTGAATCTTAGGCATGTTTGCAGAGGTCTAGTTGCAGTTGATGTGAAGGTCTAGTGTACTGGGGTTCTTTTTATACACACTTGAGACCTAATTGATCCATTATTAGTCACAGGTGAAGCTCATATGACAAGGTGACAACACTTATGTCTTAGCAAAAATTGACTCAATGGGCTTTACCAAGCTGTGAATATTAGAATACTTTTTGAAAGTTTAGTTTTTCACTGAAACATTATCACAAAAGCTGGTGGGATTAAAATGAGCCATTTCTTGTAAAAAAAAATCTTGATTAGAAATATATTTCAGCGGCACTTTAGGTCAATTTGTACACAAGCGACAAGACTTTTGTCAGGGACTGTACAGCCATGTTCCCGTCCATGTGTTTGTGGACAACTGCGTGGCTACTGCAGTCCCTGATGAATCAATGAATCAATGAATCAATCAATGAATCAATCAATCAATCAATCAATCAATCAATCAATCAATCAATCAATCAATCAATCAATCAATCAATCAATCAATCAATCAATTTATCTATCAACTTTATTTTTTAAATAACATTATTTTTTTCTGATGTTGCTTCTGTCCCCCAGATACTCCTTTATTGAGAATAATGCGTTTTGCGGTGTTACCTCATGCAGGATGTCATTGCAGATTTTCTAACTGGGTTCTTTTCGCAGGAGCCTGGTTGATGCCAAGCTCACAGGCTCCATGTCTCACTTTATGACTCGGACTCAAGGTGATAAGCTACAGTTTCAAGATAAGCTAGAGGCATTCAGGTTCCAGCAAGCAGACAGTGGACTAGTTTGAATGTTGTAATTGTGCAGCTTTTTTTTGTGTTGTGCGACCATGGTGTACTTCAACTGTCTTTGCAGGTCTACGTTATGTGTATTTTTAAAGGTGGCTGCAGTAAACTCTAAGATCTAAACAGAAAGCTTGTCCAGTCTCTGCTAATGGGTATGTTGCCTACTAGATTGGTGTACAGATTAATTAGTTGTTTGAGGGTTTGTCTTGTCAGCTGGGTGTCTGCAGATGGTTCTGACAAGGTGTGTGGCTGCTGTGATACCACTTGTAGCATCAGAAGTGAAAGTGATCAGCTGCTTACAGGTATGGACTAACTCTGGACTAATACATGGCTTTAGTTCTCTCTAATCATTTGTTCCTCAGATCTATGATGGCAAAGCATATGTCAGTCCCACCAATGTTAAAGAAAATGGCTATGGCCAAAAATAACTGGTAATGTGATTTCTGGTGATTTAATAAATTATCTCAAAAGTTTTGTTAGTGTATGGTGTTTACTTGCACAAATACAACACATCTATTCAGTTTACATGATTTCACTCTTAAGATATGCACAACAAAGACTTGCTACTGGCGTGTGTGGGGACAGTTTGCTTGTAGACCTGTAACAACACTAAGGCCGCGTGTCCACCAAAGCGTTTTTTTCACGCCGCTGGCTGGCGTTTTCAATTGTTTTCAATGAGAACGCCCCGTTTTTAAAATGCCTGGAGCGCACCGACGCGCTGAGTGAGTATTTCACGCTCACGCGCTGAACGCTCAGCGTTTGTTACTGGTCGCCGAGAGTTGAAGAATGTTCAACTTTGAGTAAAACGCAGTGCTCATCACTGTCACTCTACACCTAGCCGTCCAATCACAGTGGAGGAGGGGCCGGACAAACACAACACCGACCAACCGCCACATTCTGCGTGTCATCAGATGACAACAAGCAAATAATAACACAATAAAATGATTTAAAACAAAAGCCAGAGCAAATACTTTACATTGTATCTGCAATTTTATATAGAATCAATACAGGAACAAACTATCTGTGAAATTAGAAAGACTTGCGCGGATTTTCCGTATCATAACAACAAGCGGGGCCTCAACTGAGGAGAAAAAAACGCTGCCTGCCAAAACGCTCTCAAGCGCTCACAGCGAGGCGTTTTCAGCAGAGCGCATAGCGTTTTCAGCTGGCTAAAAACGCTTTGGTGGACACACGGCCTAAAGGCCAAGGGCATGTCAATGGCATCCTGCTTGCTGATATTTTTGCTACATCAAATTAATCATTCAATTAAAATATAAGCTGTTGTTGTTGTGGTACCCATCAAGTATGCAAAGTATGTTATCAAGTATGTAATAACTCACAGGCTTAGGTGTCACTGGAGTTCTTGACAAAATGCATGTCTTGGATTCACTGTCGCTGGTGACTTTTTCAGTTGTTTTTTTTCTCAACCTTTTGATATCTAGTGAGCAGTCAAAGTTAACTAGGCTGAGCCATGTGAATGAATCCCACTGGGCCTGTTTGACTCACAGCCCTAGAGGCTTTTGACGCTTTTGCATTTTTCAAATTATATCACACGATTTTTCGCACATGCCAACGACATTCATACCCTATGGTAGAACTCCTCATTCTGAGCAACTTTGCCTCTAGGACCACCGCTGTCAGTTGAAACATTTGCTAAATATTGGAGATTATTTCAAAAACCTACTTTTGCAGGCTACCCCAATCAACTATTAAAAAAGGTTTAAAACACATATTTCCTCAGTAAATTGCATATACATGTTTTATTCAATCTATAATCAAGGTTGTTACAGGCTTCCAAAATAAACCATAATACCTTTTTTCACATGTGCTTTTTCTTATATAACCTTCCTTTGTTTGCAATTACAAACAGGGACCAGAGCTAATTCATTGCTATTGCATTTATTATTATTGCATCTTAAAATAGGGGTGCTGTAGTGCAAATGCAGCTGCTAGAGTTCTTATAGGTCATAATTTGATCATATAACATCAATTTAAACTTCTTTATACTGGCTACCCATTAAGTTCCATATCAATAAAGTACTGCTACTGACCTATACGTTTTAGCCCTAAAGGTTTTAGCTCCTGTGTATTTAACTTGTATTCTATTTCCCTTTCACAATTTATTAGCTAAACTCTGAAATAGCTTCCTGATAATGTTTGGGTCTCAGACTTAAATCTAGATTAAAGCTGCATCTCTTTAGTCAAGCATTCACATAATGCACCTTATAACCCTGTACTTTAGTTACATAAGATCAAATGCACATGATTCTCTGTGCCTAATGTTATAAACAGCAGCTACACTAATTTTCCATTTGCTTTTCTGTTTTTATCTCGGGATGCCCATGAGTACCTCAGCCCCAGTCTGGATCCAGCCTCTTATAAAGATTTCATGTCCCATACACCTGTGGAGAGTTTACTCGAGTGACTTCAACTCCTGTGAAGACTTCAGATGATACAAACTATGAATCAACATGCACCAATGCTACATTTTTATATATATATAGTTACCAAGAGCAGCATCACTGTTGCGCTCCTGACTTAAGATGTAATAATAATGCATTAGCAGTAAATTAGCTCTGGTTCCTGTTTGTAATTGCAAACACAGGACTAAATAGTCTAAAACAGGCAATTTACTGAGGAAATATGTTTTAAAGCTTTTTAACAGGTTAGAGGTGCAGCCAAGAACCTATAGGACTAGTACTTTTTTGCTACTTAATTTTTTATTGTTTTTTGGAACATCTTACAAAACAGAAAAATAAGAAAAGGCAACAAAAAACAAAAAAACGAAACAAAAAAGGTTGCCATGCTTAATAGTCCTTTAGTCATTTCACCATTATATCTGTATACATTTTAATAGTAGACCGTACAACCTCCTATAAACTTTCCACCTTTGGACATGCATATGATGTGCTTTTTCTACCCCACAGTTCCTCAAGCATGGGCGAGAGGTTCCATTTGTAATTCCTTAATTCTTATTATGTGACGCAGCGTAGTACATATTTTATTCTTTTGATCCAGCAACAAGAAGATGTCTCTTTTTTCCCATTTTAATCTTATACATTCTATAGAATAATTCCTCAAATTAATTATCCCTTTATATAATTTTGGATACTGTCTTACTTCTTACTGTCTTTCTTATTTGTGTGTATAAAAACCTGCACAATATGATTATCTCAGCTTTGTCCTTTATGTCTTTCAAATAATATTGACGAATCTGTAAATATTTAAATAGGTCTTGATTTTCCAAACCAAACTTGTCTTTTAAATGTTTAAAGCTTTCATGCATAAACCTATGATCCATTATCCCTGGTTTGAAATCTGGATTGTATGCCACCTAATTCAAAATCTGGATTTGTTTCGCCAAGTGAAGTTCCTTTATCATTGTAAACCAAGTTTTCAAAGTAAATTGAGTTATGTTAACATATTAATATTGGCTTTGAAAATTATTATTATTATTATTATTATTATTATTATTATTATTATTATTTTACCCATTAGAGCTTGAATTGGAATTCCTTGAAACTCGCTTTCTATTTCCTTTCACTTTGTCGCCACCTCTAAATTACACAAACACACCAATGGTCTCAGTTGAGCAGCAATAATATTTTAAATTGGGGAGTGACATACCACCCTACTTTTTTCCAATTGCAATGTTTTATATCTAATTCTTGGTTTGCTTACTTTTGCTTGTCTAGTAAATACTTCTTGTTTTAAGAATGTTTAGATGTTTGAACTAGAAACAAGACAAAATACTAAGTAAGAAAAGCATTTTTTTGCAGTGAACCTTTTAGGTGTAGTGCCGATAGAACCTTTTAAGGTTCTATATAGAACCTTTTTTTCTAAGAGTGCACTGACATGCATTATTCGAGCAACGGTTAGAGTTCAAAATCAATTCAAAATCTTCATTTGTGTTCTACTGAAGAAACAAACACACCTACATCTTGGATGCCCTGGGGGTAAGCAGATAAACATCAAATATTCATTTTTGGCTGTATTTCACATACAATAATTACATTGTTTTGCAGTATTATTCTATAATCAATTTTACGGCATTTAACAATATTTTTACAGGATTTTTTGCCAGTAAATTCCTGTAAATTGTACAGTAAATTTTTTAAAGTGTAGTTTTTCAGCCATTGTAAAGGAAGCAAAAAACACGAGGAACAGGTGAACACACTCAAGCTTGGAACATACTCTGCAAGAACAAAGACATTTGTTCGTTTTCTCAAGGTGGCAAGAACAAGAACAAAGTTCGTTCTTGCCAGTACATTTCATACTTCACGAGAAAAGCAGGTGCCGATCATCTGCGTTTCTCCGCAATAACCACGCCCAATTTAAATGTATGACCAATCACACAATAGTTCTCGGACACCCGCAAGAAAAAAGTTCTGCTCAGGCGATGTGTCGAGATCAAGCTGCGAGAACTCCCAAACCAGGGCTGCGAGAACAAAATGACGTCATAATTAACTAATGAGGGTAACCAAGGAGACAGATAAGTGGCGGGAAACTAACAAAGGAACATGTGACCAGTGCAAACACAAAGAAAAACCGACTATACATGCTGATCAAAAGTTTCAGACCATAGCCCAAAATAAACGCACAACAGTACTAAAAGTGTCAAAAAAGGACTCAGTATTGAGTAGCCCCACCGTTCTTGTTGATCACTTCAAAAACTCGTTTCGGCATGCTTGATGCGACTGTTTCCAGGAGGCTGGTGGGAACGTTGCTCCATGTGGTGAAGATGGCTTCACGACAACCCGTCGGATCCTGTGGCTCAGTGCAGGTGAAATCTTTTTGGGTCTACTTTTTTGTCCCATAACTCTCTGGATTTTTTTAGAAATGTAAAATGACTGTCTTACCAGCCAACCTCAGCAGCGATGGCGCCTTGCTTGATGCTTGATGAGGCCTTGCTTGTGCACCTCAACAATCCTGCCACGTTCAAAGAGAGAAAGCCTTTTTGCCTTTGCCATCAGGAGATCTTGACAGTATGACGTGAAAGCCATATTTTTGTGCAGATTTGACCTTTTTATGGCTATGGTCTTAAACTTTTGATCAGCTGATGAACGGCCTGTTTGAGTTAAAATGCAGTTTTCAATAAATTGCCTACTCTCTATTTTTTGTCTCTTGCTCCTGTTTCTTCTTTTGGCATTTTGAATCAGTACTTACAACCCGGTTATGATCCACAAGTGCGAAATGTGTAAAACTTGCAATGAATCCCCTGGTCTTAAGATTTTGTTCAGGAGTGCATATATATATATATATATATATATATATATATATATATATATATATATATATATATATATATATATATATATATATATATATAATTGAGATATTTTACAGTATTATACACATAACATATTTTTCTTAAATTAATACATGTCTGTGTGTGTATTTGTATAATTATACACAGTCCACACACATATATTATGTAAAGACACACTTTTATTTTGGATATGATTAATCGCGATTAATCAATTGCCCAGCATTATTAGAAAAATATTAATTACAGTATTGTATGCAAAAACAATGATTTGATGTATTTTTTGTATGCTTTTATAAAATAATGTATCACACGAATGAGCAGGTGCATACTGTAACACACACACATGCACACACAGACACACACACAAGCACTCACACACAATTTACAATTTAAAAATGCAAAAACATAAAAATGGATATCAAGTGTACCTTTGAAGAGTCTGTTGACAGTCTTTGTAGTTTTTAATTCACTCGTGACATCAGAATTAACAAAACATGATCATAAATCATACCATTCACCACATTTTGCTGTATGGGAAAATCTTGTTGCTTTGATGACCATCTCGACACTACTGACTCCATGGTTGAGCTTGCTTTCTTAAATGAATTATGACATTTTAATATGCAACATCTACATATGTGTCAAATATGGAACGAAGGCTATGGAGGGAAAAATATCATAGTAGGCCTATATTATTGCAGATTTCTTTCATCATGATATTCAACTAGACTTAGTTTTGGTATTTTGCAACATGCATAACACTGCTACAGACACAGGTGATTACATCTAAAATTACACTTCTTACCCTTTTCTTAAACAATAACCCACACTTAAACCTAACCATACCAACAAACCTGCCCCTAACCTTTACTCATATCCTACTTTAAAGGGATAGTTCACCCAAAGATGAAAATTATACCACAATTTACTCACCCTCAAGCCATGTATATGAAAATGTTCATTCAGATGAATACAATAAGAGTTTTATTAAAAAATGTCCTGGCTCTTCCTTGACAGTGAATGGCAGCCTAGAAGAGACCAAAAAAGTGCATCCATCCATCCATCCATTATAAAAGTAATTCACACAGCTCCAGGGAGTTAATAAAGTCCTTCTGAAGCGAACTGACGGGTTTTGTAAGAAAAATATCCATATTTTTTAACTTATAAAGAAAGTGTAACGCCTCTTGCAGTTCCATACTCACAAGTCTGACGTTGTATGTTGTGCCAGTTATAAAGGCGATCCACCAGAAGCTAGATATTTTACTTTGTAATGTGATAAATATGGATATTTTTCTCACAAAAAGCCAAAGGTTCACTTCAGAAGGCCTTTATTAAACAACTGGATTACTTTTATAATGGACGGATGCACTTTTTTTGGGCATCAAAGTTTAGGCTGCCATTCACTCATTATTTGTCAGAGAGAAGAATGTCATATCCTCAACCAATTCTAGGTGTAGGTGTAGGTTTATTTTTGTTTGATCTATGCCTTTAATAGCAGCAACAAGGTTTTGCAATACATTATGAATACAATAAGTACATTCTACTTATGCATAGTAGTTAAAGAGACCTAATATAAAGTGTGACCGCTTCATGTGATTTATACAATCTGAAAGTTGTTTACATGAAATGATGTATGAAAATGAAATAGCAATACAGCAATACTTGGTGTGCCGGAACACAATATGTATCATTTTGTGACCCAGTGTGGCAATGTCACATTTTTGGCATTTATATTTAGCCAACTTGTAATTATTCTCAGGATGGAGGAGTTTCTCTCTATAGAGCACAGCTTGCTGCACCTGGCTGTACCAAAGATGTGTTTAATGCCTGCTGATATGTTGGCACCTACTCTGGCCATGGCCCATGCTGTCTGTGCTGCCCAGTGCCCAGCCTTTCCTTTTCATCATCCCTCGCTCTATCGATCTAGTCCTTCATTCTCCTGGTGCCGTTAATGAGCACTACAGGAAGTGGCTTTCTGCCAACAATTGCCTGACTGGACACAGTCACATTTTTTTCCCATAATTGTTATGTAATTAAGCAGGGTTCCAGCATATTTTTTCCTTGTGTAGATACAGCTAAATATAGCACTTAAACACACATTCATTCAACATCATGCTGCATAATAATTTTTTAAAAAAGTAAGTGAGATATGTGGACCTCTTTTTCTAGAGTACATGGTGTTAAATGGGATGTTATTGTATTATAACTTGCGTTTGGATTCTCAAATATGGCCATTTTACCTGCATGAGGTTGTATGATTTGTAAGTTGTATCTTGCTCAGACATGAATTAGAAAGAAGCATATTCATATTCAGGTCCCACTTTATATTAGGTGGGCTTAACTACTATGTACTTGCATCAAAGAATAAGTACAATGTACTTATTGTGTTCATATTGTATTGCAAAACACGTTTGCTGATATTGAGCTGCGATACGGGGGAAAGTTAGGGACAGGTATGGGTAAGTTTAAAGGTAGGGATATGTAAGGGAAGTGTGTAATTATAAATGTAACTACAGGAATTAATTACAGATGGAAATAAGTACAATGTAAAATATGTATGTACACAATAAGTGCATTGTTTCAACTTGTTAATTTAAATTTTAGTATATAGTAGTTAAGGCCAACTTATAAAAAATGGGTCCTATATTTTTAAAATGTAAATGTGTAAAAAAGATAAACAACAATTTGTTCAGAATGTGGATCAGAAGCACTGATCAGGAATTCAGGAATACCCCCCCCCCCCCCCCCCATTGGGTTCGCTTGATACCAAACACCTTTTTGTGGTTTGTATACCTGAGTAAATGTGTATCTTCCCCCAAAATAAACCCATAGCATGGTATTCAATTTTTTTTTTTTTTTTAATATATTAAACAACAACACCAACAATGTTTCAGTGATGGTGACGATGTCAGTTATGTTGCCCTCCCCTATGACTTGCAGAAATATTTTTATACATTTTTGTTTAATTTAGAGATTACAGCATTCCAGAAAGATCAGAGGGGGGAAAACATTTACAACTAGAGCAAAAAGCATAATCTCCAAAAGAGAGGCATTACACACGTGAAGCACAAGAAAAGACAATGTAAACTTCAGAAATTAACCTTTCGTACCTTTCCACAGTAGCCTTGTTCTTTTATTTTGGCACATTTCATTTTTTGTTATTTTATTTGATTCTTTTTAAATGGTAGATTAAAAAAAGTTTTGCAAGACAGGAGATAAAGTTCAAATTAAATGAAACAAACACTACTAAGTCTTCAGTAACATGGGCCTATATCAAGGATTGTTTTTTAAATGCAAATATTAATGACTAGATGTTGGATGATAATGTTGTTTCACATGAGATTAACTGAAAAAATGTGTGGCAATAAAGATAACACTTGATCAGAATACTTGGTATGTTTCTCGTAAAAGTTTCTTTCTACATCTTCATGTGTGAAGACAAAAAATGTTGCATAAATCAGTTTATTTGAAAAAAATATCTGGGCATATCTGGGTCATGTTAAAGTTCTGTGAGACAAACACAGAATATAAATGGCTTTGAGAAGAAATTATATTGAATACTCCAGAAATACACTGTCCCTGAGGTGGCCAAATTTTCAGAAATAACTAGTTGTCACTGGGGTTTAGTGTTTGTGTGTGTATTAGTCTGTTTGTGTCAAATAAAGATTGAACAGCACAGTGCAGCCAGGATGAAAACCAGGATGCTATTGAATGTTTTTGTTTGTAGATTTACTGGGCTCTGAATTTCTTTGTAAGTATGACGTACAATACAGAATAAAATGCGAATAATGAATACAGAAATACATGACCAAGTTTGGCAAAACCAAGACATTTTTACATAAAATAAATAAATAAATCCTTCTGTTCACTAATGTAGCATTTCATTAATCAAAACAAAATACAATAAACCAGGGATATTGTAAATTAGTAATTCTGTTTTCTATTTTTTAAATTAAATTATCACTGATTACAAGCATTAAGCATTGCAAAGCCTTTGCTCCAGTCTATTAAGACGACCTTGTGTTATACTGTGTGATATTTAAGAATTCCTTTGAATGTCTCGATAAATTATTTGTTTAAGTACTAGGACAGTTGAAAATAATTGTGCAGCTTAATGATTTGTGGAAACAACAGCATTGTTTGGCCTATAGTGTTTGTATTTAGAGAAGTGGATGGCGCAGATGCACAACTAAGGTATTATGGATTATTTAAAAAGGTATTTTGGATAGATGAAGTGTTGAGCACTTCACCTAGTGCTGCAGAAAGCAAGAGATGAAACTCAATTGAATCTATTTATGAACTGACTGCTAGAATGCATAATCAGTCAATGCTGAAGACTCTTTGATGAACAGAGTTTAAAAAATGAAGCATTTATAATACAACTGTATATAATACAGCATTTTGTAACATCGTAAATGCCTTTACATTCATTTCTGATCCATTTAATGCATTCTAGGTGAATCAAAGTCTCAACAAAAAATGTCTTAGAATTTCCAAACTTTTGAATGGTAGTGTGAAATAGATTGGAATTCGAATTGATGGAGAAGCTGTTTTAAGAGTACGAAATAGAAACCCAAGTCCAGTGCAGTCTAATCTTTATGCTCCTCATTCCCCCACTCTCCGTCTGATCTCAGCATTCATCTCTAGCTGGTCTCCCAGAGGAGCATATCAAGAAAATAGAGTAGGAGGGGTTGAAGACTGAGGTAGATGGGGAGCAGCAGAGCAGTCTTTATATAAGGGTTAGGAGGGTTTAAGCACCATGGAGTATGTCACAATTTGTTTTGAGTCCATTTCATGCCATCTCCAAAATCCGCCACTCAGGGGGCTGCAGTATAGGGGCCAGACCTACCCCCAACAGGGCTTTCCTCTTGCGATGATGGTGTAAACTTTATTCTCCACCTTAAAGATCTGTGTTTGCTCCAGCCACTTAGCAGAAATTATGCCATTACAAGATGTTGATAAAAACACAAATTAAAATAAAAACAATAAAAATACAACCATAGATGAATATTTGCACACAAATTCCTATTTTGTTTGAATGGTTCATCATGGTTCAACTATTTAAGGAGTTTTTAAGAAAATATTGTGATTTTTCTTATTCATTGATTTCTATTACGAGATTGTTGCATTTTGCATATGTGAAGAATTAGTCACATCAGTCCATTGAATATAATATGTGTTTATGCTTAGAAATTGTCTGAATAATTGTGCTACACATCTTGCCTTGGAAACTTGGAGGTATAGTCGTTTTCATGATTTTTTTACCAAGTCTCAGCAGTCCCTGCTGAAAAATCCAGCACTGATGGTCACCAGCATGGGAAGCTGGAGTGTTGGTGGACCAGCACAGTTTTGCTTGAGAACAGCATGACTATGGTAAGCCAGCATTATGCCAGTTCTAAGCATAAACCATCATGGCTACATTTTTCAGCAGGGTTCAACTAGATGTGTTACGGTTAACTTTGTGCTGTGCCACTGTGCTCTACCTAAAGTGTGGGAAATGGCAGATAAGGGCCTGAGTAAAATGCAGCATGCAGGGCTTTTCCTCAAGACAAATGATTTATGAAAAAAGCAAAACACAACAATATAACCTTGGTCTAATAACCACAAAAAGCTGAAGAAAATTATCATTTATGAAATAATGTCGCAGACTCCAAAGAATGTTCGTGCCAATCACTAATCATAAATCTCACAACAGTTCATTGAAAAAGGAAATATCAAGAGAGGAAGTGTCTGTAAAAAAGAAATGTAAGAAGATATGTGCATGCCAAATTAGATATCTATGGGATAGGGTGCATTTAGCTGTTGTTAGTCTTTTCTGCTGCACAGTCATAGAATGATCATTGATACCTTCAGGTGAACTGAGAGATAAAATAATAAATCTGTTAAGTCCACTCCAGTTGGTAGAAGGAATATAATGTGGGTGAATAAATGCTTAATGGCTGTACCCTGTATCCATATAAATATAGAATTCACAATTTAACTATTTAATTAATCAATTAACTCTGATTGCTGACCACATGTACAAAGAGGGGAATTCAAAATTTGTCAGAAAAAGAAGGTTTTCAAAATTACATCTGGTGCTGTACAAAATGTTTCTTTTTTTCTTTTTTTTTCTTTCTTTTTTGTTTATTTAAATTTTTGGCTTGATGTTTTTCCCTTTTCATCTGCATGTCCAGAGTAGCACCCAATCTCTTGTACATATGCATTGATTCCTTATTATCTTAAAGCTAGAAATATGTTCCCCGTTTTAGATAAAATATGAAAGTCTGAACATAATATCGCTGTTGCAAGCATAATCATGACTGTCATCATAATTGTCATCAAAGCATTATTAAATAACAGTAGTAATATGTGTAACTTGTTACTTTCCCAGAGTTGTAGGTTTATGTAAAGCTGATATTTTCTTCTTTTTATTGGTTTTAATTTCTCATGGTTTTTAAATAGGTGTATGTTGAATATGTTCTCTTCTTGAAGTGTATTCCAGTCTTTTACTATATTACAAAGAGCTGCACTAGCAGCATCCTGACTGAGTTTAGAGACACAGGCCTGAGGACAAGGAAAGAGGGATGGAGGAGTAGATAAAGTAGAGAGGATGCTGTCTCATTACGGAAACCGCTGGACACCAAAGCGAGGGTCCCTGGTATCCCGGATCTCAATCTAAAATATACAAGGGAGAGAGAGAGAGAGAGAGAGAGAGAGAGAGAGAGAGAGAGAGAGAGAGAGAGAGAGAGAGAGAGAGAGAGAGAGAGAGAGAGAGAGAGAGAGAGAGAGAGAGAGAGAGAGAGAGAGAGAGAGAGAGAGAGAGAGAGAGAGAGAGAGAGAGAGAGAGAGAGAGAGAGAGATCATTATATACAGAGCAGTGCAGACCTTAAAATCTGAATTAAATATACTTTAAAGGGATAGTTCACCCAAAAGGGGAAATTTTGTCATAATTTACTCACCCTGATGTAGTCCCACAACTGTATAAATTTCTTTCTTCTGTGGAACACAAGAATATATTTTGAGAAACAAAACCATTTTTTGGGTCATACAATGGAAGTCAGTTGTCACCAAAATAATTGGGTAACCAACATTCTTCAAAATATGGTTTGTGTTCCACAGAAGATAGAATCTCATATAGATTTGAAATGATATGAGGGTGAATAAATAATGGCAGAATTTACATTTTTGGGTGAACCAGTGAGAAGAAATGTGTTAATTCCATGTATACATAATTAAACAAACAATGATCAAAACCCAACACAATAATCCATACCCCAGTATACAGCATAACAATGATCTAATCAGGAGCAAGATGAGTTTATATAAAATACAGAATTACACTCAATAGGCTTTCTCTTGCCGAATTGACTTGTGACATGTAGTTGTCTGTGAACATTCAAACATAAAAGGAATTGGAGGAGAGATGGCACAGGAGTAGTATGGCATAGCCTGGGTCAGCACAGATTCACAGAGGAAGGTAAAGGTTTCATTCAGACAGATAACACATCCTCCTACCTCCTAACCGCGTTTGGTCCATGTTTTGTGTCTGGATCATGTGAAAACATGTGAAAAACCACAACCAGAGATAGACTGAAGTGTTTTCTGATTAAACAATGAATCTATAGCTCATATGATAGATACCATATGCTGGTGAAAGTTTACACAGTTCTTGTATTTAGTGCTGTCTGTTCAATCAAACAAGCACAAGTGGACCTTAGCTTTCTCTAATGTTTTATAAGTGCAAGGTTACAAACATTCATTCCGTTTGTTTTTGAACTTAAAGGGATTGTTCATCCAAAAATAAAAAAAATAACCCATCAGTTACTCACCCTCAAGTCTTCCTAGATGTATATGACTTTCTTCTTTCAGACAAATAAAATCAGCGTTATATAAAAAAATGTGGCTCTTCCAAGGTTTAGAATGGGAGTGAATGGCTTTTTCTGTTTTGAAGTCCATGAAAGTGCATCTATCCATCATACAAGTGCTCCATATTAATTAAAGGAAGCGTATGTAAGATTGTGGCCAAACCTGTGTAAGAACTATTTGTGTAAGAAAAAAAAAAACTTTACAAACTAAAATAACTTTTCCAGCCGTCGGCCTATGCAAGTCGGAAGGAATAAGCATTACCTCTGATGCGATATATGACACAGGATGTAGGAATATCCTACAGTATTCTGCGGTTCAAATAGGGCTGGGCAACACACTCAAGCTCCTCTTCTCTTGTATCGAAATCCTCCGACATTTCTCTTTAAAAGTTCTTGCTTTAGATTTCTAATTCATGAAAAGTGTTTTGTTTTGCTCTATCCTCTGCGCTTCAGCATTCATCAATACGTCATGCGTCAGGTCAGTAGTTACTCTTTTGCTGTAAGTCGATGCGTATGGCTATTGGAAGCTAATTATTTTAGTTTATAAAGTTTTAATTATGGATAGTTTTCTCACACAAACACATCACTTTGCTTCAGAAGGCCTTTAATAACCCCCGGAGCTGTATGGATATAGATTATGATGGATAGATCAGCCATTATCTTCCGTTATAAAGCTTGGAAGAGCCTTTTTGAAGAACTTTTCAGCCAGGACATTTTTTTTTATATACAGTAACGCCGATTGTATTCGTCTAAAAGAAGAATGTCATATACACATCATATACTAGGATGACTTGGGCTAATTAAATTTTTTGGGTGAGCTATCTCCTAAACTTATATTCATACTAAATACCTACTAAAAATCCTGCTTGGTCTTATATCATATAGTTGAGTCTAGTTTTTTTGCAACACAGGAATATGTTCCTGCAAATAGAAATCAATGCAAGTTCCAGGTGAACTGACCACTAAGTGTCCACTAAATATGCTATGAATTTATTCTTCCATTGAGACGAGAGATGTCACTAGTTATGTTTCCATCCATGTGTTCAAGAGAACAAATTCATCACTTCCTGGGGAATTGGCGCAAAAACATCTGTAATAAATCTGCAATCGGGGAAGCCACTGTCTCTTTTTTCCTCCATCATAAATGACTTAAGTGTGCAAATGAAAAACAATAAATGTGTTTGACTTGAATGTCTTGACGTCCCACAAGAAAATCAAGACCAAACTAAAGGAAATTTTGGAGTAAGCCAAGAACAGTGCCCTCCTGGTCTGATGGTAGTTAAAACAGTTGACTGATTGGATGCATACTAGGTTTTTGTAGTTGATGGTAAATGGACTGCATTTATATAGCAGATATCTATATAAATTTCAACAGACCCAAGACCACCAAAGCGCTTTACATATTCCCTCACACATGGACACCTCAACACTTGGTCAGGTGAAACCAGGGAGTGAACCTCCAACCTTCCGGTTTGTAGACAACCTACACCAAGATTCTACACCAAGAACAAAACCTCTGAGTGCTTTATCCAGTCATTATTCCTCTAAAGTCAACTTTCCAATGTCGTAGTTCTTTCCCCCCGGGGACTGATCTAGAAGTGAATTAGTGAATCTTAAGGTCACTCAAGGCTTTCTGAGAAGAGCTATGCCAGACAACTGAGTCAGGGAACCTGGCTGTAGTTCCAGACAAACCATGGTATGAAGTCGAGACACCCATCGCTGCAGCCTGTAGCACGATAACGTTTCTAGATCAGATTAAATACTTACTGGATGGAGGATCGTTACTCCGATTTTATAGCCTACCGATCTCTGGGTTAACTTATAATGCATATGCACTGGTCTTAAGACTGGTCTTGACATTTATGATCAATGTTTTATATAGATGATGTTCTAACCTGTGTAGTAGTAACTGCTGATAAATAGTATTAAGTAATTATTGATGAATAAGTCCTCTTTTCATAAATGCGATGCTTAAGTTATCCTAGTGTCTCTCCACATGCAGGCAAAACAATTACAATTTTAATATATTCTGGTCGTATTTGCTGTTGAGTGGAACAGTAATTGAAGGAAGTATTTGTCTCTATAATTTTAATCCTCAAGGTACAATATAACACGATCTGTAAAGAATTTAAAATACCAGTAGCCTACACATTCAAGGGAAAATGCAAAACTTGTGTCCTGATGGCGTGAGCATGTTATTAATCATTATTTTTGCGCGAGCGGTTCGAGTATTTATCTATCCAGTTCACCAAAACTCTCAACTGTGAATGCAATACCATTTCTCCAAAACTCTACTGCGAATGCGTGTGACATCATCAAATTGTAAATGAAACCACCACGCATGCGCGTCCAGTACGTGTTAGATCTGATCCAGTATGTCATCGTGCTACAGGCTGCAGCGAGGACCTCTTGAAGAAGTCTGCAAACTTGTATAATCAAGTGCTCATTAAACTCATCTGAACTTGGATATGAAAGATGCACTTCTTTGTCTTTGGACTAGCTGAAGGGGGAGGATGCTGTTAATGATTATACCCCAATGGTTCTCAATTCCAGTTCTGGGGCCCCACAGCTCTGCACATTTTGCATTTGCTTATCCCCTGACAGACCTAGCTCTCTATTAGCTTACTATTTAAAGGAGTCATTGACTAGCTTTTACATTTTTATACTGTTATCTGAGGTCAACTTGACCCTGGGTTTTAGCCTAGCTTCTGGAACGCTCAGTTTTTATGGGCGTAACGCATTCAAGACTTGGAAGCAATTGGCCATTGCTATGATTGGATAACAGTTTTGTAGGGGTGACCCCTAATAGTCGAAGATTCGATGCATCGATATGCAGGACCGGATTCGACCACTGATCTCATGGTCGAATCTTCGCGGGTGTTATGAAACGAGGATCATACGATTTTGGCAATATGGGTATGCTCAATATTAGTGTTATAAAGACGCGCCTTTAAAATTTGAACACATATACACCGACGGAAGCATTCAACGCCTGTCAGCGGCGATTAAATGTATATTTCCCTCAAATCGTGAATGTACATACTGATTTCACCCTGTGCTACAAGATACACTCATCGTGCAGCTCTTCTGTCAGAAGTCGATTCAAAATTGAGCTCGGGCGTAATGTTCACGTCTGCCTGGTGTGAGATACCTGAGGCATGGCGCTGAGCTTCAGTCCCCTGAGCTCAGTGCGACCCCCTTTAGGCACGAATAAGCTAGTTATAAACGCACTCAAAGGGCTTTTCCTCTCTAGGCAGGTATTTTTTTTAGGTTTATTTATCAAAATGTTCTTTTATATATTTGTGTGATGTTCTGTGTTTCGATCGCGGCTTTTAAATGTTATGAGAGAACGTTTAATTTACGAACGCGTAGTGTGGCCTAGTTTTGATCACTTTATTAAAAGTAGTGGCTGTGTGCCACCTCTGTGTAAAGTAAAATAAAAATAGTCTTAGCCTCCTGCTGACTAGTGTCCTGCCCTTCCCAACCCATTTATACCGTTTATTTTTTTCCGGTCTATGGTTTACACACACATAGATGATTCGACTATCGGTCGACCATAGAGAGATTCAAAAAATCTGATTCGAATGTGTAAATCCTTAGTCGGGGACACCCCTACAGTTTTGCATATTATGACTTTCGACTCTCCCGTCAGTACACAAGGAATTGTTCTGAAAACTCACATACATGTTTGACCCAGAGTCAGATCCATAATGGCAGGACAATGAACCAACAACACCTCAAATACAAATGATACTCCAGCCTGTTACAGCATGGTAAGTTATCGTTAGTTATGTTTAGTTAGACACGTACACATAATCAGTAGATATCAATCGATCTGTAATGCAATGCATTAGTACTGTAATGCAATGAGTTTGCAATGCAATACTATCATATATAAAACAAATTGTATTACTCACAGTGTGTTGCACCATTCCTGTCAAATCCAATATAGAAAGCACAGCATAGTTTTTTATATCTCATTCTGTCTGCAAATCCAGACTTAACTGGTCTTTTTTTTTTTTTTTTTACAAAAGAATCAACGACAAAAACTAGCAAAAAAGACAAACGCACAATGTCTTGCCTATGTGAGATAGATAACTGAAAAAAAAAAAAGTTCAATCGCATTCCTAAAATTGGAATCTGAATGAAGCTTATGCAGCGACTGTGTTCTTCCACAATCAGGCACTGCACAATATTTTGTGATCTTTAATCAATCAATCAATCAACTTTATTTATATAGCGCTTTTACAATCACGATTGTGTCAAAGCAGCTTCACAGTGTCAAACAGGATAATATTGCGACAAAATTAGATTTGGCTGTACAGTCGTACTGGAGAAAACAGTGATGTTATCAGCTTATTTTAATTTATCATATAGCAACAATGTTGGCAGATCAGTATTTAAGTTTATAGAATTAAATAAGACCTAATTCATACATTTTATTTGTATAATAAGTTGAATAACTTTAATCATATTTTTAGTGTCCCCAACTGAGCAAGCCAAGCCAAAGGCGACAGTGGCAAGGAACCACAACTCCATCAGGGCGTGATGGAGAAAAATAAACCTTGGGAGAAACCAGACTCAGTCGGGGTGCCAGTTCTCCTCTGGACTATTAACACACCGTGTAAGATTATTATTCTGGCAACCTTACAGGTCAGAAATCATATTAGATTGGAATATTCAAAATTTCAGGGTATCACGGAAGAGACAGATTTATTTGGATATAAATGATGGGATGGGGCGTCGATTACACAAGAGTATGAATACATGAAAGATCGGAATTATTGCGCCGAAGACGGGTTTTGAGCATGTCGTGCCAGTGAGGCAAATTCAGAGGAGACACCAATTGACACGGCTCAGCAGACACTCCAGGATGAGCTGGTCATGTCCAGGCAGGTCCACCATCCGATCCGGATAGGGCCCAGATCCGGGATAAACTTCAGGATAAACAGAGAGACTAACATTAGCGTAGATGCCACTCTTTTTATGATGTAACGAGTACATCAGGTGTTATGGGAAGTGTTCCCGGTTCCGGCTGACCTAGTTAATGCAGCCTAACAATCAGTCAATTGAATTGAATAATGAAAGTTAAAAATGTTCTATGTGTATGCCAAAGTAAAGAGATGTGTTTTTAGTCTAGATTTAAACTGACAGAGTGTGTCTACTTCCCGAACAATGCTAGGAAGACTATTCCACAGTTTAGGAGCTAAATAGGAAAATGATCGACCGCCTGCAGTTGATTTAGATATTCTAGGTATTATCAACTGGCCAGAGTTTTGAGACCGCAATAGACGTGATGGAGTATAATGCGTTAAGAGCTCGCTTAAGTACCGGGGAGCTAAACTATTTAGTGCTTTGTAAGTAATAAGCAAGATTTTAAAATGTATGCGATGTTTAATAGGGAGCCAGTGCAATGTTGACAGAACTGGACTAATATGATCATACTTCCTGGTTCTAGTAAGAACTCGAGTTGCTGCGTTTTGGACTAGCTGGAGTTTGTTTATTAAGCGAGCAGGGCAACCACCCAGTAGAGCATTACAATAATCTAGCCTTGAGCTCATGAACGCATGTACTAACTGTTCAGCATTTTGCATTGAAAGCATGTGCCGTAATTTAGATATATTTTTAAGATGATAGAATGCGGTTTTACAGATGCTAGAAACGTGGCTTTCAAATGAAAGATTGGTATCAAAAGAGCACACCCAGGTTCCTCACTGATGACGAGGGCTTGACAGAGCAGTCATCAAGTGTTAGACAGTATTCTCGGTTACTACATGTGGAGCTTTTCTGTCCAATAATTAAAAATTCAGTTTTATCTGAATTAAGTTGCAGGAAATTACTATTCATCCAATTTTTTTATATCAGCTATGCATTCCGTTAATCTTGTGAATTGGTAGGTTTCGTCAGGGCGTGAGGAAATATAGAGCTGAGTATCGTCAGCATCACAAAGAAAACTAACGCCATGCTTCCTAATGATATCTCCCAGTGGTAGCACATACAGGGTGAAAAGCAACAGTCCTAACACTGAGCCTTGCGGTACCCCATACTGAACTTGTGATCGGTGTGACATCTCTTCATTTACTGCTACAAACTGATAACGGTCAGATAAGTACGATTTAAACCATGCCAAAGCAGTTCCACTAACGCCAACATAATTTTCGATTCTATTCAGAAGAATATTGTGATCGATAGTATCAAATGCAGCGCTAAGATTGAGTAACACTAATAGAGAGATACAACCACGATCAGATGATAAGAGTAAATCATTTGTAACTCTAATTAGAGCAGTCTCAGTACTATGATACGGTCTAAATCCTGACTGGAAATCCTCGCATATACCATTTCTTTCTAAATAGGAACATAATTGTGAAGACACAGCCTTTTCTAGTATTTTTGATAGAAACGGTAGATTCGAGATTGGCCTGTAATTGACTAATTCTTTAGGATCAAGTTGCGTTTAATGCCATGTTTACTGCTTGGTAGCTCAATCCGGTTTAGAGCCACATATAGGCCTATGCTATTTACCTATATGTCCTGCGCAAATCAGTGGGCAGGGCTACAGAATTAGGCATTGGTCTTCTTTGCATTGCTCTCTAAGGTCACAGGGAGGCATTTTCGCAGATCCCTCATTTGATGGGCCAGCTGTCAATAAAAACTTGTATATGACTAAAAAGGAAGTCTTCTGCTCCAAAACTTACAGGATATTCTTATATTATGATGACCTTTTATATATCAAAAGCTCAAGGAAAGGTTGTGTTGACGAGTGAGAGATGTGGAAGGAGCAAGTGAGTCCTTTTTTGAGAGAGGTCAGTGGCATGTAAGGACGAGCCACATCAGTGAAGGATGAGAGAGGACCAGGCCTGGACTTTACGTTGTGTTGTGTTTTGTTTATGTTTTATTATTTGTGTGCGTGGCAGTCATCAGTGTGTGGCTGCCTCGGTTACTTTCAGTTTGTTTATTTACTTAATTACAGCCTTTTAAATGTTCACCAGTTCCCACCTCCTTCTTCCTATATCAATGAACTTACATTACATTACATTAAAAGTTGATTTCTTAATTCATGACCACTTCAAATCTGCTGTATAAATAAAGGAGACAATGGGCAGTACAGTGAGTCCCCAATAACACTTAACAAGAGATCCACTGTTATAGATGAAGGTGAAGGCCCCCAATATGACATTGATTAGCCTCTGGAAGACAACCGGGGCATTGGTCAAACTAAAGAGCATCACCAAATACTCAGAAGTTTTTCCTTTATTGTCATCATGAATACGGTCCAAGTAGTATGCTTTCTGAACACCAAACTTTGTAAAGCTGGTGGCTCCTTGCAGTTCCAGAGGAGAAGGCAAGTCCTTTATAGTGAATAAGTGGTTGCATGGAAACATCCTCCTTGCTCATGAAGAATAAACCTGGTTCCACAGGCCATTAAGAGGGCAGATTAGACTGGCACTATCTCCGAGATGTATTTTTCTATGGCTCCACGCTCTGGTGCAGATAAAGAGAAAAGTTAACCATAAAGCAAAGATATAAAGTGAAGAGGCCACCATGAGGCAAAGAATTGAAGACAAGTATAACAAAAAGAAATCAATATCCTTTCAATGGTTACTGGAATGGAGAGTACTCCCTGGAGTTGTTGCCTAGGAGATTTAAGCCATTGAGGATGCTGGAGCTCAGAATGAAGCTTAACTCAGTAACAATTAGACCCTATTTTTCTTCCAGTGCTATGTAAAAAGGTTCTCATTAACCCCAGAGTTAACGAAAACCAACTATTAATGAGCATTAGACACCGAACTAATGATAAGCATCTTCTTTTACTAATCATGCATCCAAATAATGACTCAGTTTGCTGAAACAAAAACAAATACAGTTACAGAAGAAGATCTTATTTTTATTTCCAATGACAGTCCATTTAGACTCAATGGCATAGTCCAATATTCAACTCCTCTGGTAAAGGTAAAAGAGAAGATGTGCTTCCCTGCAGTAAACTGAGCACTTAATCTCCTCTGAGAATTCTGTTTTTTTTTTGCCATGACTACAGGTGAGGCCACTCCCCAGCAGTAGGAGGAATGATGATGTTAATAAACTTTGCTTTGAAGGTTGAATGATGCAAGCCAGCAAATACTGGAAGATGAATCATTTTAGTGACCTGAGAAGTGATGGGGCCCACCACCTAGACTGATTAGCCTAGCTGCATAAATCTGAAACTTTCCCAAAAGTACATGTTGCAGAGCCACAGCTGACAGCCTTCCTCTTATTCCATGCTGGCTAGATTGTAATGCCAAGTTTGAATAAGGAATCACTAAAAGATGGTCAGTTCACAGATTTTAATGAGAATTATTCAGAAAAAGGCAAACAGAAAGACATTGGTAGATAAACAGAGCTGCCAATGGGTTTCTGCCGGGCAGCAAGATATGCAAACAAACTAGCACCTGCAGAACATAGTCAAAAACAGGTGAAGAATCTAGGGACCGATGAAACACTAAGACAAAGCTTGAGGAAATAACTGAATGGGAATGGCTTTTATGTGTACGCACGCTTTTAAGATGAAATCTATGGACATTTTTATACATAAAGGCCCCAGAACTCTGGTCCTGGGGATCCACCGCTCTGCACATTTTGTTCGTTTTCTAACAGACCTGATTCAGATCATCATCTCATTAGGAGAGAGCTCAATGGACTCAACTATGAGTGTCAGATAAGAGAGACTTACAAAATGTGCAGAGCGGTAGGTCACCAGCACCAGAATTGAGAACTACTGGCCTAATGAATGCTGATACTTGGGTTGTTGTTGATTTTGTTTTCTTCACACTTAGTATATGACAAATATTCTATGAATACATCAAAGCATTTTACAAACATATATAGACATTTATTGGACTGGGCCTCTTTGGAGGTTCACTGTCTTCCTTGCTGTTTTAATAATAACACTTTCTGATGATTAATGTTGAAACATTTAACAAAAACGAGATTACAAACATTATTCATAATAAACCATTGTGTGTTTTTGAAACAAATGCAATTTACAGTAAAGTATGGATTACACAAACAATAATTTGCCATACACTGTGACAATATGTCAAACTTACACACTTTCTTATAGTTTTATTTACTAGTTTAGTTTTTGCTCAATTATCAGAGAGGTTTCTGATCAGAATTTTTATATGCGAAGCTAGAAGCTGATACTAGACTCTATAAGTTGACTTTATTATGACTGTGGGCACATCTAATCTCAACTTTGTAGCATGAGTTACAAAACTGAGTTACAAAACTTAGGCTGGAAGTATGAGGCTGTGCATTAATTGGAAAAGTATTGTAGGGTTCAGTGACGTAACTAGGATTGTATGGGCCTAGGATTGTTTGGATTTATTGTTTGGATTTATTGTTTGGTAGGATTTCGTGCAAAAAACACCTAATAGGGTTTTCTAAAAATTTATTTTTAAATGTTGCATTTTAAAGTTTAAAATGGGGTAAATAACTACACAATTAATATATGCCATAATGGCATCACTGAGTTAATGAAAGTAAAGTAAAGAGCAGAAATTAGCCATTGGATGGAGAGTTGTCTTATTTAGGGTGTCAATTTAATTGAATAGTTAATGATTATATGGCCAGTAGTCCGCAGCTTTTTCTCAGTGACAAACACTTTGTACGTTTAATTTGACAAGATATTTATCAGTGACAATGTTTTTTTCTTTCACTTCTAACATTTTGATTTTAATGTTTGCCATTACTTCACATTACATATTTAACAGTAGATTCAGCAGTTTTTCAGAAATACATTAAAAAAAAACCTTCAAGAAATATTGCAAGATAGTGAATTGTTAAGATAGTGAACACCTAGTGGGGAGTGTTGTCTTTAAAAGAAATGAAAATTGAAAATAAAAATTAGCCCTTGATTTACTCACCCTCAAGTCATCCTAGATCTATATGGCATTCTTCTCTCAAACGAATACAATCAGAGTTATATTAAAACATGTCCTTCTTCCAAGCTTTAGAATGATAGTAAATTTACTATCTGTTTCTGATTAAAGTCCATAATGTGCATGTATTCATCATAAAAGTGTTCCACATGGCTCTGGGGATTAATAAAGGTAAGTAAAAGTAATGTGTTTGTGTCATACATTGGAACTGCAGTCTCTCGTGAATGCACGTACGAGCAGAAGTTAGAGATTACAGTTTGTAAAACATAGATATTTTTCTTACACAAATGCATCGCTTCAGAAGGCCTTTATTAACACCACTGTAACGTGTGAAGCACTTTTATGATGGATATATGCACTTTTATGGACTTCAAACCAGTAACAGCCACTTCCATTATAAAGCTTGGAAGAGCCAGTACATTTTTAATATCCAATTGTATTCGTCTAAAAGAAGAATGTCATATACACCTAGCTAGGATGACTTGAGCTTGAGTAAATCATTGGCTAATTTCATTTTTTTGGTGAACTATCCCTTTAAGGCACAGGTTAATAAAAAATCACTATTTATTTTTTATTTTTAGGACTACACCACTAATCAAAACATTTTGAGATCTTCTAATACAGTGCTTCCAAACCTGTCCTGGAGATACTCCCCACCATTGCAAATTTAGTATTTCCCTCATCTAACACGCCTGATTCAACTCAACAGCTCATTAGTAGAGATTGCAATTCTTAAATTGGGTGTGTCAGATAAAGAAAATATATAACGTGCAGTGCAGGACAGGTTTGAGAAGCACTGTTTTAAAAAGGATTGTATGTGAGTGTATGTGAAATGACTGATTCACCTAAACATATTAGTTACGCCACTACCAAGGAAATTACAGTACACACAAAAGGACACAACAAGGAAGAGTAAAACACCATTATTTGATCAGAACTGGAACTGACAGAAGCAGAAAATATTCCAAGTATGAAGTTCCTTTGTAAGGATTAAAGCTACATGCTATGACTGCATGCATTTTTTTGTGAGGGAATGGATCAATTGATAGGATACAGTGAAATTAAACTGTACTAAAATTAAGCTTACTCCATCCACTCGAAGAGAAGACCCTACACGTAGAGGCAGCTGAGGAAGAAAATTGCTGTTAATAATCCTCTGATAATGCTGTAATACACATTTTACTGTAAACATAAAATACCAACCATCAGGTGTATCAAATATGCAGTGTTGAGTTGTTAACACTGCAAAGATACTGTACATCAGTGGCAAGCGGTGACTTTTTAAAGTGGGCATACTGGGTGTGTGTTATGTCAAAAATGCACCTGGTGCAGATACGTTGGATGGGATTCATGTTCGCTCTATATAGAGTAATGACACAGCAACACAACTAAATGGTTTAGTTTTTAGTTTATATTTAACATGGTAGCCTATTATAAATGAAATATAAGTACTATATAATTAGAATAAATGTAAAAGTTTGGCACTCCTAATACATTTTTTTAAAGAATAAATGTAAGTATATAATACAAATATAATTTTGTTGAAATAATGCAAATCAATGACTTTTACCAATGCATAAACTATTGATTAACAGCCTCGGATAGTTAATGTACTTACATTAGGTCTGTCTTCAACAGTTTAATTTTTTTTAATTTTTTTTAATTAAATTTCCTTGAGAAGAAAACAAAATACTATGAAACTCTCAGTGAGTGGCAGATGTGAAGGAAATGGTCATAGTTTGGCAAATAAATAAATTACGGAGAGTTATGCATTGCCACTATATTCACAAATAGCAGGACAGATATTTGCTTCCATGCACTGCAACATAGCTTTTGACACATGCACTTTTTCATGCAGTATTTTTCCTGCTATAAACTGTCTTGCTATGATTTGTGTTCATTGTCTACCCATTGAATTATATTCAAAAATAATATGTCTGCTAAAATGGTGATTAAATAATCTAAACTGAATTCTAACCATGACAACAGAGAGTACATAGTAAGGAAGGTACTACAAGACTAATGTTTGTACCACAACAACTTCACACAACCACACAAGCACGAGAGTTATAGCAGCAGAACAACTTACCCTGGATACTGCCAAATCTGTGAAGACAGAATAGAAGTGGTTGTTTAGTAAGGTGTGAGTGTGTGTGTGTGTGTTATCCTGGTGAACCCTATATGGGGACGAAATGTCCCCAAAATATGTCAATATCTGAAAACCTTGTCCTGGTGAATATATTGTTGTTGTTTTTTTTTTGTTACAAGTGATCTAAAAAAAAAGAAAAGAAAGAAAGATCCCTATCAGTCAGTCACATTCAGTTATGTTGACAAGACTGACGTTATGGGATCTCGCTTGAGAGCAAGTGGTAACAAAACAAGCCAATGGACATTGGCGAGTCAGATTTGCATGGCAATCCACTCCCCATGCATACAAGTATATACGCTTTCATGTGTCATGGTTCTGTTTGTGATTGAGCTTTCAGGTTGTATTTTGATTTGTTCCTGTGCTCCTTTGTTCAGTTTCCCGCCACCCCTTTTTGTCAAGTTTGCCTGAGTATATAAGCCCTTAGTTTCAGCCCAGTCTTTGTCCAGTCACTGTTATGTTTGTGTGTGTTTCCATTTGGCTGTTCCTGAATATAACAATTAAAGATACAATGTTTGGTATGGTGTTTGGTTTGGTATTATGATTTCATCTTTTGAGTCTTCAGCCTGTTACTGAGTACATCCCACCGCTACGGCAGGTTACTCCCTCATTAAGCCTTTTGCTTCAGAGCTGAATGTGCCTTTGAACTGCAAGGAGCCACCATGTGCCTTTGTGTGAGCTGACAAGAAGAGGAAGCAGCTCTAAGTTGGAGAGGCATTCAGCGATGTGTGTCGCATAAGAAAGCAAACTTGCATGGTTAAGTGCAGCAATCACACCCCTGGGTGCTTCAATTAATAAAAGAGCAGTTTCCCTAAAAAAAGCAAGCATCCTATGATCTGAGGATTATAGTGGGAGCTCTCCCTTTGGCCCAGCTCCCAACAGGCCTCCCACTCCTCTTACACATCACATGCTGTGGATTTTCCTGTTGCGGCCGCGGGTCACTCCCATGGGGGACCTAGCATCTCATTTGGGGCTCCCATGGAGGACCGGATGTCGAGTCACTTTGTTGTTAAAACGGATGCCTCCAGTAACGGCGCTGTATACAATTGGCGCTTAGCTTTAGGCTCCTGGGCAGGACCCTGACTGAAGTGGCACATCGATTGCCTTGAGTTTGCCACCAGTACTGCTGGCCCTATGCTGGTTTTGACCATTGTTGCAGGGCAAGCATGTGTTGGTCTGGACAGAGAACACAGCAATGGTGGCATACATCAACCATCAGAAGGGTCTACGTTCACATCACATGTTGCCCCTCGCCCACCATCTCCTCCTCTGGAGTCAGCAGCGACTCAGGTTGCTCTGTGCCATTTACCCTCTGCAAGCATTTGTCTCGCTCTCACGAAAGTCAAACTCCCAGGACAATGGAGACTTCATCCCCAGGTGGTCCAGCTGATATGGGGATGTTTTGGCAACCCGCAGGTAGACCTATTCGCCTCTCTTCACAGCAGGTCTTGAAGGTTGTGCACTACAGGCCCACCCTGACCTGGTTTTCGGACTTGACATTCCACAGGTAAGCCCCTCCCTGGCGGATTTCCCTGAGGAAAGACCTGATGGGGCATCATGTTGCACTGTGGCAGAATTAAGTGGTCTATCACCAGTAGTAGTAGAGACAATCACTTGAGCCATAGCCCCCTCTAAGTAGCGAGCTCATGCCTTGAAGCTTATGTCTGTTTGTTGATTGGTGTTCTTCCCAAATGCCAGATCAGATTTCTTTCCTGCAAAAAAAGGTTGGAGTGAAGGCTGTCTCATTCCAGCTTGAAAATTTATGTTGCTGCTATTGTGGCACATTACGATGAAGTAGATAGTATTTCTTTGACCTGATCATCAGGTTTCTGAGAGGCGTGAAGGAGACTGAATCCTCCTCTGCCATGCCTCATCCCCTCTTGGGACCTCTCTGTGGTACTTACAAGCCTGAAGAAAATGTACTGCAGTCAGTTGAGTTCCCAAGGTTTGCCTTGTCCCTTTGGAGTGTTGCCTCCTCCTGGGCTTTGGTGTGCAGTGCTTCTCTCTGTCAGACAACTGCCCCATATGTTGTGATTCCCACCTGATAAACCCATATGTGTATTCTTCCAAGATACTGTTTCCCTGTCTGCAAAAATATTCCCTGGGCAGATTTTATTCCCCAATTTGCATTGGTAATGGTTCAATCCCTGTCCAGGCAAGGCTTATGGCTGTGATCTTTCATATGTAGCACTGCCCCACGGGTCAGTCCATATGTGTATATTCCACATGTTGCCTCCCTACAGGCAGGAAGGGATCTCTGTAGTGTCCTTTTCCACCTGGACTCGCCACGCTTCCCCAGTGTTATCCAACCAGTCATGGCTGTGTCAGAAAGGAACAGTAGCTATCAACCTTCCTCTTGGAAATTTCTGTCCTGTCCTTGCAATGGTTAGCAGTTGTAAGGCTTTACATGGGGGCCTCATAACAATGGTCTTTTTGATGTAACATTGAACATGGCTGAGTGATAGAGAACTCTTGTTCCCTGGCAGTGGGAACAGAGACATTACATCCCACCTGCCACAACTCTGTACCAAGTGAGTGAGTTGCATGCAAATTTATTACACACGTATATACGGGGAGTGGCTTGCCATACAAATCTCACTTGCCAATTTCTATTGGCTTGTTTTGTTACCACTTAAAGGTGATTGGGCTTTCAAGAGAGATCCCATAACGTCAATCTTTTCCATGTAATGTCTCGGTTCCCTCCTTCAGGGAAAGAGAGTTACATCAGTAACAGAGACGTTTTGTTGTAATGGGTAGAATGGGTAGGGGATAGAATATACAGTATAAAAATCATTATGTCTATGGAATATCCCCATAAAAAATTTAAACCCAATGTGTGTGTATGTGTGTTGTGCAAAGAGTTTGTATTATTTAATACAGCATTTTCTCCACAAAGCCTTCAAAAGAAGAGTGCAAAGACACATTATATTTTATATATAAGTCGTTATAAGTATTTTTTTTTCAGCTGATGAACGATACAACCACTGATACCCAATCAGAATCCTCCAAACTTTAAAGCGCTTGAGCATTTAAAGTGCCAGACAACAAAACTGCAACACACAACTATTCAGCAGCTATATTTTCTTTGAATATGCGAGACTTCCAATTAATTTGCCACTATAGGTAACTAACTAGAAGAATAACAAAATGCAGTAAACGGTAAAACTATTTGCAGTGCAAACCCACGTGTTTATAATTATGATCAGGGCTTGACATTAACACCCGTCAAATTCAAGTATATTCCCTTTCAGCAGTGTTGAGTCTCCAACATGTTTTTAACAGTCAGATACACACAAAATAATGTCACAATGCTGGTCTTGGCGAGTATTCACATTAACACAGTCAGTTATATTTGAAGTGAACGTAAACAGTTGAGAAAGATTGTATGCTTAACAGTATAATGGGTCTGTGCAGGTCTTAAAGTTACAGTAGCCTTATATTCCTGCTGCCAAATTACAAGATAATATTATAATATGGCAGTTTATTTTCCCATGGTATCTGTCAAAATTATGGCCTGTGAAAATGTTGAGACGTAACTTTCAGTAACTTTGGAAAACCACTAGCCACAGTGGCTTGTGAGCAAAAAAAGTTAATGTAAAGACCTGATTATGATAATACAGTTAAATAATATGATAACAAATACCAGTGCGCAATATCAAGCAGCATAACAGATGGTTTCTGCACAGGTAAAATAACTGGAGCCAACTGACACAGGAAGCCTTGCACATTCAGGTTACAAATGGTCACAAACTCTCTTACAGTTAAATTAAGGTGGATAATAAACAGAATGTTATCATCTGCTATATAGTTATAGTTATTGTTAGTTATCTTTATAGTTCCTGGCGTGGAAAGGCTTTAAAACTAGACCTATATTCGTAAATGCGTAATTTATTTACCCACTTGTAAACATACACTACTCAAGGGGTTCTCAACTCTGGCCCTCAAGGTCCATCGCCCACCTCCTTGCAAATTTAAGCTCTAACCTTGATAAAACTCACCTGCCAGTCACTTTCTAGTAATCCTGAAGACTGCTTTTAAAATCGCATACATTTCTACTATAAGTAAACGAAAATCAGTGTGAGACAGATTTTTGTAAGGGACGTCTTGCTGAGTAGGGGAGAGTTAAGCTAACACTCTTTGACTTTCTTTTCTTTGTGTATATCCATTTGGGGTTCAGAGTATTTATTTTTCCCCACATTAATTTCACATGTCTAGTACAATTATGTGGTTTTGTTTCATGTATAGAGTGTATACTTTTTTCTTAATTTCCCCCGGAAGAATGGAAGTGAAATGCGACAACATTCCCCATAGGACATTCCCCATAGCTCTCATACATTGCAACATGACCAAATGAGAGCTTAAAAAAATATCCAAGACCAACTAAAATATTTTGTCAATAAAATACAATCTTTTTTTATGAAATAATGGTATATGAAATAATACCATGAAATAATTTTTACAACAAAAACATTACAACACACAGCTACAAAGCATAATTCAAAACATAATAATAATTGATAACTTCTGAACACTGACTCTTTTTTTCGAGTCATTATTCACCTTTTACTCAACCTCCCACAAGGTCTGTATTGATTTCCATAACCTATGGCCCAGATATCACAGATATTGTGCACACACATTCTCATCTTATTTCTGTCATCTCCACACCCTCTTTGCAAATTAATAAGCAGAGAGAAAGGGTGATAGGCAACATGTGTGTGGCATGAACAACTGTGGAGTGCTAAGTTGCTTGGGAGAGAAAAGGAGATCCTCTTATCTTCATGGAATCATGCACTCTAAAAAAGATGCTGGGTTTAAAACAACCCAAGTTGGGTTGAAAATGGACAAACCCAGAAATTGAGTTGTTTGAACCCAGGGAATGGACCCATTCAAACAACCCTTTGGGTTTGGTGTTTGTCCATTTTCCCTGGATTTGTCCATTTTCAACTCAACCTGGGTTGTTTTTAACCCAACATTTTTTTTAGAGTGTGAATGTAACCATGACCATTGGGGTTCTTCTTCTTCTTCTTCTTCTTCTTCTTCTTCTTCTTCTTCTTCTTCTTCTTCTTCTTCTTCTTCTTCTTCTTCTTCTTCTTCTTCAGATCCAATTGAGAATGTTTTTGCTCCTAGCTAAATAAATATGTATCCACAAAACAAGGGTTGTCCTTTAAAGGTACTGGCCCAATGAAAAGCTATACCCCTATAATTATTGCACTTTTTGATCACATTTTGCTCATGCATTTCTTCCATGCTGATGATAACACTTTCTTTTTCAATTAATGTTTGAGTTTCGCAGTTGCTCCATCCGTCTCATCCATTATTGCTCACTCGAAAGTGGATTGTGGGGCTACAATCTTCCATATGCTTACATATTCCTATTTGGAAGGAATAACGCTTGCATATGTGACATGAACAAGCAGATTACTTTTTTATTTTAAATAGTTGCATCTCAAATACATCTTAAAACAAACCCTGAAGTGATAGTTATTCAGGGGCGTCAGACAGGGGCTAATAGTGGAATTGAGTAACAGTGGCCCTCAGCGAGGGGGGGGGGGGGGCACAAATATATATTGATAATCCATAATATTTATATGACAAAATTACATAGTTGTTAGGGGCCCACCTCTCGGTTCTGTGACTGGGGCCCAACATTTGGTGCTACAACCCTGGTTATGATGACCAAGTGTAAATGTGTAAAAGTGTCCCCAGACACTCAGGCTTATTTACAAATCATACCAGTAACCAAAGAGGAGCAAACAAAACATGACGGCTATCCCAAACATATCACAAAAATCCACAGCAACCCTGTAACTGTTTTGTCATTTAATCAATAACCCCTTTATTGATTGGTTATGAATGATGTTATCAGCTCATTTTATAAGGCTGCATGCATAAACAGTGATCTGTAGGCCCCCTCACCTTTATTTTCAGCCTTGATTTCATCGTGCATAAAGTCGTTCTGGCGGTTTCCAAGGACAAAAGCAAGAAAGGACAGGATGAGAGCATCTAGGATGCCGATGATGGCCAGTATGTAAGCCCAGCGAACTGAACAGTTTCCCAGTGTGTACTTTCCTGTCTCCTCTCCGCACATATCCCGGATGACCTCTGCATCCCAGCCATCTGGGAAAATCAAACAGCCCAGCACCAGGCACACAGCTGCCAAGAGAGAAAGGTTGAGAGACTGAGACAAAGAATAGTTTAATAATAAAAAAGAAAAAAAAAGAAAAGAAAATGCATTAAAAAAGATTCAGTTGGCAGGCATGTAAATGTGTGAATTTATATGTACACTGGCCCACATAAAGTTACACATAAATTAAGGCTAATTAAAAATGTTGTCAATAGAAGCTTGTAAAAAAAATGTCGCCATTCATTTTTTAGTGTCTCTGTGTACATTCATATTCATTCTTAATATTCATTCAAAATTCTCATGTGTAATTATTTTGGGCAGCTGCTTGTACTTCATTTAATTAATAATAAATAGTGGGGGTGGTAGGGAAACCATAAAGTACTTTTGCACTATAGGGCCATAATCATATTACAAACACTGTTACTAATGTTGCTTTAATGCACCTCAATGCACTAGTTTTCAAATTCCCATGTTGTTCCCGAAATATGGGTTTGCACAGGTGTGGAGCAGGAGTCCAACAAAGGATTATTTTGATGGCTGAGCACTCGGATAACTATCCCACTTGGTCCCACTTTATATTAGGCGGATTTAAATACTTGAACTGCTTATGGACTAACCTTTTAAATAATTATTTGATACGATGCACTTATTATTTACATACATGTACATTTTACATTGTACTTATATTTTTATGCATATTAATTACAACTGTATTTAATTTATTTAATTAAATCTATAGTTGCACGGTTGACCCTTCCAAACCACCCTTAAACCTATACCCATACCACCAAACCTGTCCCTAATCTTACTCGTATCCACCTCAGTAGCAGCACAAGTGTTTTAAAATACAACATGAATAATGTACAATAATAAAGTACATAATAGTTAAAGAGAGTTAATATAAATTGAATTTTTAGAATAAATCTATTTTTAGAGGATGAAAAGGTTGTAGGAGGTGTCAGATTCAAAATGTGTTAAAGTTAAAGTGGTCATGCATTGAGAAATCAACATTTCCTCGATGTTTTGACATATATAAGAGGATTTATGTAGCATAAATTGTAGCATTAATAATAAAATATATTAGCTTTTCACCACACAGAGTAATAGAGCATCCAAGTGCCAAATATGATTTCAAATTAAAAGACAGGTTTCACAGGACATTTAATGCATAGAGCAGTATAAATGTATTTACACAGATATTTAAATTGCGGGAAACAATGAATGGCTTTTTTTCCAGATAAATGTAAATAATGTGCTATATACATTTTTCAAAAATTTAATTTAATATGACCAGTGCTCAAAGTGGGACACTTCTATATTTTAAGCTGTAGCGTACCTTCACTTTTCCTTGCTTATCGGCATTTCTCACATGTTGCCAGTACCAGGGGCGTCACTAGGCCCTCCATAAAAAAAATTGTGATTAGCTCCATAAACTATACACTAATTTTTGCCTCAGTCCCCTTTAAGCTCCCCTTCACTATTCAGTGTGCTCTTCAGTCCGCAGCGGCTTAGAGTCAGCGTCAGAAACAGAGGACAAGTGTGTGTTTATAGATAGATTTTCATGATATCTGCATCGCCAGCTCTTTGTCATAAATGCAGATACATAATGTGATGCAGGAGTGATATAAAGACATTTACCCATACACTGTAAGGTTTTCACTGTTTACCTCTTCACACTATTTGTTTTCCTCCAGCAAAAACATAATGTGGAGACATACCTTTTCCATTTATACATTTTTATTTTATTTTTATTAAAATATATTATTGCATCAGGTTAACATGCAAAAAAGTTGCAAAAAAGTATTAAAGACACAATCACACTGTAAAATAAATAAATAAATGTGTTGGTTTAACTAAAAGTAAGTAGCCTAACCCGGCTGCTGGGTTAATTTAAACAAAAACAAATGTAGTTGATACAAAGAAAAAGATTAGATTATTTAATAGAAAATCTAAATATTATGTTATCTGAACAACAACTGTGAACCTACGCAGATTTGAGCAGATTTGAATTTAGGATGATCTGCCCTAGTGTGAATAATAGTGAGCACAAATCTAGCACATAAGCACCTGAGACCCTGGTGAAACCCAGCCACCATACTCATAGTTGAATGTGCTTTGATACCCGCATAGATGAAGGTTATCTTCAAGCGGCAAGAGATCAGTTATACACTTGCTTATTCTTTTATTTAGTTTACATCTGCTTTTCAAGATGCACGTGGAAATTAATTTGATCCTTGATGCGAGGGCAACAACGCTAAGTTGATTCTGCGCTAATTTGATCTAATATTTAATGTTGATTCTAATATAAAATGTTGTAGATTTAAGTGGCAAATGAGAATCGATAAA
Organism: Pseudorasbora parva; assembly: GCF_024679245.1. NCBI lineage: Eukaryota > Metazoa > Chordata > Actinopteri > Cypriniformes > Gobionidae > Pseudorasbora > Pseudorasbora parva. The sequence continues at coordinate 18,012,063 of NC_090183.1, read as the reverse complement.
ATAAATGTTTATATTTTTAGACAAAATGACAGTTTTTCAATAGCGGAAGAAAATGTAAGTTTGGTATTTGGTAAAAAGTGCATCTGCTGTTAGGGCTGCCTGACTTTGTTGACATGACATGGTTAGATTCAGATGGTAATCATATTAAGTTTGGTGTCCACCTTTGAGATAATGCCCAAATTTAAAATAAAACAATCATATTTAAAAATATGATATTAATGAAATCTAATCATATAATAAAATAAAATATAATTTAGTTACTAAACTGTAGTAAACTGTACTAAACTGTATTACATTTGTATTGGATCTCCTTAATTTCAGAATCTTTACTTAAAAAAAAAGTTTTTGCATTTTTTAAATATATTTCAATATTAACATATTTTAGTGACAGTATTGGAATATATATATATATATATTTTAATTTTTTAAACAAAACAAACCACTTTTATGATTTATTTTCACACAAAATATGTTGCTCCATCAGCGTTCAATACAAACATTTTTTTTTTCTGTAACCATACACTTTGGGAGTAGTGAAAAGCACCTTTCTTGCCTTTAGCCCCGTTGTACCCTAGTTCATCTCTACTCTGTGTATCTGTAGTCTCAGCAGTATTTTTCTGTACAGTAAGTATGAGTAACAATCCACTGCCTAGTCTAAGAGTTTTTTTTCCTCAAGCCAACACAATGTCATTTTTAAGTGGTTCAATAAGAGGCATGTTGCTGACAGAAGTCTTTGATTAATTGTTTTTTTTAACACGTCTTAAAGATTTAAAATATCAATAATGTTGGCTAAGCACTTAGATGACTGAATGTGTGGTTTACTCTGCATTCAGTCTAATGTGAAGACGTTTTATTTATAAAAAGTGCCTTTAATCCATACTTTTTTTTTTACTAATTAATCACATTTTTTTGTAACTCAATTTTAGCTGTTAATTATAACCATTCAGCATTACAGTATAATTAAAAGCTATACATTTTAACATTTATTACGCATTTGTCTCATTCTCTCGAACCATCCCTTCCTTTCTCACTACAGTCAATCCAGGCTAGTCAATCCATGACTAGGCTACTGTCTCATCCATTCAACTATCCTTACCATCCCCTTTTCTCTTTTCTCTTCTCTTCTCTTCCCTTCCATGTTGTATGGGGTGGGGGGGACCTATTACTTAGCCAACATTCATCTACATGATACCCCCTATTACCGCTATTATTACTCTGAGTATCCAGACCACCAACACCAGATCAATCTGAATACCACCCTTTCCTCCATACCCTTCATACTCTCCTTATTCATCTCTAACTTTCTTCATCAAATTCTCCAACATTCATGGTTGTGGCGTGGTCCTTGCTTGTGAAACCATAACAATAAACATTGCATTTACCTATGCCCGTTAACACTCTAAAAAATGCTAGGTTAAAAACACTGAACTACCCGGTCCACCTTAAAATGTCGGATGTCTGTTAACCCCTCCCTCTCAGAGCTTTTGGTCGTATTTTTTAAAGGAATAGTTGTAAGGTTGTAATTCAGAAAGCAGTTTACATTAAACTAAAGACATATAGCCAGTCTATAAACAGACATATATTTTATTATTTCAAAAGTTCTCAAAAAAATGAGCACGTAGAGAGATAGATAAGTTCATTATCTAACAAAATGCATTATAACATTTTTGTGTAGTTGTTGAAATATCATACCCAGAACATGCCTTCCCATGCAACTGTACACTGTAAAAAAATTGTCTGTTTTTGCTGGTTTAACTTAAATATTATTAATATTATTGTATCCGAACCACATAAAAAATGTGATAAATCATGAAAATAGCACTATTTGGCATGTTTCAGAAATAAAACACACACAATTACCCAATATGCTTACAAAATCTTTTAATAATCTTTTAATAGAGGTTGTAGAATCTCAAAAAATGTTCATTGTAATAACTCAAAATTTTATTTCTATGAACTCAAAATTTTAAGGCAACCAGGTAACTTTTTTTCTAAATAATTTTTTACAGTGTATGTGCCGAAAAGCATTCTGGAGGTGGCATGGGAAGGCATGTTCTGGATATGATATTTCAACAATTACACATCAGAAAATGTTGTAATGAGGGATTTCGTTAGAGAATGAACTTATCTTTGTCACTTGCCTGTCCTGTCTTGTGTGCACATGTGGGTTTTGTCATGTCTTGCATGTGCTCCTGTCATTGTCTGATCCCTCCCCCTTGTTATTTAATTAGTGTTGATTTCTCCCACCTGTTCCCTCTTGATTTCTTCCCTTTATAAGCTCCTTGTGTTTGTCAGTCTGTGTTGGATCCTTGTGTAATGTCTGCGTCTTCCGTCCTCCCCGTGATTCTGTTGGTTTGTTTAAGTTTATATTTTATTATTCTATTATGTGTTTTTCCCCCTCGTGGGTTGTTGTTTTGAGTTTGTTTTATTTTGTATTAAATCATCTTTCTCCTGCACATGAGTCCTCGCACCATTTTCCCTTGTCTGTGACGTGACAGAAGGATCCAACCAATATGAGGACTCAGCGGAGAAAGAGGTCACCGCAATCCCCTCCCTCTGCTATCTCCTGTCCCCTCTGGGACCGTATAGTCCAGTTTAGCTCCCTTAGAGCTATGCGGCAACAAGGAACTGATCTGAGGGAATTTGCACAGGAGTTTAAGAGGGCTGCAGAGGGACTGGGATACAGAGATGAGACTCTTAAGGAGCTCTTCAATTATGCCCTCGACAAACCATTCGATTGGACTGTAATGAGGGCACTGGAGGGGGCAACATTCGAGGTGACTGTGGATTATTTCATTGGACAGCGGAGGAGGGCCCCTCTCCGGAGTCCGGTGGTACCTGTGGATCCACTTCCGGTGGACCCTGTGCCGGTGGATCGTGTTCCGGTGGTCCCAATGCCGGTGGATCGTGTTCCGGTGGTCCCGATGCCGGTGGATCGTGTTCCGGTGGTCCCGATGCCGGTGGATCGTGTTCCGGTGGTCCCGATGCCGGTGGATCGTGTTCCGGTGGTCCCGATGCCGGTGGATCGTGTTCCGGTGGTCCCGATGCCGGTGGATCGTGTTCCGGTGGTCCCGATGCCGGCGGATCGTGTTCCGGTGGTCCCGATGCCGGCGGATCGTGTTCCGGTGGTCCCGATGCCGGCGGATCGTGTTCCGGTGGTCCCAGTACCGGCAGATCGTGTTCCAGTGGTCCTGAAATGGAGGAGAAGGAAGTCTCCCTCCGTGCCTGTGCCGGTGGTCCCTGTGCCGGTTGTCCCAGTGCCAGCGGATCGTGTTCCGGTGGTCCCAGTGCCGGCGGATCGTATTCCGGTGGTCCCAGTGCCGGCGGATCGTGTTCCGGTGGTCCCAATACTGGCGGATCGTATTCCAGTGGTCCCAGTGCCGGTGGATCATGTTCCGGTGGTCCCTAAGCCGGTGGACTGTGTTCCGGGTGTCCCTGTACCGGTGGATCGTGTTCCGGTGGTCCCTATTCCGGTGGATCGTGTTCCGGTGGTCCCTATTCCGGTGGATCGTGTTCCGGAGGTCCCTGTACCGGTAGATCGTGTTCCGGTGGTCTCTATTCTGGTGGATCGTGTTCCGGAGGTCCCTGTACAGGTGGATCGTGTTCCGGTGGTCCCTGTACCGGTGGATCGTGTTCCGGTGGTCCCGATGCCGGTGGTCTCTGTTCCGGTGGATAGTGTTCCGGTGGTCCCTGTGCTGGTGGATCGCATTCCGGTGGACGCCGCTGGGCCGGAGATGCCTCTCAGGCGTCCTGCTCTCACCGCGCCTCCCAGGCGTCCAGCTCTCACCGCGCCTCCCAGGCGTCCAGCTCTCACCGCGCCTCCCAGGCGTCCAGCTCTGCTCGCGCCTCCCTGGCGCCCTGCTCTGCCTGCGCCGTTGAGGCGTCCTGCTCTCCGTGCGCCGCTGGGGTGTCCTGCTCTCCCTGCGCCGCTGGGGCGTCCTGCTCTCCCTGCGCCGCTGGGGCGTCCTGCTCTCCGTGCGCCGCTGGGGCGTCCTGCTCTCCGTGCGCCGCTGGGGCGTCCTGCTCTCCGTGCGCCGCTGGGGCGTCCTGCTCTCCGTGCGCCGCTGGGGCGTCCTGCTCTCCGTGCGCCGCTGGGGCGTCCTGCTCTCCGTGCGCCGCTGGGGCGTCCTGCTCTCCGTGCGCCGCTGAGGCGTCCTGCTCTCCCTGCGCCGCTGAGGCGTCCTGCTCTCCCTGCGCCGCTGAGGCGTCCTGCTCTCCGTGCGCCGCTGACGCGTCCTGCTCTGACTGCGCCGCCCCGGCGCCCTGCCCTGCCCGCGCAAAACCGGCACCCTGCTCTGACAGCGCCTCCCTGGGTGTCTGAACTTTGTGGGCCACCATGGTCTCCTGAACTTTTTGTTTTCCTCATGTTTCCCTTGTTGTCCCCTCCCTTGTCTGTTCCTTCCTTGTTTGTTTTCCCCGTCCCACCCTGGTCTGTCCCTCCCGTCCCGCCCTGGTCTGTCCCTCCCGTCCCGCCCTGGTCTGGCCCTCCCGTGCCCCCCTGGTCTGTCCCTCCCGTGCCCCCCTGGTCTGTCCCTCCCGTGCCCCCCTGGTCTGTCCCTCCCGTGCCCCCCTGGTCTGTCCCTCCCGTGCCCCCCTGGTCTGTCCCTCCCGTGCCCCCCTGGTCTGTCCCTCCCGTTCCGCCCTGGTCTGTCCCTCCCGTTCCGCCCTGGTCTGTCCCTCCCGTTCCGCCCTGGTCTGTCCCTCCCGTTCCGCCCTGGTCTGTCCCTCCCGTTCCGCCCTGGCCTGTCCCTCCCGTCCCGCCCTGGTCTGTCCCTCCCGTCCCGTCCCGCCCTGGTCTGTCCCTCCCGTCCCGTCCCGCCCTGGTCTGTCCCTCCCGTCCCGCCCTGGTCTGTCCCTCCCGTCCCGCCCTGGTCTGTCCCTCCCGTCAAGCCCTGGTGTGTCCCTTCCGTCCCGCCCTGGTCTGTCCCACCCGTCCCTAGTGGAGCGTCTGGTAGCCGCTCCTTAAGGAGGGGGTAATGTCACTTGCCTGTCCTGTCTTGTGTGCACATGTGGGTTTTGTCATGTCTTGCATGTGCTCCTGTCATTGTCTGATCCCTCCCCCTTGTTATTTGATTAGTGTTGATTTCTCCCACCTGTTCCCTCTTGATTTCTTCCCTTTATAAGCTCCTTGTGTTTGTCAGTCTGTGTTGGATCCTTGTGTAATGTCTGCGTCTTCCGTCCTCCCCGTGATTCTGTTGGTTTGTTTAAGTTTATATTTTATTATTCTATTATGTGTTTTTCCCCCTCGTGGGTTGTTGTTTTGAGTTTGTTTTATTTTGTATTAAATCATCTTTCTCCTGCACATGAGTCCTCGCACCATTTTCCCTTGTCTGTGACGTGACAATCTTTCCCTCTACGTGCTTGTTTTTTTGAGAACTTGTGAAGTAATAAAATAATGCTACCTCCAGTATGGTTTGTCGGCACAAAGCGTGTCATGTTCTGGGTATGATATTTCAACAGTAACACATAAAAAATTTATAATGCAGGATTTGGTTAGAGAATGAACTTTATTTATATGCAATGAATTGTCAGAATGGAGTAATTGATATTTTCTAATAAAGAACAAAAATGACAGATGCAAACACAAATGCCATCAATGCCACACACAAAAAAAGCTTGGAGTACAGGGCTATATGTCTTTAGTTTAATGTAAACTGCTGCATGAATTACAACCTCACAACTATTCCTTTAAAAAATATGACCAAAGGCTCTGAGAGGGAGAGGTTAACAGACATCCGACATTTTAAGGTGGAACGGATAGTTCGGTGAATGAGCTGGCGAAAAAGGAGCTGGAGTCAGCCTTGTGTAAAACGGACCCATTCAAACAACCTAATTTATGGGCTTGTCCATTTCCAACCCAACTTGGTTTGTTTTTAACCCAGAGTGAATATATCAGGGCTCAATTTTTTTTCTATTGGCCCTGGCAGAACAGTTCAAATCTTAACTTGCCCTGTCAAAATGCACCAATATTTGTTGTTGTTGTTGTTGTTGTTGTTTTTGACCAATGCAACCTTGTAAACAGTGCTTTAAGATTTTTAGGTCTAACAGGTAAGATAACATTTTAGGATAACAGGTAGGATAACATTTTTATGGTTATCCAACACATTCTCAACTGCATAAATTATATGTTAATCCTTAAGTTATTCAGTCAAGTGAGCGATTTTCTTTTTTTCTTTAATTGTCCTTAATGACAATTGTCCTTATTTTCCTTGTCCGCACAAACCTCAAAAAGCCTTTTCGAAAACCTGGGCACATCTGCATTCAGGGTAGGGAGAGATCTACCGTGGTCGAATGTCCACCCCACACTGACATAGGTCTGCTGACTCGTTCGATGTCAGGCAAGACACAACTATCAGTCAACTGATAAATGCAAACCATCATTTGCAACCATCAGTGCAAACCATCAGTCAAATGACATGTCTGCTGACCCAACTAATGAGTGACCTAGAGAGGAAGAGACTAAGAGTCCGGTCCCAGTCTCAGTCATTACACATTCTTCAGCTCAATGACATGTCTGTTTGAACAACTTCAAAATGGATCTGTGGTGGCAGAAAATATAAGAACCTTGTTTAAAACACCACAATGCCTAAGAAAGACAAACACTGTGATGCAAAAGAGGGTACATTTAGAATAGCCACTAGGTGTGACTGTAAAGGAGTACTTACAATGGTTGCCACCCTTAAACCTACAAACTCAGTTGTAGTAACCACAAATATACTGTACAATGTTAGTGTTCAAACACATATTGTCATGACTCTTTAAAATGTTTATTAGATATTCAAAGGCTTGTGTATTTGCTGAATGCCGACAGTATAGCATTATGTCATTTGCTTTTCAATTATTAGTCAGAACTGTTACACAAAGAAGCACAAATGAAACAAAGTAAACTAATGAAGACGGAAAGATGAATGGTAAAGACCTTGACACACCAAGCCATAGGCATTGAGCATCTGTCAACCTAGTTTTTGCAGTGTGTTGCACAATGTTGGTACCAGTCAGACCCCTGTTGGTGGCTTTGCAGGTGATTGAGCGTGTTGCATGTTGTGAAAGAGGCTTATAGCTTATACCAAACTAATGCACAAGTTGAAAAACAGAAGTGACAAATGGAGCCAAAGAAGAATTCAAGAGTCTGCACACACACACACACACGCACACGCACGCACGCACGCACGCACGCACGCACGCACGCACGCACGCACGCGCACGCGCACACACACACACACACACACACACACACACACACACACACACACACACACACACACACACACACACACACACACACACACACACATTTTTGTGACACAAGGCGTAATGGATTGTATACTGTACAAACCATATTTTCTATCCCTTTACACTGCCTCTACCCCTAAACCTACCCATCACAGGAAACATTTTGACTTTTTTTTTTTTTTTAAACTCCTGTATGATTTATAAGTATTTTGAAAAGTGGGGACAATGGACAATGTCCTCATAACAAGTCACCCTCTCCTTGTAATATCTATGTCATACCATGTCATTATACACATTTGTGTCCTCATATGTCACAAAAACTGTTATAACCAGTTAATAGCAACAGTTTATTGTTTAATAGGCCATTTTTATTTGGCAGTCAAACTGTCAATGCAAATAGTATGGCCTATGCAAATATGACATGGATGTATCCGACATGAGTTATCTGCCATACTCAGTTATCAAGCAATGACCATTTTTAAGAGTTGACCTATAGCTGCTGAACACATTGTCCAAGTTTACATCATTAAACATGTCATTTTAAGGATGCAGAACAAGTTTCGTAAAATTCTATCAATAGAGGTGCTAAAACTACAGTTTTAAGTAGAGGGATATCCTGGATGAAAACCTTCTCCAGAGTGCTCAAGACCTCAGACTGGGCCGAAGGTTCCCCTTCTAACAAGACAATGACCTTAAGCATACAGCCAAAATAATGAAGGAGTGGCTTCACAACCACTCTGTGACTGTTCTTGAATGGCCCAGCCAGAGCCCTGACTTAAACCCAATTGAGCATCTCTGTAGAGACCTGAAAATGGCTGTCCCCCAACGTTTACAATCCAGCCTGACAGAACTGAAGAGGATCTACAAGCAGGAATGGCAGAGGATCCCCAAATCCAGGTGTGAAAAACTTGTTAAATCTTTCCTAAAAAGACTCATGGCTGTATTAGATCAAAAGGGTGCTTCTACTAAATACTGAGCAAAGGGTCTGAATACTTAGGACCATGTGATATTTCAGTTTTTCTTTTTTAATAAATCTGCAAAAATGTCAACAATTCTGTTTTTTCCGTCAATATGGGGTGCTGTGTGTACATTAATGAGAAAAAAATTGCAAATGCATTCGCAAATGGCTGCAATATAACAAAGAGTGACAAATTTAAGAGGGTCTGAATACTTTCCTCACTTACTTTCTGTACCCACCCATTGGCCAGCAACCAATCAAATTTCAGCAGCTAATAACATCAAATGCATTTTTTTTTACTGATCTGCCCGCATTGACTCTATGATAATTGAAATTAGCTAATAATAATTGGATGACATCATCGTTTTCTCCTGAGGGATTTCTCAAATCATATTCTGTTGCTGTATTTTCCTGTCTGTGAAGCTGCTTTGAAACAATCTGCATTGTAAAAAGCTCTATATAAATAAACTTGACTTGACCAAACAAGCGGATCGAGAACACTAAAAAAGTTGGATCTCAGCCCACTTCCAAACAAACTCTGGTGCGGTTCGAATGAAATATGAATGCAACACTGACCAAAGACACATAAACAAACCAAAAAAATAGCACGATGAGACACTAAAAAGGTCAATGCTCGTGCATACCTGTTCTCATCATCGTCATAATGCTGCCATCACAGTTCGGAACAGACATCAGAACCGCATTACCTCGCAGCAGATCTTTGCTTGTTTGTGACAGAAGCGTTCCTGCCGCTGTCTCCTTCACACATTTCATAAGCTCTTCACGAGTTCTCAGCAGGTCAAAATACTATCATATGCAGGCTATGCACATACAACGAGCACATTTAGCCCAGTAAACAGCATTGTTTTGGATGTTCCATAAGTTCTTAAAAAGCTGACCAATCAGGTTGTGAATGTATCCTTATTTTTTTAATGAAAATGTTATTTTTCAAACTCCTCCTAGTCCTCCAAACTTTGCACACATCAGCTCTAGACCATGCTGACATTTCTTTTTCAGAATCATCTATTTGTTTTCCTACAAAAGGTCTATGAATCCCTTTAGCTCCCACTTGCACATTTCTTTGCTCAGTTCTATAAATCCATCTTGGTCCAATGAGGTAATACAAAAGACAGCCTCTGGTTTTCAGGCTGCCAAAACACTCCCGAATCTTGAATCTTATTACAGACTTTTACAACATGAATCTTGAAATAAACCAAATTGCAGTCTTCGCCAAAACAATTAGATAATATGAAATTCTATCAGTTCACTAATGGATGGGTTTATATACATAGACTAGCAAAGAGAGGTACTTTGACCAACACCTCATCTGATCTAGAATCTTTAATTTTGTCTACTGGTATATCGCCCACCTCTTGGCAGAGCCCATGTCATTCCTGATTTTGCATTCCAAGTCATAATCAGATGCCTATTATGGAGATTCTAGATGGTTTGCCCACCACAGAAGATACCAGTCAAAGCCATTGATAGTCTGCCCACAAAAAAAGCATCAGTACTGGATGGAATTCCCCCAGAGGTTGTAAATTGCTTCAAAGGTGTGCTAGCAGGTCACCTGCACAAAATACTCTCCAAATGCTGGGAGGAAGGCACAGTACCCTGAGACATGATGGACTGCAACATTGTCACTCTGTATAAAAATAAAGAGGATCACAGTGATTACAATAACTATAACGGGATCTCTCTTTAAAACATCACTGGCTTAAGTCTTAAATTCTAAAGGTAATTCTAATTTGTCTACAATAACTTGCAAACTGGGATTATCCAGAGTCAGGCTGTGGTTTCATATCAAAACACCCCACAATAGACATGATCTTCTCCCTGTGAAAGTTTCAGGAAAATAGAATGCAGAATATAGAAACAGCTATTGCAAATCCCCTTGATAGACCTGGCAAGGTGTTTGAAGGTGGACAGTTCACAGTCCTATCAAAGACTGGTTGCCCACTTAAATTGCTCAGCATGATTCAGTCATTTTACATAGACATGGAGAGAACTGTTCAGTTTGATTGCTCATCATCAGGACCTTTAACATCAAGAGTGTTTTCAAACAGGCCTGCTTTCTTACCCCAACACTATTTGGGTTCATGCTAAAAAACACATTTGGTGAACCAGAAGGGATTTATCTCCATACTTGGTCAGATGGTAAGATCATTAGTCTCTCTTGATTGAAAGTGAAAACCAAGTATGCAAGGTACTCATGATAGCTTTTTACAGATGATACTGCTCTGTCAGTAAATAAGGAAGGGGATCTATAGCAGCTTGTTTTCTCAAACATGCCAGGTTTTCCATATGATCATTAATCTGAAGAAGACAAACGTGATGTGCCAATGTGTTGAGGATCCCCTTTCAATTATCATTAACAATTATAATGGGTTCATGTACCTTGGCTCTAGTATAACAAACAGCCTCAGCATGGATGCTGAGATAAACAGTAGAATTGGACAAACAATTTCATTACTTGCCAGGCTGAAAATGCATGTCTGTCAAAACACCAAACTAACATTTTTTAGAGCCTGTGCTCTAAGTATCTTGATATATGGCTGCGAAGACCTTTTATTTAAGACAAGAAAAGTTTAGGTGTTTATCACATGCAATATTGTGGTGCATTTTGGCAGGCAACCGAGGTAAAAACAAAGAGGTCTTGGACAGTGGTAACATCCCAAACTTGTTCATGCTCCTTTGGCAGAGTTGACTTTGCTTGCTTGACCTTATCTACCGACTGAAAAATTGGAGAATCCCAAAAAAACTTTAGGAAGAGAGCTCAAGGACACAGAGGGCCATCTATGCTTCAAGGATGTCTGTAAAAGTGAGATATGAAGGTACAAGACGGTCCAACTCCTGCAATAATGGTCTGCACTCAAGCAACATGGGAGGTGGCAACCTTAGACTAAGAACAGGTAGACATTCTCATCCCTCTACCAATTCCCTCTGGAACCTCAGTATACTGCCAAGACAGAGTATATGCATTTTCATTTTCACTGCAGAGAAAAATGGACATCACACTGTCCATTTATCTCAATGGATTATCAGTAAGCACTAAATAGGCACTTCAAAGATACCTTTCTTTTTTGTTTTCTGAGACTACTTATTTAAGCATAAGAATCTAATTTTGTATATTTCTTTCAGATGGTCTAAGCCCCTGCTAGAAAGGTCTTAGCCTTAGTCATATTCATGCAAAAGCACAGCCCACAGGCTAAAAAGGTTGGCATTAATCTCCATAACAAAATTTTTGGAATTCAGCCATAGGCCAAAACTGGTGCTGAAACCAATGCATTTTTAGCTTTAGTTTAGATATCTTATAGTTTTACACTCTACACTCATTATTGCAGTATTAGTACACATTTTTTAAATTAAAGCAGCAGGGCTCTGAAAAGGGGGACAACTGGACCTTTAGGAGTGAATTGCATACAGCCAAACTAGAACATGATATCTACTTGCTACATTACTGCTATTAGTAATCACACAGAGTGAGGAATGCACAAAAACAGGCGTTAATAAGATAATCAACAGAATACAGCTCTGAATAACAGAGGTAACACATTATACAACACCAGACAAAGAAACAGAACCAAACGTGAGTATAGAAAGGATATAATGAGATAATTAACAAGACAACGTGAACAGAATTATAATCAAACAAGCTGAGCAGTTAGGTCAATAACAGGCAAACAAGGAAGACAGAACCAAAACACAATGGCATGGCAATAACAGAAAATAACTACTATGTCTATTATTTTAAAAATAAAAACAACCTTATATTTCTTGGTGTGAATGGGCTTTAATTGCTACACAAGCCATGCCCCTCTCAGATGTATTACAATCAGGAGAGACCTATAACCACTTTGGCAGAACCAGCCTGAAAATCTAATGGTTCAACCAGAAACTGAATTTATTCCTGTTAGGGGACTTAACTGGACATAAGCCCATTTTTTAATATCGACTATGCATTGCATTAGTTTGGTATAATCAGCATAACTGTGAAAACATGTTTTCTAATTCTATCTCCTAAGTGTAGTAAGCACATGGTAAAAAGCAGCGGTCCTAATACTGAGACTTGCAGTACTCCATATGGAACTTGTGATTTCATTTACTGCTACAAATTGATAACAATCAGATAAGTTTTAACCATGCCAATACAATTCCACTATGCTAGCATAATTTATGTGTCTATTTAAAAGAATGTTGTGGTCGATAGTATCAAATGCAGCACTAAGATCCAGTAACACTAATAGAGAGATAATAGGGAGATGACAAGAGCAAATCATTTGTAACTCTGAGTCAGGAAGATTTTTTTATTGAATGAACAAAACACAAATGAACAACCTGAAATAGCAGTTTACACAAAGGACAAGACCAATGGCATATACACACAGATACAAAAAAGAAAAAGAAATTTCTGCAACATATATAGATGTGTAGATGGTAGGGTATGCAGATACACTGATAAGTTTAAGCAATAGATGAATGTAGTGTAATATAATGGTAATTATTCTTATTTAATTTTTTAAATGTAAAAAAATGTACACATTAAACATTTTTCTGGTGATGTCATGGGGAGAAAGCTATAGCTATAAATGCAGTGGTAGATAGACATCCAAAAAACTTAAAACAACAACAACAATAATAATAATGATAATAATAATAATAACAACAACAATAATATCATAATCTCTGCTCTATGGAATTTTAGACCAGTCATCAAAATCAAATGACCACTGGTGGTGAGCACAGCTGACACAGACATCAACCCCAATTCACTTAAACCACCCCCCATTCCTTGTCAGTGTGACCCAGACTAGGTGAGATTATTCATGAAGTACTCTTTAGTGGTAGAAAAGATGGTTCTACCATATTTGTAAGAAGGAGTTGATTTTATGGCCTTAAATGGACTATACACAAGAATAGGTAATTATCTGAGATGCCATTGATTTGCTGCAGAATTTCAATGCGATCAACGATTCCATGTGACAATATATAGCCTAGACTACAGTATTATTGTATGATATACACTCACCTAAAGGATTATTAGGAACACCATACTAATACTGTGTTTGACACCCTTTCTCCTTCAGAACTGCCTTAATTCTGCTTTGGCATTGATTCAACAAGGTGCTAAAAGCATTCTTTAGAAATGTTGGCCTATATTGATAGAAGAGCATCTGGCACATGGAGATTTATGGGATGCACATCCAGGGCAAGAAGCTCCCATTCCACAACATTCCAAAAGATGCTCTATTAGGTTGAGATCTGGTGACTGTGGGGGCCATTTTAGTACAGTGAACTCAATGTCATGTTCAAGAAACCAATTTAAAATGATTCAAGCTTTGTGACATGGTGTTTTATCCTGTTGGAAGTAGCCATCAGAGGATGGGTACATGGTGGTCATAAAGGGATGGATATGGTCAGAAACAATGCTCAGGTAGGCTATGACATTTAAACGAGGCCCAATTGGGACTAAGGGGCCTAAAGTGTGCCAAGAAAACATCCCCCACACCATTACACCACCACCACCAGCCTGCACAGTGGAAACCAGGCATGATGGATCCATGTTCTCATTCTGTTTACGCCAAATTCGGAGACAGAAATCAAGACTCATCAGACCAGGCAACATTTTTCCAGTCTTCAACTGTCCAATTTTGGTGAACTTGTGTAAATTGTAGCCTCTTTTCTTATTTGTAGTGGAGATGAGTGGTACCCAGTGGGGTCTTCTGTTGTTGTAGCCCATCCGCCTCAAGGTTGTGCGTATTGTGGCTTCACAAATGCTTTGCTGCATACCTCGTTTGCAACGAGTGATTATTTCAAAGTTGCTCTTCTATCAGCTTGAATCAGTCGGCCCATTCTCCTCTGACCTCTAGCATCAACAAGACATTTTCGCCCACAGGACCGCCGCATATTGGATGTTTTCCCTTTTCACACCGTTCTTTGTAAACACTAGAAATGGTTGTGCGTGAAAATCCCAGTAACTGAGCAGATGTAGTTTACTAATTTACTTTTTTTTTAATGTATTTATTTAATTTTATATTGAACCAACTTCATTCCAATCAATGCTATCTCAGTGATCAATAAAAGTCAAGCACATAGACATGCATACTTTTCAGTTATTCAAAAACTATCTGAAATCAATTTGGCAACACAAACATGTGATCCATAATATTAACAAAACCAGGTGTTGAGAGTATGTGTGTGTATGTTCTTATGTAGCCTATGTGTATGATATGCATACACACCTGTGCATTTATGCTCAATTTAGACTTGGGCACTTTTGCAGGACTGTAAGTTAATTTACAACTCTACTTGCACAAAAAAAGTCAGTAGTACAGTAGTAAAATAATTAAGACCTGCTCCAAACAGTAGTCTACCAACATGGCAAAAAACAAAACATGTAGCCCAAGTGTGTGTGTGTGTGTGTGTGTGTGTGTGTGTGTGTGTGTGTGTTCTATCTTCCACAAACATGAAACAAGTTTCATTCATTCATTCACTGCGACTTGTGATATCCGCGGCAAATGTGACGTTAGCTTGTGTGGAAACAGCGACGCTACCACCACAAAAGGCCCAAAACTGCCTTTCTTTCCCATTCTGACATTCAGTTTGGAGTTCAGGAGATTGTCTTGACCAGGACCACACCCCAAATGCATTAAAGCAACTGCAATGTGATTGGTTGATTAGATAATTACATTAATGAGAAATTTAACAGGTGTTCCTAATAATCCTTTAGGGTAATGTATACAACTACTGTACAGTAATACTACAGTATACAATACTGACACATTGTCTAACTCTTATTATTATTACTAATACTTACTAGCTTATTGGTTCATGTAGGTTGTGTACAAATTGGAAGGTTGGTGGTTCAATCCCCGGTTCCACCTGACCAAGTATCGAGGTGTCCATGGGGAAGGCACCTAACCCCAGCTGCTCCCAATGAGCTGGATGGTGCCTTGCATGGCTGACACCGGCGTCGGGTGAATGTCGGCAATATGTAAAGCATTTTGGATGGCCATAGGTCTGTTGAAAGCGCTATATAAATGCAGTCCATTTACCATTTGCCACTAAAATCACCAACAATTAAGACTTTATATGCAGCCAGTACTAACAGAAAAAGTAAATACTGCAAGCATAGACATTTTTTAGTCCATGGTCAGCTGGTTCAATACGAAAGCTGTCCTATCAGCAGGATGTTCAACAGAATCTGTGTGGCCAAAAATTGTTTCCTGTGACTTATTTGTATGCATTTGATTTGAAAGTAAACAGACACTTTCAACTGTGGACGAAAATAATGCTTAACTTTAAGAGCCTCTGTGCTACATTAACCAAAATATTAGCCCTTCCAAATATACTTCGGCTTTGGCATTCTGTTTCCACCTGTAATACAGGTGGGAAGAGGAAAAACATTTTATGTTGGTAATTATAATTTTAAGAGCATTAAGAGGGAAATGCAACATTTAATTACACTTAGAACTCTAATGTAGAGACAAACTATGAAAGGCACAAAGTAAAAAAGAAATGCATTTTCTTGTGGGGGGAGATGAAGAAGTATGCTCTTCTTTCACTAAATTTTTCCTCCGTCTTGTGGTCTTGGATGTACAGTGGGATCCACAAATATTGAGACCCTTCATAAATACTGACTGTGAATGTTTTGCCATTTATCCTCTTAGTCTTTTAATAATTTTTTTACAAAACCTTTCATTGTTACCAGTTAATTTACTTGTACTTTTTTTATTCATTTTTGAAAAGTGTAAAAAACAACAACAAGTCTACTAGTTGGTTACAAAATTAAATGAAATTAGTCGTTGTGCACATCTCTACTATGAAGCTGATATATATTTACAATTTTTGCCTTGAATTTGTTTTATACACCATTCTTCAAATTAGAAGTAAGGTATTTTGTTTGAATATGAGAGACTTCCAATCAATTAGCTGCTATAGGTAAATAACTAGAAGAATAACAGTGCAGTAAAACTATTTGAGCTACAAACCAGTGTGCGTATGATTATTATGATAATAAATTAAAATAATATGATAACAAATACCTGTTTGTAATGTCATGCAGCATAAACAGACTGTTGTTGTACAAGTAAAATAACTGGTAGGGAATGGCAGCGGAAGCCATGGCTATTCTTACATTAAAAATAGGCCTATGCTTGGGATGTTGGAGAAAATATTAAAAAACGATACAAATAAAAATAATAGCAATAAAATAAACTGTGTAATAAAACAGTCAGCTTAAAGGAATAGTCTTTTGATTTGACTAATGATTTACTCACTCTCAAGTCCTCCTAGTCGTATATGATTTTCTTTTTTCAGCCAAACACAATCAGAGTTAAATTATAAAATGTCCTGGTTCCCAGCTTTATAATGGCAGAAAATGACAGCCCAAAATTTGAAGCTCAAAAAAGTGCATCCATCCATTATAAAAGTAATCCACATGGCTCTGGAGTGTTGATTAAAGGGATACTTCACTGCCTTTTCATATTAAACTGTTATTCCCTTAATTTAAACAAGTTGATACATACCTCTCTCGTCTCGGTGCGTGCACTCAATCTCAAAGTCCCGGCCGAAACATCTTTCCTGATGTGAGGGAAGATGTTTCGGCTGGGACTTTTTACTGCGCCGAGCCGAAGTACTCTCAGAAGTGCTAATCCGCCATACATTATAGTTCTCCTTTTTAATCCGATTAGAAACGCGCCACGTTTTATTTTGTCACCATACTTGATCGTTCAACTTCTCGTGTAATTGTATTTAAATAGGGAAAAGATGGAGGTTTTTGGTACTTCTAACTTGATCTCTGTTTGGTACCATAGTGAATGAACTGGGCTTAGTGGGCTAAGCTAAATGCTATCAGATCATCACCGCGCGTCAGAGAGATTGGGTGCACGCACTGAGACGAGAGAGGGATGTGTCAACTCGTTTTAGTTAAGGGAATAACATAGTTTAATATGAAAAAGCGGTGAAGTAACTTTTTAAGGCTTAATGAAGTGAACTGATGGGTTTTTGTAAGAAAAATATCCATATTCAAAACTTTATAAAATAAAATATCTAGCTTCCGGCAGACCACCTTCTATATTCAACTTATGAAGAAAGTGTAACGTCTCACAGAAGTCAAAATGCTTACGCTACGTTCAACGTCATCGTCACGTCAGTTATACTTAGAACACGTAATAATAGACCGCAGGAATTTTCTTTGGGTGAACTATCCCTTTAAAGGTGCAGAAAGCGATTTCTGAGAAACACTGTTGATATCTGAAATCAACCCTAACAAGCACATCCCTCCATTCATTTCTCCGCCCACAAAATGCATGAACATCCATTGCAAGAGTGGATATCTCTTTATCATAGCTGGAGCGAAGCATGATAATGCTTAAAAATAAAGCAAAGATGACGAGGAACAACAAAAAGTTACATAAAGTGCACAAGAGTATTTTATTTGTACAAGAGTTTGTTGATAGTCGCCAGCAGCACAAAATTGTGTCTTTATTATTTATTATGCTTTGCCGATAAGAAAAAGTGATGATTATGTGCCTGTGATAACTCACATGTGCAAGGAGTGCTAGAGATAAGATCACCTCAGCAGTGTAGCCATTCTTGAAGTTAACTTTTGCCTGTATGATATATATTCACTTTTGGACTGCCGCTTTGAACTTGAGCATGTGAGTACAGAATGGCACATCTCCTCTGCAGCAGCAGCAGCCTCCCCCATGTGCAAGGATAAATAAAAAATAATGTGCACGGATAAATCATTTATAATAAATAGCAATTAATGGTCCATTATGATTTAATGGTAACTTCAATATGGTTATTCCAAATAATTACTGTTTTGAAGGCACTTACAATCACTGTTGTAATGTTCATTGTTTTTATGTGTAATGTCACAAGAAACATAAAAGTTATGTTACCATTCTAAAATATATGCAAAATAATTGACATTGGTGAGATTGACAGAATGAAATGATGACTGATACACTCCGAAGCTTTGCTTAATTGAGTTAAGCATGTTAATCATAGCACCTCAGTATCTCAAGACAGAAAGAAAAAAAAGGGCTTCAAGTTCACCAGCAGAAGACAGGGGGACAAGGACCAGCTGCTCAGTATAGTTGTGTGAGATGGCAGCCTGACAGTCCACCGGGGGAAACTGAAGAAATCTTAAAACAGAAAGAAATAAAGAAAATCTTAAACAAAAATAGAACAAAAAAAGAAACTCAACAGCAACAACGCTGTTACTTATTTCCTATGCAAAGACGACAGACAGTCATGACAGTAGGCATCACGCTGATGTCTTAAATGAAAATATCTAAAATAGGACCAGAAACCATGGGGAAAAAGTAACAATAAATAAAGAAAATATGTATTATTGTTAGTTTTTTTTAGAAGGTAACACATTTTATATATTTACTATACTATTTCCCAGCTGTAAACTGCTAATTGTGGACAATTACGCATGTCCACACAATTAAGCATATGTCTATGACTGTCATGAAATGGCTGCAATGAGTGCACAACAAAGGAATATCACTAAACGTCGGGCTCTCAGTCACTAAAGTCTTTAGTTATGAATCAAACCAGGAAAATGTAGGAGATAACAACGACAATTATTCACACACAACCACATTAACATTGACGATACCGAACACTGAACAGAAAGAACTCAAGGCTTAAATACACAGGGAACATAATCAGAGAGAACGAAACAGATGTGTGGAAAACTAATTAACAGCAAAACAGGAACGGAAAACAGGGTAGACAAAACCAGAACAGACTACACATGACAATGACAAAGGAATGTGTAAAGTGCCACGACTTAGTCATGGCTCTGTACTCCAAAGTGTTTGTCACAAATAATTCATATCACATGATAGGCCTCAAGGTATTTTAAACAAAAACATCATGAATTTTTATTAAGTTGCTTTAAAGCAATTTGTATTGTTCTTTCCAAAGAAATGACATCATCAAATGTTATTTCTTTACAGAAATTAAAACCAAGGCTAGATAATGTACTGCAGAATTGCTCCGGGCTACCAGGTCAGGTCTAATTCTCAAATCATCCAAGATCAGACTCCTGCAGTCCCACTCTTCTTACTCACCATGATCAGTTCCATGAAGATTTTACATTCATGAAGTTACATCTCAAGTTACCCCAGTGAACAAACAGCTGTACAACAAACATGTTGTGTAATGCAACAGTGGCAAGAGTAAAACTCCTTAAAGGGGT
Source organism: Pseudorasbora parva (assembly GCF_024679245.1). Lineage (NCBI taxonomy): Eukaryota > Metazoa > Chordata > Actinopteri > Cypriniformes > Gobionidae > Pseudorasbora > Pseudorasbora parva. The sequence goes on along the minus strand of NC_090183.1, from coordinate 17,992,651 downwards.
ACTTCAGCGCTGGGAAGATGAATCTGTATTTAAACTGGGTCATCAATGCAGTAGAAATGTGAAATTATTTTTGAATTTGATGCCTTTTAGACCGAGAAAAGACAGAAAATGTATTTTTGTCCCATGGGGATGAAAGACTACAATTCCCAGAATGCTTCGCTGCCCTGTGAGGCCATTTCCAAAGCCACCAACTTGATTACTGTGACGGAGTTAGAGAAGAAACTACAATTAAAAACTGAACGTGTCTGTTCAATATAATGAGTGAGTCACCGCGCGAGTATCACAGCACTGAGCACTAACTGCAGGAGTGATGAGAGCTGAGGTAATCGCGACTACACTCGCGGCATACATTCACAACGCGAGTTCAGTCTGGCGCGTTTCAGTTCATGCCTTTACAAGCTTAACTTTCATAGAAATTAATTTGAGAAGTTAAAAGACTTACATTGCTCACCATAGCTCCATTTAAATGAGTGCCTGTAGCTGACAGCTGAGCTCTCCCTGCGAGCTGAGTGTAATCTCCCCTCCCCCATGCGCAGATTCAAAACATGCGGAAATGGCTCCCTCTGCTGGCTGTAGTCTTTAGCCTTTGGGCAAACATTCCTCCTATGATGCAAATATCATCAATTTGCATCATAGGAGGAACTTTTCGAGAAATAAAATGCATAAATATCTTGTCTCAGGGGGATATGAGGGGGGAAAGCACAATCATTTGAATATAGTCCAGGGTTTCTACTGATACAAAGCCATATGCTAATCGCTGAAGTAACCCTTTAAGATGTTGAAATATTTCAGGGAAAATCCTTGGTAGGAATTTAACGGGAGTATGGAAGCTTGTTTCTGCCCAAAAAAAAAAAAAAAAAAAAAATGTATATCTCCCAATTCGGACTTTACAACTTGCAATTGCAAGTTAATGGGCCATAAGCATAGGGTCTAAAATGGTTGTACTTATTCTCTTGTGTTTTGGGTGTAATGTGCAATAAACCAATCAGAGTCTCATCTCCCATTCCTTTTAAAAGCCAGTTGCGCTTACACCATGGTGGATTTGCTATTTATATTACGGAATATAGATACACTCAACCTGATGAGATGTGTGTATTGCCACAACTGGTTAAATGAGTTGCCAAATTCATTCCTCATTACTGCAAATGGGTAATTTTGATATATGTAATCGATATGAATATTGATTATGACATGAGGGCATTTTTATCTTTATACACAACAATAATAATTTTTAATATTTGGCATGTTTATGCGCTGCTATGCATTCCTGTGTGTGTGTGTGTGTGTGTGTGTGTGTGTGTGTGTGTGTGTAATAAGCAGAGTGTGTGTGCGTCGTGGACCCGCCTATAGGCGCATATTATTAACGTGTCCTTTAAGGCCCTGTCCACAGCCAGCGCTTTCCCAATCCAATCTTGTTTTCCCCTCGTTTCAAGAAATATCTGCGTCCACACGAGATTACAAAAACGGACTAAAAACGATGTAGTTTGCATGCCAGGCCAGTGTGTGGCGCCACAGAAATACACTAAAAACGGAGAAGAAGAGTTGTGGCTAGGCAGGGGCATAGCAGTGGTCGGAGGTAAGGCAAAATCTCACAATAAAATAACAATAAATACATTTGCTACTTAACAGATGTGTTTTATTAATGCCTACACCTACCCCAACCCAAAACATACCCTCACAGGTATGCAGATACGTTAATTAAATGACGCGATATTGATGTGCGCATGCCAAGTGCCCGTAGTTGTATCCCTTACCTCTTTCACCGTGCAGGACGTAGTGTGATGACATCACCGTTTCAGAAAATATACGGATTCGCTGTACACGCGAAAACGGAAGATGATCGTTTTCAGATTTATCCGCATGCAACATCCCAATATCCCAATATATTTGGGACCCGGTTTCGAAAAATATCGGATGCATGCTTCTAAAACGCCGGATCCGTGTGGACGAAACGCTGATACGGTACAAAATTTTTTCGTATACAGATAAGCGCGTCTCCGTGTGGACGGGGCCTAAATAACACAAAAAAATACTGTGCTATTGAGATTAGACCAGGTTTTTGTCGGCCGATGGCGCAGTCGTTTTCAGTTGCCCCAAAATAGCAACGTGCCATCAATGCACCTGAATGCACCTTGTTTTCAAACCAGCATGCCCTTGGGCAAACAGATTATGGGTGCAAGTGCATTTGCAATTTAAACAATGTGGCACAGGACATGAAAAAGATAACTGCGTCAGGCCGAAACTAGCAAAAAACACTTGGTACCTGGTATTGCATTGCATTAGGTGTATCATAGAGCTCTATATCTCACAATTCTGAGATACAAAAAGTCTGAATTAAGACAAAAAATAACAAAAGGTTATTGAGGTTTTTGACAGTTTGGCTGATATGCCTTACCAGAGGACGATGACTTTATCCCTCCATGGACTATAAAAATAATAAAACAATCGCCACTTTTTGTCTCACAGTTCTGACTTTAATTCTTACAATTGTGTCAAAAATTTTTGAATTATGAAATAATAATTACTAAAATGCTAAATACACTGCTAAAAAAATGTAAGGAAAACTTTAAAAACAGTACAGATCTCAATGGGGAAAAATATCATGCTGGATATTTATACAAATATGGACTGGGTAATGTGTTATGAATGAAAGGATTCCACATCAATTGATGGAAATGAAAATGATCAACCTCCAAAGGAATGAATTCAAAGACACCTACTTCGAAAATCGAAGTAAAAAAATTATGCAGCAGGCGTGTCAATTTTGCTGAAATTTCATTGCAGCAAAATGGTACTCAGTTGTTTGTATGGCCCGACGTGCTTGTATACATGCCTGACAACGTCGGGCATCCTCCTAATGAGACAACGGATGGTGTCCTGGGGTATTTCCTCCCAGATCTGAACCAGGGCATCACTGAGCTCCTGGACAGTCTGAGTTGCAATCAGGTGACGTCAGATGGACAGAAACACAGTGTCCCAGAGGTGTTCTATTGGATGTAGGTCAGGTGAGATTGGTGGTTCTTCAATGGTATCAATTCCTTCATCCTCCAGGAACTGCATGCATACTCTTGCCACATGAAGCCAGGCATTGTTGTGCACCAGGAGGAACCCAGGACCCACTGCACCAGCATAGGGTCTGACAATGGGTCCAAGGATTCCATCCCGATACCTAATGGCTGTCAGGGTGCCATTGTCTAACCTGTAGAGGTCTGTTCGTCTCTCCATGGATATGCCTCCCAAGACCATCACTGACCCACCACCAAACCTGTCATGCTGAACGATGTTACAGGCAGCATAACGTTCTCTACGGCTTCTCCAGACCCTTTCATGTCTGTCACATGTGCTCAGGGTGAACCTGCTCTCATTTGTGTAAACCACAGGGCACCAGCTAATTCTGGTGTTCAATAGGAAATGCCAATCGTACTGGGCAGTGAGCACAGGACCCACTAGAGGACGTCGGGCTCTCAGGCCACCCTCATAAAGTCTGTTTCTGATTGTTTGGTCAGAGACATTCACACCAGTGGCCTGCTGGAGGTCATTTTGTAGGGCTCTGGCAGTGTTCATCATGTTCCTCCTTGCACAAAGGAGCACATACCGGTCCTGCTTATGGGTTAAGGACCTTCTACGGGTCTGTCCAGCTCTCCTAGAGTAACTGTTTGTCTCCTGGAATCTCCTCCATGCTCTTGCGGGGTGACACAGCAAACCTTCTGGCAATGCCACATACTGATAAGCCACCCTGGAGGAGTTGGACTGCTTGCACAACCTCTATAGGGTCCAAGTTTCACCTTATGCTACCAGTAGTGACACTGACCCTAGCCAAATGCAAAACTGGTGAAAAACAGTCAAAAAAGATTAGTAGGGTAAAACATGTGGCCTGTTTGGGGGTTCGTCTCACTGTTGCCCATCTAGTGCACCTGTTGTTAATTTCATTAACACTAAAGCAGCTGAAACTGATTACAATACCAACCCCTTATGTTACTTAACTGACCAGATCAATATCCCAGGAGTTTAACTGACCTGATGCTATTCTCTGATTAAAAAGTGTTCTTTTTATTTTTTTTTGAGCAGTGTATAATGGCCAATTGTTTAGCAACAAACAAATCACCAATTAAACGTAATTTGCCCATAATAAATATTCACATTCTTTAGTCATTGAAAACATATTAATTGGAGTGAAGAATATCTTATTTTTAAATGTTTTAATCCATTGTTGTATGGTCCAAAAAAATCTGTTCAGGACCAACTGTTGTTACCTTCAGATTTATAAGCACAACTGATACACAAGAGAGACAAGTGTTCAACAATATTATTGATTTGCTTACATTGACACCATTGTATGAGAACTGAACTGAACAATGACATCACCGTTTTCTCCAAAGCTGCTATATAGATAAAGTAACTATGACTTTTTTACAGCAGAAATTAATCAATACTGAACTTACTTAAGCTAGACAATGACACTATTTTCTTCTAGCGCTGCTGTACAGTCAAAACAAACTTTGTTGCATTATTTTTCTATTATCACCGTAAAGCTGCTTTGAAACTATCTGTATATTTCGATAAGGTGACTTGAATTGTCTTGATAAGCTGTTATTTAAAGAGGTTGTGTGAATGTGAAGTGTGAAACCTTGAAAGTTGAATACCCAGTATCATGGTTTGCCTCCCAAACCCAAAAGGAATGTGTACAATTTTAAAAATATGGCCAATATTCAAAACCATATCATGTTATATATTTATATAAATGGCTCTACACTCAAAAGTGTTTGTCACACATAATTCATATTAAATGATTTGCCTCCTCACTTTAAGCAACGTTGCCTCGAGGAGCATTGCAGTCAATCAAAAGGTTTTTAGTATCTTGAATGATTTGTTATAGCTTGAGAAATCCCTTAAAGGGGTCATGAATTGAGAAATCAACTTTTCATTCAGCCTTTGATATATATAAAAGCTAATTGTGATATAAGAATATCCTGTTTCAGAGCTGAAAACTTCCTTGTTAGTCAAAGAAACGTTTTTATTGACACCTGGCCCAGCAAACGCTCAATCTCAGAATCTGCCTCCCTATGACGTCAGCGTGTGGTGAAACGCCACCAGTAAAATAAGTATGCCTGATTCTGTAGCCCCACCCACTGACTCATGGAGCTAAAAAAATCAAGCAATAAACGTGCCTAAGATGGCAAGATATTGCTCTGTGCCTGGTTGTGGAAGAACACAGTTGCTACATAAGCTTCCTTCGGATTCTAATATTAGGAATGTTTAATGTGAACTTTATTTTTAACTCTTTCCCCGCCAAACACAGAATTTTCCGTTATTTATTAGAAAACGCATCCAGGCCAAAAACAGAATTATCCGGGTTTCTGTGTTTTCACTGTTAGGCGATAGGGGGCGCTTATACGCATCTTCTGAATGAGTACTGAATCTCCTGATCAAAACACACACGAGTAAGACTGTGTAAAACAAGCGATCATATGTAATCATATGCATATGAAAAATAACGTGATCATCATCATTAAACATCATAAAACGATATAAAAACTGCCTAATTTTAGTGAATGAAATGTGGACCCAGAATGAGCTACAGGACTGTGAAAGCATTAGGGGTGTTGATGGATTCGATCTACTCCATCTGTGTTTGATCCTCGTTCCGAATCTGATCTGGAAACAGTCTTTCACAAAAACGTGATTTTCTCAGCTTTTTTAAAATAAACTTACCCATAATCAAGTGCTGATAAAAGAACGAATGCAAGAAGCTAGAATTTTTGTTTAAAATAAGAGGGTCAGCTCTTTTTTTGATATATTGCATGCTCAGATATTCATAAAACAAAATACTCTATGGGCTATTCAATTTGGTGAAAATGTTCAAAAACCCTGGCAACTTTTTTTAAAAACGGTGGTGGGGAAAGAGTTAATGACGATCCAGCTTACGTGAGTAAAACATTGCATGTTTGTTCCTTCATTTCACTACAGATTCATTTTTAAACAAGAGACTTGATTTGCAGACAGGACGAGATTACATGAATAAATTAAGGATTTTTTTTATATGCGATACTACTGCATTGTTATAGATCATTTGATATCTATTGATTATGTGTACGTGTCTAACTGAACATACTTTAGAACCTTATTTGAGGTGTTGTTGGTTTATTGTGTGATCAGACTGACATGTATGGGCCATGGCTTGCAAAGCCCAACGTCCTGGGGCTAATTTATGTGTTTTCCATAAGGGCTACCAAAATGTAAGCCCATCGGCAGGCCGGTGAATAACAGCGAAATAAAATTCCTTTCTAGAGGTGCGTTGTTTATTCTCTTGACTTGATATATGAAGGAAAAATAAATGTGTTAGTGATGCCCGTTCACGGTTATATCGGGTTGGTCAATTAATAATTTTTTTAAATTCCAATTAATAGTGGGTGGATGTGAGAGAAATCATTTTGTTTGTTTGATAAAGAAAGAATGTGTTTGCGAGCAGTGTGGGCGAATCATTCCGGTTGCCATTTTCCCACACACTTTCAAAACAATCCCTAACGTGTCTCAGGGGAGCCGGAGCTCATTATAATATGTAAAGCTTATCCAATTATAGCAGCGAGCATTTACTTATAAGTCATGCCCATAAAAACCCAGCGTTCCATGAGAGAGTTTTAAAACCAGGGTAGAAAATAGCCTATTACTTATTCATTATGATGTTTTTGAATGTAAAAATCACGTAAATGTCATAAGTTGACCTCAGACAACAGTACAAAAAATTAATGACCCCTTTTACTCTGATCAAAGAAGTTGGATACTGACACCAAAACAGCTATATTCATATCCTCCACATTTGAACATCGACATGCTTGGACCTAGAGGATGGCCACTTTTTTAGCTTTATTTTATTTTTATCAGCTTTATAGTGAAAATTTGGGAAATGTCCTACCCCTTAAAAAATTTGAGTTTTTCTCTAGTGTAAATATTAAGGAAGGCGTACATTTCAAACCAATTCAATCCCGATTCAGACCCTGAAAATATAAATTAGCAAGCGGATCATGCAGAACGGATTTCATGCACAGACTTTGTAAGCACGGATTTCACAGGATGTTTCAGAGTGGTATGTTTTAAAAAAAAAAAAAAATTCTTATACGTTATAGTTATGATGTTATCCCCATTCAATCGCAATATTTGTCAATACAAACAGCAATCGATCACAAAACCATGGTTAATTTCCTAAGGAGAGCTTAGCCGTCTTACAAAAGTGAGAGCATACTAAAGCAAATAAAAACAAGCTGTTCTCTATAAAATATGCAGCGCACAATAAATGTTGGGGTTATAATAATCTTTCAAATCAATTTTAACCACTCTTGTCAGCCTTAGGAAAATCTTTGGCATAGCAAAAACACTGTCTTTTCTAATGCAGCTCAACCAGGCCTTCTCCCCTTTTTGCATATTCCGTGAGCGTGGATTATTTAAATGACTAATATTGTGACTTCATAAGATCCCCCCAAAAATCATGTTGTAGTCCAAAATGAGCTGCTCATTGTAGTTCTTAAAAAAGGGATTATGTTAAAGGTGTCATGAACTGGCTTTTTACATTTTTTATACTGTTGTCTGAGGTCAACTAATGATGTTCGTGTGGTTTTTACATTCAAAAAACATAACTAATAAGTAATAGGCTATTTTCTACAATAGTTTTGAGGCTCTCTCCTGAATGCTGGGTTTTGATGGGCGTGATGCACTGGAGACTTGGAAGTAAACGCCGACGGCTATTATTGTTTAAGATTTGCATATTTAATGAGCTTAAGCTCCCATGTCAGTTCACACGAGGAAGGGATTGTTTTGAAAGCTGCAACCGGAATGATTCTCTCGATCACAGGGCTCGTAAACATCTTTATCAAATAAATACAATGATTCATTTCTCATCCACCCGCGATTGATTGGAATATTATTTCTGTATTACTTGGCCCGCACAATCGGTGCATATAAGCACGAACCGGGTGCACGCACGTGTGCGTCTGCCCAGATCAAGAAAGGAATATTATTTCACTATTTGAGATTCACCGGCCTGCTGACGGGTTTCCGTTTTGGTAGCCTGTCTGGAAAACATGTAGCCCCGGAACTATTATTACATATAAAAAATATGTTTGACTCACATAAGTGTGTTGCACCATTTCTGTCGGATCCAATATAGAAAGCACAACATTGTGTCTGCAAATCCAGCATCGACCTGAGACTTGTTTACAAACAATTCTGCAGCAAACATACAAACATGTCTTCCCCGCATGAGCTGTAACTTCATTAAAAATAAATGAAGTATCACACATTCCTAATATTAGGATCTGAAGGAAGCTTATGCAGCGACTGTGTTCTTCCACAATATCTTGCTATCTTCTTCGGCATGTTTAATGCTGCTGGCTAGCGTGATCCGAACACCTCCATGAGTTGGTGGGTGGGGCTACTGAAATACACATGCTTATTATTCTTTAGAAGCGGTATTTCATCACTCGATGACGTCAAGTTGCGCACAAGATCATTTTCTGGGCCTGGTATCTATAAAAGCTTTTCTTTGACTAACAAGGGAGTTTTCAGCTCTGAAACTTACAGGATATTCTTATATTTCCATGACCTTTTATATATCAAAAGCTCAAGGGAAAGTTGATTAATCAATAATCACCCCTATTAAAAATATCTCCCTTTGGAGTGGATTTTGAGTTTTGCAACCTTGCATATATTTTTTATGCTCAAACAGCAACATCGCACACTTACTAAAGTTGAAAAATTGGAAAAGCATAATAGGATTTTTTAAATACATTCTGAGGTATGCATCATCTTGCTGCTTTAACCTTTTGCTTTTGATAAAGAGCACAAATTACAGTTCTTTGTCCAGTTCCAGATGTAGCAAACCATCCCCAAACCATAACACTACCTCCACTATTCTTCTCATGAAATGCAGTGTTTGGATTTCATCAAACATAACAGGGCCAATGTCAACCAAAAAATTACACAATTTGTCCATATTGTTCAAGGATTCTTGAGGGTTATCCAATTGCTACATACAGTAGCAGATGTGAGACAAGCTTCTGTGAATTTTCCACAGTTCCACAGTTTCCCATGTAAGCCAAGAGTATTTCTGATGGTAGAGTCGTAAAGTATACTGACATTTGGCACGGCCTGATTTCCTGAGTTCCTGGTTAATTTTGCTCCAAACAAATCAGTTTAACCATTAAACTTCACACTACCGCAATCCACAATGTTAAAGATGTGTATATACTGATGATCTATATAGAGAACAGAAATTGGGGACAAAGATGTTTTCATACACACAAGAAATTACACCAACCTACTATTGCAGACCTGGCTTTACTTGTTGGCTTGCTAGGCAGACGAAGAGAAACAGATAACAGATTTTAAAGAAACCATACAAAAGGTTTATAGCCTAAATGTAAGAATATGGAAATGATTTTGTATGTGTTTAACTGTGTTTGAATAGGCATATGGCTGTGTATTGAACAGCTGTATTTGTTGTAACAAATTAGCTGTCAAAACCACCATAAAAATATGATTTCTAAAAAGAAAAACGTGGAGGAGAAGAAAAACAAGGATGGAAAGAGACACATAACAATTATTTTCCATAGTTCATTAAATAAGCCAGCATCATTAATTAAACAGACACTATGTTTAAAAAAAACCCTCCAGTGTTCACAATTAGCCATACAGCTACTCAAAAACCTTGCTGTAAACTTTGAAAGCAGCATTATGCGGTAATAATAAATTATGCGGTTATCATTAAGGCTTTTAAGTTAAACTTCTGCTGAAAATCAATAATAATTATGATTTAGTTAATATTAATTGAAGCTATCCACTTGAAACTGCAATGTGTATTAAACGGATTAACTGTGACTCCACAGATAACAATTTAATCAATAACAATGCAAATTATCTCAATCAGTAACACAGTAAACAATGTAATAATATTTAACAATTATTTAACATTTAAAATATTATTAGACATTATAACTACACTGTATTTGGTATATGTACATAATTAATATGTGCCTGCCATGTATTCCTTTTAAGGTTTTATCCCTCTATCTAAACATTATAGTATGTCTTTTCTATAGTCATATAACACCTTAGCAACCAAATAGCAACACCTGGCAACCATCAGCATGGTGGAAGGTCTGTTTTTCCAGGGAATAGTATAGCAATAGTAGATGTATTGTCTTCTATAGCAAATCTGAACTCTGTCATGAAGAAATCAACAGCATTAAATATTGAAAACATAAAAAAGAGGTTCATAAAGTGCACAGAAAACACAGTGCTTTATTTCTTTTTATTCATACCAGTTTGTTCTGTTGTTAAAAAATAGAGAAATAACCAACAGTATTTTGTAATAATAAATATCACAAACATAAATGTGCTTGATTAAATAAAAACATACAAAGACACACACAAAAGTGTGTGTGTGTGTGTGTGTGTGTGTGTGTGTGTGTGTGTGTGTGTGTGTGTGTGTGTGTGTGTGTGTGTTATTTGTTTTAAATGAATACGGCAAATATATCTAATTAACATTTCCTTCTGCGCTACCTCAGAGCTATAGCAAGGCAACATGAAGGCATGATCATCAGTGACAAACAGCTCTACTGAACCCCCTGAAAACACACGCACCTTCAATGAGCTCAATTAAAAAAAAACAAGCATCAGTTCTACATCAAACGTTTACATTGGGTTTGTGGAAAAGAAGGTAAATGGTGCTGTATTTCTAGATTCACCCATTTCCAACAAAAGCCTTCATCATAATAATACTAATAAATACTCACCGCAAAGCAGCTGCATCCAAGCGCAGGTTTTGTAGACAGTGGCGGTGTTGCAGAAGAAGAAGAGCGCCATACAGCCGATGCAGCTCAAAATGAGCACCATGGACAGCAGCACGAAGAAAGAGGCCGCCTTAAAAGCGCCGGACGGGATGGAACTGAAGTCGGAAAATGTTCCCTGGCAAATCAGCTCCCGGTTCGAGTTACCGTCGCCCACGCAGTAATGGAACAACCCGAAGTAACCGGCATGTGGTGTACTCACGCTGTCCCCGATCCAGTAAGGCTGGATGAAGACTACCACGTTGATGGTAGCGAAGCAGATGGTGAAGATGGCCCACAGGACACCGATGGCTCGAGAGTTACGCATATAGTTGTCATGGTAAATCTTTGAGGCTTCTTGCGAAGGTAGCATTTTTTTTTCTCGCTTGCTCCTCTCGTCTCTACTCTCCTGTGATTTGTTTCTGCTATTTCCGGCGTCTCTATCTCCCCCTATCTACCCCACCGGTACCCTCAGAAATGCGCTTCTGCCGCGAGTCCACTGACTGGAGATAAAGATTTGTCTGATTTGAAGTAGTAAAGATGTAAGCGGTGTCCTTCCTTGATTTGATTTACCAGACACAATAAGTCCTCTTGTCACACCAGAATTGATCATGAAACAATTAAATAATTGATGGAAGCGTTGTTATGATAATGCATTAGGTGAATAATAATAATTAAAAAAAACGTTCTGTTCCTTTCCACCTCCGCTCTCCTTGCAACAATGCTGGCGAAACGACTGAGATTACATTGCAAAATAAATGTCTATGACAAATTCGGCAATACGCATTATTGCTGCTCAATGTGTCTGGGTATAAATAGCATATCCGGTGCACCTCTCATCGGCTGTAAAGCTGTCAAGATCTCAATGATGGATCTTCCTTCCGCAGACGAGCGAGAGCAGATCGAAAGCTGGAACATCAGCGAGAGGCGTACGTCGCGCGTTGTTGTAATTAATAACCCGAAAGAAAAAAAAGAAAAGAAAAAACATCTGAACGAAGAGCACTTCGTTTCGCGGCTTTACCAACACCACGGCGTCTCCGTTGTCCCGTTTGGCTATTTCTTCTCTGCGCGCGCGCACACGATTATGGTGATGTTCAGAGCTGCCGGTGAATGCGCGTACACGATTTGGGATATTGCAGGAATTTTAATAAGTAGACGCCCCTTTAACTCACGTCAATACAAAGTAGCTCTAATTGTTTTCAGACACAGCTATTGTATGGCTCCTTTTATTTTAGCACAACGCCTGGGGGAGCACAATCATTCAAATATACTCCAGGGTTTCTACTGATACAAAGCCATATGCTAATCGCTGAAGTAACCCTTTAAAGGAGTATCTACAATACAGTAAAAAGTGGTAGCCTATTGTTACATTAAAGAGCTATTTACACCTGATCTTACCCTTAAATGTAGCTTTGTTGGTTTAACCTAATACTATAGTGTTCAGCTAAATCCCAGCACATAGAGACTCTTTCACCTAGATATAACATAGAGACTGTCTGTTCCCCCAAATTAGTAAATGCAAAAAAATATAAAAACCATTTAACAGTAAAAATTTAATTGACGTCCAACAAATAAACAACAGATATAATACAGATGAACAGAAAATACAATTGATAAAACTCGGGTTGCTGAATATTCAATCCTGTTACAATTGATCCTCTGGATGGCGAGGTTGAGAACCCAAGTGCAGTTACTTTATTGAAAACAATCATAAACATAAAACAAAAGACATGGCTAAACTTAATGTGACTAAACATGAACAGACACTCACCGACAGCAGTTTACATTGACAATAACTGACAAAGACTATAGCAAAGATGAGGGCTTAAATACACAAGGACTAATGACAAGACAAGGGACACCTGTGAACAATGCTTAACCTATAAACCAATGACAACATGACACAGGAACACAAGGCAGGAACACATGATGGCAGAGTTGCATGACAAGGGAACACATGATAAAACCAGGAAGTGCATGACAAAACATGACAGTGAACATCAAAACCTTAAAACATGAAACCAACACCAAAAAACCCTGTGACAGATCCCATACATAATCCCCCCAGGGATGGCGAAGACAAGGCGGTAACGGCAGTTCAAGTGGGCATGGTGGTAGAGGCAGTTTGGGAGGCCATGGCGGTAGAGGCAGGTCAAGGGGCCCCGGCAGCATGGCCTAGATGTGCCCCTCTCCCCCACAAAAAATTTCTAGGGGGAAGCTATGGGCTCGTGGGCTGAAACGTGGACGTGGCCTGGAGCCTGGACGAGGGCTGGAGCCAAGTGCGGGCTCATGGGCTGGAGCCTGGAGCCTGGGCATGGGCTGGAGCCTGGACTTGGGCTGGAGCCAGAGCGGCCTCATGGGCTGAAGCCTGGATTTGGGCTGGAGCCGGAGTGGGCTCATTGGCTTAGAATTGGCTAAACTTGTTAAATCATCAAAATCAACAACATGTATGCTTAACCCAATATCGACTATTAAAAGAGATGCTTCCAGGTGTCATATATCCTCTGCTTAATATTATTAATTCATCCTTGACATTAGGATATGTACTGAAAACTTTAAAGTTGGCTATAATTAAGCCACTTATTAAAAAAAAATCGGATCCTAAAGAATTAGTCAATTACAGGCGAATCTACTGTTTCTATCAAAAATACTAGAAAAGGCTGTGTCTTCACAATTATGTTCCTTTTTAGAAAGAAATGGTATATGTGAGGATTTCCAGTCAGGATTTTGACCGTATCATAGTACTGAGACTGCTCTAATTAGAGTTACAAATGATTTACTCTTATCATCTGATCATGGTTGTATCTCTCTATTAGTGTTACTCGATCTTAGCGCTGCGTTCGATCACAATATTCTTTTGAATAGGCTCGAAAATTATGTTGGCATTAGTGGAATTGCATTGGCATGGTTTAAATCGTACTTATCTGACCGTTATCAGTTTGTAGCAGTAAATGAAGAGATGTCACACCGATCACAAGTTCAGTATGGGGTACCGCAAGGCTCAGTGTTAGGACCGTTGCTTTTCACCCTGTATGTGCTACCACTGGGAGATATCATTAAGAAGCATGCCGTTAGTTTTCATTGTTATGCTGACGATACTCAGCTCTATATTTTTTCACGCCCTGACGAATGCATAGCTGATTTAAAAAATTGGATGAATAGTAATTTCCTGCAACTTAAATCAGATAAAACAGATTTTTTAAATTATTGTACAGAAAAGCTCCACAAGTAGTAACCTAGAATACTGTCTAACACTTGATGACTGCTCTGTCAAGCCCGCGTCGTCAGTCAGGAACCTGGGTGTGCTCTTTGATACCAATCTTTCATTTGAAAGCCACATTTCTAGCATCTGTAAAACATTCTACATCATAAAAAAAATTCATACATGCATTCTACCATCGTAAAAATATATCTAAATTACGGCACATTCTTTCAATGCAAAATGCTGAACAGTTAGTACATGCGTTCATGAGCTCAAGGCTAGATTATTGTAATGCTCTACTGGGTGTTTGCCCTGCTTGCTTAATAAACAAACTCCAACTAGTCCAAAACACAGCAGCTCGAGTTCTTACTCGAACCTGGAAGTATGATCATATTAGTCCAGTTCTGTCAACACTGCACTGGCTCCCTATTAAACATTGCATACATTTTAAAATCTTGCTTATTACTTACAAAGCACTAAATAGTTTAGCTCCCCAGTACTTAAGCGAGCTCTTAACTCATTATACTCCATCACGTCTATTGCGGTCTCAAAACTCTGGCCAGTTGATAATACCTAGAATATCTAAATCAACTGCAGGCGGTCAATCCTTTTCCTATTTAGCTCCTAAACTCTGGAATAGTCTTCCTAGCATTGTTCGGGAAGCAGACACACTCTGCCAGTTTAAATCTAGACTAAAAACGCAATTGTTTACTATGGCATACACATAGAAATGTTTTTTATCTTTCATTATTCAAATCAATTGAGGGATTTTTAGGCTGCATTAACTAGGTCAGCCGGAACCGGGAACACTTCCCATAACACCTGATGTCAATACAAACACCTGTCTCGTCAATCATAAAAAGAGTGGCATCAATACCCAGAAATTTAGAATATTCCGATCTAATATGATTTATGACCTGTAAGGTTGCCAGAATAATTATCATACACTGTTTGATAATAGCCAGAGGAGAATTGGCACCCAGACTGAGTCTGGTTTCTCCCAAGGTTAATTTTCTCCATCATGCACAGATGGAGTTTTGGTTCCTTGCCCCTGTCACCTTTGGCTTGGCTTGCTCAGTTGGGGACACTAAAATTATGATCCAAGTTATTTAACTAAATATACAAATAAAATTAATTAATTAGGTCTTATTTAATTCTATAAACTATAATACTGATCTGCCAACATTGTCGCTATATGATACATTTTAAGTTGATGATTTTAAGTTGATAACATCACTGTTTTCTCCTGAAAGACTGTACAGCCAAATCTAATTTTGTTGCAATATTGTCCGGTTTAACACTGTGAAGCTGCTTTGAAACAATCGTCATTGTAAAAGCACTATATAAATAAAGTTGATTGATTGATATTTAGGTTGATTCAGTAATGTTAAATTACATTTTTTGTTTGAATAGAATCAATTAATGAGTAAAACTTTAGAATACCATTTTGTCATTAATGAATATTTACATAGGAACAAATGAGTACTGCACTATTAACATTCTAGTAATTAATATTAAATAACAAGAAATTCATTTACAAATTAGAAGTGCTCAATTATTGTGGTAGTTAACTATCAGTTAATCAACACATTTTTTTCACACCTCCCAGAGGACTGACACTAATCAGAGTTTCTTGTTAAAGCTACACTGTGTGATATTTTCCCCCATCTAGCGGTGTAAAGGTATATGACAATCCAGTGAATATTAATTTCTGTTCCTCTCAATTTTGATTTCGTTTTAACTCCTACGGTGGCCGATTTGGCTTCCAGTTTGGCCTCGTCAATGAGTGCCATCGAGTGTTAAAACGCGAAAATTGAAGCTTGAATTTACGGGTATGTCCCACTTTGACTAATGTACTGTCAAGATGGAGGGGCAACATGGCGACCGGCATTCAAACCCCTCACCCGTATGTATTTTCAATGGCATATTATAAACTTACAAGAATACTTTATTACTTGAAAGAAGTAAATATAAATTAATGAGCACATATATTTTTGAAAGAACTAAGTGTTTTTAGCAAAGAATAAGCTAAAAAGTTTACACACTGTAGCTTTAATAGTAGTTACTACTAGAATGTTAATAATGCATTACTCATTTGTTCCTGTGTAGTTATTCATTAATGATGGAACAGTATTCTAAGGTGTTACTAATGTTACCACATGAAACAATTTTTCACATATATTGTTTTTTGACAACATATTTCTACAAAATGTATAGTCAGCTGCAAATATGGTTCCCTTTCAGTCGGTCATGTTCGACGTACGTCAGAACTGAACCGACGAATTGAGTTCAGATCCCAATTTGTTGGTTCAGTTCTGACGTACGTCTCCGTTCCCTCCTTCAGGGAACGAGGGTTACATACGTAACCGAGACGTTTGACCCCAAAAAATTCTAACAAAAGGTTTCTTAGTGGTTTATATTAGTATCAGATGTACTTAAAAACATACTAAAACTTTACCAAAGTTTGACTCCAAAAAAGTCCCCATTTTAAAAATGGCGACTGTCTTCCTGCATACATGGTAGTCCATATGCCCTGCAACTGCACTATTGTGTTCGGCAGACAATTGTGCAATTAGTAGTCCAAGGTTTCCCACTGAAGCTAAGCAGGGCTGAGTCTGGTCAGTACCTGGATGGGAGACCAACTGGGAAAAACTAGTTAGCTTCTGGGAGAGGTCTTAGTGAGGCCAGCAGGGGGTGCTCACCCTGTGGTCTGTGTGGGTCCTTACACCGTAGTATAGTGATGGGGACACTGTACTGTAACAAGCTACATTCTTCGGAAGAGACGTTAAACTGAGGTCCTGACTCTCTGTGGTCATTAAATCTCCCATGGCACTTCTCGTAAAGAGTAGGGGTGTAACCCCGGTGTCCTGGCCATGTTCCCTCCATTGGCCCTTACCAGTCATGGAGTCCTAGTAACCCCCATCCACTGAATTGGCTCTATCACCCTCTCTCTTGTCCACCTATAGCTGGTGTGTGGTGAGTGTACTGGCGCCGTTGTACAGTGGCGGCTGTCGCATCATCCAAGTGGATTCTGCACACTGGTGGTGGTTGAGGAGAAACCCCTGACATGAGTGTAAAGCACTTTTAGTGTGCAGTATATAATGCCTCATTTATTTATCTGTAGGAGGTTTTCTGGGGCAGCAGTCTTCTGGTCATAACTGGCAGGAATCAAGCTCAAATGACTTTGTGCTGATCCATAATGGATGGGACATTGGACTTGATATCACTTTTGATCAATCGCGCAGCTGTTTGAATGATTGCTTGTTTCTGTGATTACTAATCCTTTTCTTGTTCACTGAAATAAGATTGTATAATTTGTGATGCCTTCCCTCTTATTGTCACTATGTCATGGAGGCCTTCCCCTTCAGTGAAATGTACTTTTTCCTGGTACTGTTCTCTCAATTATAAATCTCAAAAATAGGCTATTTTCTACACTGGTTTTGAGGCTCTCTCCAGAACACTCAGTTTTGATGGGTGTGTGGCACTGTAGACTTTGGAGAAGATTTGCATATTTAATGACATTCAACTCCCTTGTCAGTTCACGGGAGGGATTGTTTTAAAAGTGGCAACCGGAATAATTCTCTAACAGGGCTCACAAAATTTATTTATCAAACAAATACAATGATTTATCTCTCATCCACCCGCAATTTATTTAATGTTTTATTACTTTGCCCTTCTTATCGGTGGACAAAAGCTCAAAGCACATGCTCTTTAAATATCAAGTCAAGAGAGTGAACAGATCAAGAAATTAATGTTATTTCACTATTTAAGATTCACCGGCCTGTCGACGTGCTTATGTTTTGGTAGCCAGTCTGGAAAACACATGGCCCTGGAATGTTGGGCTTTGCGAGCCTCCTGGCCCATAACATTACATGTCCGATCTGATCTGTTCCCAGAATTTCTAGACACAGCCAAGGGCCGGAGAGGGTTTAGTTTGGGGACCACACGATTTCGTCACGGCTCTTTGCAGATGATGTTGTCATGTTGGCAACCTCATACCAAGACCTTCAGCATACACTGTAGCGGTTTGCAGCTGAGTGTGAAGCGGCCGGATAAGAAACAACACCTCAAAGTCCACGGCCATGGATTGCCCTTGGGGTTGGATTGCCCACTTCAGGTTGGTGGAGAGTTCCTGCCTCAAGTGGAGGAGTTCACGTATCTTGGGGTCTTGTTCACGAGTGAGGGAAGGATGGAACGGGAGATTGACAGCAGAGATGTACCGATCTGTCGTGGTGAAGAAGGAGCTGAGCCATAAGGCTCTCGATAAAAATGCTCAGAAATCATTGAAGCATATGTTCTGGCAGGTCACGTTAGTCAAGCTCGCATCAGCTGACTGTCAGCTGATCACGTCTACCCAGTGGTGAAAATGGACAAAATTCACTAGGCAGACTCTAGTTTGGAAAGGTGTTTTTTTTCTTTTAATAATTTCACAGTTACTCTTAGCATAGAAATCTAGATGCACCCTAGCGGCAGCAAATCTTATCTGCAGCGAGTATCGTCTAGCAACTCTCAATACAGTTCTGAGCTGTAAAAACCAAACTCTGGTCAGGCCAATCAAATCGTGTATAGAGTCGTTGGGCGGGGCTTAATATAATGACGGCTGAGTTGCGCTTGCGTGCTACTAGTAAACACAGAGGCTGTTGAACAGCGGTCTTTCGAATCAGCTTTGACCGCAACTCTGGAAGACTTGGAGTTAAGCTTTTCTCTGAGAAAAGAACAAAGAACTGCACTGAAGTCATTCTTAAAAAGGGAAGATGTGTTCGGAGTTTTGCAGACCGGATACAGCTAATGTTTAATCTATCAACGAGCTCCGCTTCACGTTGCTCTGGTTGGTTGTAGCACTATCCTATTTCTTACAGAGGGAGTTTGAAAGACAACCGTTTATCCCGCCCCTCGGATTGAGCCCTGTCAATGGTGAGTTTCCAGACCAAACATCTTGATGTGGGTCTGGCTTGTCAGGTTACTCTCCAAGTTAATGTAGAAACAACTTAAAGGCAGTAATTTTAAATATTTGTTGTAATGGCATATTTTTATGTATGGCTACTAGTATCCATTATATATAGCTTATGATAGGCTAGTATCACTGATAATAAAACTGCTACTGATGCAACAGTCTGTCATTATGTTCACCTTGTATTTATGCTCCCTGTTTTGTTCAGTCCATTGTCAGTTATTGTTTGTTTGAGTTTATGTGGTAACTTGTGATATATATTTCCTGTATTCTGCAGAGTATTCCTGATTATTCATTAAAGATTGTTCTAATTGAATTTTCCATTGTCTTGCGCTTCACTGCAGCCACAAATACCCTGACACTGCCTTAAAAAGTTGAAAAATATCCATTTTTAAAGCTGTCTTAGCGAAACACCATTTCAACTCTAATCAAATTGAAGTTGATTAAAAAATAAATAATATGAGACATTTTACAGCTTTTTGAACCACCATATATCAAGTCAAGTTACCTTTATTTACAGTATATAGTGATTTGTGATATAGTGATAAAGACAAAGCAGCTTTACATTGAGAACAGGAAAATAATGCAACAAAATTGGTTTTGGCTGTACACCCGCTTTGGTGCAAAAAGTGGTGTCATCGTCCAGCTCAGTTCAGTTCTCATACAATGGTGTCAATGCAGGCAGATCAGTAGTTGAATGGTGAATAGTTTAATAGTTTTAGTGTTACCAACAAGCAAGCCAAAAGCCAAAGGTGACAGAATGGAGAATATATAACTTGGAAGAAACCAGTCTCAGTTAGGGGGGCCAGTTGTCCTTTGGCCAATGAACGAACAGTGCATGATTATGATTCAGGCAGCATTAAAGATCAGAAATCAGATTGGATCAGAACATTTATTTATCCAGTTCCATCTGGTTGAAGATCATCACGCCAGTATGGAGATGGGTTTGTTGATGAGGCCTTCACAAGGGAGTCTAGTTGACACAGTCTCTGCTGACATTTCAGGGAGGAGTTGTGGTTGTGTTTAGGCGTGGAATTTTTGATATTCTAGGTATTAGCGACTAGAAAGAACTTTTAGTTCGCAATAGACGTGAAGGGCCTTAATGCATTAAGAGCTCACTTAAGTACTGGGGAGCTAAACCATTTAGTGCTTTGTAAGTAATTAGCACGCTGTAAAAAAAAAGAGAGTGCTGTTTTTTGTTGGTTTAACTTAAAAAAGTATGTAACCTGGTTGCCTTAAAATTTTGAGTTTATTGAAATTAAAAATTTGAGATCATACAATGAAGGAACTGTTTTTAATAAATAGAAACTCAAAATATTATTGTATCTGAACCACATAAAAAAATTGATAAATCATAGCACTATAAAAAAAATAGCACTATTTGGCATGTTTCACTGCGTCATCACAAATAAAACACATTTACCCAATATGTTTACAAAATCTTTTAATAATATTTTAATAAAGGTTGTCGAATCACAAAAAATGTTCATTGTATTAACCAAGCGGCAACCTCCCGCGATCTCTCTTGAAGCCAATACGGAAGTAATGTAAACTGCAATTCCTCAACTGGCCACTAGGGACAGGCTCCAGAAGGGAGCAGAATCTCATTGAGCCCCATGTTAAAATTCTCAACTTTAAAGCAGAAAAAAACATGTTTACAGCCTGGTACAAATTGTGGTTTTGGCTTATAAGGCTAATTTTGATCTTCATGACAACTCTGAGGGGGGTGAATTTTTTTATAACTCATTCGTTTACGTTATATAAAGCCTTAAGGTTCTGCATAATTAAGGGCGTGGTTACAAGTGGATTGCCATTTATCCGCCGTCTATAGTCATTGCGTCACCTCAGCTCCGCGCGCATCCCGCCTTTTTGCCCATTTTCTGTTATCCGGGAGTGACACGCGTTGACTCGCTCACAAGATGGCAACGCCCAGCTCGCCCATACTTTAAGCTTCAGAACGGCTTATCAGAATCCTATGGGTGACGTCACGGACGCTACGTCCATATTTTTTTACAGTCTATGGTATTAACTAAATTTTAAGGCAACCAGGTAACTTTTTTAAAAATATTTTTTTTACTGTATACAATGTTTAATTCTCTAATTCTCAATTTGGGTTGACCGAGCTAGGCTAATATGGTCATAATTCCTGGTTCTAGTAAGAACTCTGGAATTTGTTTATGTTCGTGTACAATCGTCTCTACTTTTTCATCACAAGATAGAATATTCAGCTGTTATGCCTTGAAAATATTTGATGAGTTTGCGCTGTTGCTCAAGTACAGGTCTCGTCTTAGTTTTTTGTTGCTGCCATCCTTTGGCTGCAACGCGAAACTACATGGAGCAAGAAAACAGTTGCCAACTGTCACACACTTTTAGCCTGACAAGACAGACCCACATCAAGATGTTTAGTCTGGAAACTCACCATTGACAGGGCTCAATCCAAGGGGCGGGATAAACGGTTGTCTTTCAAACTCCCTCTGCACGGTGTGCACGCGATAGGATAGCACTTCAGCAAACCAGAGCAACGAAGGAGAAGCAGAGCTAGTTGAAAGATTAATCTTTCGTCGTATCCGGTCGGAAAAACTCAGAACACATCTTCCCTTCTTAAGAATGACTTCAGTGCCGTTCTTTGTTCTTTTCTCACAGAAAAGCTTAACTCCAAGTCTTCCAGAGTCGCGATCAAAGCTGATTCCAAAGACCGCCGATCGGCAGTTTCTGTGTTTACTAGAAGCATGCAAACGCAACTCGGCCGTCATTATGGTAAGCCCTGCCCACCGACTCTATACACGATGTGATTGGCCTGACCAGAGTTTGGCGTTTACAGCTCAGAAGTGTATTGAGAGTTGCTAGACGACACTCGCGGCAGATTAGATTTGCTGCAGCTAGGGTGCATGTAGATTTCTAGGCTAACGCACTTTTGCTTGAGGCACGCTTTCAGGCTCTGTCTTACTATGGCCACTATGGCCAAGTAAATCTCACACCAAATTTGTAAAAGTTTTAATATGAAATTCAATCAACAAATAGTGCATTTTAGCGCACTTAATGTGGCATAAGAATAACAGAGTTGCGACATGCGAACGTCTACCCGCAGCGCTCGCGGTCACGTGGCTCATGGAGCTCTCAATAGTTCCACACAAGCAGCGCTGTCTATACATTTAAAACAGCTTCACTATACAGGTAAACAGTACAGTAATGATCTTTTGGTAGTAAAAACTATTTGTTCAATAATTATGGTCCATTAATGAGCACTTACAATATTTTTCTTTTCTAATATGTTATTTAATATATTATTTATATTACTATTAGTGCGCTGATTAAGGTTAAATTAGAGAATTCCAATGCAAAGAGGCACATTTAGAGTCATTTTGTGCCTGGAAGAAATATAATATAATAATTTTAATTTGTAATTCCACACTGTAAAAAAAAAAGGCAAATTTTGAACTTTTGCAGTACAATCGACTTGGATGTTTAATTTATTTCAACTTAAATGATGTTAAACTGACTTTAAAAAATGAGTTACACCTTGTATAATTAATAAAAACAAGTTTACCATTTCTTAAGTTATTTTGATGAGTTAAAACAATGTAATATGTTGTCATAACTTATTGAATATATAATGTTTTACAGTGCATGGTTTACCCACTTGGTGCCTGTATGGCTCTTTAATAAATAAATATACATGTATCAAGACTAGATTTCCTTAAATGTGAAATTTTAAAACATTAATACCTTGCATCCTAATATTTGTTTTTTATTATACTTATATAAGCACACAAGTGAATAATATATGCGAGCAAATATAATTTAACACACAGAAAGTTTAAAATAGTGCTTAAAAAGGCAAACTTATATTCCCTTATATGTACAGTAGGGTATATATATGAATTGATACTGATCGAAATCGATACATTTAATAATGTTGCATTTTGCATTAAGAAAAAACATTCATCAAGTGTATTTTGTCTGGTAATTATGACATTTGACCAATATGGGTGCAACAGTATTTGACTGAAATGCTATTAGAAATAATCTCAGAAATAATTTATGTAAAAAAAGACTAAAATGTTTTAACTAAAACTTGACTAAGAAATATTGAGTTGTCTTTAGACTAAAACTAGACTAAAATTACAAGACTTTTAGTCGACTAAAACTTGACTATCTAAAGATAAGGTTTTATTTGCACTTGTCACATGTTTTGCCCATTATTGGTCTACCTCTGTTTGACTCTGCCTAGGGTCTGCCTTGACTCTCGTTTCTGACCCTGTGCCCCGTCCTTTGCCCGTTATGACCATGTTTTCTTCTCTGCCTATGATGTGAGTTTGAGTTCTTTTAATGAACTGCATCTTTGTAATAACTATGATATGGTCTATATCTTGACTGGAAATTCTCATAGATACAATTTCTATCTAAAAGGGAACTCGGCGGGCCGCCCTGGCCATTCGAACTTTGTGGGCCACCATGGCCTCCTGAACTTTTTGTTTTCCTTGTCCCTCCCTTGTTTACCCCTCCCTTGTCTGTTCCTTCCTTGTCTGTTTCCCCTGTCCCTCCCGTGCCCCCCTGGTCTGTCCCTCCCGTGCCCCCCTGGTCTGTCCCTCCCGTGCCCCCCTGGTCTGTCCCGCCCTGGTCTGTCCCTCCCGTCCCGCCCTGGTCTGTCCCTCCCGTGCCCCCCTGGTCTGTCCCTCACGTGCCCCCCTGGTCTGTCCCTCATGTGCCCCCCTGGTCTGTCCCTCCCGTCCCTAGTGGAGCGTCTGGTAGCCGCTCCTTAAGGAGGGGGTAATGTCACATGCCTGTCCTGTCTTGTGTGCACATGTGGGTTTTGTCATGTCTTGCATGTGCTCCTGTCATTGTCTGATCCCTCCCCCTTGATCTGATTAGTGTTGATTTCTCCCACCTGTTCCCTCTTGATTTCTTCCCCTTATAAGCTCCTTGTGTTTGTCAGTCTGTGTTGGATCCTTGTGTGTGTAATGTCTGCGTCTTCCGTCCTCCCCGTGATTCTGTTGGTTTGTTTAAGTTTGTATTTTATTATTCTATTATGTGTTTTTCCCCCTCGTGGGTTGTTTTGAGTTTTATGTTTTGTTTTTGCTAATAAATTATCATTCTCCTGCACATGAGTCCTCGCACCATTTTCCCTTGTCTGTGACGTGACAGTTATTACATGAATAGACTGTGTACATTTTACTTAAGATATATAGTTCCAACTTAAACTTGATTTTACAATGTAATTATTACATGAATTAATGTAATAGATTTTACCATACCACAAAGTCATTTTTTTCAGTGTAGCAATAGCGTGTAGTTGAAATCACTGTGTGAAGCTTTTAAACACATCTTCCATGACCACTGCTTTCAGAGGCAATGCAAAATCAGGTTTAAATATTACGCCAAACGGTAATTTCAAAGGTTTAATAGACATATCCGAACCTTTAGGAATAAAAGTGTGTTCTTTCAACGATTAATCGTGTATAGGCTTCATATGGGCTTTTAGCCCAAGTATTTTTCTATGTCATATTTGTAGACATCAAGTCATGTTTTTTTTTATTTATTTCAAAAAATGACACATTGCATATAAAAGTTGCATATAAAATCACCTCAACTGAATTTAAAAGAATTGCAATAAATCCTCAACTGGAGCAATGCCATTATATTAAATAACAATTATGTTTCCCACAGCAGTAAATGATGAACATCTGAATCTCTGAATCTACAAATCGGCCACAATGCTGAAAAAAGTACACAGCAGTAAAGGTGTGACACTCTAAAACATCAAGCGTGTGATACTGACACATCCACTCACACACACACGCACACTTATACACACACCCAGGGCCGCATTAAGACTATAAGGGGCTCCTTGGCTTTTACCTCTTGAGGGGCCCTTCATCCATTGGAACTGCATAATTAATCGTTAAAAGTTATGGTCCCACCCCTTTTACCCCACCAGGTACCATTTGTCAATGAATCATTCTCAATTTTAGTCTTTTTAATCACAAAGCCTTTTATTTTACGGGAATAAATGGTATTTAAAAACATCCAAATCTATAGGTCTGTCAAATAAAATACGCAAATATAAGCGATATAAAATAAAAGTGCATTTCCATAAGGTACTTAAAGACACCATGAAGAGGAACTAAAATGTGCTTTTAATATATATATATATTTTTAAATACAGAGATAGTATGTTGAAAACATATTTTAGTTCATATTCATGGCCTCTCAAAATGTTCTTAAGATTATCGTAGGACACATGTATGATAAGGTCTATTTAATTACATGTAGCCAATGCAGAATCTTTTGTATCAACATTGCCATACATAAAAATAATTATATTCCACAGCTCTAGTGTGGTGGCTAGCTAACTACTGGAGCTTAACTAAGTTGTTAAGTTTAAAAGGAGTTAATTATTTTAATAGACTATCATATTTAGCTACTGCTGCTAGCCTGCTGTATCACAACCTACATCGTGGTGATTCCTTTTCCCCTTCACCATCACTGTTCTGACGTTCTACTTTATCTTGCGCTGTTTTTTGTTTTGTTTTGCGCACTACTTTTATATTACGAGACATTGCTGTCACACAGTGGCAGAGCCAGGATTTTTTTTATAGGGGTGGCCGGGCAGGGGCCAGTTTTTTGATAGTCAAAAATTAGTTTGACTATTATGTACTGGACTGTTTTAGTGCCTACAACACAAATGAATACAGTTCATTTGTACCTAATTGTAATTGAGATAGTATAGTGAATTAGATCATGGAATACTGAGTGAATTTGACAATTTTTTCTTGTTATTCCCCACCTCCAGGCAAGGGGCTTACATTATAGCTAAAGGTTAACTTGCTCAGTCAGCCTAAATTATTCAATCTTCTTTAAATTGTATATAATCAATTAACTCTTCAACAGTTCTGAGTTATTCTGTAAGGACTGTTTCTAAACCTTGCAACTGAGAAAGTAAAGGCTGAATAAAGTAAAGACTTTCTATATTAGTTGTCAAAATAAATAATTGCAACAGTTCTGTCAAAAATTAAACTCAGTAAAAGAAAACAGTGTGTTCTCTATTGAATCCCTATGCAAGAATATGAATTTATTAAAATTATATAATAAGGACAGAAGTCAACATTTTATTTGATGCATTTAAATATTATCCATTGTTGTTTGTATCGGCTACTTTACAAGTTAAAGCAAAATAAGCGCCTATATTTCAGTATAAATGCACAGTGCTCACATTTATTTGTGCATTAAAAAAAATCATATTATCAGCTTAGGCTATATTGCAATTTTACATGGCAGAATATTTTAGTTTTATTTTAGTTTGCAGTTTTGATGCAACTTTAAACACATTTTGTTGTATTATTTTATACCATAATAGATTACTGAAATACTACAATTTAGCATGTTGGTAGTTTCTTTTGTGCTTTATTTGAAGTAGGCCTATATACAGCGCGGCTGAGCGCGCCACATTTTCGTGTGATATTCAAGAGTGCGCGTCTCTCGGAATCTAACAGAAGTAGGGTTGGGCATCGTTTTGATTTGAACGATTCTGATTCCGATTCCGATTCTTACTTTCGATTCCGGTTCTTTTTGATTCTCGATTCCGATTCTTTGAGGGGTGGAGTCAAAGCATGTCACATCGATATTCAATGCTATTTTCAATACAATGGGGGAAAAACGCTCCATATACTGTCAATTTGATATTTTTTATATAATTTTTTTTTTTTTGTCTGTCTTTTGAAAGTCTAGGCAATCAAACATTTCTTCTGAAGAGATCACTTTATATGATAAAGCTTTTAAGCTTTTTCTCATATATAAACATTGATCAATTACTATTAAAATTATCTCACAAATATTTGTTAACTCAATGTATTTTTTTTACAACGGGGTAATTGTGTTGCAATAGTTTACACACAGCACAAGTAAGCTTGATTTTGAATGGTAAATTGAATAAACAAAGATACATATTACAAAAAATAGCACAAATAAATACAATAGAATAAAAGATATAAATGAAATAGACTGCTTTATTTTTTCAGGTAGGTCTAACATTCAGGTAAGAAACTGAATAAAAAAATGCAAAGTGGCTGAATAAATTTAAATTAACATTGGATAATGTTTTTGCAAAAAATTAAATAGTTTCATATAAAACCATTAAAGTTACACAAGTTGATCAGTCAAGAGCAGTGTGATCGTTTGTCTTTTTGTAGTTTGACTTTGAATAACAAATGACTGCTGTCCCTTTAAGAACTGCTTGTTTCAGACTGTGTTTACATACTGTTCAAAATGTGCACTGAGAATTAGTTTGAGTGTATTTGACCAATAATAAGCTGGAAAAAGAAGCAAATATTTGCACTTGTATGTCAGGGGCGGCTTTATTACGGTAGGCTATGTGTGTGTGTGCGCTTCAGATGTGAGCTTGAAATCTGCGGGGATTCGTAGAATTATGTGCAATCCCGCGCGAAATTCAGACCGATCACACACACTAA
This sequence comes from Pseudorasbora parva, assembly GCF_024679245.1. NCBI lineage: Eukaryota > Metazoa > Chordata > Actinopteri > Cypriniformes > Gobionidae > Pseudorasbora > Pseudorasbora parva. The sequence continues at coordinate 17,965,210 of NC_090183.1, read as the reverse complement.
CACTGACACGCTGTCGTAAGGAAAAGTCCAGCAGAACGCGCGTCCGTCGTGTTCAGAGGTTAACCGGCTGAATGAGAATATGCGGCTGCGTGTCAACTCGCTGTCGGTCAGAGAGGAGAGGAGAGGAGAGCAGCTGGGATGGATTGTGTAGGCTGAGCAGGCTATCGTATCTTTTCAGATATTTCAGTATCGATATTTTTGACAACACTAGTTGCACTGTGCCGACCCAGGCTTTTAAAAGTGAAATAAATCCACACTTCAGAGCCGCTTACCGGGCTTCCATGAACAAGCGGGCGCGCAAGCACCGGAAATCAGGTGGCCATGGAAACCAAAACTTGCGCGCTTGGAACCGAAGATCGGAACCGAAAATAAATTTTCTAAACGATTCCAATGGAATCGTTATTTTTTAAATGGTTCCAAGTTGGAACCGGTTCTCGATGCCCAACCCTAAACAGAAGTGTCACCAGTTTTCACATACGTCTTTTGAGCGAACATAATTTTACCGGTCAGGGTTGATTTTTGAGCGGAGTCACACCGATCCGCTTTGCTCATTACAGGCTCAATCTTTCTCGTCAGAACACCAATGTATTGAAAAATGGTCGGGTTTAAATCGGGCTCATACAACCCCAAATCAGCAAAAGTTGGGACAGTATGGAATGTGCAAATAAAATAAAAAAGAAGTGATTTCTAAAATTACATTGACATGTATTTCATTGCAGACAATATGAACACAAAATATTTCATGTTTTGTCTGGTCAACTTCATGTCATTTGTAAATATGCATCCTTTCCTGTCATTCAGACCTACAATACATTTCAAAAAAAGTTGGGACAGTAAAGCATTTACCACTTTGTAATGTTGCCATTCCTTTTCCAACACTTAAAAGACGTTTAGGGACTGAAGACATCAAGTGATGAAGTGTTTCAGGTATAATTTTGTCCCATTCTTCCTGCAAACAAGTCTTAAGGTGGGCAACAGTACGGGGTCTTCGTTGTCGCATTTTGCGCTTCAAAATGCGCCACACATTCTCTATTGGAGACAGGTCGGGCAGGCCAGTCAAGTACCTGCACCCTCTTCCTCCGCAGCCAGGACTTTGTAATGTGTGCAGAATGTGGTTTTGCATTGTCTTGTTGAAATATGCATGGACGTCTCTGGAAAAGATATCTTCTTGAAGGCAGCATATTATGCTCCAAAATCTCTATGTACTTTTCAGCATTAATGGTGCCTTCACAGAAGTGCAAGTTACCAAGCTGCCAAAGTAGTCCTGAGCCCATGTGGTGATATCGCTTATAGATGAATGACGATTCTTGATGCAGTGCCGCCTGAGGGATCGGAGATCACGGTTGTTCAGCTTAGGCTTGCGGCCTTGTCCTTTACGCACTGAAATTCCTCCAGATTCCTTGAATCTTGTAATTATGTTATGCACAGTTGAATGTGAAATATCCAAATCTCTTCCTATCTTTCTTTGAGGAACATTGTTTTTAAACATTTCAATAATCTTCTCACGTATTTGTTGGCAAACTGGCGATCCTCGGCCCATCTTTGCTCCTAAAGGATTAGATCTTTCTTGGATGCTGCTTTTGTACCAAATCATAATTTCAGTCACCTGTTGACATCACCTGCTTCAAATCACATCACTATTTAACCCTTTTACCTCATTACTAGCCCTAAATTGCTCCTGTCCCAACTTTTTTTGAAATGTGTTGCAGGTCTGAATGACAGGAAAGGATGCATATTTACAAATGACATGAAGTTGACCAGACAAAACATGAAATATTTTGTGTTCATATTGTCTGCAATGAAATGCAAGTCAAAGTAAATTTAGAAATCACTACTTTCACGTTTTCCAAACTGACCCAACTTTTTCTGATTTGGGGTTGTAATTACAGCTAATGTGTCGGGCTGAGCCTGGACAAAATAAGGGGCTCGGTAGGGTCGGGCTTGATTTTTTGAGCTCTAAGCTCTAAATGTGACTGATGATTGCAGGGTTCATTGAGTGAGAGGGTTTGAATGACATTTCTCAAGCAGGACTTGCAAAGCCTGCATGTGCATTCAACGTGATAAAGCATAATTTTAAAGGGACAGCCAACATATTATAAAATCCCGTTACAATATTTTCCGGTATCATCGGGGCCCTCCCCCAGGTAAGCCCGTGCATTAATGCGGCCCAGCACACACCTATGAAAAATTTAACCTATGAACCACATTTTGAATTTTTAAAAATCACAGCTGAATCTGAAAATTATCAAACTTGGTGACTTTTCTAGCATTAGGTATGTAAACTATGGAACTTGGACTTCTGCGCAGACCGCGTTACATCCATAGAGGCTCTCGTCGCGGGCTAGTTTATCATCAGCCTGAAAACTCTGCATCAGCCATACCATCCATCTGGACCTCCGTCGCACATCTGCTGCGTCATCACAACAGTGTTGCTCTCCGTTTTGGTAACACGGGAATCACCGCGAGATCTCACCAATCTAAGCTGGATTGCACGGGAAACACCGCGAGATCTTTTAGCACAGCGCATGACAGAAAACTTGGAGTGGATTTTAGTGTTTTACGGCCATTAACAAGATTCACCACCCCATCAACGCTCAAAATAGAACTTTTTAATGCACAATCCCTCACAAATAAGTCATCTTTCATCCAAGACTGTCGTGTCTTGTAAATAAAGACTCTGGATTCTTACTGTGTTTTAACGTGTCTTTTACTCCAAACTCTTGAACAACATTTTCAGGCATTACCTCTAGCTGATATATTATCTTCTCGCTCTCCCACATCCTCTAGTGGCGTCACATCGCCAGAACAAGCCAATAGTTAAACAGCAATAACCCCACATCTCCCCTTTCTAGAGAACAAAGAGTAGACTACCTTTGTCTCAACAGATCTTAGAGGATTATTCTGCCTCTTTTGCTGGAAGATCTGATCCTATCTAACTCCTTGAACAAACCGATAGTTTCTCCGTTGGTGCATGCATCTTGAACATTCTTCCTTAATTATTTTCAATTATTTACATTCTGCAATTCACAGATTTAGTCTTACTGGTTTTACTATTCGCCTTCCATAATTGGTTCTAGGAGTGCATGTTGAATCCGGAATGTCCTGCATTTCTGATTCCTGAGTTGTAGGAAGTGATTCCGAATTTTCACCCAAAAGCTGATCTGATGTTTCGCTGTTGTCCCCTGTAGCTTCTGCTTTCCTTGGTACCAGATGGTGACGGTTACGTCTCACAGTCCCTTGCTGTGTGTTAACAAGGTAAGACCTTGGAGCAAAGTGACTGGCAACAATTGTTCCTGGATCGTTAGCATCAGATACCCAGACTTGATCTCCTGGCTGCAGTATGCTGAGTTTTCTGGCTCTATGATTCCTGTTGAAACGCCCTGCATCTGCATCTCTTCTTTCCTTCTCTTTTGAAAAAAAACACCTCAGTATCAGGGAGTACTGGGTTCAGCAATGATGGCAGTGTAGGCACAGTTGTCCGGAGCCTCCTACCCATAAGAAGTTGAGCTGGACTGTACCCATTCTGCAAGGGAGTAGCTCTATAAGCTAACAGAGCAAGATATGGATCATTGTCTTTCTTGAGAAGAGCCTTCACCGTCTTGACTGCATGTTCGGCCTCACCATTACTTTGGGGAAATCTTGGGCTACTAGTTACATGAAAAAATCCATATGAAGCAGCAAAAGATGCAAACGATCGGCCAGAGAATTGTGGCCCATTGTCTGTAACCAGTATCTCTGGAACTCCATGACGCGCAAATATGGACTTCGTGTGAACAATGACGTCGGTAGACCTGGTAGGTGATAACTGAGCCACCTAAACATATCTGGAGTAGTAGTATACCACAAGCTGGTATGTCTTGTTTCCAAACATGGACAAATCTGCCCCCAGCCTCTGCCATGGCCTGTCAGGAAATTGAGTGGGCATTAGAGGCTCTTTTGGGTTTTGTCTCTCTTTAAGGCATGTCCTGCAATTGAGCACTATTTCCTTCAGCTGATGACTTAACCCTGGCCACCACACAGCCTGTCTTGCCCGCTCTCTGGATTTCACAAGTCCCAAGTGACCCTCGTGCAACTTGTTTAGAACGCTGCTTCTCATGGCAGCTGGAATGACCAGCCTTGTGCCTCTAAGCAATAGACCCTCTTGCACAGTTAAGACAGCACGTTCTGCCCAATATCGTTTTAGTATAGGGTCACTCTTGCTACACTCTGTCCACCCTTCCATGCACAACTCCATCTCACTGGAACAGACATTGTCACTCTTTAATTCCTCTCTCAGCTGTCCCAGGTACGTTGTACTTGCTGATAAATTTCCCAAGATTTAATCTACATATATATTTGTGTCCTCCCAAAACTCTCTTCCTGTGACTCGCTCTGTTTTTCAGGAGAGCGTGACAGAGTGTCAGCTACCCACAGACTCTTTCCTGGCACGTGAACAATGGAGTAGGAGTACCGCATCAACCGCATTTTAAACCTCTGGATCCGAGGGGGAAGAGTCTCCAGAGCTTGCGCTCCTAAGAGACTTAGTAACAGCTTGTGATCGGTCTCCATTTCAAAGTGCTTGCCAATGAGAAAGTCTCTGAACCTTTCACATGCCCATGTGAGACCCAACGCCTCTTTTTCCACTTGTGCATACCTCTGCTCAGTCTGAGTGAGAGATCTAGATGTGCAAGCAAAAGGCTTCCATCCTTCCTGCCACCTCTGCATAAGGACACCCCCTAGTCCATAGGACGAAGCATCAGCAGAAACTTTGGAATCTCTGTTTGTCATAAATCGCTAAAACAGGTGGAGACATCAATGCATCTTTCAGAGTTTGAAAAGCTTTGGCCTGTTCCGTGCCCCAGATCCAACAGTTCTTTTTCAACAGCAGGTCGCGAAGAGCTTTATCTTTGTCCGACATTTGGGGAATGAACCTCCCAAGCTGATTTACCATTCCCAAGAAACTCCTCAATTCACTCACATTAGAGGGCTCAGTCATGTTTCGGATAGCTGCAGTCTTCATTGGGTCTGGACTAATTCCTTCTGCAGAAATTATGTGACGTAAGAAATGCACTTTCCGCTTTGACAACTCACACTTCTCAATATTGAGAGTGATGCCTGCCTTTTGCATTTTCTCTAGCACTGCATGCAGTTGAGAGTCATGCTCCTTCTCTGTTCTCCCCCACACCAGAACATCATCGATATGGCACACTGTGCCTTCCAGCCCATCCATGACCTCCGTAGACATTCTATTCTAGAAGTGTTCAGGTGCAGAAGTTATTCCAAAAGGAAGCCGTCTGAAGAAATAACGTCCAAACGGGGTTATTAACGTTGTGTACCGTGCCGACTCCTCTGCCAATGGAATCTGCCAGAATCCCATATTGGCATCCAGCTTACTGAAAATTTGGGCACCAATCAACATTCCAAGCATCTGTTCGACTGATGGCAGGATGTATTTCTCTCGACGAACGGACTCATTCAACTTGGAGAGGTCTACACATATTCGGACAGTACCCGACTTCTTCGGGACCACAACCATCCCGGCACACCAGTCTGTTGGTTCCTCTACTCTACTAATCACTCCCAACATCTCCATTCAGAGCAGCTTCTCTTTAACTTTCTTCATTAAAGGTAGTGGGATTCGTCTCGGAGTTTTGAGTGAGAATGAAGTGGCTCCTGGTTTCAGACTTATCACATACGACTGTTGTACTTCTCCCAGACCACTGCACAATTTTGGGTAGCTCAGTTTTAGTGTTTTGATATTGATACTATCTAATCGTGCCACAAGCCCAAGCTTTGAGATAGCCGGTCGTCCCAGAAGTGCTGTATGCAAATTTTTGATTACATACACGTCGTCCTCTGACTGTTTCCCACCTCTTTTTAACAGAAGCCTGGCAACTCCCACTACATCCAAAGGAACTTGCCCTGGACCAAGCAACGGCCTCGTCACATTCCCCAGGGCAGGTACGTTCTCTTTAAAAATGTCTTTGAACATTTCTGCTGGAATGACAGTGACATCAGCCCCCGTATAAATTTTGAATGACACCTGTTTGCGGCCAATGTCTATGTCTACCATCCATGGTTCGCCAGGTCCTTTGATGCTGCCCAAGAATATGGGGTCACCCTCACACACTTCACGCACAGCTTTTGATGATGCACACACTCGCTTATAATGACCTTTTTTCCGCAGGAATGACATTTTACTGATTGCTACTCATTTTTCCGGAGAGTGATGCATGGGGCTTTAGTTTAGAATTGTACCCTTTCTGGGGTCTGCCACCATCTCGCCTTCCTTTGAACACTCTATCGACAGAGCTAGAATCAGCAGCCACACTTTCTGATGTGCTTCTCAGTGCCACTTGCTGTCGTTTCACCTCCTCACTTTGTCTTGCCATTGCAATTGCTTTATCCAGCGTCAGCTCATTATCCAGCTGCATGTGTTCAGAAAGTCGTCTATCCGCCAACCCCACAACGAGCCTGTCTCTAATCAGCTCGTCATGTAATGCTGAATAATTGCAATGCTCAGCCAACGCATACAAAGCTGTCACAAATGAATCCACAGTCTCATTTTCCTCCTGCTTTTGCATATTGAAACGAGCACGTTCATAAATCGCGTTTCTCTTTCCCACGAAGTGTGTCTCAAAGCCTGCTTTTACTGCACTATACTTTGTTTTATCCGCGTCTGCCAGCGGTAATCCCCGAAGAATATCATTCGCTTCATCTCCCATGCAGTAAATGAAAGTATTCATCTGGTTTTCATCCGAGTTTTCATGGAAGTTGCTCGCCAATCGAAACCGTTCGAATCTACGGATCCATTTCGCCCATTCCTGTGGTTTAGAAAAGTCGAAAGGCTCGGGCGGCCGTATGCTGAATGTAGCACTTGGTTCCGCTGCTCTCGGCGCAGCGACCACATTATCTCCGGCGTCCATTTCAGCTCGAGCTTTCTTCCCAGCGTATCCGGGCTTCTTCCCAGCTACCCGCTGTCACGTTAAACTACAGCACTTCTGACACCATGTCGTGTCTTGTAAATAAAGACTCTGGATTCTTACTGTGTTTTAACGTGTCTTTTACTCCAAACTCTTGAACAACATTTTCAGGCATTTTCTCGTTCTCCCACACCCTCTAGTGGCGTCACATCGCCAGAGCAAGCCTATAGTTAAACAGCAATAACCCCACAAAGACCACATCATTGATAAGAGATTAGACCTTATGTGCTTAATGGAAACATGGCATCAGCCTGCAGTTTACTCAGCACTTAATGATGCCTGTCCTCCTGGTTACAGCTACCTAGAGAAAGCCTGTTACACTGGTCATGGTGGTGGCTTAGCTGTAATTCATAGACAATCATTGGAGCTGTCTTTTCTCCCTCTGCCCACAGTGTCATCATTTGAATACCTTGCTTTTAAACGTAAACCCCCTTTTTCTTTGACAATACTGCTTATTTATTGGCCCCCAAAAACAAATTCTGTTTTTATCTCTGAGATGCATGACTTTCTCACAACACTCTGCTCTACTTCTGCCAACATTTTAGTATTAGGAGATTTTAATATTCATGTAGAGACCCCCTCCTGCCACCTGGCAGCTGAGTTTCTGCAATTATTGGACTGCCTCAATCTCCAACAGCATGTGGTTGGCCCCACTCATTCTAGGGGGCACACTCTGGACTTGGTCATTTCCAACTCTCCTCATATTAAGAAACCTTTTGGTGTATGATCTGTGTCTGACCACCAGGCCATCTCATTGGAGCTGACACGCCCCTCTTCCCTTACCAAAGATACCCATCAAATTTGCTTCAGGAACCTGAAAAAGATTAACCAAGACTCTTTAACTACAGACCTTCAGCAATTCTCCTCTGCTGATCTCTCCTCAGTCTCGGAGTCGGTTGACTTCTACAACAAATCTCTGAGCAGCCCTCTAGATCTTCACGCACCTGTCAAAAATTGAATGGTCACCTTCTTGCGCTCAGCACCCTGGTACACCAGCGAACTGCGGAAGATGAAGACGGTTGGGCGTGTACTTGAGAGGCGTCTCAAGCTCTTTAGGACTCACTGTTCATAGGCAAGCCTATAGAGATCATCAGAAGGCCTACGCAAGGTCCTTGAGAGATGCTCAGTCACAGTTCTACTCTTGCATCATCAACAATAACCCTGGAAACTCCAAGAAGCTTTTCTCCACTATAAATCACATCCTCAAACCGCAAACTCACTCTTTTTCAGAAGCCACAGAAGAGAGGTGCAATAAGTTCATGACCTTTTTTAGGAACAAAGTAGACAACATCCACTCACTTCTATCTAGCACCTCTGCTCTGCCTGTCCCGTTGTTGATCCACAGCCAGGGACCTTCCAAGCAGATCTCTGCTGCTTCTCCATCATCACACAGCTCGAGGTTGAGGACATCATCAGAAAAATGAAACCATCCACCTGTGCACTGGATCCTTTTCCTACAGCCTTGGTAAAAATCTAACCTCTGTGTCTTAAGTCCATTTATTTTTTATAACCAAGATTATTAATAATTCCCTCCAGGCTGGCCTTGTTCCTTCATCTCTAAAAACTGCTATCAACAGACCACTTATTATTGACAACTACAGGCCCATCTCCAACCTCCCATACCTCTCTAAGGGGCTGGAAAAAGTTGTTGCTGCACAGCTTCAGGTCCATTTGGAGCATAACAATCTTTATGAGAAATTTCAGTCTGGTTTCCGCTTAGGACACAACACAGAAACAGCTTTGGTCAGGGTCACAAACGATCTATTGATGGTGGCAGATGCTGGTTCCCCATCCCTTCTCATCCTCCTGGACTTAACTGCAGCTTTCGATAGTTGACCACAACATCCTCCTTCACCGTTTACATTCCACCATCTGACTCTGTCCACAATTGGTTTTCTTCTTATCTCACTGGGAGAACTGAATATGTTGCGTTAGGAGAAGCTACATCCCTGTCACACAATGTCACCTGCGGTGTCCCTCAAGGCTCAGTGCTCGGACCCACCCTGTTCATACTCTACATGTTCCCCCTTGGCCGTCTCATCAGCCGGCATGGGATTTATTTTCACTGCTATGCTGATGACACTCAACTTTACTTTAGGACAAGTTCATCTCCCCCTGCTGACCTCACACCATCCAATTTGATCACTTGCTTGGATGAGATAAAGGCGTGGATGAAGCAAAACTTTTTGCAGCTAAACAGCTCCAAGACTGAAGCTATCATAGTCGGCACTGCACTTCAGGTCCAGAAGTCCGTTATCACCAGAATTGCTTTCTCTGGTCAGGTCATTCCACTTTCCACTTCAGTCACCAGATGGGGGTCAGAATGGAACCGCAGCTTACTTTTGAAGCTCACATCAAACACCTGTGTAAGACCTCCTTCTTCCACCTCAGAAACATTGCCAAACTTTGTCCCATTCTAACACTGGCAGATGCGGAGAAGCTTGTCCACGCCTTTATCTCCTCCAGGCTGGACTGCAATGCGCTCCTTATCGGCATCCCTAGCAAAAAAATCTCCAGAGGCTGCAGTGTATTTAGAACAGTGCTGCTAGGATATTCATGAGGGTGCGCAAATACGACCACATCACCCCCATTCTAAAATCACTCCACTGGCTTCCTGTGTTGTTCAGGATCGAGTACAAGATCTCTCTCCTTATGCACCAGTGCATCCATGGTGATGCTGCCTCCTATCTCAAGGAACTCCTCACCACACAAACAGCCACTAGTAACCTCCGCTCTTTTTCTCTGTTTCGTCTTAAAACTCCCTTGACCAATCTCTGTACTATGCGAGATCGGGCCTTCTGCTCTGCAGCCCCCAGTCTGTGGAATGCTCTCCCTGACCACCTGCGGACTCCACAGACTATAGATGCTTTTAAGCGTGGTCTTAAATCCCACCTTTTTAGCAGAGCTTTTAATTGACTTGTTACTTATTAATTTTTCTGTTCTATTTATTTTATTTTATTCATTTACTTATTTATTTATCGTTGTTGATTGTTTTTAATTCTGTAGCACTTTGAGATTTTGTTTAATATAAAGTGCATTATAAATAAAATGTATTATTATTATTATTATTATTATTATTATTATTATTATTATTATTATTATTATTATTAAACACACACACAAAAATGAGGGCATGATTCGGGCATGCTAAGTGGTCATAAAAAAATTACTTCCACTTATAAAATAAATAAATAAATGGGAAATCTGCAAAAACACAAATATTTGCAGAATATTTGTGTGTACAATCTGCAAATCGGCCACAATGCTGAAAAAAGTGCACAGCAGTATAGGGATGACACTCCAAAACATCAGGGGTGTGATATTGACACATCCACGCACACACGCACACACGCACACACGCACACTTATACACACACCCATGAAAACTGAACCTATGAACCACATTTTGAATTATTAAAAATCACATCTTCGTCAGGATGATATGAAACTTGGTGACTTTTCTAACATTAGGTATGTAAACACACAAAAAGATTGAGGGCATGATTCGAGCATGCTAAGTGGTAGTAAAAAAAATTCTCCCACTTGCTTCTTTGGTCAAAAATGACCACCATAGGAAATGAATGGGAAATCTGCAAAAACACAAATTCACAGAAAAAAAAAATCTAATATAATATATATATATATATATATATATATATATATATATATATATATATATATATATATATATATATATATAAATAGTATTTGATATTTTTTAAATATATATTCAAATCCAGCTAAAAAAAAAGTTATTGAAAGTGTTAAAAAGTGAAACTGGGAATTCACAACCTCCTCCAGAGACCTCTAGTGGATTACACCCATGGTTGCATAATTTCTTAAATAATTCCAAAAGAGGGCGCTAATCTGTCTTCACTTTTTTTTTTTTTTTTGAAGGACTAGTCTCTATTTTAACCTAAAATACTGCAATAAAAAATACAATAAAAAAAAAATTAAAAATAAAATAAAAATATTTTATAATTTTAAATGTCAAAAATAGACAATAATTATTGCAAAAAAATTATTAAAAAATACCATCAAATCATCTCAAAATACAAAATTAAAAAGAAAAAATATTATTGGAGAAAAATAAATTGCATTGGTTTTACTGGGGTAAGGAAGTTTAATTTTTAGGTGTCCGGTCACTTATTAGGCAACCCCTAAACGAAGAGCACCAGAGGGTTAAGTTACAACATTACAAATTGAAAGTGTAAAAATAGTAAATATATAAATAAAATGAATCTTGACTGTATCAATGGCTTAAAAAAGAACAAAAAGGAAAAAAGGATGAAATATATTTTCTTCTCATATAATGTCAGAATAATCATGATTGAAAAAAATATAGGATGGTTTTACTTTTTTTTTTTAAACCTATATCTTGTAGGCTATATGTCTATATCATAGAGTAATTTTAAGCCAGTGTGTTCAAAATGTGATTCAAACTAGATACAAGTGTCTGCTATAAAATTAGATAATTTATCTTTGCAACACTAAAAGAAAATGCATGGTTTAGTTTCAAACACGAGGAGTCGAATGTTACAATTCACCCCATATCTGGGTTAGTTGTAATAAACACTGGGTGAGATGTAACATTATAATATCCACCGGGGTGATAGCTAGCTATATAGGAGCTAGGGCTATGTATAGGAGGTGTGTGGCTTTTTTTTTTTTTTTTTTTTGCATCTTTACTTGCAGCTGATTGGTCCAGTTCGGGTTTGCGATCTCTAACCCAGCCTGAAAAAGTAGAGTTTGCTAATCTCGAATTTACCTGGGTAACAACTGAAACCAGCTTTGTGCAACAGGCCACCGGGCTCCCTTATATTATTAAATATATATTATCATCACGTTATAAATTAGTAAACTTATACTAAATAAAATAAAAGGATTCTCCGTAGTATCAACAGCTTACAGTAAAAAAAAAAAAGAAATTTAATATCTTATAATAATGTCAGAATAATCAGTATGATTGAATCGAAAATAAATATAGGCTATATTATTAAATATATAACAGTTTTAATCGTTATAAATAGTTTTAAAAACTATCAAAAAATGTATAATAATACAAATTTAATTATTATCGACAGTTTCTAATACTAATCTAATAATAATTTAAAAATTTGGATAAAAACAAGAGCAAACGATCTTGGCTGAAATGACCACTATGGAAATGACAGCTCAAGCGACGCTTGACGTCATCTCTCAGGAAGTATTGATCACATGATCACGTCAGTTTCCTGTTTACTACTGGCCCTGGTTAAAGTTCCTTGGCTAAATCTAACACGGATAGATTTCATTGCAATGTTACAAAACCGTTCTTTTGTATGCTTTTACATAAACCCGACAGTTTCGGCATTATAAGCAACACTGAATGTTTTGTCTCCAGGTCGAAATTAAGTTGAAGACTTGGATTTCCTGTGATTAATGGCCGGTGTTGAGATTATTTTGTGGGATGCGGTGTTCTGTGGGCTCTGAAAAATAGAAGACTAACCAAAGCGGGAGTTTCATTATAAATGGGCAATACTTTTTATTGTTGCTGACTGGAAAATATAAATAGCGGTAAGAAGTTTTGAAGTCTTTCTCGTGTCGTATAGTATCGTCGGTAACGGGCTATTTTGATCACCGAGCTGTGGAGGGGGATCATCTCACCAGGACCCTGAACTCGGGACGCGTCCCCGGCTCCGGCCCCGGCTCCTTAAAGCGGGCGGTGAGGAAGAAGCTTGTCCTGAAGGGATGGCCTGGAGGATCCTCTCGGCCCCAGGGAGCTGCGCTATATAAGGAAGGGCGGGTTCGATTCGAGCAGAAGGCGGGTGACGGTGGGTGCTCGATGATGGCTAGCAGGAGCGAGGAGATAACCGATCTGATCTATGAGTTCTCTAAGAGCCAGTACAGAGCAAAAGAGGTCACCCCGTGGGTAAGACCGAACACATCAAACATCAGTTATTTCTTTCCCATAATGCACAGCAGCCATTAAAGGGTAAATCAGGTTGATTGGGACACATTTTGCCATTGAGATGACTGGAAAAATCACCCTTGGTCACTGACATAATGTCAAAATTCACTTGCCAAATTCTTATAAATGTAGTCCATGTATTTATTTTGGGTTGATATGATTTTTTAAAACTTTTATACAAATTTTAAATTATTATTAATAATAATAATGTGTAGTAATCAGGATAATACATTTTATCTCTGTCTGCAGTTCACTTGGTTTTGAGACAACTGGAAGTAGCGCATGTGACTGTAAGGAACTTCCAAAGGAAAACTGGTTTCATAAGTTTTTTCCAAAGTGACAGATTACGCGGACACAAATTAATGTCTTACTAATACTAATTACTGCTAATTTTATTGAGGAAACAAACAATGGATGTGATGATATGAGGACGCAGGTGTCTCCTAACCCACTAGTAAAAAATAACCCACAATAATTAACAATCCTAATGGCTTAATTATAGCTACTTCTCCATAGCCTGATGTTCCTTCCTCTTCAAAAATGTAATTATTTGTTGTGTATACATGGACCACAACAACTTTGATTGTGTCACTTTGTACCCTCCTTTTTAGCATGATTAAAAATATATCTGGAAGCAAAGCTTTGTATTTTATATATTTGGCATGTAATAGCCTGATTTGCTGAAGCTTCTAACGCGGTCGTTTGTGACTTAAAGCTGCTGTCCGTAACTTTTTTTGTGGTCAAGATTTACAAAAATGATATAATGAGAATGTACAACGTGAATCAATTTTCCAAACCATGTTTTTGTCTTACCCTGAATCATTATGGTATACTTATAAGTGTTTATATTGGGAATATTTCAGGCCAGACTGGTAAGTACTGCTGCAGAGGAGCACAGTCCCTGTGTGACTCGCCATAGACATAGACAACAGAGAGATGTAGCTCTGGCTGCAATATTCTTCCGCAAGACACGTGCAGTTCTGTTTATTAACCATTAGAGCGCAAAAAGTTACGGATTGCATCTTTAAATGTGCACTGTGCACATTTTAGCAGCATCTAGTGGTGAGGTTGTTAATTGCAATTACCCACCACTCACCCCTCCCTTGTGGAGAATCTACGGTAGCCAACACAGGACAAAAATGTCGTCGGAAAGAGCAGAGAGACTAGCGCACTGTAGAGAAGTTTGTCCGTTTAGAGCTATTGTAGAAACATTGCGGTGCAAAATGGCGAATTTACTGTAATGAGACCCTCAGTATAGAGGGAATGCACGTGACGTCACCATCAGTTGGAGCGACTGTGATTACGCCCCGCTGAGTGGCAGAAAGACTGAGAGGCAGCATTATCGGTTTACAGCGTGAATGCAGCGAAAACACACAAAACCAGGCCCGGCACCAGAGGTGGGGTAGAGGGAGGCTTGTCCACGGACCCAATAGACATCGCTGTTCCAAGCTTGAGACGGACTTGATAATAGCGTGCAATTTTCTCACTCAAACCACCAACCTGCTGCTGCTTCTGCTTTAAGAGGGAAACAATGCCCATAACTGCTTGTCTAGGATCTGTAATCCTCCGTAAGAATACGTAATAAAAGCATATTATTAGCGAAAAGGAGCTAGCAAATGATCCAGTATGTATCTTTATTTGCACTCGTCAAATGATTACATTTCCAACGTGTTTTCGCCTCGGTGAGTAATGTAGCCAATCACAGACATGTTTGTTGATATCTGCAATGCAGTTGGCCAATCACAGGTGTTGAACTTGGAATCCACTCACCGCTCGAGTGTTTGTTTGTCCGGGTGCTGAGTTCAGTTTACACGTGCGTGTCTCTGTAAGTACAGACATTGTGAAAATAAGAGCTTCATTGTGTACCAGCTTCACTGCGGAAATCTGTGAGATTGCGTTTATTGAATGAGTGACAACTTTTAGTGATTATAAAGGAAGCACTCTTTGCACGCTGTCTGTGCAATATAATTATTATTTATTTTTTATTAATAGGTCTTACATTCAGAATTTGAATAAAACTTTTGTTTTTTCATTCGTGACAAGCGGCCACATACACGCTTCAATACACGGACCTATCCACATATACAAGTGGGATTCACTCGGAAAAATGTAATGAATGATCAGTTATAAATAATCATGACGTCGATGCATTCTCTCTATTTATAGATAAAATGGCTCAGTTAAAGTATTAAAAAAATGGTTCATCATGTAAGGTCTTTATATACCACTGAAAACATAGTTATGTATATTATATTGCATTTATGTCAAAAGAACCTTATAAATACTACACACTGCACCTTTAATGCCATTTTGACTAAGCTTAATGTACGGTATTTTAAATGTATTTTCAGGTAGAGAGAATAGAGAAGCGCTATCTGGAGCTGTTTGAACGGGACTACAAGTACAGCATTATCCACAACACCAATGGGGAGGTGTGTGGCCACTACCCACGGAAAATCGTGTTTCTGGAATATGAATCTTCAGACAATAATAAAGAGAGGTAATAACATCACCACCTTTTTTAGTCTACTCAAGACACACAGTAGACAGATTTGTAGAAAGAAGTATTTTATATTTATGTTTTGCCATTATTTCTCTGAACATTTCTTGAAAGCTAATAGGATTTTTATAGTGAAATAAAAATATTATCAATGTGGTATGATTAATACATTGCTATGCTGCACCAATCTCACATGCCTCCACAAAATTTGTATACTTTGATTTTTGTTATGTGCAGTAGGTTACCAAGGAACAGTTGCACCAAATGTGTGCCAGATAAAATCTTAGTTGTGGGGATAGATAGATATGTAGTATTTTACAGTTTACACACTATTAAATACAGTGCATCCGGAAAGTATTCACAGCGCTTCACTTTTTTCACATTTTATGTTACAGCGTTATTCCAAAATTGATTAAAATCATTTTTTTCTCTCAATTCTACAAACAATACCTTATAATGAAATGTGATAGAAGTTTGTTTACAATCTTAGCAAATTTATTAAAAATAAAAAAGCGCCAAAAATCACATGTACTCCTTTGCCATGCCTTTGTCATGACACTCAAAATTGAGACCAGGTGCATCCTGTTTCCACTGATCATCCTTAATTTTTCTACAACTTGATTGGAGTCCACCTGGGGTAAATTCAGTTGATTAGACATGATTTGGAAAAGCACACACCTTTCTTTATAAGGTCCCACATTTAACGGTGCAAGTCAGAGCACAAACCCAGCCATGAAGTCCAAGGAATTGTCTGTAGACCTCAGAGACAGGACTCTATCAAGGTACAGATCTTGGGAAAGGTACAGAAAAATGTCTGTACCATTGAAGGTCCCAATGAGCACAATGGCCTCAATCATCTGTAAATGGAGGAAGTTTTGAACCACCAGGACTCTTCCTAGAGTCTGTCACCCAGCAAAACGGGGATCGGGGAAGAAGGGTCTTAGTCAGGGAGGTGATCAAAAACCTTATGGTCACTCTGACAGAGCTCCAGCGTTTCTCTGTGGAGAGAGGAAAATCTTCCAGAAGAACAACCATCTCTGCAGCTCTTTACCAATCAGCCCTGAATGGTAGAGTGGCCAGACGAAAGCCACTCCTCAGTCAAAAGGCTGCCTGGAGTTTGCCAAAGGGCATCTGAAGGACTCTCAGACCACAAGAAATAAAATTCTCTGGTCTGATGAAACAAAGATTGAACTCTTCAGCCTGAATAGCAAGCATCATGTCTGGAGGAAATCAGGCACCACTCATCACCTGGCCAATACTATCCCTACAGTGAAGCATGTTGGTGGCAGCATCATGATGTGGGGATGTTTTTCAGCAACAGGAACTGGGAGACTAGTCAGGATTGAGGGAAAGATGAATGCAGCAATGTACAGAGACATCCTTGGTGAAAACCTGCTCCAGAGCGCTCTTGACCTCAGACTGTGGCGACGGTTCATCTTCCACCAGGTCAACGACCCTAAGCACACAGCCAAGATAACAAAGGAGTGGCTACAGGACAACTCTGTGAATGTCCTTGAGTGGCCCAGTTAGAACCCAGACTTGAACCTTATTGAACATCTCTGGAGAGATCTAAAAATGATTGTGCAATAAAGCGCTCCCCATCCAACCTGATGGAGCATGAGAGGTCCTGCAAAGAAGAAATGGGAGAAACTGCCCAAAAATAGGTGTGCTAAGCTTGTAGCATCATACTAAAAAAGACTTGAGGCTGTAACTGTTGCTAAAGGTTCTTCAACAAAGTATTGAGCATAGGCTGTGAATACTTATGTACATGTGAATGTTTTTTTTGTTTGTTGTTGCTGTTTTTTATTTTGAACAATACAATTTCCTAATATTTATTACATATTGTATGTAATATTTAGTTTCATAATTTCTGTATGGTATTTAAATGGATGGGAATGTTTTTACTGTTGACAGTTGTGTTAGGTCTGAAACATTGACCATAGACCTTAGTCAGGGTAGCGCTATATTTACTTTTCGACAGGAATGAAAACATAGCTCTGAGGGATAGAAGTACAGTGTGTTCAATGGATTGTACTGATTTTTTAGAACAACATTGATTACTAAGCTGACAAAACACCTTTCCAAAATACTTTTCAGAAGAAAAAAAAACTTCAAAACTTCACACTGTTTGTAGAGTTTATTATCTTTGTTTTATCTAGTGTTTTTATAGTTGTGAGTTTTGAAAAATACATGTAATATAGAAATGTATACAGTGCATATCATGGTAAAGACTGTACGACTATCCCTCACTGCCTTGTTTTCATCCACATACAATTTTACATGCCGCCTACCTTGAATAAGTTCTAAAACCAGAAAACTGACATGCACAGCTTGCCAACACTACCTCTAATGCTTGTTATTGTATCAATTGTAAATGCCATATGATTTGACTTTTCTTACAATTCAGTAGATAAGAACAAATGGTTCAGAATTTCAGAAATATATATTTTTTTAATGTTGTAATTTACTATTTAATGTAAATTCTTGACCATTTTAAATGTGAAGAATTTAGGGCTTTCTTGAGGCTTTCTTAAATTAGGTTAGCAATAAACCCTGATCTTGTATCTGAGATGTTACAGTTCCATTATAGTAGTCTGTTATTAATGCTTTTAATTTAAATGTTAAAACAAGGACATGGAACTTTATTGTAGCTGATCAAACACAAGTACCTTTTTTGGCATAATGCTGACATTTAATTGTTATTCTTATGACTACTTCTGTTAATTGGCCAGTTGGGCAAAGTTCTTGCCTGAACTTGTATCGAATGGTAGAATACCAGCCAATATTTTGTTCTGTCAGCAGTGTATTGTACAATTTAATTAAAAAAATAATTTCCTTCTTTTTCTTCATCTGTGTGCAGCTTTGAGAGTACAGTGCAGATCAGTAAATTGCAGGATTTGGTGAACCGTAGTAAGATGGCTCGTTGTAGAGGGAGATTTGTCTGTCCTGTCATCCTTTACAATGGAAAGGTAACTATTTTGCCACTTTTCACTGAGCATTTTGCCACATAGTATTTTTTTGACCACCATGTTTCAAGTTTATGCCGCTTCAATAAACTGCTATACCCTTTTAGGACATGCCTCTATTAGATATTTGAATATATTGATAGTTGACAAATCATAGTGTCAATAACAGAATACATTTTTTCTTGTGAAATCTGGCTGTCGGGATCTTTATTACTGAAGTGTTGAGTTCTGGACATTCAGCCTTTGACTTTGTGAAGGTTGGTATAATTTAATGGGAGCTACCAACAAGCTTCAAGCTGTCTTTAGCTTTACCAGGGGCCTGTTTTTCTAATTTTGTTTTGGTAACCTTAAGCTCTCCTTTTTTCTCTTCTTTTGTAGCATGTGTGTCGATCATCCACACTAGCAGGTTGGGGTGAACTTTATGGACGCACTGGATACAACTACATTTTTTCAGGTACAGACTCACATTTAGCTACTAAGACAGCTCTGTTGTTTGTAGCAGGCTCAGTCAGAGGGCCAGTTCTCCAACGAACACAAACATGGTGTGAATATTATTTAGGCTGTATCACAAGTTAGAATTCAAATTAGGATTGGTAGAATTCAAATATTTATCCAGTTCCTTTTGCTTGAAGATCAGATTCATCATGGTGGTATGGAGCCAAAGCTGGCCATAGGGTCTGTGCGGAGGACCTGTATGGTTCTTGTGGTCTTTGCTGTGGATTTGTGCTGATGGCTGTCATGTCGACGAGGCCTTCACAGGGGATAGTTAGTTGACATGGTCTCTGTTGACATTCAGGGCTGCGTTTTGGTTGTGTCTAGGTGCAAGTTCACCATCTGATCTGGATCTGAACTTGAGAAAAACAGACTAATATTAGCGTAGATGCCATTCTTACGATGTAACAAGTACATTGGGTGTACTTTCCCGTTTTCCGATTGATCTATTTTATGCAACCCAACAGCCATTTAACTGATTTGAATAATAGAAAATATGTTATGTGTTTTCTGTATTAAAGAGATGTATTTTAAGTCTAGATTTAAACTGTGTCTGTGAGTGTGTCTGCTTCCTAGCCTTTTTCAGGAAGACTATTCCATAGTTTGGGCACTAAACAGGAAAATGATCTACCACCTGAAGTTGATTTTGATATTCTCTTTGATATTGGTGTTATCAACTGGCCATAATTGTTTTATAAGTAATTAGCAGGATTTTAAAATGTATGCATTGTTTAATAGGGAGCCAATGCAGTATTGAAAGAACCAGTCTAATATGGTCATACTTCCTGGTTCTAGTAAGAACTCGAGCTGCTGTATTTTGGACCAGCTGGAGTTTGTTTATTAAGCATGCAGGGAAACCATGCAGGGAAACCACCCAGTAGAGCATTACAATAATCTAGCCTTGAGCTCATGAACACATTAACTAACTTATCTGCATATGTCAAAATATTTTATAGATGCTAAAAATGTGGCTTTCAAATGAAAGATTGGTATCAAAGAGCACACGCAGGTTCCTAACCAGCCTAGAAGGTATTCTAGGTTATTATGTGCAGAGGTTTTTGGTCCAATTATTAGAATCTCAGTTTTTTCAGAATTAAGTAGTACTAGTCATCCAATTTTTTTATATCAACGATGTATTACGTTAATTATGTAAATTGGAATGTTTTGTCTGGGCACAAAGAAATATAGAGCTGTGCTTAAGGGTAGCATGTACAGGATGAAAAGCAAATGAAAAGTCCTACGATTGAGCCTTGTGGTTCACTTCGGTCTTAAGGGTCTTAATATTACTTAACAGTAATATTGTGATATAGTATTATAATTTAAAATAGCTGTTTTCTATGTGAATATATAGTAAAATGTGTGAAGGATGAATTTACATTTTATTAAAAGTGCTTGAACACAGTTTTTTTGTTGTTTTTATTAGCATTTTCTCAGCATGAGAATGTCCAAATGTAATTAAATGTTATGTTTTATTTTATTTAAAAATGTAAAAAGAAGTTTTTTATCAAACGATACTGACCTTTGACTCTTCTTGCTATACTTTTGGAGTTATGAGTCTTTACTTTTGTTTATGTCACTCAGAAAAAACAACTGAGACTGCCTCTTCAGGGCTTAATGGGTTAAATAAATGTAGCCTGCTTTCAAAAACCTTAAACAATTGTCATTTTAATCTGTAAATGTAAATTACAATTGTAATTTTAACGATAATGATTCTGAACTGTAAAAAGCCTTCAAATGCTTGTAGAACTTGTCATTTTCTGAGAGCTGCGACTTGCACCATGTGGCTTTCTTGAAGCAGCGCTGTGCAGACCAATCGGCTTATGACATCAACGCAACGCAAAAGCTATTCGAAATCATACAGAGCTGTAAATCCATGAACACAGCATTTTGATTTGCGGGTTCAGGCATGTTTAATAAGGTTCTGCAAGAAAGTGGCACTCCTGGTGCAAGATTGGAGACCCCTGCATTAAAGATACAATTTCAGATTGTATTGTTTGTTAGATTGTATTGTTCAGATTGTATTGTTAATTAAACTCCATTGAAAGTGACGTGACATGAAGGTCAAATATGGTAACCAAAACGGAATTTAACCCAACCCATCAAGGGCATTGAGTGTATTGAGAATTGAACCTGAAATCTTTATTGAAACATTTCAGTCACATGGCTACAGTAATTGACTCAGAGAGCTTAAACTGTGGGGCAGTATAGATGTAGATGTGGAAATTACTTGTTGGATTGCATTAGGTTTAATCTCAAACTATTGCAGGGGGTTCAGATGACACCTTGGCTGATGCTGAAGAGGTTCTGGAGGATGACTGTGCAGTTCGGTAAGATAAGCTGGCAAAGAACACAATTTTACAGGGAGCCTATCTATCTATCTATCTATCTATCTATCTATCTATCTATCTATCTATCTATCTATCTATCTATCTATCTATCTATCTATCTATCTATCTATCCATCCATCCATCCATCCATCCATCCATCCATCCATCCATCCATCCATCCATCCATCCATCCATCCATCCATCCATCCATCCATCCATCCATCCATCCATCCATCCATCCATCCATCCATCCATCCATCCATCCATCCATCCATCCATCCATCCATCCATCCATCCATCCATCCATCCATCCATCCATCCATCCATCCATCCATCCATCCATCTATCTATCTATCTATCTATCTATCTATCTATCTATCTATCTATCTACACTGTAAAAAATTATTTAGAAAAAAAGTTACCTGGTTGCCTTAAAATTTTGAGTTCATTGAAATTAAAATTTTGAGTTAATACAATGAATTTTTTTGAGATTCGACAACCTTTATTAAAAGATTATTAAAAGATTTTGTAAGCATATTGGGTAATAATGTGTGTGTTATTTCTGATAACGCAGTGAAACATGCCAAATTGTGCTATTTTCATGATTTATCACATTTTTTATGTGGTTCAGAGACAAAAATATTTTGAGTTTCTATTTATTAAACTAATTTCCTTCATTGTATCAACTCACATTTTTAATTTCAATAAACTCAAAATTTTAAGGCAACCAAGTTACTTACTTTTTTAAGTTAAACCAACAAAAACCACCACAATTTTTTTTACTGTGTATCTGTCTGTCTGTCTGTCTGTCTGTCTGTCTGTCTGTCTGTCTGTCTGTCTGGTCTCTCTCTCTCTCTCTCTCTCTCTCTCTCTCTCTCTCTCTCTCTCTCTCTCTCTCTCTCTCTCTCTCTCTCTCTCTCTCTCTCTCTCTCTCTCTCTCTCTCTCTCTCTCTCTAATATCTTGGTCTTTCTTTTTTACCCCTACAGGAATGATTCACAGTTGTTTGATAAGGTCAGGGGCTCTGACATTAAGCTGTTGAAGTATTTGTCTGTACACTACATTTGTGACCTCATGGTGGAGAAGAAGAAGGTCAAGTTTGGCCTCAAGTGAGTGAACTTCCTGTTAAATTCATGTTAGAATGCTTCTGTTAAAAATTGCATGCAACATTATTGTAAATGGTGTGTGCCTTAAATATTGTAGGCCTCTCACACCTAAAATATCAGGGTCCAAAATGTACCTTTTGCCTAGCAGCCAAGGTGGCAAAACAATTACCATTAAAATGTTCAACTGTTATTATATATTTAGTTCTAAATCTGTTCTGAAATGATTTTGTATATGCTCTATAAGGTGTCCCAAAGAGATTAAACAAATAAAGTTTACAATATAAACTTAACATAGCAGGACAAATGCTAGATTATAGATAAAACATTTTTCACAGTTTTCAACTGGTAAGAGGAAGAATAATCTACAGAAATGTAGATTTTGCTTCACGCCTTTGAATGTACTAACACCTTCTAACACTCCACATTCTGCATTCACTCCACGTTGTAATTACTATAAATAATTTATATGTAAATACTATAAATGATTTTAATTGGTAGCCACTAGCCAGACGTGGCATTCTTGTACTTTGCCATTTTTTTAAATGGGGTTTCATACTATCATTGTTTTAACTTTTGTGAGGTTTTTGTACCACCGCAGCATACATATCCAACTAATCTGAAATTTGTGACACTCAAAATCAGTATTTCCCTGGCCAAATTAACATTTTACCCACTTTTGGCACTTTGGAGTTAATTTTGGACCCGGGCCAATGTTCATTATGACATGAAGGTGTCTGTTAACTTTATAAAAAATGTAATATGTCTATGAGACGCCTTTTCCAGTCATCTCTTACTCTCTTTACAATTTTGTGTTTGTCTTCAGTGTGACTTCCTCAGAAAAGGTGGACAAGGCCCAACGATATGCTGACTTCACCCTACTCTCTGTGCCTTATCCAGGTGTAGATCTTCCCATGTTTCATGCTCATGCTGATTTCATTTTAAGTTCTATGTTTATGTTCTATTTTACTTATTCAATGGCAGTAATCATTACATTGTACTTTAAATTGTTCATTGTTCTGCTTGTTTTCAGGATGTGAATTCTTCAGGGAATATAAAGACCGAGATTACACAGCAGAAGGACTTGTCTTCAACTGGAATCAGGTCTATATCAAGTACAAACACAGTCACTTTCATATGTCTTCATATAAGGCTAGATTGTTGTTTGGACAGAGAAGGAAACAGAAAAAGATTTTACACTGACCATCACTTTTGTGTGCTTGTGTGTGCAGGACTATGTGGATGCTCCTTTGACAATCCCTGACTGCTTTACAAGAAACCTCAACACCAACTGGAGTGAATACCAGGTGCTCAGAGCTCCTCATCAACTTTGACTGTCTTTTAGACCGATACACAGGAAATGTATGGGTTTATAGAAATGGCACAAGCTGGATGTAAACTCTGCTGGATAGCTTCACATTCAGAAATGTGTTAAAGCAAACCACACAGCCTTCAAAAATGCTTTTTGAAGTTTTGTCAAAAATAGTTTAGTAATTGATGCCACAGCACAGTGCTTACTGATACATATTAAAATGTAGTCCTAGAGGGAGTTTATTGCATTGACTGGTAGCTTTTAGGTGTCTTCACAAAATGAAATTAACATTTGTAAAAAATGTATTGTTATAATAAGAAGTAAAGCTTAAAGGTGCAGTGTGTAATATGTATGAGGATCTATTGACAGAAATGCAATATAATATAGATCTTACATAATGAACCCTTATGTTTTATTACCTTAGAATGAGCCATTTCTATCTATTTTGTCTTGTATCTATCTTGTTTATTTTGGTATCTTACAAAAAAAGGCCAGTGGTGTAGGCTACTATTAGCTTTAATAACATGATCGCTTAGGGTGCCATATCACCCTGTAGCCCAAGAATGGTTTCCCACTGAATCTAAGCAGGGCTGAGCCTGGTCAGTACCTGGATGGGAGACCAACTGGGAAAACCAGGTAGCTGCTGGTAGAGGTGTTAGTGAGGTTAGTGTGGTCTGTGTGGGTCCTAACGCCCCTGTGATGGGGACACTATACTGACAAAGAGCACCGTCTTTCAGATGAGATGTTAAACCGAGGTCCTGACTCTCTGTGGTCGTTAAAAATCCCAAGGCCAAATTTGCCCATTGCCCTCTGTCCAACATGGCCTCCTGCTGGTGTGTGGTGAGCATTCTGCCGCAATATGGCTGCCGTCGCATCATCCAGGTAGATGCTGCACATTGGTGGTGGTTGAGGAGATTCCCCCCTTCAATGTAAAGCGCTTTGAGTGCCTTGAAAAGCGCTATATAAATCACACATTATTATTATTATTTATTATTAGGGTGGGAAATATCTGGGAAAAGTAAATACAGCAATAAGCAATTGCCTTAGGCTATATAAAAAGTTCTCAAATAATTAATTACGGTAATCAAGTAAACAGTCAGTAATAAAATAAGAACTAATAAACAAATGATATGAGGACAAATAACTACAATGATAAATAAATACAAAAATGCTTTTTTAAGTCGTTTTTTTATCGTTTAAGTCAGGCTACTGTTGTTTTATTTTTTTCAGTGATTGTTATTTGATAGGTAGCCTAGGTTGCTTTCACTTTAAAGATTACTGCCAGTAATACACGGACCCAATAGCCTATACTGACACACTTCCCAAACCTATTCACTCCAGACCCTGCCAAGATGGACATTTATACATAATAATGGGTGTAGGCTATTTGATTATGATTGTTCAAGGGCATAAGCCTATATAGAACAGATCTGTATACTCGCGAACACTGACAGCAGGCAAACAATCCTCCGCCTGACATCGGTCCGTCACCGTGTGTCAGGAGCGAATTGAGTTCGTGGTATACAACGCTTTTATTAACTTTTTTTTTTAGTGTTATCGGCATATCATACTTTTATTTGGTCATTCATCCATCTAGAGTAGGCCTAATCAATTCGTCCGATCCTGGTACTTAGGCCTATGCGAGACGAGATGGCAGGCGAGAAAGATTTACTTTCGCTTTTACAAAGACACCCCAACATCTGTAATCCTCATGAAAACAATGTATTTAAGCTTTAAATAAATTAGAGATGGTTCAGTTAGATATTTATTTATTTATTTATTTTGTTTGTTATTGAAAATACATTTTTGTGATTATTTTGCGGTGAAATGGCAAATTATGCAGGATCGCAAAAAAATGCGACATTTTTTTGGATTTTGCATTGTATTCAGCGATCGCGGAATCGCAAAAAACTGGAGGGACTGATATACACAGCGGGTCCCCTTACAGTGAATTCGCCATTTTGCGCCGGCATGTTTCTACAGTAGCCCTAAACAGACAAACTGCTCTACAGAGAGCTAGCTTCTCTTTGCTGTCTCAGACAATGACATCTTTGTCCTGTGTCGGCCACTGTAGCTTCTCTATGCTTCAAAAGGGAGCGGTGAATGATAGACAGTTACAACCGCTAGATGCCACTAAAATTTTGCCAGTGCACATTTGGTTAATATTTTAAAATGGTAAAATAATATAATTAATTATTAAAAATAAAATAATAAAGAATTCAGGATGGTGATCCACAGGTTTGTGTTCTTAAATTGAATTATGGCCTTTTGATGTGTTTTTCAGTCATGGGACCTGGTGCAGCAGACTCAAAACTACCTGAAACTGCTGCTACACATTATCAATTCTGATGGTAAACTACTATACTACACACGTCCTCACCAAACTGTACAACAGGTTTTACTTGTCTGTATTGTTTTGGATAACTGTTTGGTGTGTTGTGTGTTTTAGATGAGAGTGGTTTACTGGTGCACTGTATATCAGGCTGGGACAGGACACCCCTCTTTGTGTCCCTACTCAGACTCTCTTTGTGGGCAGTGAGTATCAATTATTGTATCTCTCATAAGTCTGTCCTAATTTTATAACTGCATTCAGCCCACAGTGCTAACTATTTTTTCCCCCTTCCTTTCCTTACCATTGTTTGTGCTGTGGCTAATGTTAAGCAATTATTAAGTTTAAGAGTTGAATGTTTGAATTAGTTTTGCATTTTCATAGGATGGTGCCATTCATGCCAGTCTGGAGCCGTCTGAGATCCTTTACCTGACTATCGCATATGACTGGTTTCTTTTTGGGTTAGTCTCATTCCTATTTCACTTGCACATATGTGTCTTGGAATGTACCAATATTAAACATATAACACCACACAAGGTAACATTTCATGGTACTAAATTACTAAACTCAACCAATTAAATGCATGAACACACTGACCCTACTATTATTTAATGCACACAACTAACACTGCAAGGAATTCTAATATGTCTGGGGAGAGTAATTCTTTAACATTCCCATTCATCTTTTGGCAGTTGTTTGACAGGCACATGCAGCCCAGGAAGTATGTGACCTGCAGTCTGCCATGTGACTGACTAAATTGTGTGTTAACTATAAAGCAGCTTTATGACATTAATTTGTAAGAACCCCAAAAAGCTTGACAGCACCATGTGTTCCCTTTAGTTAAGTTTAAATGTGGTGGGGTTTTTTTATTTGTAGAAAAAAAAGCAGTTGTCCATTTGCAAGCAATAATCACAAAACATCAAGTAATGTTAACCACATATACATGTATATCTGATTTTCACATTTTGTTCAACAACATGAATATGAACATTTGTGCTACAGTATGTCTGAAGAGTGAATAAAAAGAAAATATTTATGTATGAACATCATTAGATGTGAAATAAAATCTAAGAATATTCTCACAGATGTTTATTTTTTTGTCCTTTTCACTAGTCATATGTTGCCTGACCGGCTCTCTAAGGGGGAGGAGGTGAGACTTCACCTATTTTATACCTACTTTTGAATGGAATAGAGTTTATGTGATTTAGATAATTATGGTAATTATGGTTTGGTGTGCACCTTCCAGACATTGTTCATGTGGGAGAATTGTGTAGACGTATTAGACGATGATTGGTTTGTTTATTGCATATAGTGTTGTTTTATAAATGTATTTTGTATGAAAGCAATTTAAGTTTTGGTATTCTCTCTCCTAGATTTTCTTTTTCTGCTTCAATTTTCTGAAGCATATTGTTTGTGAGACATTTTCAGTCAAAAAAAAACAAAGGTAAGCTATCTGACTTGATTTTGGTAACACTATTTAAAAAGAGTTAAAATATTTTATGATTTGCTGTGTGTTTGCTTGGTATTGTATTTTTGTTATTGAGTTTTTGCCATGAATATAGCCTGCTGACAGTATAGACACTAGATTCTGACAGTAAAGCGATCTGAATCTGATCTTATTTTTAAATTTCTTTTATTTGATTTGATTATCAGTTCAAACTTATTATACACCCCTTAATCCTACCTAATACCTAAACTTAAAAGCAAAAAAAAACCTGCCTTACTATATGAGTAAATTGGGAGTTCAAGGCAAAAGTCACAGTTAATAATTAATGTTTCCCATTCTAAATTGTTACCATACTTTTAAATATAAGATTTGTCTTTGTGTGTCTCACTCTATGAGTATATACTAGAAAAGTTGGTACTCTTTGAACCCAAGGCCGTAACCATGTCTTGAACATTAGGGGGACCATTTTTTTTAAATTTGTATAAAGCATAAAGACAGAATAGAACAATGAACAAAATTCTAGGTCATATTCTAGTTGGGAAATAATCATTTTTGGACTATTTGCAAGCAATATTTGGGTTTATTTTTGTCAAATATTTTACTAGTCCAAAGATTCTTCGCATTAGTGAATAAAAACATAGATTGGCTATTAACATTTGAAATCCCTGGTCTGGTGGTAAAATTATTGTAAACCGTGTCAAAGGTTCCAGGTTGTAATCCACTCTCATATAGCTTGTTTTTTTCTTTTTCTTCATTTAAATCAAAGATGGTCATCAATGATTGTATATTAAGAGCAAAATAAGAACACGTTTGTGTGTTTTTTTTGTGATTTCACCGGACAGAATAGAGTCTCTCTCCGCAACGGCATTAAAGGTGCACTATGTAGTATTTTTGCAGTAAAATATCCAAAAACCACTAGGCCGGTGTTATATATTTTGTTCAGTTGAGTACCTACAATATCCCAGAAGTTTCCAACTATGTGTAAATTGTGAGAAAATTGCTATTTAAACTAAGGACAGGGACGTTTCAGCATTGCATTTGAGGGAGTCGCCTGTCAATTGCGTCATATCTGCGTTACCCTCGGTTTCGGCTTTTATTTGGCAGGAGCGCTTTACTCTTAGCAGTGTGAACAAGTGAACGCACGGAGTAACGTCATAACATCGTTTTAAACACACTTAAATGTATCTAATATGATAAACAGAGCTACATTACCTCAAAATCATAACCGGAAGAGTGGATCTGTGCAGGCGCCCGGCGAATGTGTCCCGTCCCGTCATAATAAAAGTCCCGGTATTCGCGAGGCGGGTATTTGTTTAAAGGGGGGGTGAAATGCTGTTTCATGCATACTGAGCTTTTTACACTGTTAAAGACTTGGATTCCCATCTTAAACATAGTCAAAGTTTCAAAAACTAATGTTGGACGTTTGATAGAGTATTTCTGTGTCAAAAATACTCCTTCCGGTTTCTCACAAGTTTCGGAGAGTTTTTTCCGAGTATGGGTCTACTTGACGTTAAAAGATCGGAAGGTCCTTGTATGGGCCGTACGGGCTCTTCTCCCGGTAGGGTGCGCGCGCGTCACTGGCGCGAGAGAGGAAATGCACGCTGTAAACAGTAAACTGCTCTCAGCTGCAGATCCAGTCGTCCGTGAACACTAATGTCGGTTTTAGTCCGCGCCGCGCTCCACTTCATTCCTCCACTTTGACATTAAGGCGACTTCAACGCTTCAGCACAGCATTCCGGGAAGGCAGCGCTGCATTTGAACCGATTTAAAAGCAGAAATGCTTCAGTCGCATCGCAAAGTGGATCTCCACACTCCAAGAAGTGTGTTTTTGACGGAGCCGTCCCAGCGATAAAGGTTCGGTCCTGCTTTGGAAGCAGCCGGTAAGTAAAACTGCTTCAAATGTCTGTGCTGTGCTTATCGTCGCGTATGTAAACATCAGTAAACGACACGATCGCGTGCTTCGTCATTCAAATGCACTAATGGACTTCATTGCTGTTCTATGTAACTTATAACGTTACACTACTCTGACGTGCAAAACCGTTCTGCTTGCTACTAAGGTTTGGTCGCATACAATAGTCCATAAACCGAATCATGTCATGTTGACAGGCCTCTAAATACAGTACTTACCACAGAGACGGACGTCCTGCTGTTGCTGTTTCTTATTCAGCCTCCGAATTAGATTCTGGATCATATCTATTAGCTGAGATAGCTGAGATGGGTTTTTCTCCACACTTGAGGACGTCACCGCTTTGCGCATATGTCATTCTTTAGCTCCGCCCACACAATACGCCTCCAGGCGCTCGGTTTTTTCCGGAAAGACTCTGTACAGCCCATATTTCTTTTACAAATATAATAAAACGAAAGACTTTTCGGAGATATGAAGGATGCAATACTACTCTATAGGTACTCAAGATTGACATGAGATTGACTGAAACTGAGTGTTTCACCCCCCCTTTAACAATCGCTCCAGCAGCTGTGCTCAGCTCCACAACACTCGGTCCTGCTCTGCTTTAGACTACAGTAACGTTTATAACCGCATGCATGAACGTGATTTCTGCCCGAGTCCTATTTTCCACCAGCTGTGATGAGAAGACCACATCTCCCAAGATGCTGCGCTCACACTTTGCGTCATCAAACTACGCATTTGTTTTGAATAGGCGCTCTCCAGTGGACGGAAAGCTGCATAGTGCACCTTTAAGCGATAGATTGGCGCAATCGTACCAAAAGAGAATGTAACTACGCCTACTTTTATTTTATTGGCCATCTCAATCATTTTGACATTAACCAGCGCCGTGTAACTTTTAAACTTTTTTTAATCATCAAAATTATGCATAAAGAATCTGAGATGTTTTGGCTTAGAGCGACCTACAGATTAAGAGACCTGAAAATATGCATGCACCTTTTTTTTGGTCTGTAGTGTCATCAATGATTTGATGACAAAATTCTAGCCCTTGAGATCCACTTCTGCTCTTTTCTGCTTCAACATGTTTCAATTTGGCAAAAAAAAGCATTTTTGCCTATATTTTGCAAGTGCTTATCATAAGATTGAAATCTCTTGTGAATCCATGTCTCCAATTGTTCAAAAACAGACCTCACTGAACAACTTTGCTTTTACAGTAATGTTTATTAAAACAATCTTTTTTATTATTTTTATTATTATTTTTTGCATAATCTATTTTTGCAGGAAAAGTCTTTGGAGACACTTTAAATCCAACATCAAATACATGTTGAAATTTGAATTCGGCATATCTACAGGACTATCAGTAGTTATAGGCATTGCCTTACATTACAAAACATCTATAACAACTGGGAAAAATATACCGTTTTTACAAAGCCTTTTGCACCAGCTGGATGATGGACCAGCTCTTTCTTCCTCTAAATTTGTCTGTACCTCCAAATAAATTTTTATTTCTGTGATAATTTTTCACAACTAAATTCAAATAAAACTCCTCCCAGATTGTTTGTCTAATTGGTGTGAATTGTGAAATGTTGTATGTATTATTCCCACACAGCAAAAATTGTTTAGCAAATACATTGAAATTCCACTAATAAGGCCGTCTGTAAGCTTCACATCTTTATAGGTTTTGTGATTATATCAAATTGGTGAAAAATGTATTCTGTGCTGCTAAATTTGGAAACTAAGGTAATATTTGTTTCTCAATGCACTTCTCTTGCTGACTGTATGATTGTAATTTCCCCCATTTTTTTCCTATTTCCTATAAATTGCTTTTAACAGAAGAAAAAATTCTCAGTTCAAAGATGCTGACTTCACAGTTGATGACCTCTGCCAGTTAAGTAAGTCCTGTATCACAACATTTTGTCAGTTTTTTTAGAATATCTTTCAATTAAAATTAGTGATTTAGTGAATATTCTGACTATAATGGCCAAACAGCAGATTTACAAACCTTTATGTATATACTATGATTATAACAATTATCTAAATATCAAAAAAGAGTAGATCCTCATGCTTGTGGTTGTCCCGGCAGAATTTTTAAAAATAGACTACAGACTTTATTCTACATGGCTTGCTGTTTAATGGTCTTTTTCTTTCTTTCTTTCTTTCTTTCTTTCTTTCTTTCTTTCTTTCTTTCTTTCTTTCTTTCTTTCTTTCTTTCTTTCTTTCTTTCTTTCTTTCTTTCTTTCTTTCTTTCTTTCTTTCTTTCTTTCTTTCTTTCTTTTTCTTTCTTCAGAGTCCAGAGATCGGGGTAGTGTGACAAGTCTGAGCAGTGATTTCTCTCTCATCACAGAAGATACATCTGCTTCCAGTCTACTTGCAGAAGCTACAGACCTGATTACCACTGGACCACAGGCTTCTAGCGGGTAGGGCTTACAAAATAGGCACCTTATTGGTATGAATGCACTTACACCTGTGTAAGTCAAGTCAACTTTATTTATATAGCGCATTTTACAATGCTGATTGTTTCAAAGCAGCTTCACAGTGTTAATAGGAAAATAATGCAACGGAATTTGATTCGGCTATACAGCCGCTCTGGAGAAAACGGTGATGTCATCCAGCTAATTTCAATTATCATATAGCGACAATGTGGGCAGATCAGTAATTTTAGTTGATATAATTCATTTAGTTTAGCAATTCAATTTAATTGGATATTTAATTGAAATTTTAGGGTCTCCAACTGAGCAAGCCAAGCCACAGGTGACAGAGGCAAGGAACCAAAACTCCATCAAGTGGCATAATGGAGAAAATTAAACCTTGGGAAGTTTTGTAAGATAATTGCATGTTACTTGGAGCATCAGTCAGGTAGCCAGATGGAGACTGTGGTTACATATGGGTCTCTTGACAACCTCTGAGGAGGAGGCAGGGCGAGTATGGCCAATCATAAGATACACTATATTCCAAAAAGTTTTTTTTGGGGCCGTCTGCCTTTACATGCACATGATCTGTAATGACATCCTATTCCTATTCTCCTATTTGCCCATCAACCGTATAAATGCTAAACACCGCTGTATTCTGCGGGAAAGAGACACGTGCTCAGATGTAAATGAGAAGCACATGAACGTGTGAATGAGACGCGCTGCTGAATGAAGCGTTCAATAACAGCAGAGGGCGCTGATGAACTGCAGAATACTGAGGTTACCCCGGAAACCCCGCAAACAAAAGCAAGCCCTAGTGAAGTTTTTAAAACAGCCATTCGTTTTTTATCTCAATGTTGTTCATCACAGCACCAAATTAATAATTAGACTTAATAGGCTATTTATTTTCAAACTTAAACATTTTTATGTTTTAATCTGGACTACAACATGCCCTAATGATTATAATTTTTGTATTATTTGTCATTGTTCAGTAAAACTTTGAGACATACGACTTCATTAGTTAACATGTTAATTCATTATTACCAAACTGACAATGAAAAATACTTATAAAGAATTAATTATTATTAATTAAGGAATGTTAATTTCTTAGTTACTGTTTAATAACATTAAAATCAAAATCAAAAGAACTTTAATGAACTTAAGATACAACTAACAATGATCAGTATTTCTTAACCAACATTACCAAAAACATAATACTTTATGTAACAAATGTAGCTACTGCTCAATCTTAGTTAATGCATTAAATAATGAGACCGTATTGTATTTTGTTACCTGTTGTTCTTTATAGCCTAATTCTTTTGCACTTTAATCTGTTTGAAAATTTTACTTTTACACCTCTGAAAAAAATTAAGAGACCTTAATTTTTTTCCAGAGCTTTATATATATTTTTGGTGCATTGTATTATTGTATTTAAACATTCAGTTATTTTTGTTATTACAAAAATAGTTCTTAAAGCTGTTATGCTATGACAACACTTTTTTTGCAACTTATTTCAATATTGTGATATCGTATACCGTGATAAAAGCTTCAGCAATTAATCACAACAGAAAAATTGTTATCGGCACATGCCTAGTCCATCTGAATACCAGACAGAGAAGCATGATTGGTCACTCCAGAGAACATGCCTCCAGTGTTCTAGAGTCCAGTGGATTTACACCACTGCATCTGACGCTTTGCATTGCTCCTGGTGATGTAAGGCTTGGATGCAGCTGCTCTGCCATGGAAACCCATACCATGAAGCTCTTTACACATGTTCCTGAGCTAATCTGAAGGTCACATGAAGTTTGGAGGTCTGTAGCTATTGACTCTGCCTAAAGTTTGCAACTTCTGCGCACCATGCCTTAGCATGCGCTGACCCTGCTCTGTGATTTCATGGGGCCTACCACTTCGTGGTAGCCTGACGTGGTCATACTCAATTCTAGTCAGAATATGAGTCTGAAACTGCTTCATTGGGCTGTGATTATGGGGCGTTTCAACTGAACCAGGAAAGACATCAGTTGGATTGACCTACAACCAATCAGAGCAACGAAGCGACGCCTTGTCAAACGTCAACATAGTTCAACTGCACTGTGTTGCCAAGTCTGCGTTTTTTTCCCCCCGCGGGTTGTTTTCTATGTCCGCGGGTTGAAGCGACTATTATGTGATATATATAGACCCATGAGTGTGAATTTTAGCAGGCAAGCTTGCCAAAATAACACACATTTTACCCCCCAAACGCCATTTTTCCCCCAGAGAACCCCCCCCGAGAAGCTATTGTTTAGGGCTAGTAGTCGGCGGGTTTTGTTGTAAAAACTTGGCAACCCTGTCTGCACGCACGCTGTAATCAGGCTGGAATACACGATCTTTGCCGGTGTTGTAATTATTTTATAATTTAATGATACACAGAGTACTTACCCAACATGATCATCATTTCTGAGAGAAATAGTGAAGGTGAATGCATATACAAACAAACTCTCCATTTAGGATTCAAAAAAATATAATCCGAGCCCCTTTGATGAAGCGCATGATTACGTTACTGTATGTGTGAATTGTCCTCTGTAGATCTGCTGCACTTTACCGTGCGCATACATATCTAGCCACAGAAAAGTGGAGAAAATGTATTAGGCGTAACCTCAGTAGTGGAGGAAAAAATGGATGCTGCATTATTATGCTAACACCTCACAAAAAGGACTAATTTGTTAACATTAGTTAATGCATTTGTTACATAAACTAACAATGAATACATTTTTGGAAAGCATTTGTTAATCTTTGTTAATGTTAGTTTGGAAAAAAAAATGTTTCATTGTTTATTAGGTCACAGTGCATTAACTGATTTTAACAACTTTTGATTTTAATAATGTATTAGTTAATGTTCACATTTTATATTTGAATACATAATTGTTTTGACAATTGCAGTTTTAAATGCTTTTGACTTATTTAGTGTTTATCACAGGAGGAAAGGCATGCCATTGTCTTCTAATTCTGTGCTTTGGACCCGACCGATCACTTCAGAGGAGCGAATACCTAATGTAATTGCTGAGGCCAGTCCTCTGGGGTCCTTCAAGTCATCAAGCTCTTCCTCATCCAACCACTCAGATCAAAATCTCTCACGGACGGGAAGTACCCCATTAGCCGTACCAGGAAGGAGGTGGGTACTTGTTAAGTTTATTTTGTAGTGCATTTGTCCGTTTTGTTTTGCTTGTAAATTGATTAATTTGTTTTGTCCTTGTTTGGAAGGAGTTATAACAATCCATTTGCGTCTTTCAGTGTACATACTTGATGATGATGATACCTTGTGATGTTTTCACAATATGGGTCTGTTCACACTTGTAGTTTCTTTTGCTTGGTTCATTTAGTCTGGACCAAAAACAAACAAACATTTATTTCTGGTCCACTTAGTGTTCAGATTGGCATTTTTATCACCGACCCGTAAGGCCTAGAGATACGTTTGCAACTTGATTGGTCGGCTTTTATGAAGTATTGCCTGTTTTGTGACTGAATTCAGTTGTATTCATATATTATTCGAAGTGCACCAGACTATCTTTTCAGCCTTCTCGGTCTGCTTGTTTAGTGCGCACCAGTGTTCGGATGGCACGGTTCACAATGAACCGCACTAATCAATCAATCTTATTTATATAGTGCTTTTACAATGACGATTGTTCCAAAGCAGCTTCACAGTGTTAAACAGGACAATATTGCAACAAAATTTGATTTGGCTGTACCGCTAACAGAGCAATCGCACCAGGGTTCATTTTAATTGAACCGAACATGTCAACTGTCTTCTTTAAAATAACTTATGTAGATTTTAGTATACCCAAAAGTGAAGAACCAATTCCTGTTCTTGACTTAGTTGAACTGTGTCAACACACACACTCTCTCAAATACCAAAAAGCAAAAATGTTATTGGACCAACCTTACTTTCTGTCTTTTATAAGTATAATTTTCTTCTTGTTCTATTAATCTTTTAATACTTTGAATGTCTTTCTCAATCTCAGACCAATAGTCGAGTATGCTCGATCAGGCTCCTCGCTATCCACAGATTATGGTAGTTGGCAGATTGTCTCAGGATGTGGGAGCATCCATGATCTTCCCCCGGTGCCCTCAGAGTCTCCTCTTCCATTCAGCTTCCAGGATGAGGGTCCCAGTGGACGAATGTAAGTCTCATACACACTCCAACTATTCCCACCTATTCACTGTATTCTTGTATTATATGCTGTTTGCCACTAAGATGATTTGCACACTATATTTTAAGTCACTTTAAGTAAGAAGGTGTTTGCAAAGATTGCAAAGAAGGTGTTTGCAAAGAAAGGTCCTCCCAAATGCATAAATGTAAATGTGAAATAATCACTTCTATATGGAACACACACCAAAGTCTATACTATCATTACTGCAGAAACAATGTTTTATATATAAAAAAAACAATCTTTCTGCAGTAATGATAGTATCACTAATTCTGTGTATGGAAACATTAATGCTGGTGTACAACTGTAAAGATACCAAAAATGAAACCGTTATGTTAATGTTTGATATTGTGAGAATTAAAATGCATGAAGATTTTGCGTACATTTTCAGCTGTTTATTTATGTGTGTGAGGAAGTTATTAAGTGAAGGGAGAGAATATGATAAATGTAGTTTCTGTGTTTTCTTCTGTTTCTAGGTGCACATTTGTACCTGAAAGGCAGGTGAGGTTGGAGGCAGTGAGGGAGTTGTTCCTTTCAGCCTATAGCTCTACAGTAGGACTCAAATCGTCATCTCCAAGCCCTTCCGGTGCTATCTCAGGCCTGCTGGAGCAGTTTGCCCGTGGGGTCGGCCTTCGCGGCACCAATGCCATTATCTGAGCCTTCCTCTGTTGCACCCATAATTTTCACTCATCTCTTTTACACACCCCTCAGGGCTTGTCATGTCATTGTTTTTCTTCTCCTACTGCACCTTGATGTGGCACCATATCTACTACATCAGGAGTATCTAATTTATTGGTGTAGCTGTACAGTAAATTCTTCATCCATTTCTTCTCCATCTCTCAGCCTCTAGGTTTTCCTCTTTTCTTGCTCTTATTCTCTCGTCTCACTTATTCCGATGCAATTACTTACTTGCAGAAAGAAAAAGTGCCAAATCTAAATACAGGGCTACTTTAAACTGACTGTTTATTTTTTTTTTTCCATAACTTTTTTGAATTTTTGTTTTCTACAGACCAAATAATGTCAATTTTGTTTAACGATTTAATTTAGATTTTAACAAGCGCTTCTTCGATTTTATTTTTCTTTACCCTTTCTGTTACTTATTTTGCATGTTGCACATTTGTACTGTAATAGGGGAGAATAGAGAGGGGTTAGTGAGATCCAGGTAAAAAAGGGAAAATTATCACCACGCTCAACAATGAAAAATTATGCTTCAAGGAACAAAAAGGTAAATGTAGTGGGGGGAGGGGTGTTTTCACACAGAAAGAGGGTCTTGCTCCCCCATTGTGCTTTTTTTATTTGAGTTGCTAACTGTCTTATACACTTAAATGAAATTATTGTAAAATTATTCTGACGAAATTATTGTAAAGACCTTAAGCCGAGTTCAAGATTTGAACTAAGCCTAAAGACTCAGCTGTTTTGTGGTATTTTTAGGAATGGCAACAGTTAATGGCAATGACAGTGGTAATGTAAGACAATGTCATTGTCATCTTTTAATTGACTTTTTTAAAATTATTATTTAATGATTGTATTATGAATTTAATTACATATTTGTTGACTAGATTATTTTTAAACTACATCAATCATTAACACAAAATATTAAAGATACATTTTATCAGAAATAGTCTTTTGAGAGTAGCAGTCCATGTCCTGCACTCACATTTTCTGAAGCCGCCAATTTGTTTTATTAGACAACTTAGTTTGTCTTGTGAATGATTTCTTTTTTGGGGAGGGGATTAACTGATTTGCCTTGGCAGTATATTACAGATACAGATATTGATTCCTGTACTCATATGAATGGCTATAAAATGGCACTTGAATTCAAGGATTAAAAACATGAAATTTGTTGTATTTTGGACATAAAACCATTGTGGCCTCTTTATCTCAGGGCCTTTTTCTGTGCCTTTTGATTTTAAGGAGATAGAATTCTGTTTTCATGCATGGCTGCATTATTTCATGCAACTTTTAGATTTTGTCTTGCTGTTTCTCTTTCTGGTCATTTACGACACAATAATGTCCTTCTGTACTGTAGCAACTTCCAGTGTTGGGCAAAATACAGACTAAACGAATTCTTCCTTGTCAGTTCATGTGTGAATTTTTTGTTTTGTTTTTTTGTTGTTGATTGAATTACACTGCACAACAGTGGCAAATATGTTGCAAGTTTAATAGGATGTAGCATCCCAGGTGTTATTTTATGAAATAATCATGGAAGGCGGGAAATGTAAAAGACATAAGTATAATACAATTGCCTACAACTCTTGACATCTTGCAATCATATTTCCAATCAACATGTTAAAAAAAATGTCTAACAACTTTTATGCAGCATGTCCCCAACTGTCCTCTTAATGTGTCTTATAGTGCACAATTTGTATGTGCTAAAGTTAGTGAAATTTTGATGAAAACTTTAGGAGGAGTTTGGCCAAAAAAAAAAAAAAAAACATCTGTCAAAACTGTTGATATACTGTTTATATATATACAGTCTTGTTCAAAATAATAGCAGTACAATGTGACTAACCAGAATAATCAAGGTTTTTAGTATATTTTTGTATTGCTACGTGGCAAACAAGTTACCAGTAGGTTCAGTAGATTGTCAGAAAACAAATGAGACCCAGCATTCATGATATGCACGCTCTTAAGGCTGTGCAATTGGGCAATTAGTTGAAAGGGGTGTGTTCAAAAAAATAGCAGTGTCTACCTTTGACTGTACAAACTCAAAACTATTTTGTACAAACATTTTTTTTTTTCTGGGATTTAGCAATCCTGTGAATCACTAAACTAATATTTAGTTGTATGACCACAGTTTTTTAAAATCTGTGTGGCATGGAGTCAACCAACTTGTGGCACCTCTCAGCTGTTATTCCACTCCATGATTCTTTAACAACATTCCACAATTCATTCACATTTCTTGGTTTTGCTTCAGAAACAGCATTTTTGATATCACCCCACAAGTTCTCAATTGGATTAAGGTCTGGAGATTGGGCTGGCCACTCCATAACATTAATTTTGTTGGTTTGGAACCAAGACTTTGCCCGTTTACGAGTGTGTTTTGGGTCATTGTCTTGTTGAAACAACCGTTTCAAGGGCATGTCCTCTTCAGCATAGGGCAACATGACCTCTTCAAGTATTTTAACATATGCAAACTGATCCATGATCCCTGGTATGCGATAAATAGGCCCAACACCATAGTAGGAGAAACATGCCCATATCATGATGCTTGCACCTCTCCATGCTTCACTGTCTTCACTGTGTACTGTGGCTTGAATTCAGAGTTTGGGGGTCGTCTCACAAACTGCCTGTGGCCCTTGGACCCAAAAAGAACAATTTTATTCTCATCAGTCCACAAAATGTTCCTCCATTTCTCTTTAGGCCAGTTGATGTGTTCTTTGGCAAATTGTAACCTCTTCTGCACATGCCTTTTTTTTAACAGAGGGACTTTGCGGGGGATTCTTGAAAATAGATTAGCTTCACACAGACGTCTTCTAACTGTCACAGTACTTACAGGTAACTCCAGACTGTCTTTGATCATCCTGGAGGTGATCATTGGCTGAGCCTTTGCCATTCTGGTTATTCTTCTATCCATTTTGATGGTTGTCTTCCGTTTTCTTCCACGTCTCTCTGGTTTTGCTCTCCATTTTAAGGCATTGGAGATCATTTTAGCTGAACAGCCTATCATTTTTTGCACCTCTTTATAGGTTTTCCCCTCTCTAATAAACTTTTTAATCAAAGTACGCTGTTCTTCTGAACAATGTCTTGAACGACCCATTTTCCTCAGCTTTCAAATGCATGTTCAACAAGTGTTGGCTTCATCCTTAAATAGGGGCCACCTGATTCACACCTGTGTCTTCACAAAATTGATGACCTCAGTGATTGAATGCCACACTGCTATTTTTTTGAACACACCCCTTTCAACTAATTCAACTAATTGCCCAATTGCACAGCCTTAAGAGCGTGCATATCATGAATGCTGGGTCTCATTTGTTTTCTGAGAATCTACTGAACTGATCTACTGTATATATATATATATATAGTCTTGTTCAAAATAATAGCAGTACAATGTGACTAACCAGAATAATCAAGGTTTTTCGTATATTTTTTATTGCTACGTGGCAAACAAGTTACCAGTAGGTTCAGTAGATTCTCAGAAAACAAATGAGACCCAGCATTCATGATATGCACGCTCTTAAGGCTGTGCAATTGGGCAATTAGTTGAATTAGTTGAAAGGGGTGTGTTCAAAAAAATAGCAGTGTGGCATTCAATCACTGAGGTCATCAATTTTGTGAAGAAACAGGTGTGAATCAGGTGGCCCCTATTTAAGGATGAAGCCAACACTTGTTGAACATGCATTTGAAAGCTGAGGAAAATGGGTTGTTCAAGACATTGTTCAGAAGAACAGCGTACTTTGATTAAAAAGTTGATTAGAGAGGGGAAAACCTATAAAGAGGTGCAAAAAATGATAGGCTGTTCAGCTAAAATGATCTCCAATGCCTTAAAATGGAGAGCAAAACCAGAGAGACGTGGAAGAAAACGGAAGACAACCATCAAAATGGATAGAAGAATAACCAGAATGGCAAAGGCTCAGCCAATGATCACCTCCAGGATGATCAAAGACAGTCTGGAGTTACCTGTAAGTACTGTGACAGTTAGAAGACGTCTGTGTGAAGCTAATCTATTTTCAAGAATCCCCCGCAAAGTCCCTCTGTTAAAAAAAAGGCATGTGCAGAAGAGGTTACAATTTGCCAAAGAACACATCAACTGGCCTAAAGAGAAATGGAGGAACATTTTGTGGACTGATGAGAGTAAAATTGTTCTTTTTGGGTCCAAGGGCCACAGGCAGTTTGTAAGACGACCCCCAAACTCTGAATTCAAGCCACAGTACACAGTGAAGACAGTGAAGCATGGAGGTGCAAGCATCATGATATGGGCTTGTTTCTCCTACTATGGTGTTGGGCCTATTTATCGCATACCAGGGATCATGGATCAATTTGCATACAGTCTTGTTCAAAATAATAGCAGTACAATGTGACTAACCAGAATAATCAAGGTTTTTAGTATATTTTTTATTGCTACGTGGCAAACAAGTTACCAGTAGGTTCAGTAGATTGTCAGAAAACAAAAAAGACCCAGCATTCATGATATGCACGCTCTTAAGGCTGTGCAATTGGGCAATTAGTTGAAAGGGGTGTGTTCAAAAAAATAGCAGTGTCTACCTTTGACTGTACAAACTCAAAACTATTTTGTACAAACATTTTTTTTTCTTCTGGGATTTAGCAATCCTGTGAATCACTAAACTAATATTTAGTTGTATGACCACAGTTTTTTTTAAACTGCTTGACATCTGTGTGGCATGGAGTCAACCAACTTGTGGCACCTCTCAGTTGTTATTCCACTCCATGATTCTTTAACAACATTCCACAATTCATTCACATTTCTTGGTTTTGCTTCAGAAACAGCATTTTTGATATCACCCCACAAGTTCTCAATTGGATTAAGGTCTGGAGATTGGGCTGGCCACTCCATAACATTAATTTTGTTGGTTTGGAACCAAGACTTTGCCCGTTTACTAGTGTGTTTTGGGTCATTGTCTTGTTGAAACAACCATTTCAAGGGCATGTCCTCTTCAGCATAGGGCAACATGACCTCTTCAAGTATTTTAACATATGCAAACTGATCCATGATCCCTGGTATGCGATAAATAGGCCCAACACCATAGTAGGAGAAACATGCCCATATCATGATGCTTGCACCTCCATGCTTCACTGTCTTCACTGTGTACTGTGGCTTGAATTCAGAGTTTGGGGGTCGTCTCACAAACTGCCTGTGGCCCTTGGACCCAAAAAGAACAATTTTACTCTCATCAGTCCACAAAATGTTCCTCCATTTCTCTTTAGGCCAGTTGATGTGTTCTTTGGCAAATTGTAACCTCTTCTGCACATGCCTTTTTTTTAACAGAGGGACTTTGCGGGGGATTCTTGAAAATAGATTAGCTTCACACAGACGTCTTCTAACTGTCACAGTACTTACAGGTAACTCCAGACTGTCTTTGATTATCCTGGAGGTGATCATTGGCTGAGCCTTTGCCATTCTGGTTATTCTTCTATCCATTTTGATGGTTGTCTTCCGTTTTCTTCCACGCCTCTCTGGTTTTGCTCTCCATTTTAAGGCATTGGAGATCATTTTAGCTGAACAGCCTATCATTTTTTTGCACCTCTTTATAGGTTTTCCCCTCTCTAATCAACTTTTTAATCAAAGTACGCTGTTCTTCTGAACAATGTCTTGAACGACCCATTTTCCTCAGTTTTCAAATGCATGTTCAACAAGTGTTGGCATTCATCCTTAAATAGGGGCCACCTGATTCTCACCTGTTTCTTCACAAAATTGATGACCTCAGTGATTGAATGCCACACTGCTATTTTTTTGAACACACCCCTTTCAACTAATTCAACTAATTGCCCAATTGCACAGCCTTAAGAGCGTGCATATCATGAATGCTGGGTCTTGTTTGTTTTCTGAGAATCTACTGAACCTACTGGTAACTTGTTTGCTACGTAGCAATAAAAAATATACGAAAAACCTTGATTATTCTGGTTAGTCACATTGTACTGCTATTATTTTGAACAAGACTGTATGTTAAAATACTTGAAGAGGTCATGTTGCCCTATGCTGAAGAGGACATGCCCTTGAAACGGTTGTTTCAACAAGACAATGACCCAAAACACACTAGTAAACGGGCAAAGTCTTGGTTCCAAACCAACAAAATTAATGTTATGGAGTGGCCAGCCCAATCTCCAGACCTTAATCCAATTGAGAACTTGTGGGGTGATATCAAAAATGCTGTTTCTGAAGCAAAAGCAAGAAATGTGAATGAATTGTGGAATGTTGTTAAAGAATCATGGAGTGGAATAACAGCTGAGAGGTGCCACAAGTTGGTTGACTCCATGCCACACAGATGTCAAGCAGTTTTAAAA
Organism: Pseudorasbora parva; assembly: GCF_024679245.1. NCBI lineage: Eukaryota > Metazoa > Chordata > Actinopteri > Cypriniformes > Gobionidae > Pseudorasbora > Pseudorasbora parva. The sequence continues at coordinate 17,922,369 of NC_090183.1, read as the reverse complement.
AACTGTGGTCATACAACTAAATATTAGTTTAGTGATTCACAGGATTGCTAAATCCCAGAAAAAAAAAATGTTTGTACAAAATAGTTTTGAGTTTGTACAGTCAAAGGTAGACACTGCTATTTTTTTGAACACACCCCTTTCAACTAATTGCCCAATTGCACAGCCTTAAGAGCGTGCATATCATGAATGCTGGGTCTTGTTTGTTTTCTGACAATTTACTGAACCTACTGGTAACTTGTTTGCCACGTAGCAATAAAAAATATACTAAAAACCTTGATTATTCTGGTTAGTCACATTGTACTGCTATTATTTTGAACAAGACTGTATATATATATATATATATATATATATATATATATATATATATATATATATATATATATATATATATATATATATATATATATATATATGTATGTGTGTGTGTATATATATGTGTATAATTTGATCATTCTTACAAAACCATTTAAAACACTGCACCACTGATTATTTAAAATATTAAACATGTAATTTAGTAATATAATAGTCTCTTTATGCACACCAAAACTCCTTTTGCTGTATAGCCTACTTTCCATGACATTGCACACTCGTACTATTGATGCGCATTCTCATGTGATTGTGTTGGATACTCTCTTCATTTAATGTGTGTGTATGTATGCATGTCCCCACATTATATTAGCCTAGTTACAACTTTTTAGTTGTGTTAGTTAAACTCTTAAGTGTTTATATTCAGCTGTAAGAATTTATGTCTGCTTTAATATCTTCTAGCCATATCTTAACAGAAAATAGTAGTACTTTATTTTCTAATCAAACATGTACATCATGTGATGAGATGCATTGTATCATTGTTACTATACCTGGGGGTAAAACTGTAACAATCTTACATCACCTTAAACATGCAAATTAGGTCATAAAAAGTAGACAAAGGAAACTTTCTCTAGCTAAAAGTTCCTACCTACTATTGGTAAGTTCACCCAAAATGCATTATTTGTTCCTTGAACCACTTTTAATAGATACTGACCACTGCTGACCAGAAACACCCCACAAGAACTGCAGTTTTGGAGATGCTCTGACCCAGTTGTCTAGCCATCACAATTTGGCCCTTGTAAAACTCACTTAAAGCTTTAATCGCTTGCTCATTTTTCCTGCTTCTTATACACGTGTTCACAAAATGTTCACTTGCTGCCTATTATATCCCACCCACTAACAAGTGCCGTGATGAAGAGATAATCAGTGTTATTCACGTTACATGGTCATAATGTTAAGCCTGATTGTTGTATATATTGCTTTTTTGGGGTGTTCTCAGTCTTCAGTAGTAAGTATCTATCAAAAGTGGTCCAAAAAGGAAAAATGTTGAACCGATGACAGGGTTGCCAAGTCTGGTGGCCAAGGCTCATTGATGCACGTGTAGGCTGGCCAGTGTGGTTTGATCAAACAGATGAGCGAGCATTAGAAGTGGACCACGGAGCAATGGAAGAAGGTGGCCTGGTCTGAGGGATCAGTTTTTTTTAATTATTATTATTATTTTACATCACGTGTATGGCCAGGTGCGTGTGTGTCGCTTACCTGGGAACACATGGCACCAGGATGCACTATGGCAAGCCGGTGGAGGCTATGTGATGCTTTGGGCAATTTTCTACTGGTGAGCCTGGGGTACTGCCATTCATGTGGATTTAAAATTTTTTTTTACCACGTACCTACCTAAGCATTGCTACAGACCATGCACACACTTTCTTCAAACAGTATTCCCGGCTGTGGCCTCTTTCAGCAGGAGAATGTGCCCTGCCACAAAGCAAAAAGGGTTCAGGAATGGTTTGAGGCGTACGAGTTTGAGGTGTTGACTTGGCTTCCAAATTCCCCATTTATCACTTACACTAGATATTGTTACATAAAGCCTCTTTACTTCTGTAAGACTGGAGAAACTGGAAAACTGGAAGAGAGGGCAACTCTCTGAGAAAACAAAGGAAATTAACATCTGAACTCTCTCTTGTGCATTTAGCATCTCCACCCAAGATGCAACCACAATGAGTCAATCTCCTTCATTAAAATTGTATTCCCTTCACCCTCATTATCTCCTCTCCACATGTTGACATGACCTGAAATTCAAATTTAAAATCTATATGGGTTAATGTGAACTAGTACTATCATTTGAAACGTCTCAGTACAAAGCTGGTACGGCTGCGTACAAAGGCCCCATTCACACAGAATTAAACCAAAAGGTAATAAAGGTTTTAAAAGTGTACAGTTTTACACTGTTACGTGTAAAATACTGGAGGCTTGATTAATGCAAATTCCCATTGTGAACTCATGTTTACATTTAAAAGGAGTTTCTGTCTTGGTCTGGTATTTAAGGGGATGTTGCAGGAACTACTGTTGCGATCCTTTACTTAGGTCACTGTCTTCTATACACTTAGTGTTATGTCATTTTAAGATGTCAGTTATCCATATTTTACTCTTTACTTCAGAGCATTTGATGTTATGTTTTGATGTATCTTTTAATTGATTAAGTAATTGGCATGATACATTTACCTGATAAATAATGAATTATTAAATTTGATTTATTCTGACTTACACTGGAATTATTAACACCGGAAATCTATGCTACTGTTAGCTAGTTGCATGTACTTAGACTGTACAGTCCCTGACAAAAGTCTTGTCGCTTGTGTACAAATTGACCTAAAGTGCCGCTGAAATATATTTCTAATCAAGATTTTTTTTTACAAGAAATGGCTCATTTTAATCCCACCAGCTTTTGTGATAATGTTTCAGTGAAAAACTAAACTTTCAAAAAGTATTCTAATATTCACAGCTTGGTAAAGCCCATTGAGTCAATTTTTGCAAAGACATAAGTGTTGTCGCCTTGTCATATGAGCTTCACCTGTGACTAATAATGGATCAATTAGGTCTCAAGTGTGTATAAAAAGAACCCCAGTACACTAGACCTTCACATCAACTGCAACTAGACCTCTGCAAACATGCCTAAGATTCACCCTGAGACTAAAGTTTTGATTATCAAGAGGCTGAAGACCAGATCCACTGCTGATGTGGCAGACACCTTCAGTGTGTCTCAGAATCAAGTACAGAGGATTAAAAAAAAGATTTGAAGAGACTGGAGACGTTTTTGACAAGCCCAGGTCAGGCAGACCCCGCAAGACAACTGCTCGAGAGGACCCATTTTCCACTGCAGCAGAGCTCCACAAGACCTGGTCACCTGAAGTCCCTGTGTCAACCAGAACAGTTTGTCGGATTCTGTCTCGAAATGGCCTCCATGGTCGAATCAGTGCCCGGAAGCCAGCACTAAACAAAAGACCATTGAAAAACCGTGTGGCATTTGCCAAGGCCCACAGCCTGCTAAAAGGATGGACGCTGGAAAAGTGGCAGAAGGTGGATTTTTCAGATGAATCTTCTGTTGAATTACACCACAGTCGCCGCAAATATTGCAGGAGACCTACTGGAGCCAGAATGGATCCGAGATTCACCCAGAAAACAGTGAAGTTTGGTGGCGGAAAAATCATGGTCTGGGGTTACATCCAGTATGGGGGTGTGCGAGAGATCTGCAGGGTGGAAGGCAACATCAATAGTCTAAAATACCAAGAAATCTTAGCTACCTCTTATATTCCCAACCATAAAAGAGGCCAAATTCTGCAGCAGGACGGTGCTCCATCGCATACTTCCATCTCCACATCAAAGTTCCTCAAGGCGAAGAAGATCAAGATGCTCCAGGATTGGCCAGCCCAGTCACCAGACATGAACATCATTGAGCATATGTGGGGTAGGATGAAAGAGGACGCATGGAAGACGAAATCAAAGAATATTGATGAACTCTGGGAGGCATGCAAGACTGTTTTCTTAGCTATTCCTGATGACTTCATCAATAAATTGTATGAGTCATTGCCAAACCGCATGGATGCAGTCCTTCAAGCTCATGGAAGTCATACAAGATATTAAATTTGAATCTCACAGCACCACAACTTAATTTGCTGACATATTTTTGTATTTGCTGTAAATTTGTTCAATTTCTGTATAGGCGACAAAACTTTTGTCTTGCCAAAATTTGACCTTTCTGTCTTGATTAAATGATAAATATTTTTTCTGTGAAAATTATTTATTTCAGTGCATTAAACATCATTTGGGAGGGTTTTAGCTTTTCATATGAGCTATTTCTAACACCAATGAATTAATTAAAAGTCAGGTTAATATCAGGTATTTCTAGAAAATAGATAAGCGACAAGACTTTTGTCAGGGACTGTAGAGGCTTATAGGCCTAATGCATTTTCCGTTTAGTGCAAGAGAGTGTTGTTAGAATCTAAATAGGGTGCCATCAAACCTCTGATTATTGTAATATTATTCTAACTACATATACATGGGAAACAACAGTATGATTATACAGAGTAACCATTAGAGGACGTTAAGTTGGTCATTCATGATAATGGTCATGGCCTCTGTTAGATAAAGTCTTGCATTAATTAAGTGTGTTCAGATCTATGGGGACTAAATAATATATTCTAGAATGAGCAAAGTGGAGTACGGCAGTCTAGAACATTAGTCAATCACCTCTGTCTAATGACCAAGACTGACGCATTTGTGATAAAGAGATCATAATCATGAGACTCAAAGTGTTATTGGAATTTGTATGAACGGGTATAATTTCAAAATAGTGGTAAATAGAATAATCAAATGTGTAGTTAAACTATTATACAACTGAGCAAATAACCAGTCGCCATTCTAATCTATATTTAAGGTCATGATAAAATAAAGTCTGTTCAAACTAAACTGGAATTAAATTACTTTGCCAGGCTGAAAAAACTAAATGCGCACAAAGTGTCTCTATACAATGATACAAAGAGTCTCTATGTGTTCGGAGTTATCTGACTTCTGTGATGCGCGAGATTGCTAACAGATGGCCGGTTTAGCCACTCTGTTTCACGGCGCTGAGCCTCATGTCCAGTGCGGTGTGTGACCTTAAGACTATGTGCCATATTAGGCCCCGATCACACAGAACGCTAGCCTGACAAGCCAGACCCACATCAAGATGGTTGGTCTGGAAACTCACCATAGACGGGGCTCAATCCGAGGGGCGGGATAAACGGTTGTCTTTCAAACTCCCTCTGCACGCGATAGGATATATAGGATAGCGCTACACCAACCGGAGCAACGAAGGTGAAACAGAGCTCGCTGACTGATTAAACATTCGCCGTATCCGGTCGGCTAAACTAGGAACACATCTTCCCGCTCTTTGTTCTTTTCTCAGAGAAAAGCTTAACTCCAAGTCTTCCAGAGTCGCGGTCAGAGCTGATTCGAAAGACCGCCGCCGTTCGCCAGTTTCTGTGTTAACTAGAAGCACGCAAACGTAACTCGGCCGTCGTCATTATGGCCCCGCCCGCCGACTCTATACATGATGTGATTGGGCCGTCCAGATTTTGAGGAACACAGCTCAGAATGGTATTGAGAGTGCCTAGACGACACTTGCGGGCAAATTAAATTTGCTGCCGCTAGGGTGCATCTAGATTTCTAGGCTAACAGAACGCGTTTTTCAGGTTCGAAAACGTGAGGCGCGCTGCACTCCCCTTTTTGGTTGGCGTTTTTTCATTCAGAAAAGAGCAGTGCCCTGGGTTTTTTTAATGTTTCTAGGCAACCCCCGAATCACCTGTACTGTCAGTCAAATCAATGTAACGGTCAACACAACGGAAGGCCCGCCTCTCCATTAATTCGACTGGACAACAGAAAATAAACACGATGACGTTGCATGCTTTTCCGCTCAGAGTTGACTTTTTTTCAACTTCACACGCTTGGAGCGCTCCTTCAAAAACGTGAGGCGCAGCAAGTGGTTTAAACGCGAGGTGCCCTGGGTGCATAAGCAGCGTGCATAACGCTCTCTGCCAACTGAAATCCATTCAAAAAAGGCGCCTCTTGCTGCAAAAGCGCGTTCTGTGTGATCTGGGCCTTACTATTCAGTAGAACGCCCCCAGCCCAGGAATACCAATCCCTTTTCAGCAGGTCAGGTCTGCCCCCAAAACTTTTCCAATTGTCTATGAACCCTATATTATACTGCGGAAACCACTTTAGTGGATGGCCCCATTTTACACTGCATGGTTTAAGTGGCTCAATCCTAATTTTTCCCTCATGTGGCACCGATCGGATATGGCATGTGAACGTGTAAGCAGGAAAAGAACACATGAATTAAGATATTCTCAAATCGGATTCAGGCTTCACTCATATGTGGTAATAAATCGTGAAATGATTCCGATACGTGCATTTGCATCTGCCATGTAAGTGGTCAAATCAGATATTCCCCAGTAAATGTGAGTTGTACGTCACTGGAAAAGGGACGGAGGCGAATGACGTCAACTCAGTGGACACAAATTGCGATCACATGCAACAAGGGTTATCCTCTTTTTTCTCCACCTTACGAGAGCAATGTTTTGCTGACCTTTAAAGATAGTGCGAAAAGCAAAACATTAAGTAATCATTTTGTGCGCTGAAATATTGCACCGTTTTACTTCCTTTTCTGGGTTTGAATGTCTTGGGCTGTTTCGCCAGTGTATAGCGTAAATGCAAATATAGGATACGAGTCGCTTTTAAACGATGATGTAAGCGGGTCAACAAAAAATCGTATATAGTCACCAAATTGGAATTGGGCATCAAGATGTGCAGTGTAAATGAAAGAAAGCCAGCCATTGAGTGACAACAGTATGGCCAGAGCATATTACAGTGTAAAACATCATAATTGCGAGTTTACACACCTCTTTAATTAGCCTGGATGCCAGCCGAACCTAGCCCCGCCCACAACATTTTTAGGTCGGGCAGTTCGGTCTGGCATCGCTCCATAAAGGAGTAATTATCTCCGAACAGAAACTGTTCGGACCAATGAAATCATCAGTGCGGGCTTTAGACGATGACGGATCGATGATAAACAGGAACGTAATCATGCACGTCAACAAAGGGGCTTGGATTATATTTACTCGAATCCTAAATGGAGAGCTTGTTTGTATCTGCATTCACCTTCACAATTTCTCTCAAAGATGATGATCATGTTGGGTAAGTACTCGGTGTATCAATAAATTCTTTTTTTTTTTTTTCAACACCGGCTAAGATCGTTTATTCCAGTGCGTGCAGACAGGGTTGCGAAGTTTTTACAACAAAATCTGCCAACTACTAGCCCTAAACAATAGCTTCTTGGGGGGTTTTCCGGGGGAAAAATGGCGTTTGGGGGTAAAATGAGTGTTATTTTGGCAAGGTTGCCTGCTAAAATTTGCACTGATGGGTCTATATATCACATAATAGTCGCTTCAACCCTTGGACATATAAAACAACCACGGAAAAAAACGCGGACTTGGCAACACAGTTGAGCTCTGTCTGTTTACATTTGACAATGCGTCGCTTCGTTGCTCTGATTGGTTGTAGGTCTATCCAGTTGAGGTTTTTCCTGGTTCAGTTGAAACGCCTCATAATCACAGCCCAATGGAGCAGTTTCAGACTCATATTCTGACTAGAATTGAGTATGACCACGTCAGGCTACTCTTTAATATTAAGGAGAGGTCAGAAATGTTTTGTACCGTGAATATGTGTCTATGTGAATAATAATCTTAGAGCATTTATGATTATTATTAACCATTACTTTTAAATTTGCTTTGATGTCAGGTGCTCTGGCTCCCAACAAATATGACTATGGTGGCTGGTGTCTCTATTTTCATGTTCCGTGTAATGGAATCGGCAATAACTAGTGCACTTTCAACAGGATTCTCAGTGGGTGTGTCACTGAGTGGGAAGAACCTGTTTGATGTTTTAATCAGAATGGAATAGCTGTGTTCACAATAACTCAGTTGCCCTCTGTGGGCTCTGCAACTGGAACCGAACAAAGTACAGGGTTCGCTAAGCTAATCGTGTCAAAAGCAGTATCTAAAGCTCTTGCATTCCTTGCATATCATGTGAATGAGGAAGCGATTGGAACTCCTTTGTGCTCTGTACACAGCTGAGTACTGCTCTGAGGCAGGGGCAGCTTACATTGTGTGAATGAGTGAGCGACTGGAACTTTTTTGTGCATTGTACATAACTGACTTCCCCTGTGGCAAGGGGTTGCTTATATCATGTGAATCAGAGAGATTGGAGCTTCTCTGTGCTCTGTATATCTTTTACCTATGTAACCATTATGCCACCTGATGGAGTTTTATTTCTTTGCCACTGTTCCCAGCCAACATGTGTATGTGGGGCCCACATGGATTAAACATGGGCTACAGGGGTACAGAGTGGGCATGGGCTCCCCATGTGGGCCTAGTTAGTTCACTAATGGAAAATGAGTACATGGATTGGAAATGGGCTACTCACTCACTGGTCTAATTCATTCAGAGTCAAAACAAGTGCAAACACAGTCAATTCCAAAGGTTGATAACATGGGTAGATAGTACACAAATATTCACCCTTGAAAATGTTTTTTTGTTATTTTGACACTTAAACACAATGAATGCGACTTCAATCTAATGAAAATCTAAAAATGCCAAGACAATAGCATTTTTACCAAATTTTCTCCCATATAAAAGTATCAAGAGCCTGTGGATACAAAAAAAGGGAAAAAAAGTTGATTTTGTGATCACAGACCAGCACCATACAGGGACCATTTTAGCTTTTATTATAAAAGTGTAAACATCGAGTGAAATATTTCCATTCTCAAATGTTTCATTTTGAATAAATCTTTAATAAATGTTTATTTAGGCATAGAACCACTAGTTTCCGAAGAGGAATGGCTGCCTGTGTTTTTTCCCCTTTTTTATTTAGTGCTAATTCAAATAACAAATGCACAAAAGATACCCAATATAGTAACACTTTAGAATACTGTTCCAAATACACTCACCTAAAGGATTATTAGGAACACCTGTTCAATTTCTCATTAATGCAATTATCTAATCAACCAATCACATGGCAGTTGCTTCAATGCATTTAGGAGTGTGGTCCTGCTCAAGACAATCTCCCGAACTCCAAACTGAATGTCAGAATGGGAAAGAAAGGTGATTTAAGCAATTTTGAGCGTGGCATGTTTGTTGGTGCCAGATGGGTCGGTCTTAGTATTTCACAATCTGCTCAATTACTGAGATTTTCACACACAACTATTTCTAGGGTTTACAAAGAATGGTGTGAAAAGGTAAAAACATACAGTATGCGGCAGTCCTGTCGGCGAAAATGCCTTGTTGATGCTAGAGGTCAGAGGAGAATGGGCCGACTGATTCGAGCTGATAGAAAAGCAACTTTGACTGAAATAACCACTCGTTATAACCGAGGTATGCAGCAAAGCATTTGTGAAGCCACAACATGCACAACCTTGAGGCAGATGGGCTACAACAGCGGAAGACCCCACCGGGTACCATTCATCTTTGTTGTACTGTCACTTAACTTTGCAAAATAATAAAAAACACGATGGCACAAGAATTCCTTGGATTATCATACTTCTTTAATCCAGACCTAACTCTCCATGTGTCTCTACCATCCTTCTTCCTACCGTCACATCTCCCCCTAGTGTTCATTCTTCGTAATAACAGTTTCAACACAACATCCCCCCAACACGTAAGATATTTTCTTCACAACCTTAATCTTATCATTTAGCAATGAAATAACAAGAACACTTTTAACAACTAGCAGATGAACCTAGATCCAGGGAAGTACAAATATTTAAAATATATATTTTTTTTTCTTCTTTGCATTAGCTTCCTGAACAGCCTCTTGCTTGAGCACAACAGTATCTTAATTATAACCGGCAACAGAACGTATAGGCAGTATATAGCCTATGTTTTATGTCTCAAAATCTTTGAGCCATGAGGGAGGTTTGCGCGTTCTTGATGGTCGTCCCTCGGCCATCTGAGAGTTCTCAGTTTCATTACAGGTGGAGGTTTCCTTCACAAGCTCAGGTGCAGGACCAGGCATCTGAACTGCTTGTGCCAGTTGCGAAGAATGCCATTTTCTTCCATCCTCTAGTAAGTAGGTATTCGGGCCCACTTGTTCCTGAATTTCAACGGAATCTGAGAATTTGCAGTGTCCCTTCGGCACATGAAAGGGCTTGCGCACTCGCACCCTGTCCCCCTTTTTGAAGATAATCAGTTTTGCGCCCCGCTTTGCATCCGTGTAGCGCTTCATCTGAGATTGTTTAAGAACAACTCGCTTGCGAAGAGCCGCTGGCTGAAGAGTACTGACAAGGGAATGAAGGGTAACGTTCAGTCTAGTTCTCATCTTCCGCCCATGGAGCAATTCAAAGGGTGAAACTCCCGTGGTGGCATGTGGGGTAGAGCGGTAAACTTGGAGAAAGTCTGTCACAGTACGCTTCCATGGCTTGGACTGAACTATAGCCGACTGTACACAGCCCTTAAGAACTCTGTTAAAGCGTTCTATGGCACCATTCGCTGCTGGATGATACACAGCCGTGCGGATTGCCGTAATGCCCCTTTCTCGCAGAAAGGTTGTGAAAGCATCCGATGTGAATTGTGGCCCATTGTCCGTGACCAACTCTACTGGGTAACCATGGCGACTAAAAACGCCGTTGAGAAAGTCAATCACAACCCCTGTGGTCACTGACGATGTAAAAGCAACTTCAGGCCATTTGGAATAGTAATCAGTTAAGGTGATAGCATACTTACAGTCCCAAACAGCAGTGTCAAATGGCCCTACAATGTCCATGCCCAATTTAATCCATGGTGCTTCCAGGAAAGGTACTGGTTGGAGGGGGGCAGTAACAGTCTGAGCCGATTTATCCAGCTTTTGACACAACTCACATGAGGAGACTTGAGTCTGGATCACTTTATCCATTCCAGGGAACCAGTACAGTTCGCGTAAACGCTGCTTTGTCCGCACGATTCCCTGGTGACCCTCGTGCGCAAGCGCTATTACCGTATGTCGCAATGTCACTGGGACTACCAGACGAGTGTCTCTAAAAATCGCCTTGTCCTTGACACTCAGTTCATTTCTTACATGATAGTAAGGCTGAAGGTCGGCATGCACAGCTTTTACAGAGACAGGCCATCCTTTTTCGATTTGAGTGCGCACAGCAGTCAGTTCAGGACACGAGGCTACAGCAGTTTTGAACTCAGATGGTGAAATTGCAGTCAAGGCAGTAGACAGTAGAGCGACAAGCTCTGGCTCCGCTGGGGTTAAAGTTCGTGACGCAAATGCCACTGTGCGTTCACTGTGATCTGAGTGCACCTGCGATAATATCGCTCCCAGACCATAATCTGATGCATCAGTGGACACAATGACAGGAAGTTCCGGATTGAACAGGGCCAGTGCTGGACTGTCCACTAAGCATTTCTTAACATCCATGAAGCTTTGCTGGGCCTCATTAGTCCATTCAAATTCAGCATCCTGGCGCAGACATGCACGCAAAGGCTCAACAAGAGTGGCATAGTTAGGTATGAACTTGTTATACCAGGACAACATACCCAGGAAGGAGCGCAGACTGGTGACATCAGTTGGGGCTGGGGCTTGCGTCATTGCTTGCAGATGTTCTCCATCAGGTTGGATACCGTTTCCATTCACCATGTGTCCAAGAAAACGCAGACATGACTGACGGAAGTTGCACTTTTTTTCATTCATCCGTAGACCAGCTTCGCTGAGACGTTTGAGCACAGCATCCAAAGCAACATCATGTTCTTGCTGTGTACATCCAAAACAGATAATGTCATCTAAGTAATTTTGGACATTGGGAATGCCTTTGAGTATTATTGACATCATTTTTTGAAATGCGGACGGAGCCGACGCGAGACCATACGGAACACGGCAGAAACGAAACAGCCCATCATGTGTGATAAAGGCCGTGAGGTCACGGCTATCTGGGTGAAGCGGCACTTGATGGTAAGCATTTTCCAGATCAATCGTTGAAAAAACTGTTGCACCTGACAAGGCAGCTAAGGTCTCGTCCATGTGTGGCAGAGGGTAAGCATCCACTATAATGGCCTTATTGGGCTCCCGCAAATCAACACACATCCTAATACCTCCCGTCTTCTTCTGTATTACCACAATCGGTGAAATCCACGGTGACGCATCCACTTTCTCTATTACACCTGTGCTAAGAAGGCGGTCTAGTTCATCAGACACAGCAGCACGTACCGATAAAGGAAGACGTCGTAGTTTTTGTCGAACAGGTTCAGCAGAGGGCAGAACTTTTACTTCATGCATGAACCCTTTCACGCAGCCTGTCGCAGGTGCTGAAGATGACAGCTGCATCACCGTTGTCAGGGAAAGAGGAGCAGGTATGTCGGAGGCTTGCGCAGAAGTGACTGTATTCCCTTTAATGCAGAGTTGGAGAGCAGATATCAAGTCCATCCCCATTATAGCGGTTCCTGAATCCACAATAAAGAAGGTGGCAGCACAACTGGTATTGTCTTTAATGACAGTAGCTGACATACAGCCGAGCACCTCAATAGGCGAGCGAGAGTATGTAACTAGTCGCGCAGTCGATGGCTGCAGGTGTGTACTTTTAAAGTTTTTCTCCTACACAGATCGAGGCAAAACTGATACTGAGGCGCCAGTATCCACAGTCAATTCTACAGTTGCAAAGGACTTTGCCGTTTGAATACCCACAGCACACTGGATCTTTTTCTGCATACTGGATCCTTGGATTAACAGCAATGTGTACTCAGGTAACTCGACTTCTCTAACAGTGTGTGTTGGAGTCGAACGACACACACGCGCAAAATGTCCTTTCTTTTTACAGTTTTTACACATTGCCCTGATCGCTGGGCCCTCTTTTGCATTAGCCAAGTGTCCACTAGAACCACAACGAAAACATGAATGTGCATGCGCAGCAGGTGCATGTGGTTTTGGAAATGTCTTTGCGATGGATGTGGTTCTTTGTTTTCGCTGTTGAGCCTTTTGTAAAATTTGAACTGCTTGCACGGGAAAGCTCCGGCTTTCTCCTATGGCCTTCGCTTGTTCTGACGCAGATTCAATTTGGGTCGCAGTTGCGATGGCTTCTGCCAATGTGAGGTTAAGTTTTAAGAGTAGTCTCTCACGAATACGGGGATCCGATACATGCTCAATCATTTGATCTCTGATCATGTCTTCTGTATTAGGAAAATCACAAGTTGCTGCCAACTGTCTAAGTGCAGCAATATAATTCACGATGGACTCGTGAGCACCTTGCACTCTTTTACGGAAATTATGTCGTTCTACCACTACATTAATGGCAGGTGTGAAATGCGTACTCAATGCAGTGATAGCAGACTCTAGTGTCTCTCCAGTCTCTGGTAAGGTATAAAAAATCCTTTGCCCTTCAGTCCCTAAGCAGTGCAGCAGCAAGGCTCTTTTCCTTTCCTCCGGCCAAGCATCACCTGTAGCTCCTACAACGAGGAGATAGTTGCGGAACATCTTGATCCACGTTGTGAACGCAATGCTGGGCTCACCTGGGCAAGGCAGAAATAAGTCTGGGAATGGAGCATTCAGTGTAGCCATCGCTGCGCAATATAGATGCAGACCACCTCGTCGCCAATTTGTTGTACTGTCACTTAACTTTGCAAAATAATAAAAAACACGATGGCACAAGAATTCCTTGGATTATCATACTTCTTTAATCCAGACCGAACTCTCCATGTGTCTCTACCATCCTTCTTCCTACCGTCACATCTCCCCCTAGTGTTCATTCTTCGTAATAACAGTTTCAACACAACAATCTTCACTACAAATAGGAAAAAGAGACTACAATTTGCACAAGCTCACCAAAACAGGACAGTTAAAGACTGGAAAAATGTTGCCTGGTCTGATGAGTCTCAATTTCTGTTAAGACATTCAGATGGTAGAGTCAAATTTGGTGTAAACAGAATGAGAACATGGATCCATCATGCCTTGTTACCACTGTACAGGCTGCTGGTGGTGTAATGGTGTGGGGATGTTTTCTTGGCACACTTTAGACCCCTTAGTGTCAATTGGGCATCGTTTAAATGCCACAACCTACCTGAGCATTGTTTCTGACCATGTCCATCCCTTTATGACAACAATGTACCCATCCTCTGATGGCTACTTCCAGCAGGATAATACACCATGTCATAAAGCTTGAATAATTTCAAATTGGTTTCTTGAACATAAAAATGAGTTCACTGACTGAAATGGCCCCCACAGTCACCAGATCTCAACCTAATAGAGCATATTTGGGATGAGGTGGAACGGGAGCTTTGTGCCCTGTATGTGAATCCCACAAATCTCCATTAACTGCAAGATGCTATCATATCAATATAAGCCAACATTTCTGATGAATGCTTTCAGCACCTTGTTGAATCAATGCCACACACAAATAGGGCAGTTCTGAAGGCGAAAGGGGGTCAAACACAGTATTAGTATGGTTTTCCTAATAATCCCTTAGGTGAGTGTATATGGGCTAGCATAGTTTCTGTTTGGGTTACCTTATTTTACTGTAATGTAATATGGGCCCCAGATATCAGCCCATGTGCAACCCCTTTGGGTCCCACATGGGTGTGTTGGCTGGGTTGCCTTTGCCTTGGCTTGCTCAGTTGGGGACAAAAATTTCAACTAAAATACCCAAATACATTTAATTACTAAACTACATTAACAATCTGCCCACATTGTCGCTATATGATAATTGAAATTAGCTGGATGGCATCACCGTTTCTCCAGAGCGGCTGTACAGCCGAATCAAATGTTAGCGACAAGGCTACTTTCCCGCCAACTTCAGGTGGGAGAGGAGAGGTTGGTTGGAGGGCTGAGGAAAATGTGCAAACTGAGCCCGCATAGCTTCCTACCAAAGTCCTTGTAGGCTGCCTGAGGGTAGAAGAACTTGTGTAGCACTACATCTGTGTGGGTGCAGCCCAGGTAGAGAGACATGTGGGAAGGTTGAGAAGGTTAGATGTGGGAGATAAAGAGGGGAACGTGGGAATTGGCCAAATCAGGCCCATCAACTAAACTTCCTATTTCATGCTGGCGCAGCTTCTGTCTCTAAGCATAATTTAAAAGATGTCACTCACTGGAATGCTGCAGAGGAATGTCAGTCCATGCCATGCCATCCTGAAGGGTGTACCTCAATGATGAGCAACAGGTGGCTTCTCGAAGACAGCATAGAAGAGTGAAGAAGAAACAGTCTGAGGCAATAGTGCTTTAGGCAATAGGTTGGGACTTGCACATTGCAGTTGTGCCATTCATCCCACGACCATCACCTCATGTTGCAGCATGATAATGCACAGCCCCATGTTGACTGATCGAAACACAATTCCTGGAAGCTGAAAACAGTTCTTGCCTGGCCAGCATACTCACCATACAAGTCACCCATTGAGCATGTTTGGGATGCTCTGGATCAGCGTATACGACAGCATGTTCTAGTTCCTGCCAATTTCCAGGCCACAATCAACAAACTGATAAACTCTATGCGAAGGAGATGTGTTGCACAGCGTGAGGCAAATGGTGGTCACACCAGATACTGACTGGTACAGTAAAACTGCACATTTTAGATTGGCATTTTATTGTGGCCAACCTAAGGCACACCAGTGCAATAATGCTGTGTAATCAGCATTTTGATATGGCTGTAAGGTGCTGTAAGGAGAAGTGCTCACTAACACAAATTTAGACAGATTTGCGAATAATAATAGAGAAATAGGCCTTTTGTATACATAGAAAAAGTCTTAGATATTTGAGTTCAGCTCATGAAAAAAGGGGGCAAAAAAAAAGTGTTATAATTTTGTTGTGTATATACACCAATCAGGCATAACATTATGACCTTACTTCACATAATGATGTAAATTACACTAATTATCTCTTCATCACGGCACCTGCTAGTGGGTGGGACATTTTAGGCAGCAAGTCAACATTTTGTCCTCAAAGTTGATGTGTTAGAAGCAGTAAAAATGGGCAATCGTAAGGATTTGAGCGGGTCTGATAAGGGGCAAATTGTGGCACCAGGATGTACTATAGCAGGAATTAGTGGGCAGAGCAGTGTAATGCTTTGGACAATGTTCTGCTTGGAAACTGTGGGTCCTGGCATCCATGTGGATGTTACTTTGACACGTACCATCTACCTTAGCATTGTTGCAGACCTTGTACAGCCTTTCATGGAAACAGTATTCCTGTTTCCAAAATATAGCTGTTTTGGCAGCAAAAGGGGGACCAAGAAAATATTAGGTCTTAATGTTAGGCATGATTGGTGTGTACCGTATTTCCTCAAATAAAAGCCTGTAGTAAATTAAACACCGGGCCTCTGATAGTGGCCGGGGCGTGGTCAGCACGAACAAATAAAGGCCGGTCTCAAATTAAGGCCAGGGGAAAAGGTGTGGATAATCTCCTAAAGGCCTTTCATTTAATGTGCATTCAAGTTCATCGTAATGTTCAGTAGGGCTGTGCCGTGCCGGCTAACCAACATCACGATGGAGCGAAACAATCCTGATGCCACGCGCCCTGATGCAAGTCTTGCCAGTGTGACACACACTAATCCTGGTCTCTTCTATAGTTAACCTAAAAACTTTGCAGGGATTGCTCTGTAAATTAAATTGAGAATATAACGGATGCATGTGCCATTTTAAATAGACTACTTTAGTCTATGAGAGATGCGACATCTGAAAATACAGTGTCAGGCAGGCTACAAATATTGATCTTCACAATGCGTGCATCTCAATCTGCTCCCTAGTTTAGTATTCAGGGCACTGATCAGTGAGTCAGTCCATTGACTTATGTCCTGATCAGTGCCCTGACTACTGAACTAGGGAGCTGATTAAAGGTCGCGTCTGTATCTGAAGGGGTCGCACATCGGATGCGCACATTATATAGCCCACGCGCAAGCTCAATTTTGAATCGACTTCTGACAGAAGAGCTGCGCAATGGGTGTATCCTGTAGCACAGGGTGAAATCAGTATGTACATTGACGATTTGAGAGAAATATAATATAAATTTAATATAATACCTTGAAATAAAAATTTAATTTACCTTGCCATAGTGAAATAATAAGAGTTACATCACATACTGTGAGTCTAAAACGCCATTGCCTCCTTCTTATGTAAATCTTGTAAATCAAAAACTCCACGGGAAAAAAAAGTGCTTCTCAACATAAACCCAACCGTGACGCAAGTGTTGGGGATCATTTATATGCAAGCCCCTGACATTTGCATGTCCAAACAAGCCGAATCTACTGATGGAAAGACACTCAAAGATAGCAAAAACGGCTCTCATGACACACGGTTGAGGTTTATTATAATCGGATACCACAACAAATCGTTCGTTTGTTCGGCCCATTTCAAGCAAGCTTCACTCAGCATCTTAAACTGAAGAAAGGGGCAATGACAACTATATTCCTGTAAGCAGTAAGTAATTTATCCACTTATTGACTAGCTGTTTAAACAATTTCTGATTAAATTGAAAGTTTCTTAGAGACCGCATTGTCTAGATGATACAAGATGCAAGTACAGTAACTAGGGATGTCAACGATTAATCGATGATCGATTAATTGTCGATAAGACATTTGATCGATAAGACTTATCGATCATCGATTAAGCAGGGTCATGCGCGTGCGTGAGGAAAAATGATGCGAGCGTACCCGAGTTCTATTTGGAACCATTTTACAGCTGGAGTTACACCTACATCATTACTGCAAGTTTGCATGTGCATTCGCAGCCTTTTGTTTTGTGCAAATGTAAGTTGTAATATTGTGTTTATTTTGTGCAGGCCTATCTTTAGCTGATTTATCTCATAAGGATGCATTTGGTTAATAATTCACGTTAGAGGTGAGCGGTAGTAAAAGCGTGGCTGTGATCAGCTTCAGCGTGCAGCTCCAACAGCACTAATAATGACTATGATTGGGACTTTCATATTACACCACATTAATGAGAACACTATTGTAGCCTAATAAAACATTGTGATTGTTAATTATTTGGGTTTATTTGCCGTGTGTTTCATTGCGTTGATCCAGGAAGAGCGCATGCACAACATGAGTCACGCATTCTGACTCGCGCATGTAACTTAGTTCACTTGTGCATTCGCATCAGATTGTGCTGAAGTAATTTGTAATATTACATTTATTTTGTGACGTTATATATGTGATCAATCATATAGGATGCGTTTCTTTCAAGCGAAATAAAACGCACTAACAAATGGCTTCAGTCAGTGATGGCTACCGGTTTTCATTCAGTGTTTCGGCTTTAGCGCATGCAGAGCAATGCATAATAACGATGATTGGGACGATCATATTATGTAACAGAAATGAGAACACTATTTTAATAAATGGTTGTAAAGTCATTGGGTTTAGGTGCCGTGTTCAGAGCGTTGTTCCTAGAGCGCGTGAACACCACGCGTCTCCCATTCTGAAGATGAATATCAGCAACTCAATTCAAGTTCACTTGTCCATTCGCATCATTTTGTGAAGATATATAATTTGTAATATTTTGTTAACTTTATATAAATCTGATTAATCTCATATAGGAAGCTTTTTGTTGAGTTAAATAACGTGCTAGCAAAGTTTCAGTGTAACCAGTGTTGATTCAACGCATCGCAGCTCGCGCAGTTCAAACAGCAACGCACGACTAATAATAACTATGTTATATAATGTCACATTACATAACATTAATGAAAACAATATTTTAATAAATCCTTTTGAATTAACTGGGTTTAGGTGACGTTTCAGCACGTTGCTCTTGCAAGTGCGTCCACAAATTCTGAATAATAGATCTGAGGCGGCGTTCATGTTGTATTACATGTTATATTTGGTTATTAAATAAGTAGCCTAATTTAATTAAATTATAAATAACATCGACTAATTTTACAATCCCATAGCCCTTTGTTTAAATAAAAATCCTTCTCATTCATTTGGTGAAGAACATGGCATTTTGAGCAGCATTGCACTTAGGCCTACTATCATGCTGTCGGCTATAAGCCACTGCTGTAGACGCATATTTCAGTATTATGGTTAACGATTAATCGATTAATTGATCGTTAATTTAAACGACGATCGATCATGGGAATTTGTGAAAATTGACATCCCTAACAGTAACAATAGGAAACTCCTATAGTGTCTAATGACAAAGGTTAATATTATTTTGTATTACAAAATACAACCGTATACCATTCACTCAATCCTTCTAGCAAACGTCACCTTTTCCACCATGTAAGTTAAAACGACAGTCAATGGAGATTGATAAAATGCATCTTGTTTATTGGTGTTTTCAGATCATCCGCTAAGAGAATGAGTATGGTTGCCAGATTGGACATGTTTAGGTAAAACACTGGATAGTATAAGGGTTTTTTTTTTCCACAGAAAAGCTCTGTTTGGGGGATTTAATTACTGAAATCTGGCAACCGCACGAACGCGAGCTCTTTCTCGTGCACAGATGATGATATGAAAACACCAATAAACAAGTAAGCTGCATTTGAAAAATCTCCATTTGAGATGTTCTGCTTAAAGTGTCATTCCGTCAGTCTGTGTTCTGTCAGGACGGTCAGGACTCACAAGCTGCTTTACTGAACTGCTGTGAGCTGCTGAAATAAGCCAATCAGAGCAGAGCTCAGAGCAGAGGGCTCACATACCCTCTATGTAGATATCAGAGAACAATTTAACATATTGTTTCAAATCATTCTAGGGCACCTTTAATGGATTGAGAAAAGTGCATGCAAACTATTGGAAGTGTGGATGAGTAATTAGTTGGGTCAGAAAAATAATGAAATTATTGTTTTTAGGTATAAAAAATGATGTAAAGAGACATAAAAAGTGCTTAAAAGTGCACAACTGTTCTTAAGAGGAAGAGCTTTTTCCCTCGCGTGCAACTATAGAAAGCACAGAGTCATTAGTTGGGTTAGAAAAATAATGAAATGATTGTTTTTTAAAGTAGAAAATAATATTTATGTAAAGAGATATAATAACCTAAAAAGTGCTTAAAACTCTTCTTTAGTGGAAGGAAGCTTTTACCCTCACATGCAACATAAAGAAAGCACAGAAAATTATTTTGGTTAGTAAAATAACAAATGGGGTGCCCTATACGCGAAGTGCGTGATACGCGTGGTGGAAGCGGCGGCACTGACGATTGCTTTAAATTTAAAACGGTTTATTTAAAGCATTTATTTTTCAAACAGAGGGAATTAGAAATACAGGCCTGCCCCTAATAAAAGCCTGCTTCAAATAAAAGCCGGTTCCCATCGGCAGTTCAGGTAAATAAAGGACCCGGTCTTTATTTGAGGAATTACGGTATATGTATTCCAATATTCGGATTGTTCTAGAAACAAACAAAAGGCTCTCTCTCTCTCTCTCTAAAAAACTGTTATATAACTCCCCTTTTAAACATTGTATAGGGCCTACATTTTAAAATCTTGCTAATTACTTACTATGTGAGCAAGCTAACGCATTATACTCCATCACGTCTGTGGTCTCAAAACTCTGGCCAGTTGATATACCTAGTAGTGCTGGGCGGTATACCGGTTCATACCGAATACCGTATATGAACGCAAACAAGGTTCTGAACGCAGCGCAACACTGTTTATAGAAGGGTCCCTTTTCACTGTTGCACTGTTGTGAGAGCACAGCAGAGATCGCAAGGCTGAATCCGAATTAAATCGCCCACTGAAGCCCACATTCACTTTTCCCTACGTTATCCACTAATAGTTCACTTGAAGGAGTGAATGAAAATGAGTGTGTGAAGTGGGACAGCTGTTGTGTGTACATCGGCTGTACTTATTGCAGTGCAATGTGAGATTGAATGAGTAGGCTACACTCAACATCCACTATGGTCGCCTCCATCTTGCAAGTACATTAGCCAAAGAGGGACATACCCATAAATTCAAGCTTCGTCTTTCGCGTTTTAACACTCAATGGCACTGTGTTGAATGTGAAGAGGGCGATTGCCATGTTAATCTTGGACTAAATCGGCCACTGTTCAAATGTATTGAAAATCCTAGACCTTTTAAATATTCCTCCGCGTTTCTCCCTCGTGTTGGCAGTTTGTTGTTATATATTGTTACATTTTTTAAATACTTAGGGTGCCCTCAACTCTGTTTTTTTTTCTCTCTGTGGTCATATTTTAATATTCATGCATGTAATAAGTTGCATAATTCTGTAGTGTATTGCAAGCTCTGTATTAACTCTAGTGTGGAATTTTTCTACAATATTCACTCCTGACAGTAAAATAGTGCATTCTAGTCAATCTACTGCAGTATTTCCTCTCTCAATCAGTAGAAAATGTGGTTAACACCTGGTCATGCATAGAAACACAAATACTGTCATATACGGCGAAACCAATATAATTTAGAAAAATACCGTCATAAAAATTTTTGATCATAGAATATCAAAATCAACTGCAGCTGGTTAATCCTTTTCCCATTTACCTACTACCTAAACTCTGGAACGTTCTTCCTAGCATTCTTTGGGAAACAGAAACACTAAACTAAAAATACTTACTATGGCATATGTAGCACCCTCACTTTTACTCCATTTACCTTGAACAAACATGAACAAGACATATTAGGGTGATTCTCCAACTATGGTACTTTTTCTGTCCTTGACAGATATAAAAAAAAACTAAAAAAAACATTTCCACTTTTCTTCTTCTTTCACACTTACTACATGTGCAGGGGAACCTATAGGCCTATACTAAAAAATTCATTGTTCAATTCTGTTGTTTTATAAATAGGAGGCATTTTTATATGCGTTTTTTTCCCCTATTTTGCCTCTGTCCCTAGGCCAAACTTTGAGTCTTCAACCTCATCTAGTATATATATATATATATATATATATATATATATATATATATGTCACTTGTCTCTTGGGTTCACTGTCATTTACACACCTCTGCATGCAATCCCAGTCTCAGTGTTCTAGATTTGTATACTCATTAACTATAGTAACTGACACTCGAGAGGAAGCCACATGCCTAAATGAAAGAATGGCAGAGACAGCAGAGGTTAATACATTGGATATATATCAAGGTAAATATGAGAAATACTTACGAGATAAATACCTATGAGAAAAAGTAGGTTTATTGTATGTCATTTCTGAACCGCTCATAATTCATTCTGATGGAAACTTTTCAGGATTTATACAATTTAATCAGGTGATATTTGAGATTTTTTAATGCTAACTCTAAAATTAACCCTAACAGGCTAGTCAAACATGAAATATTAAAGTGGGAAAATGTAAGTATTTGTAAAATTTGAAGAGCTCTGTAATTCAATTGTTACTAGTAAGAATTCAATTAGAGAGCTCTCTAATCGTAATTGTTACTAGTAACAATTGAATTACAGAGCTCTATAATCCCAATTGTTACTAGTAACAATTCAATTATAGAGCTCTACAATTGTAATTGTTACTAGTAACAATTCAATTAGAGAGCTCTATAATCCCAATTGTTACTAGTAACAATTGAATTACAGAGCTCTATAATTAAAAATGAATGGAAGTCAATGGAGACATATGACTAGTAATAAATGAATTGTAGAGCTCTCTAATTGGAATTGTTACTAGTAACAATTGAATTAGAGAGCTCTATAATCATAACTGTTACTAGTAATAATACAATTAGAGAGCTCTACAATCATAATTGTTACTAGTAAAAATTGAATTATAGAGCTCTATAATTGTAATTGTTACTAGTACAAATTGAATTATAGAGCTCTTTAATTGAATTGTTACTAGTAAAAATATAATTACCACGAGTAACGCTGGAACGTTTTTATGCTGAAACGGCCTTCCATACAACTCTATTTTAAGATATCTGAATTGTACCCGCTCCTAGTCAAATCTGCGCTGTTGTGTAGGGTTGTGACGTGAGGAAATTTTCCACCAATAATCGACGAGTGACAACATTTGGATGCATATGATTAAATGTCTCCAGCAGACCCAGTCGAAAACATTTAAGAATGATTTTAAAGGTTAATAAATGTTTAAATAACATTGACATGATGCAACAACTGATTACATTGATTAGTACATTGCGTTGTGTTTACTCGTGTCATAAAGGTAATAATCCACAAGGTGGGAGTGGTGTGTTGTATTATAGCAAAAGATCTGCGATGTGATATTCTGCTGTGTTGAGTGATGAGCACCAGTGTGTTGAAAAGTTATTTTAAAATTATAACATATGTAATGTTGCACCAGAAATAAGGCCAAATGCTTAGCTTTAAATGTGTTCGTTTGGGAATAAAAACTATCACAATTTAATCCACAGCATGCACATCTCAACATTATTTATTACTTTAATATATAGCCTAGAATAAGACAACAACTTTCTTGATCTTCTCAGCATATTATATGTCACGTTTACACGTCCCAGGTACATTTTTATTTTCATACGTTTGATTTCCTTCTCTATAAAGAAGCTTAAAATGACCAAAGACGCAGGACTTTTATTATACAATTCTTAAACAAAATGGCAACGGTTTCTGCGGTAGGATTGGTTAATAAAATGTTTAAGGTGTGGCTTAGCTAAGGCATATTTGCATGCATGTTTAAGATATCTATAAAGGAGTTTTGACTAGTCAGAATGTTAATTCCAGATATCTACATTTATATTCTTCCTAGTCACAAAGCTAATTGCAGATATCTCCAAAGAAAGATCGTTCTAGTCAAAAATCAGACAGAGATATCTATAATTAAATTGCAGATATCTTTAAATGAGTTTTGACTAGGAAGAATTCCAATTCAAGATATCTTGTATTAAGTTCCCTTTCGAGAGAGGTTCCTCGTATTACGTATGGGAAAAACTCCTTTTCTCGAGAATATGAAGCAAAACTTTATAATAAAGGTATCCATGTAAAGCGCAGTGCCGCTGAACGGCCATAGCCCAGCGCGAGGAGCGCTCTGATTGGCCGGGACACGGCAACTGCAGGAACCTATGGCGAGGCGGCTGAGAGGAACGAGCCAATGGGGGGCGTTCCAAAAGCCCGCCGAAAAAAGGTGCTTATATTTGCATACAGGAGGCTATATAAAGCCCTAATTCCGCCATAGGTGTCAGATTTTATCTCCTTCAGCGATACCTTCGCTGACCTCCGGAAGAAGCAACCGCCGTCGAAAAAGCACCAGCGGAACCTGCAGCTGAGGACGACGGACTCCCTCTCCGCCTTCTCTGCCGTTCCAGCTACGCCATCCGGCGATCGTATCCTTTTTACTTCTCTTCTCCTAAAAGAGCGCGGGGCGTTGTTTCAAATGCCTCGCATTTCCTGCGGCTCTTGCAGAGCTCCTCTCCTTGGCGGCGACCGTCATGTCATCTGTGTGGCATGCCTTGGACGGGACCACGCGCAGCTCGCGCTCTCTCAGGGCGGCTGCCCCGAGTGTGATGAGATGGCGCTGCAGACCCTTCGGGCTCGCCTCGCCACCTTCGACCAGGTCCCTCCTCCTGCCGCTGGGCCGCGCCGCAAGAAACGCAGCGACCAGAGACTGCCGGAACGGTCTGGCGACTGCACGCCGGATGACTCCCCGCGTGCCTCGCCATCGCCGGTCACCTTCACCCAGGAGGAACAGCGTCCCTCTCATGCAGCGGCCTGTTCGGTTTCCTTCGGTGGCCCGTCGCCAGAGGATGATGAGGACAGCCTCTCCACAGCCGCTTCTGGTAGCGAGTGGTCAGCTTCTGTCTCGGAGCCCCCCGCTTCGACGCAGACCGCCACGAGCGCCAAATCTAATGTTGACGCGGAACTCATCCGCGTGCTCTCTAGGGCCGTGGAAGACCTCGGGCTCGAGTGGTCCCAGCCCGATGAGCCGACGCGCAGCAGATTGGACGAGTGGTTCCTGGAAAGCCGCCGCCTCTCTTCTCCTCAGAAGCCCGCGCCTTTCTTCCCTGAGGTACACGACGAGCTTACGAAGTCGCGGAAGTCGCCCTACTCTGCTCGCGCTAGATCCGCCTTTTCCCCAGCGCTCTCCATCGTCGACGGCGCTAAGGAAAAAGGCTATGAGTCTCTTCCCCCCCTCGAGGAGGCTGTCGCCGCGCACCTCTGCCCGCCCTCCTCCTCCAGAGGATGGCAGTCCAGGGCTCAGCACCCGTCCAAGCCCTGCCGCACCACTTCTGCTCTCGCTGGCCGGGCATATGCCTCCGCTGGCCAGGCTTCCGCGGCCCTTCACACCATGGCTGTCCTTCAGGTGTTCCAGGCCAGACTTCTCCGCTCCTTGGATGAGTCTGTCCCCGACTCCGAGGTTTTGAAGGACCTTCGCAGCGCGACGGACTTGGCCCTTCGCGCCACTAAAGCCACTGCACAAGCCATTGGGAAAAATATGGCTAACCTGACGGTCTTAGAGAGGCACCTTTGGCTGAATTTGACCGAGATGAAGGACGCGGATAAAGCCTCCTTCTTGGACGCCCCCATCTCCACTACCGGTCTCTTCGGCCCGTCAGTCGTGGGCTTCGCGGAGCGTTTCACAGAAGCGCAAAAGGCTTCGCAGGCTATGAGGCATTTCCTGCCTAAGCGCTCCAGCTCGTCTTCAGGCCAGGGACGCTCTCGAGGTAGACCCCCGCCTTCTCAACCCGCTAAGCCGGCAGAGCCACCTTCCCGGCCTCGCTCCTCTTCTGGACCGCGCCAACGTTCCTGCTCCGCGAACCGCAGCAGTCGGCCTGAACGCCGGGGACCTCGACCCAGGCTTGTGTTGAACCCCGAGCCTCCGAAGCCGTCCTAGCCGCAGGGATAAAAAGGAGATGGTCAGGTCTCGCCTCGGCCGGACCCCCATCTCTCCCTCCCGGTCTCCCAGTTCCCTGCACCCAGGTGACTGCCGACCTCAGTTTAGCAGCCAACGAGCCCGTTGTCAAACGCACTCGCCTGCACACAAACGCCGTTATCACGGCGACCCAAATAAATCTCAAAAAGAGCCTTTTCTCTGTAGTAAATGTGCCCACACATCAGTCTGCACTCCTACACTCATTCACCCCTCCCACCCATGCTATAAATGTCCCGGCGCCCACTCCACAGTGCACGCTGCCACACATAAGCACTACCCCCTCTATGTCTCAAGCACAAAATGGCAGCGCTACCGAGTTCCCTCTAGTAGGCGACCCTTATCCGCGCCGGCTCCAGCCGCTATCATGTCGGGCTCAGGCCTGGCAAGCCATGCCCGGGGTATCAAATTGGGTTGTGAACATAGTAAAAAGGGGCTACTCGCTACAGTTCGTTCGCAGGCCCCCGCGCTTTCGCGCCGTGGTCGAGACCTCGGTGAGAAGCAGCGTCAGTCACGTGCTTCGCACCGAGATTTTGAAACAGAGAAGGGAGCGGTGGAGCCCGTTCCCCCTTCCAAAAGCGAGTCGGGCTTCTACAGCCGATACTTTCTCGTTCCGAAGAAGGACGGAGAGCTCAGGCCCATCCTAGATCTAAGGCATTTGAACAAAGCTCTAATGACTCGCTCTTTCAAAATGCTAACGGTGAAACAGATCCTCGCGCACATTCGCCCTGGGGACTGGTTTTTCACGATAGATCTGAAAGATGCGTACTTTCACGTTCAGGTAGCCCCCCACCACAGGCCATTCTTGAGATTCGCCTTCGAGGGGCAGGCTTATCAGTACACGGTCCTGCCATTCGGCTTATCCCTGGCGCCCCGCACGTTTACGAAATGTATGGACGCGGCATTAGCCCCGCTCAGGCTGAAAGGGATGCGGGTGCTCAACTACCTCGACGACTGGCTAGTGATAGCCCAGTCTCGAGCAGAACTACTAACACACAGATCCTGGCTCCTCAACCATTTAGACTGTTTGGGTCTCAGGATCAATATCGCCAAGAGCTCGATGTCACCCACTCAAAAGATATCTTTTCTGGGCATTGTTCTAGACTCGAGACTCATGAACGCGCGGCTAACGACACAGCGCGCGCTATCCGTCCAGAACATGGCGACTTCATTCAAAGCCGGAACTCGCGTTCCCCTGAAACACTTTCAGAGAATGCTCGGCCTTATGGCCTCGGCATCGTCAGTGCTCAGGCTGGGACTGCTACACATGCGCCCCCTCCAGCGTTGGCTACGCGCCCGTGTCCCTCCTTATGCATGGAAATGGGGCCGTTTTCCCGTCAAAGTGAGCCACAGCGTTGTCAAAACTTTGGCTCCTTGGACGAGGACAGAGTGGTATCGGAGGGGCGTGCTTATGGGCACGGTTACGAAGTTGAAAGTGGTCTCGAAAGATGCCTCCACTCGGGGGTGGGGAGCCCTGCACGAGGGCAAGCCGATCTCTGGCCTGTGGGCAGAAACAGAAGAGCGGCTGCACATAAACTGTCTAGAGATGAAAGCGGTCGCCTTATCGCTGAGAGCTTTCCTTCCACATATAAAGAACCACCACGTCTTGGTTCGTTCAGACAACATGTCGGTGGTAGCGTACATAAATCGCCAGGGCGGCCTGAGATCATATTCCCTTCACCGCATGGCGAAGCATCTCCTTTTATGGGCAGAGCACAACCTGAGCTCCCTGAGGGCGGCTCACGTGCCAGGTATTCTGAATGTGGGTCCGGATATGCTATCCAGGAGAACCATTCCCCCAGGGGAAATGGTCTCTTCACCCGCAAACGGTTCTCTTAATTTGGAACACCTTCGGCAGAGCGAAGGTGGATCTCTTCGCCTCAGAGGACAACACTCACTGCCCAATATTTTTCTCCAAACGCAGGGATGCCCTGGCCCATGTCTGGCCCAGCCTCCCGCTATATGCTTTCCCCCCGATCGCGATGCTACCACAAACCATCAAGAAAATCAGGGAGACAGCATCCGCGGTGCTTTTAATAGCCCCGCTCTGGAGGAACCGAACGTGGTTCTCCGATCTGATCCAGCTGTCAGACACAGCCCCATGGCCCATTCCGCTGAGGAAAGACCTCCTCACGCAGGCGAAGGGGGGGATCTGGCATCCCAGTCCCGAACTATGGGCCCTCCACGTATGGCCCATCAACTGGTATCGGGAAACCTCTCTGACAGAGTTATGAACACTATAGCGGAAGCTAGAGCCCCCTCGACAAGGCGGCTCTATACTCTGAAGTGGTCAGTGTTTTCTAACTGGTGTGCCGTCCGAAATATCGACGCACACTCATGCGAAACAACAGAAGTGCTCGCTTTTCTCCAAGAGCTACTGGACGCGGGTTGTTCCCCCTCCACGCTCAAAGTTTATGTCGCCGCCATAGCAGCTAACCACGCTCAGGTCGCGGGACATTCACTAGGGAAAAGTGAGCTGATTGTACGTTTTCTTAAAGGGGCCAGGAGATTGAACCCCCCTCGCCCCCCCTCGGTTCCTATTTGGGACCTCGCGGTGGTTCTAGACGCTATGAAGGGTCCCCCCTTCGAGCCTCTCCAGACCGCGACCATAAAGCTTTTATCACTCAAAACCGCGTTTCTGCTGGCTCTGGCCTCGGTTAAACGTGTGAGTGACTTACACGCACTCTCAGTGAGTCCGTCCTGTCTCGAGTTCGGGCCCAACAACTCCAAAGTTGTTCTTAAACCGAGACATGGTTTTATACCCAAAGTGCTTTCTACCCCTTTTAGAGCACAGGTTATTACTCTGCTTCCTTTACCCGCATCTCAGGGTGAACAGGACGTGAATCTACTCTGCCCTGTCAGAGCTTTGAGACTGTATCTGGAGCGCTCCTCCCCCTTCAAGCAGTCGGACCAACTGTTTGTCTGCTTCGGTGGCCGCACTAAAGGTTGTGCTGTCACGAAGCAAATTCTCTCACACTGGATAGTGGACGCGATCTCGCTGGCATATGAGTCTAAAAACCTGACTTGCCCTATAGGTGTTAAAGCCCACTCCACTAGAGGCATGGCCTCATCTTGGGCTTGGTCGTGTGGCATTTCTTTGGAAGATATCTGTGCGGCGGCAGGCTGGGCCTCTCCGTCCACTTTTATCAGATTCTATAAATTGGAGGTTCCAGCTCTACAAGCAGGGCTTCTCTCCATCCAGGCTCTATCTTGACCCTGTTAAACAGATTGCCTTTAGTTTTGGCCTGTACACATCAGTCCTTAAGCACTGTTCATTTATCATAAGATCCGACTATGTCCGATCAGCCGTTCAAACGAACCGACTCTTCCGGTACTTCATCCCCCTTATAGCTGCCTCTTCGGTGTCTCGGGGGTTATTAACATGTGCTTTGGGCATACTGGGTCAGTCAGCACACACGGCGCTTTACATTGTGTTCCCATACGTAATACGAGGAACCTCTCTCGAAAGGGAACGTACTCGGTTACTTTCGTAACCTCGGTTCCCTGAGAGAGGAACGAGTATTACGTTCCGTGCCGTGTTTATGCTTCTCAGGTATCGCTTCAGTCGATCTAAAAACCTGACACCTATGGCGAAATTAGGGCTTTATATAGCCTCCTGTATGCAAATATAAGCACCTTTTTTCGGCGGGCTTTTGGAACGCCCCCCATTGGCTCGTTCCTCTCAGCCGCCTCACCATAGGTTCTTGCAGTTGCCATGGCCCGGCCAATCAGAGCGCTCCTCGCGCTGGGCTATGGCCGTTCAGCGGCACTGCGCTTTACATGGATACCTTTATTATAAAGTTTTGCTTCATATTCTCGAGAAAAGGAGTTTTTCCCATACGTAATACTCGTTCCTCTCTCTCAGGGAACCAAGGTTACGAAAGTAACCGAGTACATTTTGCCTAGACAAAAATCCAATTCAAGATATCTACAATTATAATTTGACTAGTAATAAATTATTTGCAGATATCTACAAATGTATTTTAGATATCTTTAAATTTGATGAATTAAAGATATCTTAAATGTGATTATGACTAGTCAAAAACCAGTTAGAGATATCTCTAATTATAATTTTTACTAGTAATAATTCAGTTAGAGATATCTCTAATTTAATTATGACTAGTGCAATTGTAATTTGAGATATCTCTAATTAGAATTATGCCTAGTATTAAATCAATTATAGATATCTTTAATTACAATTTCTACTAGTCAAAACTCATTTGAAGATATCTGGAAATATTTTCCAATGGAAGTCAATGGAAGAATGTGACTAGTCAAAATAGCATAGATATCTTGAATGTATATTATGACTAGTCAAATTAACATTGTAGATATCTTCAATCCATATTATGACTAGTCACAATCACATTGTAGATATCTTAATTGCAATATGGACTAGTCAAAATTGCAGAGGAGATATCTGGAACTGGAATTATGACTAGTCAAAACTGATTTATGACTAGTATGCGAAGGTGTATTTAATGCTAAAACGGCTTGCCATAATGGTTCTGCAGCTGCGACTAGAGAATAGGGATACCCAAACCATTCAACTGCGTCACTCTGAATGAATTCCCGCCTTTCACCAGAAGATGGTGTCCGTAGTCCTTCCAGCACAGCGTGGATCGAACAACAGAAGTATGACGAAGTTAAACCATACTCTCCAACGAGTCATTGTACTTAGGTGTTTGTGAGAGATAATCCAACAAACTCTTGAAAGTTGGAAGAACAAATAAACAGAAAACACATTCTTTAAATGTTTATTTTTCCACATACAAAAAATCCATATACAGAAGACCCTAAAATTATAATGAAGGATGTCAAAAAAAAATTTTTAAAAAGAAAAGAAAAACCTGGCACCCTGAACTTTACAGGAAACTGAGAAGGTCCGATTTAAAAGGACCCTTGGACTTCAGTAGTGCTAATTCAATATAGTATGGGACAGGACATTTCGGTATTCATGTCAAGGTACTATTCAATGTCACTAAAGGTTACTAAATATAGGAAGTTGGGAGGATGATGCAAAAGATGTCAAATGCATTAGAACAACAACAAAAAAAAAATCTTCTTCTGGTAGCCAGTGTATTATCAGTCTCAACTCTACAGAGATATTGTTGATGACCCTGCTTTTAAATCAAGCTCATATAAGACACCACAGGGGCAAATTGTTGATCATGAATTGACTGGTCCTTGGTAACTATGTAAATATTAGCCCTCACAGATGGCAAATGGTCTGTATGAAGTTCAGCAGTGTACTAAAAAAAGTGTATTTATTTAATGAAGAATGTCATGGGCACCTTTACAGGTAACCAAGTTAATTTCTGAATCAAAGCAAAACAAATCCCCCACCCCCCACCCCCAAAAGGCTGAATCTCTCAAATATAATTCTAACAACGTCTTAAAGATCTCATATTTACCTTATACTTAAAGTTTAGAAAGAATACAATTCTTGCAGTCACTTGATTGTGTATAAAACCATCAGTGGCAGGCAAAAGTGGATCTTTTTGGGGTTCCGTTTACATCAACTTATATAGTATATACTGACACTGTTCACATACTCCACTAGGAAAGAAGAGTTGTCATATGTGCCTTCTTAATGACAGTCTCTATTCAAACTCAATTTAAACTGACTAGCCATTTAATTTAATTTGGTTACACAAGAAAAGTAAAATTAGTAAATGTGTGTCAGAGGGAGAGCAATTTTTAAAAAATAAAAAATAAAAATGAGAACAACTGTGTATTGTTGAGATAAATTGAGATAGTAGTTGCAGACAGGTTAGTACCTGTCAGATTAAACATGAAATGTCAGTCAACATATCAAAGCTGAAGGTAACAGAGAGGGGAGATTTTAAGTAAAACCTTTTACAGTAATTTGAGTGTCAAAAAGCATCAATATTTAATTCCCAATACTGCATTTTTTTTTTGGGAATAAATGTTTGTTGACGCATTTGGAAATGAATCGGGAGAGGACCTATTTCTGAACTGCTTTGTTATAATTAATGGCAAGGTGATGTGTCTTTTAACTTCAGCATGCGAGTTTACCGCATGCCTTACATCACTGCACACTTCTTCTCCTCTGATGGGGCGTTTCCATCAACTTTTTCCATTTCCAGAATAATCCTCTTGAAAACCTCTACAGCCGTCTGTAAAATGAATGTTCTTTTAAAAAGGAGAACATATACACAAATTTCTAAACTGTACAGAAAACAAATATATGCTTATATAATCAGTCTACAAAAATGTTTTGTTAAACTAACTGTAGGCAAGAAAAAGTTCCTATTCAAGATTCAAAGGTGTTACCTGATTTTCCTTAGCAGACGACTCCATAAAAGCAGCACCCCAAGAATCAGCTAGCTTCTTGCCCTCTTCTGGTTTAATCACTCTAAATAAATAAAATAATAAAAAAAGAAATGACAGAGTGGAAATGCTTTGCCTTCAAAATGGTAGAAAACCATTTCTGAGTCTGGAAGACAATTTTGTAGTCTGAAATGTGATAAATATTTAAGAACTTCTTTTTGCTACATGTATTACAGATGAAAGCACAACAATACATTAAATCACACTGATGAGTGTTTATAAATTTAACGTTACGTTAACTTAATTACAAATTCTTTTTTTGTATTTTACCTAAATTGCACATCACTACCTTACGTTAACAGACAATACAATTAATGGTTTCTTTTCATTTGAATCTCCTGATACCAGTCATTTCAGGTCTGAAGATGTCAATGTTTTCCTATTCAATTAGGAGCAGTACTTTAATGTATAGTTTACCCAAAAATAAAAATTAGTCCATGATTTACTCAAGCTCATCCTAGGTGTATATGACATTCTTCTTACAGATGAATACAATTATGAAAATTTATATGAAAAATTGTCCTGGCTCCCAAGCTTAATAATGGCAGCCAAAAATTTGAAGCCCCCCAAAAGTGCATCCATCCATTATAATAGTAATCCACACGGCTCGGGGGGGTGGGGTTGGTAACAAAGGCCTTCTGAAGTAAACCAATGGGATTTTGTAAGAAAAAAATATCTCTATTGTCTCTATTATCACGCTAAGTAAAATATATAGCTTCCGGCGGACCACCTTCTGTTTTAATCTGAAAAAAGAATGTCATATACAACTAGGATGGCTTGAGAATGAGTACATTTTTTGGTGAACTATGCCTTTAATTATAATAATAAAAATGGGTGCCAAATACGTTCCCAAGAGAGGCTCAGAATGAACGGATTTGTAATCATTCAATTCTGTAAATAATTGAAATAGACCAGTCCCAGGCTAAATTATTAAGATAAAAAAAGGCAAATTATTGATTTTTGTGTAGTATATGCAAGCGTGTCTACTACAGACAATACATGCTAAATAACAACATTATTTTGATAACTTTTCGTCAAGAGCTTATAATGATTATATATGGCAAATGAGACAAATGCCCTTTGAACTAGGATGGGTTTGAAGTAGTTATTAGATTTAATTTAAAATGACAGAAAGGAAATATTACATGGGTAAAATTAGTATTCATCCAGCATGTCCAAATATCAAAAGATTTATTATAATGCCGCCTGTCAAAACTGAAGGGTGTGTGTATGCCCGACCGACAAGTGGTGGAGTGAAATATTGTGAATATATAGTATATGCTTACCTTTCCATGTGAAGATCTTTTTTGTTCCCAACTAGAACAGTAGGTACCCTGAGTAAACATGTAATATTTATGACCATGTTTTATGACCTTGTGTAATATTTTGACCATATGTTCAGATGAGTTTAAAAATCACACTTACTGTATCTTTCCAACCATATCAAGAAGCTTGTCATGTAGAACCTGCACAACTTCAAAACTGAAAACAGAGCGGATTATGTTTACATTTTGCTGGCCTCTAAAAAACATTCAGATCAGCATCTAGGCCCTTACAATCAGAAGGAAAATAGCCCGTATCAGAGTACAATGGTTTAAAAAAAAAATACCACATATTAATACAATATGCATTTTGCTTTAAAATGCACAATTAAACATATTTTTGGTGCCAATCCTGTTCTCGACTAGTGTTTTGCTGGCCGAATTGAAGCCTGTCTAGAACCAGCCCTGTTTCTACACAGACTTCTGCTACAGAAGTTGATACAAGGTGTAATACGTGTCGTTTATGTGACTACATAACCAGTCCAAAAACAAATATGATGTGTCAGTGTTTGTGTAAGTGCACTTCTGCATTATGTTGTTCAAGGTACCGGTAGTCATTCTTGTGCATATCTGCCGGTAAACTGTAGGTACTCTCTTCTGTACTTGCTTGAAACTGAACCGCAGATTCTTTCTATCTCATGCAATTTAATATCTTAAGACCTATACTAATGTAATGCAATGTTATTCCATTGCTCAGTGGGACTGCCATAGGGCATAAGTGGAATCGATTTTTCCAGCCTAGAACAGTTTGAGAATGGAATAGTAGTCAGTAACCTGCACCACAACCATGACAGAGTAAAATGTGTCTTGACAGAGCCAGTGCTCATGGTTTCAGCATTCTATTTGTACCTATGACAGTACATATATAGTACAGTATATGGAGGTTGTAGTGGTTACTTACAACCAAAACAGGAAATGTTTGAACAGTTTTATTTTTACTCTACTAAGTAGAGTATGTTTAAACGAAATTGATATACTACATAAAGAAATGTTTTACAGACGACAACGTTCTCAAAACTATCCCTGCTCACAAGGATTATGATTAAAGCAATGTATTATACATTAGAGCTGCGTGATTCTGGATAAATTGAGAAGCACGATTTCTGGAGATAGGAGATGTCAAATGGAGATAGCGATTCTCCAACACAACTAAACAAAATAAAATGCAAACTAGGTTCTGACAAAATGTTAATAGCTTTAGTCAGGGTAAAACAAAAACATGCTTTGGAAAATTGAGTAGCTCCGGCTGCAATGTTCTTCTGCAAGACGCATGCAGTTCTGTAGCCTGGATGCCAGCCGAACTTAGCCCCGCACACAACATTTTTAGGTCGGGCAGTACGGTTTGGCCTTGCTCCATAGAGGAGTAATTAACTCCGAACAGAAACTGTTCGGACCAATGAAATCATCAGGGCGGGCTTTAGAAGATGACGGATCGATGATAAACAGTAACTTAATCATGCGCTTCATCAAAGGGGCTTGGATTATATTTGTTCAAATCTTAAACGGAGAGCTTGTTTCTATATGCATTCACCTTCACTATTTCTCTCAGAAATGATGATCATGTTGGGTAAGTACTCTGTGTATCATTAAATTATTTTATTTTTATTTACAACACCGGCAAAGATCGTTTATTTTTAGCGCAGGTGCAGACAGGGTTGCCAAGTTTTTACAACAAAACCAGCCAACTACTAGCCCTAAACAATAGCTTCTTGGGGGGTTCTACGGAAGAAAAAAAAAATTATGCTTGGGGGGTAAAATGTGTGTTATTTTGGCAATGTTGCCTGCTAAAATTCGCACTAATGGGTCTATATATCACATTATAGTTGCTTCAAGCCGCGGACATAGAAAACAACCCGCGGGGGAAAAAAACACCCCCTTGGCGTAACGATAAGCAGTGCAATACATGCAACTTTAAAAAAAAAGATGATTTACTCTTATTTTGATCAATACTGTGTCTATAACAAAACTATTAACTTTTATCCCAGTACACTTTTATCACCGTTATTTATGCAGATTTGAACGTTGCAGTGTGATGCAACCCTACTTTCTAAGGTTAACTAAAGTCTTTGTTTTAAACAGTTTCACGTTGTACCTAAGAGAATGAGCAACACCTGTGTGTGTCCACTGGCACGTAACAGAGTGAGCATTTTCAATTCATTTCTATGGAAGTTGAGCTTAAGCTGACGCATGAGCATGAAGCTCAACTTCCATAGAAATGAATTGAAAACGCTCGCTCTGCTTCACGCTAGTGGACACCTGTCATTAACATGAGCAGTGGCAAAATACACGTTGTTCACGCTCCGCTGCTGCTTGCTTTTTTGACACAGGCATAAAAGACATAGCAGAATCATGGTCATTTATAAATAAGATTGAGTGGGTGTATGAATAGAGATTGTGATCTTTCAACTATTAATCATGCAGCTCTATTATGCATGCCAGGCCAGTAGTTGGCAATACCATTTTTTAAAGAAACACTATGTGCCTGTAGCCTAGAAATCTAGACGCACCCTAGCGGCAGCAAATTTAATATGCCGCGAGTTTCATCTAGCAACTCTCAATACATGTCTGGGTTGTAAAACCAAACTCTGGTCAGGCCAATCACATTGTGTATAGAGTCGGTGGGCAGGGCTTAACATAATGATGGCCGAGCTGCGCTTGCGTGCTTCTAGTAAACACAGAAGCTGGCGAACGGCGGTCGAATCAGCTTTGACCGTGACTCTGGAAGAATTGGGAGTTAAGCTTTTCTCTGAGAAAAGAACGGCACTGAAGTCATTCTTAAAAAGGCAAGATGTGTTTGAAGTTTTGCCGACCGGATACAGCGAATGTTTTATCTATCAACGAGCTCCGCTTCACGTTGCTCTGGTTGGTTTTAGTGCTATACAATCGTGTGCAGCGGGAGTTTAAAAGACAACCGTTTTTCCCGCCCCTCGGATTGAGCCCTGTCAATGGAGAGTTTCCAGACCAAACAGCTTGACGTGGGCCTGGCTTGTCAGGCTAATGTGCCTGTAGTCTGCATGCACATCACGTCTCCTTTTTCACAAATTAGTTTTTGTAGTTGACACTAAAGCAATAACACTATAGTTTTCAAAGGTTTGCATTTTTAGGCCCCCAAAATGCAGATATTATGTAAATGAATGGCCAAAACGCATACAAAGTTTCACATTTTCTCCTTAAAGCGGTTTCGTGCAAACAGCACCTCACGTTTAATTAGTAAACTTATTCAACAGTTTAATACATATACCAAGTATAACTCGTGTCCATATCTGGTAAGATGTAAACACGTTATCGCACATTTGAAATGGCGATGACATTCATGATTATCCTTAGAGGGTTTGGTTTTACTTTTACATCTTTAGTAAGTTTGTAGAAGATCTGTTGATCAGTGTTGTAGGTTACTGCACTTCTCCTTTTCCTTCATGTGCTCCTCTATGGATCTGCTGCAAGGACTGTGCATGTGTAGTCCAAATGTTCCAGCCTAATGTCTGACTGCTTCGCCCACTTTTGTGTCTGACTGAATTCACTGCACTAATGGTTCTAGCAGGGCTGTTAATTTAAGAAATGATCAAAGAAGTTGGAAACA
Source organism: Pseudorasbora parva (assembly GCF_024679245.1). Lineage (NCBI taxonomy): Eukaryota > Metazoa > Chordata > Actinopteri > Cypriniformes > Gobionidae > Pseudorasbora > Pseudorasbora parva. The sequence goes on along the minus strand of NC_090183.1, from coordinate 17,885,531 downwards.
ACTAAAAATGATGAGTTTGAAACAGCATAAAGATGACAACCAAGTGAAAGTACAACAAATCAGTCGTAGTACACATGCTTCACATTTGTCCATACAAGCTCATGGCTAATAGAGCATACTCAAAAAGAAAAACAAAGTCAGAAAACTACAAAAAAAGATGCACACACAAAAACAACACTGGGTATATTGATGAGTCCACGAATGAAGAACAAAAACAAAACAAAAAAAAGAGTGATTACATACGCATGCAAGTTGGTTTATTTGCATTATTAACCTGTCACTTAAGAAAATAAAATGGGTCAAAATAGACCACACATTTAAACATTCCAGTGTATGAATAAACAAAACAAAAAAGAATAATAACAATGCAAGTAAGAAAAAAAACCCTGACCTTTTCATTGAAGTGACAGAGTATACCAGAACGTAACCATGAATATCCATAGAATGAGACTGGGGGAAAATGGAATACTCATCCTAAACAGAAAAGGGGAGGGGAACAACTGGTATGAAAAATGATGAAGAAAAGAAAAAGATTGATACAGAACAAATGTGTGGCGGGTCTTACCTGTCCAGCAGTGTCAACTAACTGGAGATTGAAATCCTGGCCATTCACAGACACCATTTTATTAAAAGCTTAAAAACAAACAGAAAGATATATTGATTTGGGGACATCAGAAATTTCTATGGGGACCAAATGTCATGAATTTGGGTGGAACAACGTTATAACACAATTTCCACCATGGCTGTTCAGTCACCACACAAACATAAAACTGAATGATAAAATACAATAGAATTCAGAAACGTATTAAATTAAGCTGGCGGGACTGGTATTACTAAACAATAGCAAACATTACTGATCGCTTAATGAAACACATTGGTAACACTAATAAAAAAATTCTGATTGTTCCTTAAACAAACATTTTTATTTTTTATAATAATCCCAATCTGAAAATAAGTAATCATCTGTATTTTGTAATAATGTTTGTTAATGAATAATTAATGTTAACACGTAATGCACACTAAACCTGCATAAACATTAAAATAAACGAAAAAGGCATACATTGCACTAAATCTAAAAAAAAAAAAAAAGTAAGAAGAAAAAGCAAAACAATAAAAAAAGAAACGAATAACACAAACCTGGTTATAATATGTTGTACTATAGATTAGATATCAGACACCATCCCCCCCTCACACACACACACACACACACACACACACACACACACACACACACACACACACACACACACACACACACACACACACACACACACACACACACACACACACACACACACACACACACACACACACACACACACACACACACACACACGTTCCCCCACATAAGTGCCAACGATTCAATGATTGATTGTGCCTTAGGCACCACACTGGCCAGAACAGGCCTAGCCCACTCTCATACTTTTGTATAATACTGTGTTTGAAGCTTCTGCATTAAACAAAACTTAAAATGTAGTCTTTAAATGAGGATCTACTAATAAATACATGTAATGTATTTGCCCATTATGGCATTTTAGAATCATGCAAAGTATTTCAGTACTCACTGTTTTCAATAGTAGGGTCGTAGGAATCTACAAATTGTCCTTCCACAAACTGTATCGTGAGGGAGGATTTTCCTGTTGTAAAATAAATCAAAATGATTATCAAATCAATGTTTAATAAAAATTGTAACAAAACACGTCACAGCTATTATAAGGGTTTTAAATTACATTAAATATTCGTATTATTTTAATAACTGTGAAAAAAAATAAAACTTAAGTAATGAAAAATTGTTGATATAGCTTCTTACTGATCAAGCCATATCATGCATGCAGATTAAGACTTTGTCTAACACAACAAATGTACATGTAATGACAATAATATTTTTTTCTTTTTAAATGGACTGAGTAACTTTATAAATTACAGATGGTGTGGAATGTGCCATCCTATTGCAACCTCTGCACAATTAAAGGTTAAGGTTTCTCAGTCATTTTCATGGATGCGTTTCTGCATTAAATATGACACTGGCTTGATACATGGCATAATGCACTGTGAAAATACACTTTTTGAATGCCAATACTGTATGATTCCATTAAGTCAACATAGTGTATGGGATAATAAAGAATAAGTGGCTTTTTCCTTGGTCCTTCTGCCGAATTTCTAAAAAAAATTTAGTGTACATTTTACTAATGAACCCATGTACTTCACATAAGGGTAATACAGAAGGACAAATCTTATTGAACTTTCTGCTCATTTCTTTTCGGCATCTCTCTGTGTTAAATAATGATAATGGAACTGATACACAGTGTGACCTTGTATCAAAGTACAAAGATTAAAACGTTTGTTCATAACGCATTTAACAATACAAAGTACTATATTATAATAACATTTATAGCATATTTTATCAATTAACCACACAGCTTCCACTAATTAATCTACTGCCATCTTGAGCAATACATTTGCAATTCCTTACTTACATTACCAGAACTTTTACATGCAGTGAGTCATGCAGTTGAACGAATAAAAAGAGAGATATAGTTTGCTGCCCTCAACTTGCAGAAAACTGGCTCCAGTCAGCAAACAACTCCGCAAGAATTGCCAATTCAGATGGCATTACATCAAATAGTATTTTAGCACTTTGAGATTTTGTTTAATATAAAATGCATTATAAATCAAATTTATTATTATTATTCTTAAATATACAAGGATTTCACAGGTCGAAGGGTGTGTAAGATAAACGTGTACATGGGTTGCTATTCATCTACAAATACACACTTTCCACTCACATTTTGAAAAAATTGTATAAAACCAAACAAGACCTTAAGCAAAATAATAAAATACTATATTGATAAAACCATTTGATTTCTATTATGGCATAGTAATTCTTCAAATTTGCCATTTCTGTAACGTTATCAGCCCTCGAATTACAACACCCTTGGGAATTATCCACACGGACAGAGCTAAAATAAATCTCGGTTCATATCGTCTCAAATGTAAAGTTAAGTTACAACAGACTGCTACCGTAACAATTGTTCAAACTTTGACAGAGAAACGCTGACTGAAATTGCAACAGCACAGCTTATTCTTTGTTATCGTACGTCAATTTCACACAACCATTAAAAATTATATTTGAAGTCCACTCATTCTGTATTATGTCAAAATTTTGACAGGGCACCACACTGTTTTCCATTCTACAGTGTAATTTTTTGCGTACCCTTGAAAATGACCTAGAATCAGCGCTTTAAATCCCTTTATGGACACAGCGCCAGCATCGACACGTTTAGCGTAGCGTAGCGTCATTTAAGGTAGAACAGAAATATCTATTTAGCAAATCGAATAATCGGTTACAAAGGAAATGCATCGCGTTACAGAGCACTTTTAAGACATGTTGACATGTTACTAGAACTACCCGATTGATGATATTCGAGTATTGGTGGGCATATCGAGTGTGAGCTGACTGATGAAGCACGTTGCTAATTCCTGCCAGCACCATGCGCTTCTCCATTATGTCGCCAAAAGCTGGTGCGCTTTTAGAAGCTTCTGTACAGCATCGACAGAAATACGCGAATTTGTAAACACGTAAACCTTAAAGTGTCTGGAAACCAGTAATCAGTTAAAATAAAATGTACGATTCAGCTGCAAGTACTCTGCTAACTTAACGACAACACAACAAATCAAATACTTCCTACTAAAATGTATAACCAAACACTCACCAACTGAACGATACCCCAATACAGCAATCTTTCTGTATTTAGGTTGAGGCATTCTTTGAAAATAACCTTTGAACGTCAAAATCAAACAACTGGATGTTAAAAAAGAAATAGTTTATCAAACATTAGAGGTCTATCACGTGATAACAACAAACTTTTCCACGCCCTCCAGAAAGATCTTCATCGTTGTTTCTATCTCATAAAGTGAACTTTTCGGTTTGTCGACGCAGTATAATCAAACAAATTTTTCGTTAGAAGTTAACATTTAAGCATACAGTGACGTCTTAAAACTTCGACGAATGACCTAAAATGCTTATTCACTGCAGTATCGTGTCTTCTTCTTCGTCTTCTTCTAGGTTTAATGGCGGTTGGCAAACTACTGTACTGGTGCATTTCCACCACCTATTGGGGTGGAGTGTGAAGAGTATATAAATAATACAAGTTATTTATTTTAAAATGTTAGAAATATAAGTCATTTATATACTTTATAAGAATTCTAGAACGTTTTAAAAATTGATTTAAAACGGTTTCAGTTATTTTCTAAGATAGATTTTCTGAGCTGGATTCAGCACATGCATCACCCTTTCGAAAGGAAAATATATTTACCAATATATTACTTGAAATATATTTTAATATATTGTAAATATATGGAATAATATATTGATGGTATTATAAAATATATTATATATTCATGTAATACATTGCAAAATATACAAATGATTGCCGCTTTCAATATATTGCAATATATTGAAAAATATAAATATTAATTCCCATATATGTGAATATATTGCCTAATGTATTGCATGACATTTTCCAATATACTGCAATATATTTTTGTTTCGTAAGGGCAAGTAAACACATTTACATTTGCCAAAATCATGCTTCCCTATTATATTCATATATTTATTGATAGCAGGGTATTCCTATTCATACATTCCTTCTACTGCCATAAACTGCTTTTCACAGCCCTTTTTACTTCCCATATGTCTGCAATGTATTTTATAAATCTTTCAGTTTTGGGAAATATAAGAACTTTAGCTGTATAACTGCTTAATTTCCATTCACTTCAACATGAGCATGTACCCATAAAAGCCAACTGTATGGATTAAACTCTTCAGTGTATTCTGTACAACAACAACAAAAAAGTTATTTCTACATATATTTTGCCCTGATAATGATTTTCCACTCAATCTGAGCTAATCACAACAGTTATCGTAAGCATGAACCAGGACCTTCTTGCTGCAAGGCAACAATGCTTACAATTGCCTAGCTTCATAGCAGTGTTGTTATGTTTTGGTCAGTGATATAGGCTACTGAAGCTCATTGTACAAGCCACCAAGCCTTTATATTGGCATTAACACGTTAATTTTAAATGTAACATTTAAAAAAAACACACAAAAAAAAACAGGATTATTGCATTTACCAGTTTGGACAGCGTATTCAGCTCCATTTGATTTCTAAACATCACATGTTCTTTGAAAAAAGTTTTGTGAAACATTTTGGTGTAGCCTATTATTGATATTGTGAAATCCATTGAAGTTAACCATGCAAATTAATAATAATATAATAATTATTTGATTTATAACAAAAAAATGAAAGAAGTGTGTGTGTGTGTGTGTGTGTGTGTGTGTGTGTGTGTGTGTGTGTGTGTGTGTGTGTGTGTGTGTGTGTGTGTGTGTGTGTGTTTGTGTGCGTGTGTCCTTGTTTATATTACATTTGTGGGGACCAAATGTCCCCAAAATAGTAAAACCTGAGTTCACCTACATTGTGGGGAACAGCGATCCCCACAATGTAAATGGATTCATAAACATACTACTCATCTACATACTACACTAGTAATCAACAACATGTATGCTTGACCCTATACCAACTAGGCTATTAAAAGAGATGCTTCCAGGGGTCATAAATCCTCTGCTTAATATTATTAATTCATCCTTTACATTAGGATATGTACCGAAAACTTTTAAGTTGGTTATAATTAAACCACTTATTAAAAAAACGCAACTTGATCCTAAAGAATTAGTCAATTACAGGCCAATCTCGAATCTACCGTTTATATCAAAATTCCTAGAAAAGGCTGTGTCTTTACAATTATGTTCCTTTTTAGAAAGAAACGGTATATGTGAGGATTTCCAGTCAGGATTTTGACAGTATCATAGTACTGAGACTGCTCTCATCAGAGTTACAAATGATTTACTCTTATCATTTGATCGTGTATGTATCTCTCTATTAGTGTTACTTGATCTTAGCGCTGTGTTCGATACTATCGATAACAATATTATTTTGAATAGACTCGAAAATTATGTTGGCATTAGTGGAATTGCATTGGCATGGTTTAAATCGTACTTATCTGACCGTTATCAGTTTGTAGCAGTAAATTAAGAGATGTCACATCGACCACAAGTTCAGTATGGAGTACCACAAGGCTCAGTGTTAGGACTGTTGCTTTTCTCCCTGTATATGCTACCACTGGGAGATATCATTAGGAAACATGCCATTAGTTTTCATTGTTATGCTGACGATACTCAGCTCTATATTTCCTCACGCCCTGACAAAACCAACACGATCTCATGGTCATGCGTATAAATAGTATGAGTGTGAAATCTTGTGGAATGGATACGCCAAAAAGAGTTTTGGCGTGCAAATGCGCAGTTTTTTGCGTGCATATGATACGTACTTTATGGTGTGCATATGACACGTTTTTGGGTAGGTTTAGGGTGGTGGGGTGGGGGGTTCGTATGTATAATACGCTATAAAGTGCGTATCATATGCACGCGCACACCAAAACTCATTTTGGCTTATACATTCCACGAGATTGCAAACTTGTACTATTTATACGCAATTTCGTGAGATTGGGCTCGACAAAACTTACCAATTCACAAGATTAAAGGAATGCATAGCTGATATAAAAATTGGATGAATAGTAATTTCCTGCAACTTAATTCAGATAAAACTGAATTTTTAATTATTGGACAGAAAAGCTACACAAGTAGCAACCTAGAATACTGTCTTACACTTGATGACTGCTCTGTCAAGCCCTCGTCGTCAGTGAGGAACCTGGGTGTGCTCTTTGATACCAATCTTTCATTTCAAAGCCACGTTTCTAGCATCTTTAAAACTGCCTTCTACCATCTTAAAAATATATCTAAATTACGGCACATTCTTTCGATGCAAAATGCTGAACAGTTAGTACATGCGTTCATGAGCTCAAGGCTAGATTATTGTAACGCTCTACTGGGTGGTTGCCCTCCTCGCTTAATAAACAAACTCCAGCTAGTCCAAAACACAGCAGCTCGAGTTTTTAATAGAACGAGGAAGTACGATCTTATTCTGTCAACACTGCACTGGCTCCCTATTAAACATCGCATACATTTTAAAATCTTGCTTATTACTTACAAAGCACTAAATGGTTTAGCTACCCAGTACTTAAGCGAACTCTTAACACATTATACTTAATCACGTCTATTGCGATCTCAAAACGCTGGCCAGCTGGTAATGCATAGAATATCTACAGGTGCTAAAAAAATTAGCATATGTGATAAAAGTTCATTATTTCCCATAATGTAATGATAAAAATTAAACTTTCATATATTTTAGATTCATTGCACACCAACGGAAATATTTCAGGTCCTTTTTTGTTTTAATACTGATGATTTTGGCATACAGCTCATGAAAACCCCAAATTCCTATCTCAAAAAATTTGCATATCATTAAGAGGTTCTCTAAACGCGCTATTAACCTAATCATCTGAATCAACTAATTAACTCTAAACACCTGCAAAAGATTCCTGAAGCTTTTAAAAATCCCAGCCTGGTTCATTACTCAAAACCGCAATCATGGCTAAGACTGCCGACCCGACCCTGTCCAGAAGGCCATTGACACACTAAGGTAAGACACAAAAAGAAATTTCTGAACGAATAGGCTGTTCCCAGAGTGCTGTATCAAGGTACCTCAGTGGGAAGTCTGTGGGAAGGAAAAAGTGTGGCAAAAAACGTTGCACAACGAAAAGAGGTGACCGGACCCTGAGGAAGATTGTGCAGAAGGACCCATTCCAGACCTTGGGGGACCTCCGGAAGCAGTGGACTGAGTCTGGAGTAGAAACATCCAGAGCCACCGTGCACAGGCATGTGCAGGAAATGGGCTACAGGTGCCGCATTCCCCAGGTCAAGCCACTTTTGGGCTACAGAGAAGCAGCACTGGACTGTTGCTCAGTGGTCCAAAGTACTTTTTTGGATGAAAGCAAATTTTGTATGGCATGTCATTCGGAAATCAAGGTGCCAGAGTCTGGAGGAAGTCTGGGGAGAAGGAAATGCCAAAATGCCTGAAGTCCAGTGTCAAGTACCCACAGTCAGTGATGGTCTGGGGTGCCATATCAGCTGCTGGTGTTGGTCCACTGTGTTTTATCAAGGGCAGGGTCAATGCAGCTAGCTATCAGGAGATTTTGGAGCACTTCATGCTTCCATCTGCTGAAAAGTTTTATGGAGATGAAGATTTCGTTTTTCAACACGATCTGGCACCTGCTCACAGTGCCAAAACCACTGGTAAATGGTTTACTGACCATGGTATTACTGTGCTCAATTGGCCTGCCAACTCGCCTGACCTGAACCCCATAGAGAATCTGTGGGAAAGTGTGAAGAGAAAGTTGAGAGACACAAGACCGAACACTCTGGATGAGCTTAAGGCCGCTATTGAAGCATCCTGGGCCTCCATAACACCTCAGCAGTGCCACAGGCTGATTGCCTCCATGCCACGCCGCATTGAAGCAGTCATTTCTGCAAAAGGATTCCCGACCAAGTATTGAATGCATAACTGAACATAATTATCTGAAGGTTGATTTTTTAAATTTATTTTTTATTTTTTGTGTGTGTATTAAAAACACTTTTCTTTTATTGGTTGGATGAAATATGCAAATTTGACTATAAAATTGTCCTATAAAAGACCTGAAATATTTCAGTTGGTGTGCAATGAATCTAAAATATATGAAAGTTTAATTTTTATCATTACATTATGGAAAATAATGAACTTTTATCACATATGCTAATTTTTTTAGAAGGACCTGTACTTTACAGACATCCCTGTAACTGGTGGGTCAAAGGTTAATCATCATTAATCCCGCAATGTTTAAAACAAGACATGTAGACCTCCTTTCAGACAATTGTATTCACAAGACTAAAAGCCTTCCTGCATTTCTGTCTGACAGGAAAGGTCTGGATACAGTTCCTGATGGGTTTCAAATCTTGGCACTCAGTATAGGGGGGAGATTCAATTATGTATTGTATTCCCTTAATGGCCTGGTCAGAGCACTGAAATGTGCACAGAGCCTACAAATCTTTGCCGCCTGCTTCTGTAAAGAAAATCTTTGAGAATTTATTCTTCAAAAGGAAACTTTCATATTTCAATTAGGCTTGGCAAAATTTATTAAAGCTGTTTAATGCAGCATTTAATGCAGTAAATAATACATTTCTTAAATGCAGCAGTTACAAAAAATCAGATACAGTTGGGATTCAGTTAACAGGGAAGCTAACATGGTAATAGCAAATTATGGACTTCTGTAGCAGCATAACAAATGGATATATGGGCATATGAAAAGACTGATCCTCAGAAGTCGTTATACACTAACAGCCCTGGGGAAAAGTAAGCATACAGTGTATATGTTCCTATATGTTACCAACATACCTCAGATGGAGTCAGTGAGGTAAGTGCATAGAGCAGACCTTGTAAAGGGTAGTTCACCCAAAAATTTAAATGATCTCATAATTGACTTACCCTCAAGCCATCCTAAGTGTATATGACATTCTTTATTCAGATGAATACAATCAGAGTTATATTTAAAAAAATCTCCTGGCTAATCTGATATGGTAAAGAAAAAGGTAGTTATGCTTTTTTGTGAGTTGAATACGGAAAGCAGTATACCAGAAGCTAGTTTTTATTTTTTTATGTATTACATATTATGAATATTTTTTCTTACAAAACCCATCCATTCGCTTCAGTAGGCCTTTTAGGATTTCTTGTATAATGGATGGGATACACTTTTTTGGACTTTTTGGGCTGCCATTATAATGCTTGGATTAGCCAGGACATTTTTTAATATAACTCATATGTCATATGCACCTGAATTAAGGGTGAGAAAATCATGGGGTAATTATCACTTTTGGGTTAATTATTTCTTTTAAGTCTGTTTGGTTGGATCACAGGGTTTAACTGAATTTTGTTCAGTTAAAATATGAGTTTTGTTAAATATATAAATGTTTGTGTTTAGGAGACAAAAAACAACAACAAACAACAACAACAACAACAACAAATTAGATCCAGGATTCTTGTCAACCTTGCTACTATTTGCCTTGTGCACAGCAACACCAGATTACTCCCAGGGCTAAAGCATTGTAACTCTAGTAGACTGTAGAGACAATCAGTATATGGTTCATACGATAGGCTTATGATGCTATTGGGAAATATACCCTAGTATGGTCAGGTTTAGGGTTACTTAAGGGAGTGGGGTTTAAGAATAGGAATCGATCAGGCTGCAGCCTTAAAGGTGAGGGTAAAAATCTAGCAGAAAGGTTGGAATTTGAAACAAAATCAGCTGTCTGCATGCATTAGTGCACCAGTTATTGTACATGTGCTGCAATGGTTGTAAATGGTAATTTTGAAAAAATATGGTATAATAGAAAAAATATATTTCATTTCTGTCACATATTTCAAAATATTGAAGATTTCTGTTTGAAATGTATTTAAAAGATTTATATAAAAAAAACTGTTTTATTTGTTTATTTGTTTTTGTTTGATTTTTTCAAACTATAATAAATAATTTACATTATTTTTTGCATCTAACGAGGTTGACCCATATTGAGTGACAGGCGAGGGCAAACACTAATTTCTCAGAAAATGGAAGAAGCAAGATGGCACCCAGACATGGGCAAAACATGTTGAACAGATTTGTTGGTTAAATGGAGGAGAGCAAGGACTCAATATGCAGGAGAAAATGGGCTCTTTATTATAAAAATCAAACAAAACAAGAAAAACAAACAACCCCGAGGGGGAAAAACAAGTCTTGACTTCTCTTGGCTTGTCTTGGAAATAGGCATGTGCCGATATCAATTTTTCTGTTGTGATTAATTGCTGAAGCTTTTATCACGGTTTACGATATTATCACGATATTGAAATAAGTTGCAAAAAAGTGTTGTCATAGCATAACAGCTTTAAGAAATATTTTTGCAATAACAAAAATAACTGAATGTTTAAATACAATAATACAATGCACCAAAAAGCTCTGGGAAAATATTAAGGTTTTAATTTTTTTCAGAGGTGTAAAAGTAAAATTTTCAAACAGATTAAAGTGCAAAAGAATTAGGCTATAAAGAACAACAGGTAACAAAATACAATACGGTCTCATTATTTAATGCATTAACTAAGATTGAGCAGTAGCTACATTTGTTACATAAAGTATTATGTTTTTGGTAATGTTGGTTAAGAAATACTGATCATTGTTAGTTGTATCTTAAGTCCATTAAAGTTCTTTTGATTTTGATTTTAATGTTATTAAACAGTAACTAAGAAATTAACATTACTTAGAATAATTAATTCTTTATAAGTATTTTTCATTGTCAGTTTGGTAATAATGAATTAACATGTTAACTAATGAAGTCGTATGTCTCAAAGTTTTACTGAACAAGAACAAATAATACAAAAATGATAATCATTAGGGCATGTTGTAGTCCAGATTAAAACATAAAAATGTTTAAGTTTGAAAATAAATAGCCTATTAAGTCTTTAAGTATTAAGTATTTGGTGCTGTGATAAACAACATTGAGATAAAAAACGAATGGCTGTTTTAAAAACTTCACCAGTCCCTCCAGGATTTCACGATATTTTTTTGTGATTTTTGCGATCAATATGACTGAATTTGTGGAGGTAATTTCGAGAAATTTGCGAAAAATTTTGCGATGTTTTTTAAAAAATAATTAAGATACCACATTTACCATATTAGGCCTATGTATTATGTTAGATGCACAATAGTCATACACAACAATAGAACAAACAAAATGGACAAATCTTGTTTATTTTGGTATCTTACAAAAAAAGGCCAATGGTGTACTATTAGCTTTAATAACATGATCGCTTAGGGTGGGAAATATCTGGGAAAAGTAAATACAGCAATAAGCAATTGCCTTAGGCTATATAAAAAGTTCTCAAATAATTAATTACGGTAATCAAGTAAACAGTCAGTAATAAAATAAGAACTAATAAACAAATGATATGAGGACAAATAACTACAATGATGAATAAATACAAAAATGCTTTTTTAAGTCGTTTTTTTATCGTTTAAGTCAGGCTACTGTTGTTTTATTTTTTTCAGTGATTGTTATTTGATAGGTAGCCTAGGTTGCTTTCACTTTAAAGATTACTGCCAGTAATACACGGACCCAATAGCCTATACTGACACACTTCCCAAACCTATTCCCTCAAGACACTGCCAAGACGGACATTTAGACACAATAATGGGTGTAGGCTATTTGGTTCTGATTGTTCAAGGGCATATAGCCCTTTTAGAACAGATCTGTATACTCGCGAACACTGACAGCCGTCAAACAATCCTCCGCCTGACATCGGTCCGTCACCGTGTGTCAGGAGCGAATTAAAGGCCATCTTTCAATTTAATTTTATAACTAATTTTATACAGAATATTGTATGAAAATGTCAATTTAAAAAGACATATATAAGAATACATATGTTTTACAACACCCACGCGCAGAAATTAAGAAAAAAAGTGCCTGTTCTAAGCTACGCTCCAAAAACCCGCCTTTTCCCAGAGAACGCGTCATATGACGCAACGACAGGCAAACATAGGCGCTGCAGCCCTGGCTCTCATTGTGGGTTTACGTAGTCTGAGAGGTGGAAACAGAAAATAGAGATTTTCGTTATCGTAATTATAGTTATAGTAGGTTTGAGTCGTCACAATGGTGAATTCTGTTGTCACAATGGTGAATCAATAAAAGATCCTTGTTACAATGACTGTATTTACATGAACAGCATATTCCCTTCCTAGCCGAAAGACTAACTGCTTTCATACACGTATTCCACAGTACATGTGAGCTCATTTACATTATGTCCGTCGGAAATACTAAGAGGTGAGTAGTATAACAGCCGACTAAGGTCGGAATTCCAGCTGTCCGGTTATGTTGTTCAGATATACGGCCCAAACGCTTGACATCTGCAGAAGCAGAACATGCGGAGCGGACACCTAGGTCTAAAAGCAGTTAATGATTAAACATCAGCTAGCAATTTCTACAAAATTTCACGATAAACTATGTTGTGTAGAAATGCACAGAATGTCTATCCCTATCTGACCGTCACAGATGTAAGCTATAGCCTACATCCTACAACATTCATTTAAAATCTGGGATCTAAATTAATTATTTTAAGACACATATTGCTGGCATAGATGGTGACAATCTACATGGATGCTTGAAAAACAACAAAGTCGACAACAATATTGCTAAATATGATTTATTAAAGATACTGCAATGTGATAAACATGGAGACAACGTTAGCCACAATTAGCTATAACGTTACCCTGTGGTCACTCACCAAAACCCCTTTCACACTGCACGTCGGACCCGCAATATTCCCGGAACATTGCCGGGTCGCCTTCTGTGTGAAAGCAACCACGTCGCTGAATTAATTACCGAACTGAACCCGGGTCGGAGACCTAAGCCCCTTTCACACTGCGATTCCGGCAAATACACGGATAATGCGACCCGGCATTTGTTCCCGGGCCGCTAGATTTGGTGCATTCACACTGCCAGCGAAATACCGTAATATGTGCGCTTTCACACACAACGCTTAACGGTCCCGGGTCGAGTTGACACGTGACATTCTGATGTGACGTATAATGGCGAGCGATCTCAGCTTCAGCGCAGATAGTAAGGAGCTCCGTGGTCTCGACTTGTGTCCAGTTTGCACACATTTCTGCTTGTTTAATTTTAGTTTCTTTTATAAACGAACACTCTCTGCGTTTAAAACACCGACTAGCTCTTCTGGCACTGCAGGGTTGTATTATTGAAAAACCAAGCTCTAGGAGTCGCACGATAACTACGTACACGTTGCGGCATTAGTTTCGGCTTTTGTTCACACAGCGCTCGTCCCGGGTCGAATACCGCAATATTACTAGGTCCCCGACCCGGGTCGAATTCGGTAATCAATGCCGGGACGTGGTTGCTTTCACACAGAAGGCGACCCGGCAATGTTCCGGGAATATTGCGGGTCGGACGTGCAGTGTGAAAGGGGCTCTAGTAACATTGCGGGGTTCGACCCGGGACGAGCGCTGTGTGAACAAAAGCCAAAACTAATGCCGCAATGTGTACGTAGTTATCCCACAACTCTATCTCTCTCCTCTGTCCATTTACCCTTCCCCTTAACTCTCCCTGACCCCTCTCTCGCCCAGGCGGCTCATAATTATACGGCAATAGCCCATCGTAAGAGTTGACATTTATCCCAACTGCAACCTCTTCGCTGTCTGACTCCATTACATAGACTGTAAAAAAATAGCTCCATTACAAAGAGACGATGTTTACCGGCCGTTGCGTCACTTCCGATCAGAGCGTTTTTCACAACGGAATAATTTTACTCACAATTTCTTTTAAAAAACTGTTTTAATGCACATTTATGATTAATTTCTTCACGCAAGTCGAGTTCCTATACTATTTATCTACACGTCCATTCACAGTGATCTTCAACTTGAAAGATGGGCTTTAAGTTCGTGGTATACAACGCTTTTATTAACTCTTTTTTTAGTGTTATCGGGCATATCATACTTTTATTTGGTCATTCATCCATCTAGAGTAGGCCTAATCAATTCGTCCGGTCCTGGCACTTAGGCCTATGCGAGACGAGATGGCAGGCGAGAAAGATTTACTTTCGCTTTTACAAAGACACACTGTGCAAGCACCCCAACATCTGTAATCCTCATGAAAACAATGTATTTAAGCTTTAAATAAATTAGAGATGGTTCAGTTAGATATTTATTTTGTTTATTTTTTTTTGTTTGTTATTGAAAATACATTTTTTGTGATTATTTTGCGGTGAAATGGCAAATTATGCAGGATCGCAAAAAAAGCGACATTTTTCTGATTTTGCATTGTATTCAGCGATTGCAGAATCGCGAAAAAACTGGAGGGACTGACTAGCGCTTACTTTTGTTTGCGGGGTTTCGGGGTAACCGCTGCATTCTGCAGTTCATCAGCGCCCTCTGCTGTTATTGAACGCTTCATTCAGCAGTGCGTCTCCTTCACACGTTCATGTGCTTCTCATTTCCATCTCAGCACGTGTCTCTTTCACGCAGAATACAGTACAGTGGTGTTGAGCATTTATAAGGTTGATGGGCAAAGTATTCTCGAGTATATTATAATTTTTTTTAAATAATTGTTAATAAATTATTATTAACAATATTTTGAAGTGCCCACGATAACAATATCGTGCATATTCATTATCTAATCGTTGCCAGTAAGTTACTGTGAATACGTTTTACAGTAAAGGTACTGTACTTCCATTTACAGTATTTTATGTATACATTCTGAAATCAAACACAGTTAAATACTGTGATTTTAGTTGTATTTACAGTAACTTGCTGGCTAATCTTTGCCAGTAAGTTACTGTGAATACATTTTACAGTAAGGGTAAGGGTCACTGTAAAATATAAAACAATTAAACACTGTGATTTTAGTTGTATTTACATACAAAAACATGCAGGAAATAAGGTGGGCGGTGTTAGCCAATCGACATGAGCACATGGGACAAGAAACACATGAACATGTGCTCACACCAAACGTGACATGAACATGCACTCACACAAAACGTGACATGAACATGCAGCTAATGAAAACTCATAAGCTGCATGTTCACACAAAACATGACAACAGGAAAGCATGCAAAAGAATGTCCAAATCCCAACACAAAACCAAAGCATGCTCAAAGCTACACGCTCACAGAAGACATGCAATATAGTAGTGTCAGGGCTCTGTCACAAAACCAAGGGGAAGCTAGACCGAAGTGACAGAACCCTGACAAGATTAGTCTGATATATTTCCTTAAAGCTGGCTTGAAACAGAAGTTGCAATAGTCTTTTCTTCCCTATTGTGGTGTATAAATGAAAGAAAGAAAAAAATAGGGCAGAACTTGATTCTGTCCATCAGGAATTGATTGGATTGTTGTCATTTGCTATTGCGATCTCATAGGACAGCAAGGAACCTGGGGGTAGTGTTTGACAACCAGCTGAGCTTATCCACACAAGGCCAAAGAATAAGGCACTACAGTAATCTAACCCAGTTGAAATGAATGCATGTATAAGCCTTTCTATGTCAGCAAAAGAGAGAAAAGCAAAGTTTCTCAGATGGTAAAAAAAAAACACAATTTTAGAGATGTGTTTTAAGAGTGCCTCAAATGTTAACTGTATATCAAAAATGACACCAAGATTCCGCACCGGCTAAATTTCTAAGCAGCAGGCTGCAGTATATTCTGACAAAATTCTGCCGCTCATGTGCTTACTCCTCAGGAACACATCACACCGGTGCTTTCATGGTTGCACTGGCTTCCTATAAATGCAAGAATTGATTCATTTAAACATACAAGGCACTGCATGAGACTGCACCAGTGTCAGATCACATCTTTTGTGATCTATTTCTTATACAGCAGCACATTCTCTCTGTTCTGCTAGCTTTCTTTTACTTCATCAGCCTTCATGTAGCCTTCAACTCAAGACCATGGGGGAAAGAACTTTGTCACTCAAAGCCTTCATGCTATATGGAATGTGTTTCCTCTTACCATCAAAAACACACCAACGTAACCTGGAACACTAAAAAGTTGATAGACACATTTATTTATTTAAAGCTGTTTTTGTTTTAATTAATTGTTGAATTGTCTTTGTTGTTATATATATATATATATATATATATATATATATATATATATATATATATATATATATATATATATATATATATATATATAGGCTATTGTGTACTACAACGTTTTTGTGGGCTTTTTGATGTAGCTTAATTTCTCTTTTGTAAGTTGCTTAGGATAAAAGCTAAATGCTTATCTGTAATCACAGATTGCCCCACCCTTCCGCCAGTAAATACGTCATCATAGAAGAGATGTTGCAAAAGGGAGGAGAAATTACTTTGATTAGCCTGATTATGAAGTGAGAAAATGATAATGTCCACAGATAAGCAAGCTATTGCAATATTCCATATTAATTGGATTTCATGGTGACTAGCAAACTCCCCCCGTTTCTTAAACTGTTCCGTCTGGCTTCCCAATAATGCGTCTCGTCTGGTTAGCAGGATATGTAAATACGTTCATTCAAGAATTCACGTTCCTATGAACTGCAGTGTTTGACTGCTAGGGTGTGTTTCCGCGCCTGACTGGACAAATGCGCATCATTTCACATCGAAGCAACAGCAGGAGCGCGGGGAAATGAGCTAGTGTCGGCTGATGAGCAATTTGTTGCGAACCGAGAAGATAAACTGAAATTAGAGGAATACACTATTTACAAAATCTGAATATAGATTACTACAGATCATTCGATTGATACTTTTTGCCATCTTACACATGCGCGGTAAATAAACGAATGAAAAGAAAACAAGTGGAGAACAAACAGTAACGTCTGTGGTAGGTTTCATTTTTTAAATTATAAATATAACCTTATGCTGATGATGAGGAAGAACATTAAAAGCGGATATGTAATTTGCTTTAAATTTCATGTTTTGGGTTTCTGCTCTATCAAAACATATTAACAGCTTATTAGATAGCATGCCTTTAAAACAAGGTTAAATAGAAGCGCATGGCGATATACCCAGCCAGTACCCTATTTGATTATGAAATCGGAACGATTTGTGTTTGAGGGCATAACGATACAGTTTCTTAACAACTGTCAGAAGCTTTTGATACGCTTTCAATAATACAGTGCTTGCTAATGTCTAGGTCAAATATGTGTTATTTATTTATTTATTTATTTATTTATTTATTTATTTATTTATTTATTTATTTATTTATTTATTTATTTTTAACTTTTTTAATGTTAGCTAAAGGCTGTAAGCGTGTACAGTGACGTGCTATTTGGACGGTAATTGTTTTACTTAGGGACGGTTAGGATTTGGACGGTTAGGTTAGGTACATGGTTTTGAGGGTTCCTTCGTTTAGCCTACTCATTCGGAAATATAAAGGCTAATTTATTTAAAACGATAGACTATCCTTTGACCACTACCAGTTGCGCTGTTTGCTAACAGGCTACGTATTTTAATTAGTGGAGAACATATACTTCAAAATAAAAACTATTAACTTTTGTGCAAATTCAAATGCATTGGTGTGTCTACAAAAATCTCATTAACAAACAGACACAAAAACTTTGATATTCAGCATCATATAATGTCATAGATTGTTATTTTCCAGAGACACAATATTAGATCAATTATCTCTTAAATTTTAAACTAATTCTCACACATGTTGATATTTAGATGAAATGACAAAATTAAAAATAACGCTGATCAGAAGTGCTGAGATGAGATTTTATGCCATCTCTAAGAGAAAAAAAATAAGATGAGGGTGAGAGGAGCTCTGCTATAGGGCAAGATGTACACACACACACACACACACACACACACACACACACACACACAAACACACACACAGAGAGAGAGAGAGAGAGAGAGAGAGAGAGAGAGAGAGAGAGAGAGAGAGAGAGAGAGAGAGAGAGAGAGAGAGATAACCTTTTACAATTTAGATTTTAGTTAAATTATTATCATATTGGCTACCACAATGAACAAGACAACATGACTTAGAATTAAGTCAGAATGCATTTGATGTGTCATCCACATTCATTCAAGTGCACATTCATACAGTTATAATGTACAGATCGTAGTCATACAGATGTATTACTGTAAGCTATAGCCTACATACAATTTCGGCCTCACTGGAGCGGACTGTGGAATTGAATATGTAAAGTATTACTTATGAATACTTGTTGGCTATATTTTTTCTTTAGGCTAAGGATGGTTTTATATTATTACTTTTGAAATTGTAGAAGGTTTGTTGATTAAGAGGCATTAGGCTACTTCTGATTCCATCGGATTCACTACTGGATGGCAAATACACATGGTTAATTTATTTATTTTTAATTAGGATTAAGTCTAGAAATCAACGGCTTCTATTGTTAACTGTATCCCTGCTAAGAACTTTTTTTATATCCACAGTGTGGTGTGTGTGTGTGTGTGGTCAACATTGAACTGCTTGGTTAGAACGGTATTGTAAATCACTTATGTATGATTTATAAGTTGTTTTTCTCATGGGGACCAAAAAACATCCACAATGATATTGCTATTACCATCTTTGTGGGGGAGATTTTGAGCCCATAATGTAGGGTATACCTAAACCTTACACACACTTTTCATAGACATATTTTTTGTACTGTACAAACTGTATATTCTATTCTCTAATCCGGACCCTTAATCTAAACTCAACCCTCACAGAAATCTTTATGCATTTGTGTGTCTATATATATATCAAGCCTGCAGTCTCCCTCTCATTTACTGAAGCTTTCACGCCTCGATCACCCCCCGGTGACCGGTCCCAGTATAGCCGCCCCTCTGTGATTTCTAATGGACGCGAGGCAAACTAAATAATAAAATTACACTTCAAAAATGTTTTCCCCAAAGTTAGTTTATGTCACTGAAGGCAGTTATCATCATGATGATTTCATTTCAGGTGTTCGTTTTAAAAATAAGTTTAGTTTGAGTTAGTTATTTGATGCTATAAAACCGGGGTGTGTGACGTCATGATTGACAGCTGAGACTGACGGCTTCTCTGAGTGAAGTTGTCACTGAGGCACTAACGGACTTTTTTCGAAATTTTTGGGAGCAGATTAGAGCTTTAGCTTTAATTTCTACATTTCCATAACTGTTTATTTCACACCAACATAATTAATTGTTCTGCATCTGCGAGAGTGTGGGCGGGCTTTTGATATCGCGACTGTACTTCCTGCTCTACTTCCTGCGCTCTACTGCGCAACTCCGGTCCCGAAATCGCTACTGCGCAGACTCGGTCCCAAGATGTCCGCGCCGTGTGCAAGGCTGGCTGAAAGCTTCAAATATGGCAAGCGGAAACGGATGATGTCGAGTCGTCCATATTTTTTTACGGTCTATGATATATATATATATATATATATATATATATATATATATATATATATATATATATATATATATATAATTTAGTATGATTTATAAGCTTTCCTTATGGGGACCAAAATGTGTCCCCTCATGGTCAAAGATTTCTTTACCATCCTTGTGGGGACATTTTGTCCCCATAACATAGGGTTTACCAGGACTACACATGTGTGTGTTTTATGAGGACTTTGGACATAATGATTTTTATTGTGTAAAAGTTTACATTCTATCCCCTAACCGGGAACGGGGCGACTCTTGCTCTCGAAATCCAGATTCCTGCAGAGTTTATCTCCTGACAAACTCTTTTGGCTGTAGCTCTCTAGTAATCCTGAAAATAGAAATATAAAATACATAGATGCCTTATTGGTCATGTTGGCCCATGGCGATATACAATAGACCTTGAAAATTTATTATTTTAATAATTTTAGAAATTTTGAGAACTCATGCTTGTCAGTGATAGATTTGGTTAATAAATCTTGCTTTATAATTGTGAAGACATCCCGAATGTAATACAATTTAACGTCCATGAAATGTGCATAACATTTTTCATTGTGAAAATGTCTTTTTTTTTTCTTTAGATACATCGTTTTTAGACTTTTCTTTCAACATAGCCATCATTTATGGGACAAAATTAGCAAATACAATGTAGATAGTGAGACCCTGCCATCAGTCTGTTTTTTGTATTTTTAAGTCAAGTCACCTTCATTTATAGATTGTTTTTAAAGCACCTAGGCCTACAGTATCTGTAAAGAGGGAAAGTGACGTGAAGGAGGCCGTCACAGGGGAGTCTAGTTGACACAGTCTCTGCTGACTGTGGGGCTGACTTCAGGGCTGCATTGTGGTCGTGTTTAGGCACAGGTCTACCATCTGATCTGGATATGACTTGGAACCGGCAGGCTACTGTAAACCTTGGGATAAACAGAGAGACTTATATTAGTTTAGATACCATTCCTCTTATGATGTAACAAGTACATGAGGTGTTATGGGAAGTGTTCCCGGTTCTGGGTGACCTAATGCAGCCTAACAATCATTTAACTGATTTGAATAATATAAATTGATAATGTTCTATGTGTATGCCAGGTTAAAGAAACATGTTTTTAGATTTAAACTGACATAGTGTGTCTGCTTCCTTAACAATGCTAGGAAAACTGTTCCAGAGTTTAGGTGCTAAATATGAAAAGGATCGACCAGCTGAAGAAGATTTTGGTATTCTAGGTATGATCAACTGGCCAGAATTTTGAGATCACAACAGACATGATGTATAATGTGTTAAGAGCTTGCTCAAGTACTGAGGTGCAAAACCATTTAGTGTATTGTAAGTAATTAGCAAGATTTTAAGGTGTATGCAATGTTTAATAGTGATCCGATGCAGTTTTGACAGAACCGGGCTAATATGGTCGTTCTAGTAAGAACGCTAGCTGCTGTGTTTTGGACTAGCTGGAGTTTGTTTATTAAGCATGCAGGGAAACCACCCAGTAGTATTTATTTATTTATTTAAGTTAAGAACGTCTTGGGCTGTTTTACCAGTATACAGTGTAAATGCAAATATCGGATACGGGTTCGCTTTTGAAAAGATGATGTAAGCGGGTCGTCAAAAAATCGGATATAGTCACCAAATCGGAATTGTGCATCAAGACCTGCAGTGTAAATGCAGCCTTTGAGATTCTTCGGAATGAAAAGTGCATTATAAATAAAATCTATTATTATTATTATTATTATAAACTAACTGTTCTGCATTTTCCATTGAGAGTATTTGTCGTAATTTAGATATGTTTTTAAGATGGAAATACGGCTTTCAAATGAAAGATTGGTATCAAAGAGCACTTTCAGGTTTCTAACTAATGACAATGACAGAGCAAATAGTATCAATTAGTATTCTAAGTTACTACGTGCAGAGGTTTTTGGTCCAATAATTAAAATCTCTTTTTTGTCAGAATTAAATTATACAAGACATTACTAGACTAGACATTACTATTATCCAATTTTTTTATATTAGCTATACATTCCATCAATTTTTTGAAATGGTACGTTTTGTCAGGGCGAGAAGAAAAATAGAGCTGAATATCATCAGCATAACTGTGAAACGCCATGCTTTCTAATGTAACAACAACGACTTATGAGTTTAATGTCTCGGGGAATAATTAACTCAAAAGGGATTCAATATTCAATATTCATGAATTTATGAATATAATTTGCCAGTCATTCATTACGTATTAAAAATTTTCCGATAGGGAAAATTGTTTAATTAAATACAAGTAACCCTTTATGAAATTGCTTGAAATTATCCTACTAAGTTCGTCCACCAAATTAGCTATAGACTTTTCAAATCAATTCTCCATAAGGGATTACTGCTTTACGAGCGCATAAGAAACATTAACTTTACTGATCAGGACAAGTCAATATTTCAAATGGTCATACAGTTTACTTACTAACATAGTAGCATAAGCAGTTAGGTAACTTAGATCGCAAGTTTCATTGACTTTGTGTATTGTGGGAGAACAACAGACCCAACTCATTAAATTGTCTTTTGGAGGTTTAATAAACACAGACTAAAAATAAACACTACGATTCACACAGAAAGTACACACTAAATATGCATCAAGAAAGTAGACATGTAGGTATTAACGAAAGAATACATAAAAGAGAATAATGAATAGACTGATGAGAGAGAGAGAGAGAGAGAGAGAGAGAGAGAGAGAGAGAGAGAGAGAGAGAGAGAGAGAGAGAGAGAGAGAGAGAGAGAGAGAGATGGTGCAAAGCATTAGAGGTAAAAACACAGCTTTCCTTCAAGTTCACCAAATACGACCTTCACGGAGTTAATTTGTCCCAACGGGAAAATACACACCCTCTTTACAGCAGTTGAATTTTATAAGAAGAAGAATACTTGCATTCTTTTTGGTTTCGTTTTGGCTTCTCGCTTGTGTGTGTGTATATTTCTGCGTCTCCGGGGGTTCTCTCCGAGGTCGGGAGGTGACGTAGTTTTTCCTTTAGCGGCGCTTCGGGCCCACTTCCTGAAGAAGCCCCTGGGCTAGTAAGTTGATGGAACGAGGAACAAAGGGTTGTTGAAGACCGGATTGTAGAGAAGGAGTTTCTTGAAGAGGAGTTTTCAGAAGAGAAGAGAGGAAGGAAGTAGAAGCTAGAAGAGGGATTGTGGTCTCCACTGGTCTTTTAAGACGATTAATCCGCGCCCCCTTCTGGCTAATTCACCCAATCCAGAGGGTGAATTCTGAGCGGGAAAAGTTTTCTTTGTCTCATTTTATGCCTATTTTGCATGTTTCTGAGGTGTCGTAAAGGGGTGTTGATTTTGTATGGTTTGACTCCCAAGTCGGCTAAACATATTAATGATACATTTCACAATCCCATTTTGTGCATCGTTGAGTAAGTCAAAGAAATAGGAATATTTAGGTATCAAACACCTTATGGCTGGGAGATATTAAAACAGAGATACAATTTTACACAGAAATACAAGCATTTAAAATGAGCTTACATTGTTTCTATGCCATGACTGAGTAGGCTGAGTCAAGGAGCATGCATATACACACCAAGCTACCTCGTATACAGTCTAGAATAGTCTTAATTAAAGCTTCATAAGGAATGTGTGTGTGTGTTTGTGAGTCCTTGTGTATTGACAGGAGCCTTGGCGCCTTTCGGTCTGGGGAATGAAAGGGGGGGGGGGGGGGGGGAAACAGGGTTCGAGTCGTGTGACCCGATCAGGGCCTGTGTTATTTGGACGGGGTCGTAAAACTGCCGAAGTTGTCACTTCCCCCAGACTCTGTGGCGTGGCTCTTAATTTACATGCGGCTAAAAGCTACCCCCCCCCCCCCCCCCCCCTTTTTACAATCAACATTGGGTTCCTCTTTGATCCTCATTGTAAGAGACCACAGATGCTACACTAATCTCCCAAGAGTACAGTGTGAAAAGCAGCATTCCTATTACTGAGCCTTGCAGTACACCGTATTGAACTTGTGATAGGTATGATATCTCTTTATTTTCTGCTGCAAACTGATAACTGTCAGATAAATATGATTTGAACCATGCCAAGGCAATTCTACTAATGCCAAGATCATTTTCAAGTCTATTCAAAAGAATGTTGTTGTTGATAGTATCAAATGTATCACTAAAGTCCAGTAACACTAATAGTAACACTAATACGTCCACGGTCAGATGATAAGAGCAAATAATTTGCAACTCTAATGAGAGAAATTTCAGTACTATGATACGGTCTAAATCCTGACTATAAATCCTTGCAGTTATGATTTCTTTTTAAAATGGAACTGTTGTGGCAAAAATAATTAACTCTGTTGCATTACTGAATAAGAGACAAACCTTAGCCAGTTGTCTTTATAAAGATTTATTCTTGCAAGAAGAGCCACATTCAATACAGCCGTCAGTGTCTGTACAGAGTGTGAACTAAGGAAACAAAAGAAAAGCCCAAGCTCTTCAATCAATCAATCAATCAATCAATCGATCAATCAACTTTTTCAATCAAATTTATAAAGCGCTTTTACAATGACAATTGTTTCAAAGCAGCTTCACAGTGTTAAACAGGACGATATTGCAACAAAATTTTATTTGGCTGTACAGTCGCTCTGGAGAAAACGGTGATGTTATCAGATTATTTTAATTTATCATATAGCCTAGTGACAATGCTGGCAGATCAGTATTATAGTTTATAGAATTAAATAAGACCTAGACCTAATTCATTAATTTTATTTGTATATTTAGTTATATAGAATAACTTAATAATATAATTATTATAAAATAATAACATAATTTTAGTGTCCCCAACTGAGCAATTCAAGCCAAAAGGCGACGGTGGACTCTTATACCTCCTATAGGAAAAGAGTATCTTTAAAAAAAATAAAAAAATAAAAAGAGTAAAAGAGTAGTAAAAAAAATCCTATTTGATTTTTGAGACATGTGTTCATTGAATCGACTGTAAAATCAATTTGAAATGATGTTTTCATTTTCAACGCTAAATATACAGCAATCCATGGACAACTAACGGGCATTAGGATGAAAGTAAAGAGGGTGCTTGAGACGCACAAGTCAGCAATATTTCTGATGATTTATTGCTGTGAAGTTTCGAAGTTTATGAGAATATGTGGCGAAGGGGGCGTGGTTTAGTCAGGCACAAGCAGCAGCCACAGCACTGCCAGTCCAGAGAGAGAGAGACGGAGAGCTGGGTAAAGTTTGCTGAGAAAGTGTTATTGTACCAAGCTTTTGAGAGCGCTGTGCGTCCTAAATTTATTTAGTTTGAATCTGAGAGCTCTGAATAAACACGAGTGAACTTTGCAATATTATTTCTCTCACAAAATGCTTTCACCACAACTAACAACAAACACGACATCGACATACAGTAAGAGCTTCTGTTAGCAGTCTAATTCATTCAAACGGCAGTTTGGACAAGTGTGCACTGCAGTTATACGTTTGATTGACAGATTCGAACATTATAAATAATGTTCTTTGATCGCTCTCTGTTGTTTAATCCTCTAAATAACAGTTTTTTTCCATGCTACTAAAGGAAAAGACATGAAGTTGATAGTTTTTGGTCACTGGCTTGATTCAACTGATGCAGCTTTGTGAATCAAGATGGTCAGCGGCGGGACTAACAGTATTAAACGATTTATAAAGAAAGTATGTCTGAACTTGAATGATTAGCTACATATAAAAAATCATTGGTCCCAGATCAGGCATTAAAGTTACAGTAGGTCAAAATATTGATTTAGCCTGAAAACTTGAACAAGCACAGCTCACAGGTCACTCCCCCTTATCCTCTGCTGTGCTACAGCCCTTCCTCCACTTCAGTTTTGACACAGTTGTGTATTTCTTTAAAAATGAAACAAATCAAGCAGGGATCCTTACTTGTCAAGCAGAAATGTGGCTAACTCTGCATCGGTTTTTAATCCTTTCAGGACACTTAAAGGGATCCCCTGGTGTTGAGACTTGTATGGCTTAATATAACATAAATGATGTCTCTTACTGAATTATGTAGTAGAAAACCCATGAAAGATCTACGTTATTTAAAAAAATCGATTTTATATTTGGACCATGGGCGGCGCCATTTTGTTTGCGTTCTAGGTTGATGACGTAGATTGGTTGAACTCCTCAATCAGCTGGCATTACCCGTAGCTATTTTTACCACAACGCAACTCGAAAATTGTTTCAGAGTTAAACAAAACCAATGAATTGCTTTGTAATTGTACTTAAAACACACTCAAACATACATGTGCACACAAACTCACCTACACAAGTCACAAACAGATCGGCGGGCGGGCACACACACCTGACAGACTGCGTTGTGTCTCAATCGAGATGTTGGGCTGCTCAGTCTCCACGACAGGGGCTGAATCCGAAATCGACCCCCTATACCTTGAAATAGGGCATTATTTGAAGGGACGGCCATTTGTAGTGTTGTCCGACACCATAGTGGACATGTTCAAGTGCAGTCATTCAGTCTCACGTTGCACCGCAGTGTACAGCCGATTTACAACAGCTGTCCGACTTCACACACTCAAACATACATGTGCACACAAACTCACCTACACAAGTCACAAACAGATCGGCGGGCGGGCACACACACCTGACTGACTGCGTTGTGTCTCAATCGAGATGTTGGGCTGCTCAGTCTCCACGACCGGGGCTGAATCCGAAATCGACCCCCTATACCCTGAAATAGGGCATTATTTGAAGGGACGGCCATTTGTAGTGTTGTCCGACACCATAGGGACATGTTCGAGTACAGTCATTCAGTCTCACGTTCCACCCGGTTCCACCGCAATAACGAGTGTACAGCCGATTTACACACAACAGCTGTCCGACTTCACGCACTCGATCGTCTTCATTAACTCCTTCAAGTTGTATTAGTGAACAAAAGTAGCGAAAGTAATTTGTGTCTTAAAAGTGAAAGTTTAAAGATTGAGGTTAATTCACTGAGCGTGCTCAAACTTTAATGCACAAACAATCCCATGCATCATCACCAAA
The DNA here is from genome assembly GCF_024679245.1 of Pseudorasbora parva. Taxonomy (NCBI): domain Eukaryota; kingdom Metazoa; phylum Chordata; class Actinopteri; order Cypriniformes; family Gobionidae; genus Pseudorasbora; species Pseudorasbora parva. Next base: position 17,858,617 of record NC_090183.1, on the reverse strand, counting down.
ACATCCTGCCTCTCTTCCTCACGTTAACTTATCCCATCATCCTACCTAGATATTTCCCTCTGCTGGATACATTAGGCATTACAGTTAATCTACTGCATATCAACAGTCTATCTATGATATCAACACAGGGAATAGTGATGTATGCGCGCACGCAGTGCGTGTGTGTTCGCGCCGATCTGTTCGCGCCTCATATGTGTGTGTGTGTGTGTGTGTTCGCGCCGATCTGTTGGGGTGTGTGTGAGTCTGTGTGAGCGAGAGAGTTTGTGTCCACATGTATGTTTGGGTGCGTGAAGTCGGACAGCTGTTGTAAATCGGCTGTACACTGCGGTGCAACGTGAGACTGAATGACTGCACTCGAACATGTCCACTATGATGTCGGACAACACTACAAATGGCCGTCCCTTCAAATAATGCCCTATTTCAGGGTATAGGGGGTCGATTTCGGATTCAGCCCCTGTCATGGAGACTGAGCAGCCCAACATCTCGATTGAGACACAACGCAGTCTGTCAGGTGTGTGTGCCCGGCCGCCGATCTGTTTGTGTAGGTGAGTTTGTGTGCACATGTATGTTTGAGTGTGTTTTAAGTACAATTACAAAGCAATTCATTGGTTTTGTTTAACTCTGAAACAATTTTCATTGTGGTAAAAATAGCTACGGGTAACGCCAGCTGATTGAGGAGTTCAACCAATCTACGTCATCAACCTAGAACGCAAACAAAATGGCGCCGCCCATGGTCCAAATATAAAATCGATTTTTTAAATAACGTAGAACTTTCATGGGTTTTCTACTACATAATTCAGTAAGAGACATCATTTATGTTATATTAAGCCATACAAGTCTCAACACCAGGGGATCCCTTTAACGGCTCCCTCCACCTCTGAAAAGCCGCTCCAATATTTAATTTTTATTTTAGGCTCTATCTAATTCTTTCTTTTTTTCTTTTTTATCATTGTCATCTGTCTTTTTCCGTTTACCCGTCTTTATTTTATGAGCAGGCAGGTGCCACTCGAGGAACTGGCAGTTTGGATTGTTTGTTGCCCGGCATAAGTAAAGCTGCGGCAGACCGGTAATCTTGAATTTAAACGCCTGTATACATGAAAAGGGGGTTGTGATCAGCGCACACACAAGCTTGACTGACACAGCTAACTGCCACTCCTCCTGGCTCTGATTAGTTGTTTCTTACCGGGAGCGGTGTATTTCTGCAAATGGCAATAGGACCACTGGGAGGAGCTAGAGGAGCTTTATTTTTTCAAAGGTTATCTGTCTCACGTTCTACTGTCAGGACATAATGACAGGTTTAACAAATATGTAAAAAATACATTTTTACAAAAGTTACCTACTGCAGATTTAAAGCTACACTGTGTAACTTTTTTTGTTTATTCTTAGCTAAAAACACTTAGTTCTTTCAAAAATATATGTGCTCATTAATGTATATTTACTTCTTTCAAGTAATAAAGTATTCTCGTAATACTTTAAACATAATAAACGTAATCTCGTTTATAATATGCCATTGAAAATACATACGGGTGAGTGGTTTGAATGCTGGTCGCCATGTTGCCCTTCCATCTTGAAAGTACATTAGCCAAAGAAAGACATACCCGTAAATTCAAGCTTCGCCTTTCACGTTTTAACATTCAATGGCACCGTGTTGAATGTGAAGAGGGGGATTGCCACGTTAATCTTGGACTAAATCGGCCACCGTAGGAGTTAAAACGAAATCAGAATTGAGAGGAACAGAAACTAATATTCACTGGAGGGTCATATACCTTTACACCACTAGATGGGGGAAAATATCACACAGTGTAGCTTTAATGAACACTGTTACTCACTGTTTGTGGCGGTGCTGTCAAATCCATATGGTAAAGCCTGTGCTGACATCGTGACTGATAAACTGAACCCATTCTCTACTAATTCTCTGGGCGGGCAAAGCAGAGGAAGGGGAAGTAACATTTCATGTTATGACGTCATAACTGGAGAATTCAAGATCAGCTTGTCTGAGCTCTCATTTTCTCAAAGGCAGAGAACGTTAGCAAGAACTTGGTTTACACTGATTAAAATTTCTAGCCACTTGGGGACAATATTCAGGCTAGGGGAACTCATATTAATGTTGAAAAACCTCATAAGTGTCATGCCATGGGAACTTTAACGAAAAGGCGCCACCTTTCTTCAGATGGCACAACTATGGTTGTATATCCTGTTCAATAACCTTCTACCCGCTTCTCAATTCTGTTGGCTTTCAATATGTTCTAACTTGAAAACTGGTTTCCTCAGTGCCACGGTTTGCCAGTTTCTCTGCTCCTCAGATCATAATGCCAATTAATGTTTGTGTTTGATCTCCGCCCGCACAGACATGTGCCTCGTGCTCCTCTCCTCTCGGCTCCTTCTCCCCTTTCTGCAGTGGCTCACATGCACCCACGTCGCTCTCTCTTAGCAACCTTGACGGTGGTGTGTGTCGTCAGAAGCACGACAAAAGATCCTAGCCACCTTTTCGCCTTCCGGCTCTTCCTCCTTAGGTCCCTTATCACCATGTAATCTCCTGGCTTGATGTCATGTAAAGGAGTCCCTTAAAGGGATACTCCACCACATTTTCATATTAAACTGTTATTCCCTTAACTAAGACGAGTTGAAAAATACCTCTCTCATCTCAGTGCGTGCACTTAATCAGTCTGACGTGCGGTGACGATCTGATAGCATTTAGCTTAGCCTACTAAGCCCAGTTCATTCACTATGGTACCAAACAGAGATCAAGTTAGAAGTGACAAAACACCTCCACATTTTCCCTATTTAAATACAGTTACACGAATAGTTGAATGACCTAGTATAGTGACACAAAATAAAACGTGGCTCTTTTCTTAGCAGGTTAAAATGAAACTATAATGTATGACGGAATAGCACTACTGAGAGTACTTCGGCTCGCCGCAGTAAAAAGTCACGCCTGAAAAATCCTCCCTGAAAAGTCGAAGTACTTTCAAAATGGGTTTGGTCGCTTCTAACTTGATCTCTGTTTGGTATCATAGTGAATTAACTGGTTAAGGGAAGGGAATAACATAGTTAAGGGAATAACATAGTTTAATTTCTAAATTAATAGACATTTCTTTTGCAATAATTCACAATTCTATTGATGTACGCTTTTCAACAGTTTCAAATGGGCTCAGATTTTCTCTAGGCCTTTTATTTTACAAAAAAAATAATCAAATACTGTACCCCAGACAGTTTACATTTAACTAATTCCCCCTTTGGCTGCTTGATCATCCATGCAGCCATCTAGCATAATTATTAATTTTTTTTTTTAAATATTAAAAGTACTTGATATATAAAGTAATTGTTTACTTATACTCAATTTATAAAGTATACATTTAATGAGATATTTCGCGGATACTGACTAAGTTATGTCAGAGTTATGTTCTGTCACGTTTCTTTGTGCTTTGATTCTGCCTTTGTTGTCTGCTATTTTGACCCAATTTCTCAGTTACTTTTCATTAGTCATTTAACTCACCTGTCGTGTCATTAAAGGGTTACTTCAGTGATTTAGCATATGGCTTTGTATTAGTAGAAACCTTGGAGTATATTCGAATGATCGTGCTTCCCCCTCTCATATCCCCCTAAGACAAGAGATTTATGTATTAGAACATTCTCATTGATCGTCTTAGGGATCAGATTGCTATTCAGGGCTTAGCCCTGAAATGGTTCTCTTCTTATTTGAAAGAGAGGACTTTTTCAGTCTGCTTAGGTGATTATTCTTCTTCCGTTGCCCCCCTTGTGTGGGGTTCCACAGGGCTCAATACTGGGACCAATTTTATTTTCCCTTTATATGCTCCCTCTGGGCTCTATCTTTGAGAAATTTGGGACTCAGTATCATCTTTATGCAGATGATTCTCAAATTTACTTACCATTGAAACAAGGGCATAAATGTGCCATTCATGCATGTTTGGCAGAAGTTAAGTGCTGGCTTGCGAAAAATTTTCTCCAATTAAATGAGGATAAGACTGAGGTTATTTTATTTGGAAATAACGGGTGTGTGGATGATGACGGTGTAGCACAGGTGATTTAGCTACATAGTGACAAGAGATACAATACATAATGCACAATAGTGATTTAATTCATTTATGTTGATTTTATTCAAATCTCATAATTTGTTTGATTACAAAAACAAGCAGAAGAAACATTCTGAAAGAAAGAAGTGAAAAGAAATTGTTTTTCTATGTGTTTTAATTTATTTTTGAGTTTTTCATTTGGTTTTGTCATGTATGTGAAAATAGAGTACTGCCCCTTTAAGCCTGCTCTTTCTAGAACGTGCTCTCAGGCAGAGGGAGAATTGAATCCTCCATTTTGAGAAGTGTTAGAGCAGAGGTCCTGTGGCTGTTTTTGTTTGAACATCGGTATTTTGAGGCCAAATATTTGATAGAAGTTATCACTAAACAAGGATTTGGTGAGTGTTGATGTTTTTTTGTATGTATATGGTTGAAATGAGACAAATGCTGGTTTAATAGCGATCAGTAAATGTGTTTACATGTGACATTAACTGTGTGACGAAATCATAGAAAGCATGTGTTTTAAGTGTAGTCTTGAGTTTATTTGAATGTATATATGGTTTAATTTGAGTTTTATATTGACCTTCTTTTATGTGAATGTTATATGTCATTTTATTTGGGTTATTATTGCTATAACGAGACAATAATGCAGCTCTCCGCTGTCTTAATACTGTTATTTCTCTCAGAAGTAATAAGATTGAAATCGAAATAATTGTATTATCATTTTGACCTAAAATACAGGTCAGGTTTTTGTTCCTGTTGAAACATTTCTGGATATTCCCTTTGATGGCGAGCCCCCATGGATCTGGACCCTAGACCATCTGATTGAGTAGGCCTAAGCCCTATATCGTGAACTCTATTTTCTTCCAATTTGAGGTGGGATCTTCACTCACACTTTCTCTATTTTTCCTATCACTTGAGACTGAGTGATTAAAATTTTCCTGGATCGAGATTAAAGGGCTATTTTTCCCATATTCTTTTCTTGCGCTTTCACGCAACAAGACTGGACTTTGTTTTTTCCCCCAGTGAACTGTTTTCCTTAACTGTTTTTTCTGAGGAGAGACAAAACTAAAATTTATTGGAAGGAAAACTCAGGACTGTTGAGCTCAAATTTCATTGACTTTGAGAATTTTTTCTGATACACATTCTGATTTTTGTACTCATACCAAACTATTGAATGAATGTGAACAGAATTTATTTGACATACAAATAAGTGTGTGTTATTTACAAAGGTGCACCTATAGTTTTTTTTTGAGATCTAACTTTTGTATATTTTTTTCATACCGGTATATTGTTCATTTCATTTGTTTTTTTTCTTGTAATTGTTCTCATTGACTGTTTACAACAAATTTATTTCTTTATCTTTACATTTCAAATAGTAAATAGTCGGCTGACATCAAAAGAAGTTCTGATTCATCTTATCTGTACATATTTCTAAATCACAGTTAACTCAGGCTCCCTAGTCGAACCTAGTGGCCCACACGACAAAAAAAAATAAATAAATCTGCCTACCGCAATTAGCTATTGCGGGTGGTACAAATTGGCGAGCCAGCCAGGAGCCTGGTTGTACAGATAATGCAGAACAAACTTGAATAAAAGGGTTTACTGAACTAGATTTAGAAATGGAAGTAGTGCACACTGAAGACATTTGCATCCGTAACGCTGTGATAATCAGTGGTCTCACCCACACTGAGAGAGATGACGAGGTGCTGAAATATCTGGGAGGATATGGCTCAATTGAACGATTCATTACTATTGATGATCCTGAGAGTAAATTTCACAAACAACTCATCGTTGAATTTAGTCATGACTCAGCAATGCAGTCATTAGAACCTTCTCTTCCCTGTGCTTTTCAGAGCCCTACCTCTTCTGATGTCACTTACAGTATTAAGTCCCTTACCGCTGTGTATACACCTGCAGCCAGCAGCAGTGCAACTCAGACTTTCATTGAAGGACTACAAGAAATCTCAAAAGTAACAGGCAAGCCCATGGAAGAGCTTTTGCTGCAAGAATTAGCTAAATTAAAAGCTTCTGCTGTATCACTTGCACAAGCTGAGTCCTCAGCTAGTGAGTCTGATCATGAAGGTGATTTGACAAGAATAGTGGAGTCAATGCAGACAACGACGATAGCCCCACGTGATGTCACGCCTTTAAATGAGTCAGTCCCTCCCCAGACAAAGTCCAATGTTTCTCTGCCACAACTTGGTGCATCACTTTCAAGGCCCAATGCTGATGCAGGCGCACCACTAAAAATAACAGTGGGTGACGTGACTCCCGCTGAGGTGCAGCGTTTAGTCGTGGAGCATATTGTGAGAAGTGATACCCCTGCACACTCCCTTGCTTCTATACGCTTGAGACCCTTCTCAGGAAAACCTTCATACTCTGCTAATGAGATAGACTATGATACTTGGCGCACAAACGTTGAATTCCTCTTGACTGACCCCACACTCTCAGATGTGCAACGTTCACAACGAATGTTAGACAGCCTCCTTCCACCTGCAGCTGATATCGTGAAACACTTAAGTCCTCATTCTCCTCCAAATGATTATCTTGAGCTCTTGGATTCAGCTTTTAGTACTGTGGAGGATGGAGACGAGCTCTTTGCAAAGTTTATGAGCACATTCCAAAATGCTGGTGAGAAACCATCGCAATTTCTGCACAGGCTACAAAAGATCTTGAATGCATCCATAAAAAGAGGCGGTGTATCCACTGATGAGCGTGACCGGCATCTTTTGAAACAATTCTGCAGAGGATGCTGGGATAATGCTTTAATAACTGAGCTCCAGTTAGAGCGGAAAAGAAACAACCCACCCGCATTCTCTGATTTACTGCTGCTGTTGAGAACAGAGGAAGATAAGCAAGCCATAAAAGCAGTGCGGATGAACCAACACTTAGGTCTTGCCAAGCAATCCTCTGGACCCACAAGACGTGTTGTGTCAAATCTTCACTCTGTCAGTCCCGTGTCTTCTGTTGAGAAGTGCGATGAAGTGGGAGAACTAAAACGACTGGTAGTCGAGCTACAGCACCAGATTGCCTCAATGAAACAGCCTAAGAAATGTAAAGAGTCCAAGTCAAAGGAGCCCAGTATGCAACCAAGATCAGCCAAGACATTCACGCCGAAGCCACACAGAGAGACCAACCCGCAACGTAACAAGCCAACTAAGCCAAGACCCTGGTATTGTTTTCACTGTGGGGAGGACGGCCATATAGCATCCCAATGTGATGGTGATCCAAATCCATCCCTGGTCAATGCTAAGAAACGCCAGCTGAGAGAGAAGCAGTTGCAGTGGGAGAAAAGTAGTAAGTCCCCTGACTCCCAAGATTTAAACTAGTTCCAGTTCCTGTTACGGGACAAAGAGGAACTGGAGAAACTACTCAGTGTCCCAGAGATAACATTACAGTGTCTACCTCCGCTGACCACAATCCCACTCGTGAATGCAAAAGGCTTCCACCTGGCCTTATTGGAACAAAATGCACTGCAAGAGTGATAGTTGCTGACAAAGAGATTAATTGTCTTCTTGACACTGGGTCACAAGTGACCACCTTCCCTCTTTCATTCTACCAAGAGAACTTTACTAATCAAGCCATTCAACCTTTGCATGACTTGCTTGAAATTGAAGGTGCAAACGGCTGTCAAGTTCCTTACTTGGGGTTCATTGAAACATCGATAACCTTTCCAAAGGAATTTGTAGGATCAGATACAGAGGTGCAGACCCTTGCGTTGATCATTCCAGACGGCAGACCTAATGCTCAAGTGCTCATAGGCACTAACACATTGAACTCTCTGTATTCTGAGTATACTTCTTCGAAGCCCTTGAGTCATCAACCCATTCACCAAGGTTACAAAGCAGTACTACAAGTCCTTGAGTTCACGCACAAGCAGAGTGCATCTGACCACCACCTGGGTTGGGTGGGTTTGAACTGTCAAGTCCCTGAAACCATTCCTGCTGGGAAGACCGTAGTTCTTGAGGGGTCAATCCGGATGGCTAGCCCAGTGAATGACAGATGGGTTATTGTGGAAGCTCCACATACGTCATCTTTACCTGGCGGGATAATGGTGTCAAGTTGTTTACTTACCCTTCCTGTCAAAGGAGACCACTTACCCATTGTACTGAAAAATGAGTCACAGCACGATGTGGTCATTCCATCGAGGATCCGGGTGGCCGAAGTGAATTCAATTCATAGTGTCTTACCTAGGAGTCAAGACAGTGTGTTGACACCCCCTTTTGACCATACAAGGTTGTCAAATGACTCTAAAATTGATTTCAATCTTGACGATTCGCCGTTGACTCCCGAATGGAAGGAAAGAGTGACGAGAGAACTTAATTCAATGCATGAAGTTTTTGCATGCCATGATCTTGATTTCGGTCACACTACTAAGACCAAACACCATATTCGACTGCATGACGAGACGCCGTTTAAACACAAAGCCAGACCTATTCACCCGAAGGACATCCAAGCTGTCCGGAAACATCTACAAGAACTGTTAGATGCTGGAGTTATAAGGGAGTCAGAGTCGCCTTTCTCTTCCCCAATCGTGGTGGTGAGGAAAAAGAATGGGGAGGTGAGACTTTATATTGATTATCGGAAGCTCAACCTCCAAACCATTAAAGACGCTTACGCTTTACCTAACCTGGAAGAGACTTTCTCTGCTTTGACTGGGTCTAAATGGTTCTCCGTCTTAGACCTCAAGTCCGGGTACTATCAGATTGAGGTAGAGGATGCTGACAAGCTGAAAACCGCCTTTGTTTGTCCCATGGGATTCTGGGAATTTAATAGGATGCCCCAGGGGGTCACAAACGCACCCAGCACGTTCCAGCGACTAATGGAGCGCTGCATGGGGGACATTAATCTAAAAGAGGTTCTAGTATTTATAGATGATCTCATAGTCTTTTCTGCAACATTAGAAGAGCATGAGAAAAGGCTTCTGCGAGTTCTTCAGCGTCTGAAAGACTATGGTCTCAAGTTGTCACCAGAAAAATGTAAATTTTTTCAGACCTCTGTGAGATACCTTGGGCACATTGTGTCTGCAGATGGTGTTGAGACAGATCCTGACAAGATCAAGGCACTAAAAACCTGGCCAAGTCCGACAAACTTGAAGGAACTCAGGTCTTTCCTTGGATTCGCAGGGTATTACAGGAGATTTATCAAAGACTTCTCCAAAATAGTGAAACCTCTAAACAATCTTACCTCTGGATACCCTCCGCTTCGAAAAATGAAGAACACCCAAGACACAAAAGGTCAATACCTGAATCCTAGAGAGCCATTCAAACAACGTTGGACAGCTACTTGCCAGCAAGCTTTTGATGAAATCATTGACAAGCTTACCTCGGCTCCTATCTTGGGGTTTGCAGATCCTAAACTGCCGTACATCTTACACACGGATGCAAGCACCACAGGTTTAGGAGCTGCATTATACCAGGAGCAGGCAGGAAGCATGAGGCCGATTGCTTTTGCAAGTAGGGGTTTGTCACTCAGCGAGCGTCGCTATCCAGCACACAAACTGGAATTCCTCGCTTTAAAGTGGGCTGTGACTGAAAAGTTCCACGATTATCTTTATGGTAGTAAATTCACAGCCGTCACAGACAGTAACCCGCTTACATATGTCCTAACTACTGCGAAGTTGGACGCAGCCAGCTATCGCTGGTTATCTGCTCTTTCTACTTACTCTTTCTCCTTGAAGTATCGGGCAGGGAAACTTAACCTTGATGCGGATGGCTTATCTAGGCGTCCTCATGAAGTAACTGCTGACCTTGTCTCAAAAAAGGAACAAGAGAGGATTGATAAGTTCCTAACCTTATATCTTGAGAATCCAGGAACAACAAGCCTTTCACGGGATGAGGTTGAAGCCATCTGTGACAAGCATATGATCTGCTCTGTGCCTGGAGATGTTACGGAAGGTGCAAATGATCAAACAGTGTTAGTTCAGTCTCTTGCTATGAGTTCTAGTGCTGTGCCAAGCAGCTATGAGGAAGAAAAGCATGAAATCTCACTCATACCTCATCTGTCAGTTCAGGATCTCATTGATAGGCAAAGCGCTGACTCAACCATCTCTCAGCTTATTACTCACCTGAAAACCGGAGAGAAACCTTCGCCCACTTTGAGATCTGAGCTCCCGGAGCTTTCTCTTATGATGAGGGAGTGGAATCGTTTTGTGTTCCTAGATGGGGTGTTGTACAGAAAGAGACAGGATGGAGAAGTTCTGACTTATCAGTTGGTTTTACCCAAAGAGTTCAGAGCAAATGTCCTGACCAGCCTCCATGATGAGATGGGCCACATGGGGATGGACCGGACCATTGATCTAGTAAGGTCCCGGTTTTACTGGCCAAAAATGGCTTTGGATGTTGAACAAAAGATCAAAACTTGTCCTCGTTGTGTGATTCACAGAGCCCACCCAGAGAAAGCAGCTCCGCTTGTCAACATACGAACAACTCGACCCCTAGAGCTACTGTGTATTGACTTCCTTTCTTTGGAGCCGGATCGCAGTAATACCAAAGACATACTTGTGATAACAGATCATTTTACTAAGTATGCAATGGCCATACCAACGGCCAATCAGAAGGCTCGAACCGTCGCCAAAGCTCTATGGGACAATTTCATCGTCCACTATGGGTTCCCAGAAAGGTTACACAGTGACCAGGGTCCTGATTTTGAGTCACACACTATTAAAGAACTCTGTGCCATCTCCGGGATTAAAAAGGGAAGGACCACACCCTATCATCCACGTGGTAATCCTGTGGAGAGATTTAACAGAACACTTTTGAATATGCTAGGTAGCATGAGTGACGTACAGAAAACTCACTGGCGTGACTTTGTTAAACCTCTCGTCCACGCGTACAATTGTACGAAGAATGATGTCACAGGATTCACCCCTTACGAACTGATGTTTGGGAGGCAGCCCCGACTACCCATTGATCTAGCTTTTGGTCTACCCATCACCTCCAAGCAACTGTCACACTCCCAATATGTGTCAAACCTTAAAAAGCACCTTGAGGAGAGTTATCAAATTGCTACTCGCAATGCACTCAAGAATGCTGATAGGAACAAGATGAGGTTCGACAAGCATGTTGTTGAGTCTACCTTGGAAATTGGTGATAGAGTCTTAGTGCGACAAGTCCGTTTGCGAGGAAAACACAAACTAGCTGATAAGTGGGAACCATCTGCTTACATTGTAGTACGTCGGGCTGGTGAACTTCCAGTATACACAGTAAGACCTGAAGGAAAAGAAGGATCAGTGCGTACCTTGCATCGAGATCTTCTGCTTCCCTGTGGATTTCTCCCTGTGGCAAGTGAAATGGTGTCTAATTCACCAAAACCTGTTTCAAAGCCTGGAACACGTCAACAGTCCAGAGATGAAAATTCTGATGAGGATGGTGCAGAAGAAAACACTGAGTCAATGGAAGATGAAGTTCGAGTATTGGCTGACAATCCCTACCGTTGAAAAGTCTCATGGAGAAGCATCGGCTACTTTAACACCTACTTTGCATCTTCCTGTAGGATGTGATCCTCGAGTACCTTCAATAGCTCCAGGTGATGAGCATCTTCCTGTGGTGATGGATCCTGCTGGACATGAGGCATGCTTGGATAATTCACACACTCAAATGCCTGATATTATGAATCAGTTGACTGAATCAGATAAAATGCTAGAAGAAGATGAATTGTTAGAGAATCAGCTAAGTGGAAACTTACCTGAAAGTCCAGCTGAGGAAGAGCAAAATGGTAATGAAGTGGAAATCGGAGAGGAAACTGAAATACCAGTGGATAGTTCGTCCAATGCTAAAAGGATTGAACTGTCTCAAGAGCCAGAATGTTTAATAAGACGTTCACAAAGGCAAAGAGAAAAGCCCGAAAGACTGCAGTATAGAGAATTGGGAAACCCGCTAGTATCTGTTGCCCAAGCACTTTTTCATGGCCTAACCACTGCCTTTACAAACTCTCTAAATGGGCTTAACCTTGCTGAAGCACCCTTACCCCCAACATTTGATGTGCCAATTACATCCCAGCCAATAAGAGCTAATGCAACGGGACGTGCATAGATTCTGGAAGGGAGGGTGTAGCACAGGTGATTTAGCTACATAGTGACAAGAGATACAATACATAATGCACAATAGTGATTTAATTCATTTATGTTGATTTTATTCAAATCTCATAATTTGTTTGATTACAAAAACAAGCAGAAGAAACATTCTGAAAGAAAGAAGTGAAAAGAAATTGTTTTTCTATGTGTTTTAATTTATTTTTGAGTTTTTCATTTGGTTTTGTCATGTATGTGAAAATAGAGTACTGCCCCTTTAAGCCTGCTCTTTCTAGAACGTGCTCTCAGGCAGAGGGAGAATTGAATCCTCCATTTTGAGAAGTGTTAGAGCAGAGGTCCTGTGGCTGTTTTTGTTTGAACATCGGTATTTTGAGGCCAAATATTTGATAGAAGTTATCACTAAACAAGGATTTGGTGAGTGTTGATGTTTTTTTGTATGTATATGGTTGAAATGAGACAAATGCTGGTTTAATAGCGATCAGTAAATGTGTTTACATGTGACATTAACTGTGTGACGAAATCATAGAAAGCATGTGTTTTAAGTGTAGTCTTGAGTTTATTTGAATGTATATATGGTTTAATTTGAGTTTTATATTGACCTTCTTTTATGTGAATGTTATATGTCATTTTATTTGGGTTATTATTGCTATAACGAGACAATAATGCAGCTCTCCGCTGTCTTAATACTGTTATTTCTCTAAGAAGTAATAAGATTGAAATCGAAATAATTGTATTATCATTTTGACCTAAAATACAGGTCAGGTTTTTGTTCATGTTGAAACATTTCTGGATATTCCCTTTGATGGCGAGCCCCCATGGATCTGGACCCTAGACCATCTGATTGAGTAGGCCTAAGCCCTATATCGTGAACTCTATTTTCTTCCAATTTGAGGTGGGATCTTCACTCACACTTTCTCTATTTTTCCTATCACTTGAGACTGAGTGATTAAAATTTTCCTGGATCGAGATTAAAGGGCTATTTTTCCCTTATTCTTTTCTTGCGCTTTCACGCAACAAGACTGGACTTTGTTTTTTCCCCCAGTGAACTGTTTTCCTTAACTGTTTTTTCTGAGGAGAGACAAAACTAAAATTTATTGGAAGGAAAACTCAGGACTGTTGAGCTCAAATTTCATTGACTTTGAGAATTTTTTCTGATACACATTCTGATTTTTGTACTCATACCAAACTATTGAATGAATGTGAACAGAATTTATTTGACATACAAATAAGTGTGTGTTATTTACAAAGGTGCACCTATAGTTTTTTTTTGAGATCTAACTTTTGTATATTTTTTTCATACCGGTATATTGTTCATTTCATTTGTTTTTTTTCTTGTAATTGTTCTCATTGACTGTTTACAACAAATTTATTTCTTTATCTTTACATTTCAAATAGTAAATAGTCGGCTGACATCAAAAGAAGTTCTGATTCATCTTATCTGTACATATTTCTAAATCACAGTTAACTCAGGCTCCCTAGTCGAACCTAGTGGCCCACACGACAAAATAAATAAATAAATCTGCCTACCGCAATTAGCTATTGCGGGTGGTACAACTGCCTAGGGTTGCTTCCTGGGAAAAAACTGTCTAGTGTAAGGAACCTTGGTGTTATTTTTGACTCTGAGCTGAAATTTGAGCAGCAAATCAACGCTGTCGTTAAGAATAGCTTCTTCCATCTTAGATTAAAAATTGAAATCTATCCTTACTTTTAATAATATGGAGAAGGTTGTTCATGCTTTTGTGTCATCGGGTTTGGATTATTGTAATGTGTTCTATCTGGGTGTGAGTCAGGCTTCCCTCTCCCGTTTGCAGCTTGTTCAGAACTCAGCTGCCAGGCTTTTAACGGGCACTAAAAAGAGAGAACATATTACTCCAGTTTTAATTAAACTTCATTGGTTACCCATACAATATAGAATTCAATATAAAGTGCTGTTGTATGTTTTTAAGCCTCTGCGTGGTCTAGCCCCTGTGTATGTTACTGGTTTAATCACCCGCTGTCACTCCAGCAGGTCTCTGCGCTCAAATGATCAGCTGCTTCTTGTGGTTCCACGAACACGTTTAAAATGTAAAGGTGACCAGGCTTTCTCTGTTGCAGCTCCTAGGCTTTGGAACAACCTTCCGCTGTCTGTAAAGACTTGTCCATCATTGGGTGTTTTTCAGAGTGCGCTAAAAATGTATTTGTTTTCCTTAGCTTTTGATAATGCTTTGTAAGTTGTGTATGTCATATGTTTGTATTGTTTTTGCGCTTATTATTTTTAATTTTCTTATATACCTCATGTACAGCACTTTGGTTCCACTTGTGGTGTTGAAAGTGCTCTATAAATAAATGAAGTTGAAGTTGATGTATTTTATTTCTGAAAAAAATCCTCGGATGATGCAAAAATAGGCATTTTGCATCATCTGAGGATTTTTTGGCCAGAGGCTAAAGACTACAGCCAGCCAGTTGTAGGAGTTATTTCCACATATTTTCAACCCACACATGGGGGTGGGATCGCACTCAGAGCACTTGGCTCGGGCAGCTGCGGGCATTCATGTAAACGGAGCAGTGCAGAGCAAAGTGAGTGTTTCAACTTCTCATATTAATTCCTTCAAAAGTTAAGCTTCCAAAGACACATGTCAGACTGACCGCGCCAGACTGAACATGCGCTGTGAATGTATGCTGTGCTTACCTCAGCTCTAGTGATGAATTTCCGGGATACTCTGAAATTTTGAATATTCCGATCTAATATGATTTCTGACCTGTAAGGTTGCCAGAATAATAATCATACACGGTGTGTTAATAGGCCAGAGGAGAACTGGCACCCCGACTGAGTCTGGTTTCTCCCAAGGTTTATTTTTCTCCATCATGCCCTGATGGAGTTTTGGTTCCTTGCCACTGTCGCCTTTGGCTTGGCTTGCTCAGTTGGGGACACTAAAATTATGATTAAAGTTATTCAATTAATCATACAAATACAATTTATGAATTAGGTTTTATTTAATTCTATAAACTATAATACTGATATGCCAACATTGTCACTCTATGATAAATTAAAATAAGTTGATAACATCACTGTTTTCTCCAGTACGACTGTACAGCCAAAATTTTGTTGCAATATTGTCCTGTTTGACACTGTGAAGCTGCTTTGACACAATCGTGATTGTAAAAGCGTTATATAAATAAAGTTGATTGATTGATTGATTGAATGCAATCTGATTCCTGCTGCGTTTATGCCTTGACATTTGCTCGGCTCACTCAAATTATTTTGAACAGACAAGGTCAGTTTTTATTGTAGTGTCTGTTCTTTAACTGAACTGATTTTATAAAAATTAACAATATGGTAGGGGCGTTGCTGCGGTGGGCAAGTGATCCAGTAATCTAGCGGTTGATTTAGGATTGGCCTCATAGGGCAGCAAAGCAAGTGCATTCTTGGAATTGTTGTCTTTCATCCCCATGATCCAAAAATACATTTTCTGTCTTTTCTCAGTCCAGAAGGCACCAAATTCAAAAATAATTTCACATTTCAACTACATTAATGACCCAATTTTAATACAAAGCTTAATGCGAAATCACTGAAGTAACCCATCTCATTATCTCATTAGTTTATCCTTTGTTTGAGCCATATATTTATTTATTTGTTCTTCTTCATTCATTCTTGTTAATGTCAGGTTGTGTTAGTCTAGCTATTCTGTCTGTTCTCCTGAGTTTTGTCATTAAAGACATATTATATTGATTGTCCTTTTGTTTTTGTGAATTTACACAACCAACTCCTGACAGAAGAGCGGAGCCAACAGTGATTTTCTTTTTGCGTTTTTTTCCCCTCTTGTTTATTTTAGTTTTTTTTACCTTTTCCATGGACTTACCAGGTGTCCAACTTCTCTGCCTCTACCACACTTGGGGAAGGTCCACACATGGACCACACACGGGAAAGACCACAAGGTCCCGGGAACACTTTACCGTATTAGTGGAGTGGGTGCTGGTGACCAATGACTCTTTTATTTTTTTATTTTTGTAACCCAACTGCAGACAAGGGAGACCATCGTGCCATGATTCCCGAGCCCAGAGAGGACAGGAAAGGACATCACCTTAGAGCCTTAGCCCCTTAAAGTGTCTGACCAGGTGCATGAGCTCTGACTCTCCTGTTTCCCTGCTTGTTCCTTCCAGCCCTGAATCTTCTGTGATCCCTCCCATCCCCCGTCTTCCACCTCCTCTGACAACCAGTTCCATAGCCCTGCCTATGCTGACTCTCTTCAGCCCTTCTGCTCCTCCTACATGTTGCAAGGATCTGCCTAGGGTCCTCAGTTCACCAGCTCCACCTAGCCCTGAGGATTCACTGGCTCCACCTCCAACCTCTGAACCCATTGCTCCACCTCTGCCCGTCAACGCATCGTCTTCGCCTTGGCTCCTTCCTCCATAATCCTAACTGTTCAAAAGGGCTCCTACCGGATCTGCCTTGGTCAGATGTTGTTCGGCCTTTGGCCCTGTCTAGCTGCGCCTTCCCCCTGGCTCCTCTGATTCCACCTCAAATGCTCTTCGCAGCGGATCCACCTTGGTCTCTTTGTCTGTTTGACCCAGTTTCTCAGTTCATTTGATTAGTCATTTAGTTCACCTGTCATCCCACTATTTAGCTCATTTGTTCCCTTTGTTTGCTCCATGAATTTATACCTTGTGTTCCCTTTCATTCTCTGTCCATTCTCATTAATATTACGTTGTGTTAGTCTTGCTAATCTCTGTTCTCACAAGACAATTTTATCGATTTTCTTTCGTCTTCATGCGTTTATACCCAACCAACTCCTGACACTGATAAATATAACTTTAAAAATAAAATGTTTAAAAATGTATAAAAACATAAAAATATATATTTTTAAATAAAAAGGTTTGACATATGAAAAAGCTTGATTTTTTTGGATGAAAAAATGGATGACATTAATTACATAAATTATTTTTAACATGTAAAATGAATCACCAAAATTAACCTGTTATTTTTTTCAGCCATACTAAACCAAATGTTGTCCTATTTTTTTCATTACAGAGTGAAGATAGACCATGGTGAAGGAAAGACATGCTTGGTGGATTTTGGATCCTAAGGACCACCTTTTACATATCAATGTAGGTGGGTTGAGGCACACTCTATGCTCAAGCATTCTGAAGAAGTTTCCGGACACACGTCTTGGCCAGCTCTTGTCTTGTGACTCAGAGGATGACATTCTACAGCTCTGTGATGACTTTGATGTTCAACAGAAAGAGTTTTACTTTGACCGTAACCCTGGTCTCTTCCCTTATGTCCTGCACTTCTATCAAACTGGCAAGCTGCACATTATGGAAGAATTGTGCATTTTCTCCTTCTCTCAGGAAATAGAGTACTGGGGAATCAGTGATTTTTTTCTGGACAGCTGCTGTAGTTACCGTTACCTTGATCGTAAACTGAAGAGACATCATATATCCTGGGATGAAGAGAGTGATGTTAGCAGTGTGGATACTTCAGTTGATGAGATTTCTGATCTGAACAAAGATATTGAGCACTTCCATGAAATACGTTTTGGAAACATTCGGAAGTGTCTGTGGCTGACATTGGAAAATCCAGGTTATTCAATCCCAAGCAAAATTTTCAGCTTGCTTTCCATTTGTGTGGTGTTAATATCAGTTGCCACCATGTGTATCAATAGCATTCCAGAATACCAGAGATTTGATGGAAATGGTAATCCAGTTGAAGACCCAACTATGCATGTATTAGAAGTGTTCTGCATCTGCTGGTTTACATTTGAGGTAGTAACACGCATGCTTCTTGCTCCAAACCATCGTAAATTCTTCTTGCTACCACTAAATGTGATCGACATCATCTCAGTGATGCCAATTTACATCACAATCTTTTTTGATCTGGTCATTGGGAGTGAGTCAGAGCTGGGCAACTTGGGAAAACTGGTCCAGGTGTTGCGGCTGATGAGAATCTTCAGAGTGCTAAAGTTGGCTAGGCATTCAACAGGGTTAAGGTCACTAGGGGCAACTCTGCGGGTGAGATTACACTGCCATTGTGCACGTGCATTTACAATCTGCATATTGTAGTGCAGAGGTCATCTACCCTGCTCTTTGGACACCCACTGCCCTGCAGAATTTAGCTCTACCCCTAATTAAACACACCTGAAGCAGCTAATCAAGCTCAATCATTTGAAAATATATAGGCTGGTGTGCTAAAGCATGTTGAAAATAAAATTTGCAGGACAATGAGTCCCCAGGAGTAAGGTTATAGACCTTTGCTGTAGTGGTGTTTAATCCTGGACCCACGCTACTCCACATTTTGTTTGTCTCTTATCTAAAATACCTTGGTTCCCAGTTTGTATACGAACCACCATAATTAGTATCTGTCATTGCATTCAAATGTGCATACTGTGTGCATATAATGGGCATATAAATGTGTCCTAAAGCATAGTATGTTTTAAAGAGTAGCCTATGCTAAAAGTCCTTGGATAGTCTATTTTTTTACTGTTTCAAAGTGTGGATTTGTGCACACTATAATGGCTAATATTGCCCACAACCCATTGCACTTCAGAGGAGCAATCAGAACTAGCACAGCTGAGGGTTTCTGAGTGACTAATAATCAAAATGTAACCTTTATGTTGTAACCTGTTATATTTCATCGACAACAACAATGTGGACTTTTATAAAGATCCATTAGGCCCTTAACTTTTAAATGCATCATTATGCAAACACATGAGGAAATTTCCTCTTCTGCAACACAATAAAAGGTATGTACTTTTCCCTTTATTTTACCATTAATTTAGTGCATATAGTATACAGGTGCTGTTCATATAATTAGAATATCATCAAAAAGTTGATTTATTTCACTAATTCCATTCAAAAAGTAAAACTTATATTTATTCATTGCACACAGACTGATATATTGTATATATAAGTGTATATAAGATATATAAGTGTTTATTTCTTTAAGTTTTACAGAGGTGGAAAGAGTAACAAAATATTCTACTCAAGTAAAAGTACTGTTACTTCAATGAAATTTTACTTAAGTACAAGTAAAATTACTGGTCTAAAAATTTACTCAAGTAAAAGTAAAAAGTAGCTCATTTAAAATGTACTCAGAGTAAAAGTTACTTAGTTACTTTTTTAACAGTGGGGGTGGGGGACTCTCCCCTGTAGGGTTGTGATAGAATGAGATTTTCACGATATGACAACTATCTCAGAAAACATCAATTAAACATTTACTGTACCTATTATTAACGTCTCAGGTTACGTATGTAACCATGGTTCCCTGAGAGGGAACGAGACGCTGCGTCGAAACGCTAGGGGACGCCTCTGCGAACCATGTCATGAAGCACTTGTGTAATCAGTCCAATAGCGAGACGATACGTCACAGGCGGGTGACGTCATCGACCAGGAAGCTATAAAGCACACCTGGACCAAACAGTCACTAGCTTCTGGAAAAAGCCGAACAAGTCGATCACAGGCATGCCGGGAGTATGGCATAGCGACGCAGCGTCTCGTTCCCTCTCAGGGAACCATGGTTACATACGTAATCTGAGACGTTCCCTATCTCGAGGGAACTTCGAGCTGCGTCGAAACGCTAGGGGACCTCAATACCCACGCCGAGTCCCAAATGTCTGTATGTGTGAATCAACCCAGAAACACCCGGGACGCCGTTGTAAGGCTACATCTAGATTGTAAAACCTCACAAATGTATGCGGAGAGGACCACCCAGCCGCATCACATACCTCTGACAATGAAACTCCAGAAATAAGAGCCATAGAGGCAGCCATACTCCTAGTGGAGTGGGCGCGGACCCTCATTGGTGAAGGATGTCCGGCCGACTCATAAGCGAGCGAAATAGCCTCGACTATCCACTTGCTAAGCGTCTGCTTTGAAGCCGGTTTTCCCTTGCTCGGGGACCCAAAAACACACAAACAACTGTTCTGAGTTTCGCCACAGGGCAGCTCTGTGGACATATGCATCTAGGGCCCTGACCGGACATAGCAGATTTAGCTTCTCTTAGTCTTGACTAGTGAACGGAGGCGGACAGAAAGCCTGCAGCATTACTGGTCCCGGCACATTAGTCGGGACCTTGGGAGCATATCCTTCCCTCGGGAAGAGAAATGCTTTTACCATTCCTGGTGCAAACTCCAGACAAGAGGGTGCCACTGCCTAACTAGGCACCCTCGAGCGTGCCGCAGGTCTGAGCCTCAAAGTACCACGAAGGAAACGCATGACCCAAGGGTGTTTCCCCAATGATGCATTATCTAATGGAATATGATAAGCAGATATCGCCGACACATATACTTTCAGTGTCGACGGAGATAACCCTGCGGAGAATTTTTCTTGTAGGAACTCAAGAACTGAACCGAGCGGGCAGTTAACAGGGTCCAAAGCCTGGTGCGTACACCAGGCGACAAAAACTCTCCATTTGAGTGCGTAAAGTCTCCTTGTGGATGGTGCTCTGGAGTGCAACATGGTCTCTATCACCTCAGTAGATAGACCCATGTTTATGAACTGGGCCCCCTCTGGGGGCCAAGCCCACCGTTTCCACAGTTCCGGGCGCGGGTGCAGTACTGACCCCCCGGCCTGCGAAAGAAGATCTCTCCTGACTGGGATTTCCCAGGGAGGACCTTTTAGGAGAGACATAATGTCGGCGAGCCATATTTGGCCCGGCCAGAGCGGGGCTACCAATAAAAGCTGAACCCCGTCCCGGCGGATGCCCTCCAGCACTCCTGGGAGCAATGCCAGAGGGGGGAAGGCGTACAGACGTTGTACAGACCTACAGACCTTGGGCCGAGCGGCCACTCATGACCGCTCCCCAGCCAGTTAGGGAGGCATCCGTCGTTAGCGTTACGCGACGACAAGGAGCCCCCAGAACTGGACCTTGGGACAGGAACCAAGGATCTTTTCACTTTCACTAAGGCACGTAGGCAGCGCCGCGTGACCTTGATCAAGCGAAAAAGGGTTTCCCCTCGGGGAGAACCCCTTGGTCCTGAGCCACCACTGTAAGGGTCTCATGTACCGCAGGCCAAAAGGTACCCCGTTGGACGCTGCTGTCATCAGCCCTAACACTCTCTGAAAGTGTTTCACAGTGAGTGACTGATCTAGCTTTATCTGGTTCACGGTATCCAGGATAGTTTTTATCCTGGGAGGGGATAGCCGAGCCGACATTATTTTCGTGTCCCAGACTACCGCCAGAAAAGTAATGCTCTGCAGCTTATAGGTGCCAGCACACTTTTCTTTCCGTTCAACCTTAGCCCCAACACTCTCCTATGGGCGAGAACAGCATCAATCAATCAATCAACTTTATTTATATAGCGCTTTTACAATCACGATTGTGTCAAAGCAGCTTCACAGTGTCAAACAGGATAATATTGTGACAAAATTAGATTTGGCTGCACAGTCGTACTGGAGTAAACAGTAATGTTATCAGCTTATTTTAATTTATCATATAGCAACAATGTTGGCAGATCAGTATTATAGTTTATAGAATTATATAAGACCTAATTCATACATTTTATTTGTATAATAAGTTGAATAACTTTAATCATATTTTTAGTGTCCCCAACTGAGCAAGCCATGCCAAAGGCGACAGTGGCAAGGAACCAAAACTCCATCAGGGCGTGATGGAGAAAAATAAACCTTGGGAGAAACCAGACTCAGTCGGGGTGCCAGTTCTCCTCTGGCCTATTAACACACCGTGTAAGATTATTATTCTGGCAACCTTACAGGTCAGAAATCATATTAGATTGGAATATTCAAAATTTCAGGGTATCACGGAAGAGACAGATTTATTTGGAAATAAATGATGGGATGGGGTGTCGATTACACAAAACTATGAATACATGAAAGATCGGAATTATTGCGCCGAAGACGGGTTTTGAGCATGTCGTGCCAGTTGAGGCAAATTCAGAGGAGACACCAATTGACACGGCTCAGCAGACACTCCAGGATGAGCTGGTCATGTCCAGGCAGGTCCACCATCCGATCCGGACACGGCCCAGATCCGGGATAAACCTCGGGATAAACAGTGAGACTAACATTAGCGTAGATGCCACTCTTTTTATGATGTAACGAGTACATCAGGTGTTATGGGAAGTGTTCCCGGTTCCGGCTGACCTAGTTAATGCAGCCTAACAATCAGTCAATTGATTTGAATAATGAAAGTAAAAAATGTTCTATGTGTATGCCATAGTAAAGAGATGTGTTTTTAGTCTAGATTTAAACTGACAGAGTGTGTCTGCTTCCCAAACAATGCTAGGAAGACTATTCCAGAGTTTAGGAGCTAAATAGGAAAATGAGCGACCGCCTGCAGTTGATTTAGATATTCTAGATATGATCAACTGGCCAGAGTTTTGAGACCGCAATAGACGTAAAGGAGTATAATGTGTTAAAAGCTCGCTTAAGTACAGGGGAGCTAAACTATTTAGTGCTTTTTAAGTAATAAGCAAGATTTTAAAATGTATGCGATGTTTAATAGGGAGCCAGTGCAGTGTTGACAGAACTGGACTAATATGATCATACTTCCTGGTTCTAGTAAGAACTCGAGCTGCTGCGTTTTGGACTAGCTGGAGTTTGTTTATTAAGCGAGCAGGGCAACCACCCAGTAGAGCATTACAATAATCTAGCCTTGAGCTCATGAACGCATGTACTAACTGTTCAGCATTTTGCATTGAAAGCATGTGCCGTAATTTAGATATATTTTTAAGATGATAGAATGCGGTTTTACAGATGCTAGAAATGTGGCTTTCAAATGAAAGATTGGTATCAAAGAGCACACCCAGGTTCCTCACTGACGACGAGGGCTTGACAGAGCAGTCATCAAGTGTTAGACCGTATTCTCGGTTACTACTTGTGGAGCTTTTCTGTCCAATAATTAAAAATTCAGTTTTATCTGAATTAAGTTGCAGGAAATTACTATTCATCCAATTTTTTATATCAGCTATGCATTCCGTTAATCTTGTGAATTGGTAGGTTTAGTCAGGGCGTGAGGAAATATAGAGCTGAGTATCGTCAGCATAACAATGAAGACTAACGCCATGCTTCCTAATGATATCTCCCAGTGGTAGCATATACAGAGTGAAAAGCAACGGTCCTAACACTGAGCCTTGCGGTACCCCATACTGAACTTGTGATCGGTGTGACATCTCTTCATTTACTGCTACAAACTGATAACGGTCAGATAAGTATGATTTAAACCATGCCAAAGCAGTTCCACTAACGCCAACATAATTTTCGATTCTATTCAGAAGAATATTGTGATCGATAGTATCAAATGCAGCGCTAAGGTCGAGTAACACTAATAGAGCGATACAACCACGATCAGATGATAAGAGTAAATCGTTTGTAACTCTAATTAGAGCAGTCTCAGTACTATGATAAGGTCTAAATCCTGACTGGAAATCTTCACATATACCATTTCTTTCTAAATAGGAACATAATTGTGAAGACACGGCCTTTTCTAGTATTTTTGATAGAAACGGTAGATTCGAGTTTGGCCTGTAATTGACTAATTCTTTAGGATCAAGTTGCGTTTTTTTAATAAGTGCTTTAATTATAGCCAACTTAAAAGTTTTCGGTACATATCCTAATGTCAAAGATGAATTAATGATATTAAGCAGAGGATCTATGACCTCTGGAAGTATCTCTTTTAATAGCCTAGTCGGTATAGGGTCAAGCATACATGTTGTTGATTTTGATGATTTTACAAGTTTAGCCAATTCTTCTCCTCCTATAGTAGTGAATGAGTGTAATTTTTCCTCAGTGACACTACAATGCTCTGTCTGAAGTGATACTGTAATAGACGGCTGCATGGTTATAATTTTATTCCTAATATTATCAATCTTACTAGTAAAGAAGTTCATAAAGTCATTACTGCTGTGTTGTTTACAAACATCAGAAGCTGAAGCTTTATTTTTTGATAATTTAGCCACTGTATCGAATAAATACTTAGGGTTGTGTTTGTTTTCTTCTAAAAGAGTTGAGAAATAAGCAGATCTAGCAGTTTTTATGGCCTTTCTGAATGCAATCATGCTCTCTTTCCACAAATTGAGAAAAACCTCCAGTTTTGTTTTCTTCCAGCTGCGCTCCATTTTTCTGGCTGCTGTTTTAAGGGCCCGAGTGTGCTCGTTGTACCACGGCGTTGGATTATTTGCTTTAATCTTCTTTAAGCGCCGGGGAGCAACTATGTCTAAAGTGCTAGTAAAGAGAGTCAATAGTTTCTGTTGCAGCATCAAGTTCCTCTTGGCTATCTGTAATGCTGAGGAGATGGAACTGATGAGGAAGATTATGGACAAAGCAATCTTTAGTCGCAGCGGTTATCGTCCTGCCATATTTGAAGCGAGGGGATGGCTTTGCAGCCTTAGGTAAATTAAGTATACATGATATTAGGTAATGATCTGAGATGTCATCGCTCTGCTGCAGAATTTTAACAGTATCAACATTTATTCCATGTGACATTATTAGATCTAAAGTATGATTAAGGCGATGAGTGGGTCCCGATACGTGTTGTCTAACTCCAATAGAGTTTAGAATGTCTCTAAATGCCAATCCCAATGCGTCTTTTTCATTGTCTACATGGATATTAAAATCCCCAACAATTAGTACTTTATCTACAGCTAATACTAACTCCGATACAAAACCATCAAATTCTCTGATAAAGACTGTATTGTGCCCTGGTGGCCTGTATACAGTAGCCAACACAAATGTCAGACGGGATTTATCATTTACACTACACAGCATTACATAAAGCACCAAAACTTCAAAGGAATTATATTTGAAACTAGACTTCTGAGTAATACTGAAAATATTATTATAAATTATAGCAACACCTCCCCCTTTACCTTTCAGACGTGGCTCATGTTTGTAATAATAATCTCGGGGGGTGCACTCATTTAAAGTAATGTAATCGTCAGGTTTTAGCCAGGTTTCTGTCAAGCACAGCACATCTAAGTTATGATCTATAATCATATCATTGACAACAAGCGTTTTTGGCGAAAGGGATCGAATATTCAGCAACCCAAGCTTTATCAATTGTTCATCCGTATTATATCTGTTGTTTATTTGTTGGACATCAATTAAATTTTTACTGTTCAATGGTTTTGATGGTTTTTTGTATTTACTAATTCGGGGAACAGACACAGTCTCTATATGATAATATCTAGGTGAAAGAGTCTCTATGTGCTGGGATTTAGCTGACTTTGGTGACGTGAGACAGCTAGCAGACGGTTGGTTTAGCCAGTTTGTCTGCTTCCTGACCTGGGCCCCAGTGAGTCAAGGTTTAGCTCTAAGACTATGTGCCAAATTACTAGAGAGAAGAGCAGCACCAGCCCAGGAGGGATGAATGCCGTCTATCTTCAACAGGTCAGGTCTGCCCCAAAAACTTTTCCAATTGTCTATGAACCCTATGTTATTTTGCAGACACCGCTTAGACAACCAGCCATTGAGTGATGATAATCTGCTAACTATTTCATCACTCCTTTTAGCAGGGAGAGGACCAGAGAAAAATACGGCTTTTGACATCGTACTTGCGAGTTTACACACCTCTTTAATGTTAATTTTGGTGATCTCCTACTGGCGAAGTCGAACATCATTAGTGCCAACATGAATAATAATCTTAGAGAATTTACGATTAGCTTTAGCCAGCACTTTTAAATTTGCTCTGATGTCAGGCGCTCTGACTCCCGGTAAACATGTGACTATGGTGGCTGGTGTCTCTATTTTCACATTCCGTGTAATAGAATCGCCAATAACTAGGGCACTTTCAACAGGATCCTCAGTGGGTGCGTCACTGAGTGGGGAGAACCTGTTTGATGTTCTAATCGGAACGGAAGAGTGGTTTTTTGATCCGCGACTATGCTTTCTCATCGTCACCCAGCCCTGCTGCACGGGCTCAGCCGGAACCAAACAATGAGTGTCCACTAAGCTAGTCGCATCCAAAGCAGTATCTAAAGCTGTTACATTCTCACTACTCTCACATAAAGCTTGGATGCGTGTCTCTAAATCTGAAATCTTCTCCGTCAGCCTGATTAATTCCTTACATTTATCACATGTGAAGCCCTGTTCGCCAACGGAGATAGATATGCTAAACATGTAGCATGCAGTGCAAGTGACAATGACAGGAGAAGAAGACATGGCTTACCGTATTTGTTGATGAATCCAAAACTTACCACAGTTGTCTGATGGAGTCTTTTTAATAATCCAACTCACCACAGTTGTCTAAAGAACTCAGAAAACAGGAGACCCGGATGCTGGGATGGAAAGCTACCAGGCTAGTGAAAAGCTAACGTGTGGTAGTGATTTAGATTAAAAGCTAGTAATGTCAAATTTAAATTGATAGGCTATATTAAAACACTATATGGTGATGAGTAAGTTATATTTAGCAGTGTAAATTACAAAGAAAATATATAAAATAGAGATTCAAATGCAGCTATACAGAGCTACAAACACTGTGGTGGCAGCAGCAGCAGCAGCAGCAGGCAGACCGACAGGAGCAATCGATCAGGAACAATCAATCAGCCAGGAGCAATCGATCCAAGTAATCCGATGCTGAACGCCCACTGTTTCGACTATGCTAACACCAGCCAATCGTCGATATAGTTGAGCACGCGAATGCCCTGGAGTCGCACCTGAGCAAGAGCTGCATTCACGCACTTGGTGAAAGTGTGGGGTGATTAAGCTAGGCCGAATGGCAGCACTCAATACTGGTAAGCTTCGCCCCCGAAAGCAAACCTGAAGACCTGTCTGTGCTGCGGAAGGATGGAGATGTGGAAGTATACATTTTTTAGGTCTATTGTGACACACCAGTCCTCGGACCTGACGTGACACACGATCTGTTTTATCGTGAGCATTTTGTTTAGCTGATGCAGATCTAAAAATAGGCCTTAACCCTCCATCCTTCTTTGGAACTATGAAGTACCGGCTGTAAAAGCCCGACTCTCTGCAGAGGGGAGGGACCCGTGTATAGCCTCTTTTCGCAGAAGAGTCTGTACCTCTCGTTCCATGACCAGAGGCTGCTCGGGGGTTACTACCGTAGGAGTAACCCTGCTGAACACGGGTGGGTGTGACCCGAACCCTTTTTATAATGTGAGCAGGACCCATTCTGAGATATTCGGCAGAAGTTTCCACGCTGCCAGAAAATCTACTAAGGGAACCAGCCTCTCGAGGCTGGTCTCTGGATTTTCCTGGGTGGTCAGCCCGGTGTCCTGTAACGGATAACCGGCAGGTAGCAACCGAACTGACCGCCCCGGGGCCCTCACGAGAGGGCGCGAACATCCCCAAGCCGCTACGTTTCCGGGCGGACAAGGAGATATATGTTCGCCGGGGACAGCCACGCCCTGAATCACCAACGGTGGCAGGGTTGGCAGACCGGCCCCCCCCGATGGCACCGGGAACGAGCGGGTGCCTCGGCGAGCCGCACTCTCCCGGAGGGGACTGCCATCGGAAGTCCTGCGCCTCTGACGTCAGGACTTCTTAGCTGAGGCCTTCCTAGCAGTAAGGACGGCCCTCAGATCCGCCCTACCATGGGAAGGTCCCGGCTGAGCGCGTCGCCCGGACCCCCGATCTCTCTACGGGGGGGCCCCGAGCGGCCACGCTCTCTCTTTGTTTTGCTCGGTGTAGGTTTGAGAAAGGATGTACTCGGCTGAGGCTGCCCCGCCCGACAGCCCCAGAGGGACATTTTGATTTATTTACTTATTATATATATATATATATATATATTTTTTATATTTCACATCTCAATATCAATATCCCCCAGCAGGTCTGCTTGTTTTATATGCTTGCAGGGCAACCGCCGTATACAAACCGGCGGCCGCCTGATCTGCTGCCGAATATGCCCTACCCCCAAAGCCGACTTTTTTTTTTTTTTTTTTTTTACCGGCTTGTTGTGGGCAGCTGTGGGGCTGTGTGACGATGCGGACTCGGGGGAGAGATAGCTCGCAAGCGTCTCTTCCCCGCGAGACATCGTCGCCCTTTCTGAATGATAGATGTAGACCCATAATCTACGCGATGCCTCGGCAAACACGCGATCTGAGCCACTAGACTCAACCCCGTAATCTACACGCTGCCTCGGCAAGCGCGAGATCCGCGATCGAGTCATATAATCTATATTGTAGACCCGTGATCTACACGCTGCCTCGGCAAACGCGAGATCCGAGCCACTAGATTCAGCCCCTCGTAATCTCAAACATGCTGTCTGCTCGCCATTATATTGTTCTTTCTCTTTCTTATTTTATTTATATATTTATTTATTTTTTGGCGAACTTCTTGACACTCGGCCGGCCAGTCTAAACTTAACCTGGACACAGCGCGAGTTACACCAATAGCACCTCTTTTTATGAGTGTGTGTCGTTTTCTTTTGGCAGATCATCATCAGCGCTAACAACATCCAGTTCCTCGGAGCTGGAGGGCTGCTGCGTTTGTGCCTCAGCGCGAGCGGAAGAAAACCGCAGAGCGTGCTTCCAACTCGCTAACTGAGGCATGAGATCCAGCGGGTAAAGGCAGAGATAGGGGATCACCCGTCTCTAACCCCGCCACTAGATCCAACTGCGATCCCCAGGACGCGAGCCTTCGCTGCGCCTCGGCAACAGCGGGACCCGAGCCCTGAGGACCGCGAGCCAAAGCACTCTCCTCGAAGAGTGCCCGGTGTGATCTTAATATGCGCATTGGGAGTCTCTCGCAATGCTCGCAGCCGACCCCCTCGAGAGCTGACTGGGCATGCTCGAGCCCCAAACACATCACACATTAGGACGTGTGTATCCCCACCCGTGATGTAACATGGGCAGGGAGGAACACAACCTATACTGACTTGCCATATTTCTTTCTTTCTTTTTTTTTTCTTTTTTTGAACACACACAATAAATGGACATACAATTCACACAGAGCGCTTGTGAAGACACAGAAGCTAGTGACTGTTTGGTCCAGGTGTGCTTTATAGCTTCCTGGTCGATGACCTCACCCGCCTGTGACGTATCGTCTCGCTATTGGACTGATTACACCAGTGCTTCATGACATGGTACGCAGAGGCGTCCGCTAGCGTTTCGACGCAGCTCGAAATTCCCTCGAGATAGGGAAATGATGGTTATTATCACTAGTTAAAATGATGTTAAATGAATGAAGAAGAATGGTCTTTTTTATTTGGTTGAACAAATGCTTTATTATAACAAACTTAAAACCATTTGTTTATTTTGTTTATTAAAATTTCAATAAAACATGTCTAATAAACTAAATTCAAAACATTATTATGAATTAGATTAACAACTTATTTTTATCATTAATTCGTAATTTTTTTTTAAAGAATAATAGAGTCAATATGTAGCAAATCATTCACAGAGAGAGAACAAGCAGATCATATATTCATATAGCAATGTTTTGTGCTTTAATGTTCACAGACCATGTCGCGGTTTGATTTATTTCTAAGGCCTACAGCTCTACATTTGAGTTTTTCGTTGATCCACCAGTTTGCGTGTATTACGCCAATTCTACGTTATAATGTAAAGTTAAGGTTCATGACTGGATTCCGCGATTCCCTCTGCGTCACAGAAATCCATCGGCCTTAAGTTATAAACATACCTTTATTTGCACAGAGGGATGTGTGCCCGAACATGTTCTATGTGTTTCTTCATTTGCATCCACATTTTGTGCACATTTGATATCCTCCAGGACAACACCACATTATTTTTTTCTATATCCAAAGTATTTCCATACTAGCCAGGAGTTCACAACGGCGTTTTGCTTTCACCTGGGTCTGCGTCACTGACGTCTGTCTTGTTCGTCTCCATCTGATATTTGCGCGCATGTTCTCTCCCGCGCCCCGCGCCCTCTATTCAATATTAGTCATTTCCGGATCGCGTTTTTTTTCCTCCCCTCTTTGCATAATGCATTAATGATTTATTTTAACTCAGTAACGAATGTGGTTTAAAATGTAGCGAAGTACAATACTTTAATCAAAATGTACTTAAGTAAAAGTAAAATTACAGATTTTTAAAACTACTTAAAAAAGTAGAAGTACACAGAAAAGCTACTCAATTACAGTAATGCGAGTAAATGCAATTCGTTACTTTCCACCTCTGAGTTTTAATGATTATAACTGACAACTAAGAAAAATTCCAAATTCAGTATCTCAGAAAATTAGAATATAACTTAAGACCAATACAAAGAAAGGAAATCTTTTAGAAATCTTGGCCAACTGAAAAGTATGAACATGAAAATTATGAGCATTTACAGCACTCAATACTTAGTTGGGCAATGCGGCGTGGCATGGAAAGTTGATCAGTCTGTGGCACTGCTCAGGTGTTAGAGAGC
Organism: Pseudorasbora parva; assembly: GCF_024679245.1. Classification (NCBI taxonomy): domain Eukaryota; kingdom Metazoa; phylum Chordata; class Actinopteri; order Cypriniformes; family Gobionidae; genus Pseudorasbora; species Pseudorasbora parva. The sequence goes on along the minus strand of NC_090183.1, from coordinate 17,828,293 downwards.
CCAGGTTGCTCTGATATAGTACTTCAGCTCTTCTGCATTGTTGGGTCTGGCATATCACATCTTCCTCTTCCCAATACACCATAGATTTTCTATGGGGTTAAGGTCAGGCGAGTTTGCTGACCAATTAAAAACAGGGATACCATGGGTTTTTTTAGCTGGATTTGAATAAATATATAAAAATAATCAAATACTATTTTTATATTATTACTTTTTTTTTAGAAATGGTGATTTTTTTTCTGTGAATTTGTGTTTTTGCAGATTTCCCATTCATTTCCTATGGCAAGTGGGAGTATTTCTTTTACAACCACTTAGCATGCTCGAATCATGCCCTCAATTTTTTTGTGTGTTTACATACCTAATGTTAGAAAAGTCACCAAGTTTCATGTCATTCTGACGTAGAGTTGATTTTTAATAATTCAAAATGTGGTTCATAGGTTCAGTTTTTCATGGGTGTGTGTGTGTATAAGTGTGCGTGTGTGCGTGTGTATGTGAGTGGATGTGTCAATATCACACTCCTGATGTTTTAGAGTGTCATCCCTATACTGCTGTGTACTTTTTTTCAGCATTGTGACCGATTTGTAGATTGTACACACAAATATCCTGCAAATATTTGTGTTTTTGCAGATTTCCCATTCATTTCCTATGGGGGTCATTTTTGACCGAAGAGCACAAGTGGAAGTAATTTTTTTATGACCACTTAGCATGCCCGAATAATGCCCTAATTTTTTGTGTGCGTTTACATACCTAATGCTAGAAAAGTAACTAAGTTTTATAATTTTCAGATGAAGCTGTGATTTTTAAAAATTCTAAATGTGGTTCATAGATTACATTTTTCATAGGTGTGTGTGTGTGTATGTGTGTGCGTGTGTGTGAGTGGATGTGTCAGTATCACACTCTTGATTTTTTTGAGTGTCACCGCTTTACTGCTGTGTACATTTTTTCAGCATTGTGGCCGATTTGTAGATTGTACACACAAATATTCAGAGAATTTTTGTATTTTTGCCGATTTCCCATTCATTTCCTATGGTCGGTCATTTATGACCGAAGACAATGAAGTTACTTTTTTTTTAATGACCAATTAGCATGCTCGAATCATGACCCCAATTTTTTTGTGTGTTTACATACCTAATGCTAAAAAAGTCACCAAGTTTCATATTATTCTGATGAAGCTGGGATTTTAAAAATTTTAAAACAGAAAATTTTTCGGTCAGAAATGACCGAAGAGCACCAGAGGGTTAAACCAGGTACTGGTTGCTTTTGCACTGTGTGCAGGTGCCAAGTCCTGTTGGAAAATGAAATCTGCATCTCTATAAAGTTTGTCAGCAGCAGGAAGCATGAAGTGCTCTAAAACTTCCTGGTATATGGCTACGGTGAACTTAGACCTCGGAAAACACAGTGGACTAACACCAGCAGATGACATGGCACACCAAACTATCACTGACGGTGGAAACTTTACACTGGACCTCAAGCAATGTGGATTGTGTGCCTCTCCTCTCTTCCTCCATACTCTGGGACTCTGATTTCCAAAGGAAACGCAAAATGTACTTTCATCAGAGAATGTGACTGGACCACTCAGCAGTCCTTTTTGTCTTTAGCCCAGGCGAGACGCTTCTGACGCTGTCTGTTGTTCAAGAGTGGCTTGACACAAGGAATGCGATTGCTGAAACCTATGTTTTGCATACGTCTGTGTGTAGTGGTTCTTGTAGCACTGACTTCAGCTGCAGCCCACTCTTTGTGAATCTCCCCCACATTTTTGAATGGGTTTTGTTTTACAATCCTCTACAGGGTGGGTTTATCCCTATTGCTTGTAAACTTTCTTTCTACCACATCTTTTCCTCCCCTTCGCGCCTCTCTGTTAATGTGCTTGGACACAGAGCCCTGTAAACAGCCAGCCTCTTTTGCAATTACCTTTTATGTCTTGCTTTCCTTGTGCAAGGTGTCAATGGTCATCTTTTGTACAGCTGTCGAGTCAGCAGTCTTCCCATGATTATGTAGCCTACAGAACTAGCCTGTGAGACTATTTAAAGGACTTTGCAGGTGTTTTGAGTTAATTAGCTGATTAGAGTGTGGCACCAGGTGTCTTCAATATTGAACCTCACAATATTTTATTTTCATGAGATACTGAATTTGGGATTTTACTTAGTTGTCAGTTATAATAATCAAAATAAAATTTTACATAAATTTTAATAAATAATAAAATAAACAAACATTTGAAATATATCTATGTAATGAATGAATATAATATTCAAGTTTCACTTTTTGAATGGAATTAGTGAAATATATCAACTTTTTAATGATATTCTAATTATATGACCAGCACCTGTATGTAGGCGAATTGGTATGCAGCTCTCTCTTAACGAGCTGATAATCTGAATCAGATGTGTTACATAAAAGGAGAAAAAAAAGTGAAGCCCTGTGGGTTACCAGAATCAGGATTGAAAACCACTGGCATGTTGAATAGTACTGACTTTAAATGTTTTGATTATGCTTTATTTAACTAACTAAATAAATAAATAATGCCTCTCCATAAAATCCAGAAATAACATTTATATTCAACCCGATCTCACGGCAATTCGTAAGTATTTTAAGAGGTGGCTAATTTGTACGATTTCTGAAGACGATGAAGATTTTTTCTAAATCATGTGTATTTTATGAGTTGCCCAATGAAATCTTATGAATCTAACGCTAGCCATCACTGGGGTTTAAACAAATTGTATAAATTCGTACGAGTGAAGTCGTATGAGTGAGGTCCTACAAATTAGCCACCTCATACAAATACGTACAAATTGGTCGTGAGATAGCATTGTTTATTTTTTACTACCTTGTCTTGTAATTTTGTAAAACGTTCAATTCCATACAATAAAAAAAAAAATCTATAACAGTCAGAATACTTAGTTCCCTTTCGAAAAGGAACTCACGCTTCGTCAGCTGAGGCAGCGTCTCGTTCCCTGTTCTCAGGGAACAATGGTTAGATACTTAACCTGAGACGTTTTGGCAACTCAATAAAAGTGCTTTGAAGATTTTATACCTACATTTTACATGTAAAAAATGATGTCTTTGTTTCTTTGTGTAGCACAGCTACAGAGAGGTTGGAATCTTATTACTGTACCTGGCAGTGGGTGTTTCAGTGTTCTCCGGAATGACTTACACTGCAGAATATGAGGAAGATGTTGGTTTGGACACAATCCCAGCTTGCTGGTGGTGGGGGACAGTTAGTATGACAACAGTGGGATATGGAGATCTTGTGCCAGTGACAGTGGCAGGAAAGCTGGCAGCATCTGGCTGCATCCTGAGTGGCACATTAGTTGTGGCACTCCCCATCACTATCATTTTCAACAAATTTTCACATTTTTACCGCAAACAAAAAGCTCTTGAGGCATCAGTAAGAAACAGCAACAACAAGCATATAATGAGACGACAGAGAAACAGCGAAGACACTGAAATACATGGGCATAGCCACTTTTTGGAGGATGGAGAAAAAGATGAAGATGTGACTTATGAGAGAGGACTTGTCAACTATTGCTACGAAGACCATCCACTGACATATACAGTATGATGTGTCCACTATGCAAGAAAAGTGATAAGTGCTGAAGACGTTTTACCAATATTAAACATCATATCCTGACTTAAAATACATTTTTATGTATTTTGGGTGACAAATTAAAGGAGAATCTGGGGGATCCAGTGGCTATTATGCTGTTGGGGGTATTTCTATGCCCTATTTTGGGTCCAAGCAAGGGGTTTGAGCATAGGTCACATCAAATCAATACAAATGGTTTTCTCAGTCTGAATGCTGCATCCTAGTGAGGTTGTGTCCTTTCTAAGCCATGCTGTCTTTCTGAGGCTAGGCTAGAGTCATCCTCAGCATTAAACACTAGAATGAGACAGACCAGTAAGTCTGCATGGCTGTGCCTTAAAGGTTTCTGCCCCCACCTTCACAGCATGAAAATACTATTAAAATTATTTTGGGTATATAAAAAGAAACCAGACTCAGTCGGGAGTTCAGTTCTCCTCTGTCCTAAATGAACAAAAATGTTGTGATTTATGATTTCAGCCTGAATCTCGTCAGAATTTGTGAACTGATATTTAAAAATTTGCTTCCAGCACGCTATACACATAGAACTTGAAATATACTAATAAATGTAATTAGGTGAAAATAGAGTTGTAGTCTGTCCGTCAAATTGAAATATAAAGTTAGAGCTGCCTATAGCCAGCAACAATTGACTTATCCGTGACAATGATCCGTCTAGTTGTTAAAGATCTTGTCTAGTTATGTTGCAGTCCTAGCTGGTCCTGACATGATACATTAATAGCTGTGCCATTAATACATAGGGATCTGTGACATAGTCTTGTCTATACTTTTGGGTGCATAATACGCGGAATCTACCATCCATGGTGGATTTTTATATTCTAGGTATAACTGGACAGAATTTTGAGCAATAAAAGTGAAGGACAGAAATGGATCTCGCTTAAGTACTGAGGAGTTCAGCCATTTAGCTTTAAAAGGAATCAGCAATATTTTAAAATGTATACAATGCTTATTAGGCAGTCAATGCCAGTTTGACAGAACTGGGGGAATATAGTCATACATCTTGGTTCTAAGCACTCTAGCTGAGCTGCTGCATTTTGGACTTGTTAAAATTTGTTTAATAAACCTGCAAGGCATCCACCCAAAAATGCAATACAATAATATATCCTTGAGGTCATAGATGCATTAATTAACGTTTCTGCATTTGACATTGAGATCATGTGTCTTAATTTAGAGATATTTTGTGGTTTTACAAATGCTAGAAATGTGGCTAGATTCCTTTTAGATTCATTTTAAATAGCACACCCTGGTTCTTGACTGATGACTTGATAGAACTTCTAACACACAGAGGCGGACAGAAGTGAAGTATTTATACTCTGCTTAAGTACATTTTTCAAGTGTCTACTTTATCCGAGTTTTTCTTTGGAAAACTTCACAACATTTTTTTTGACTTTACTTTACAACATTCCAAAGCATGATGTCGTACTTTTTACTGCACTACATTTCATATTGAATTTCATTTAATACTTAAATGGATTAGAAATCTAGTACTTTCTTACTTTTACTCAAGTAAAAGTAATTTAAAGTTTTGAGTACAAGTAAGACTACATTTTAATGTAGTTAAGTATTAAAGTTAAAGAAAAGACTATTATTTATGAAATGTAGTGCAGGAAAAAGTATGACATTATGCTTCCTAGTGTAGTGAAGTGAAAGATTTCCAAAGAAAAAACAAAAACAATTTTTTTTTTTTTTTTTGGTCAATTTAACCTCTGTAATATATAAAATAAATAACCTTGGGTTTTGTTAGTTTTCTTTTAAGAGAGTAAGCAAGTCTAGCCACTTTTTAAAGCCTTTCTGTTGCTATTCTAAATGCTATTCTTCCTCTATGCTCATTTTATCAGGGTGCCTTATTGTTTTCCCTAACCTTCTTTAAGTGCAGAGGAGCAACAGTATCTAGTGAGCTAGAAAAGAGAGAATCTATTTTTTTCTTTTGCAACATTAAGATTTTGTAAATTATCTGGTATACTGTGAAGTTAAGACAATTAAGGTTGACTATTAATAAAGCAATCTTTAGTAGCAGAAATGATAGTTCAATATTTATAACTTTTGTTTATAATGTATGTTTATTTTAGTAGCTTCGGCTAAATGCAGTGTATAAAATAGACTATTTCAACATTATCAGCATACACATTCCATACGACTATATTAAATCTAAATGCTTACAATGAGTGGGCCCTGGCACATTGTCTAACCCCAATAGTGTTTAGAATGTCTACAACAATCATTATTCATATTTTTCATTATCAAGGTGGATGTTAAAATCACCAATAATTACAAGACTTCTGAGTAAACACTGAAAACAAAATTATATAAATTGCAGCAACACTTTCCCTTCTCCCTTTCGGATGTTTCTCATGTTTATAACAACCTTGGGGGTAGACTCATTAAAGTAATGTTTCCCTATCTGTCAGTCATTTTGACACTGCGTCAATGCCCGGTTCAATGGTGGTGCTCTCAAACCCAAGCAAAAGCACCCTCAGTTGATAATGTAATGATAATATTGGTGAAACAGATTTGGCAGAAGTGCAAGCTCTGGAGAGTGTCAAATGCATCCATTTACAGCGTGTTTTTGCAGTGGTGAGTAGGCCTAATGTAGCCAATCAAAAATAGGTGTTGAACTTTCAAACACGATTAGAATCTTACCGCTCAAAACGCTTGAGTTTTTAGGCTATTCAGTGCTGAGTTAATGCAGGCTTGCGAAACCGCTCATTAACAAACAAAGTAAGTGATTTATTGCTGACAACTTCATTTTATAACGGAGCTTTGTGAGATCGCAATAAACTGAGAAAGCAACAGCATTTTACTGATCATAGCGATCTTGCCTCGCTTTTGAGGCTACAGTCTATTGAATAAAACGATTGTTGTCCCAAAACACATTAATATGCAAATTAGATAATGCATTGCCTAGAATGGGAATGCCATTTATGGTCATGTTTACACACACATATTACATAAAGTAAATTGGTATATCAAATTATTCTGTATATTTCATAACATTGAGATTCATCTTTATACAAAGTTTGGATAAAAGCATAAAAATTGATTGGCGAATGAAAAATGAAAATTGAAAATGAAATTCATGTCTTTACACCTTTTTTCTGGTCCTAAGGAAAATTACATGTTAAAGTACTAGTAACAGATTAAAACAATGTAAAGGTAGATGAATACATTAATAGACAAGTTGTAGCAAAACATTTTTGAAATTCCAATTATTGGTAAAAGTCATGAATTGTAAATAAATAATCATAAATAACAAAAATACACTGCCATGGTGGATCCGTTGCTTAGCCTATCTGTCCTTTACTAGAATAACATCTGTAATTTCAGAAGCACCCTCAGTGATTTGATTCTGTAACCGGGCTTGCAATGTACTGACCCTATGGGTTGCACTTGGGAGCCCCAAACACCTCTGATATTTTAGAAAAGGCCAGTGAGAATTGGCGAGTGTAATTTGTCTCTCCCATAGAGATATGGGTATAAAAGGAGACTGGTGTGCTCCAGTCATGCAGATTTGTTATTCGTAGTGATTCACTCTCTATTCACCTCTTACTAGAAGATTTGCTTAATTCCTGTACATTTCATCGGTTTGCTCTTCCACACGCAAGTGACTTTCCCTGGCTGCCACTAACCTTGATAATGAGGCAGCCAAAGGGTACACAGGTGGAGACCATGATTGTGGTGCATTTATTTTTTCAAAGTGTGGTAAATCTTTGTTATGTGTTCCCCACATAATAACCTCACCTTTGGGTAGGATGTGGTCTCCGTAGTGTTCCTTCTTGCATCTCGAGGTAGAGTGATTTCTCAACATTTGGGTCTACATCACCTATAGATTTTTCCTTAAAAAAAGCTGTGTGGTATGAAAAACTACACTGCTTATGTGTGGCATTGGGAAGGTTATGCAGTAGTTTGCCAACATCTGCTCCGCTGAAACAAAGTTCAGCTGTTTGTTGCCTTTAGGGTAAGGACCCCTAGTGTACATCGACACAACGTCAAAGTGATTAACAAATAGGGAATGTCTCAGTTACTATTGTAACATCCGTTCCCTGATGGCCACAACTATAAACTGTCTGCTAAAATGGCCATGTCATTATCTTGGCTCCTCAGCACAAACCTGAATGAGTGGAGAGCACCAGCCTCGTTTTATGCCTGTATGTTTCAGGGATAGGGTATGTTTCCATTTCACACGCCAATTCTCATTGGCCTTTTCTGAAATACAGTATTGTTCAAAATAATAGCAGTACAATGTGACTAACCAGAATAATCAAGGTTTTTCGTATATTTTTTTATTGCTACGTGGCAAACAAGTTACCAGTAGGTTCAGTAGATTCTCAGAAAACAAATGAGACCCAGCATTCATGATATGCACGCTCTTAAGGCTGTGCAATTGGGCAATTAGTTGAATTAGTTGAAAGAGGTGTGTTCAAACAAATAGCAGTGTGGCATTCATTCACTGAGGTCATCAATTTTGTGAAGAAACAGGTGTGAATCAGGTGGCCCCTATTTAAGGATGAAGCCAACACTTGTTGAACATGCATTTGAAAGCTGAGGAAAATGGGTCGTTCAAGACATTGTTCAGAAGAACAGCGTACTTTGATTAAAAAGTTGATTAGAGAGGGGAAAACCTATAAAGAGGTGCAAAAAATGATAGGCTGTTCAGCTAAAATGATCTCCAATGCCTTAAAATGGAGAGCAAAACCAGAGAGACGTGGAAGAAAAGGGAAGACAACCATCAAAATGGATAGAAGAATAACCAGAATGGCAAAGGCTCAGCCAATGATCACCTCCAGGATGATCAAAGACAGTCTGGAGTTACCTGTAAGTACTGTGACAGTTAGAAGACGTCTGTGTGAAGCTAATCTATTTTCAAGAATCCCCCGCAAAGTCCCTCTGTTAAAAAAAAGGCATGTGCAGAAGAGGTTACAATTTGCCAAAGAACACATCAACTGGCCTAAAGAGAAATGGAGGAACATTTTGTGGACTGATGAGAGTAAAATTGTTCTTTTTGGGTCCAAGGGCCACAGGCAGTTTGTGAGACGACCCCCAAACTCTGAATTCAAGCCACAGTACACAGTGAAGACAGTGAAGCATGGAGGTGCAAGCATCATGGTATGGGCATGTTTCTCCTACTATGGTGCCGGGCCTATTTATCGCATACCAGGGATCATGGATCAGTTTGCATATGTTAAAATACTTGAAGAGGTCATGTTGCCCTATGCTGAAGAGGACATGCCCTTGAAACAGTTGTTTCAACAAGACAATGACCCAAAACACACTAGTAAACGGGCAAAGTCTTGGTTCCAAACCAACAAAATTAATGTTATGGAGTGGCCAGCCCAATCTCCAGACCTTAATCCAATTGAGAACTTGTGGGGTGATATCAAAAATGCTGTTTCTGAAGCAAAACCAAGAAATGTGAATGAATTGTGGAATGTTGTTAAAGAATCATGGAGTGAACAGCTGAGAGGTGCCACAAGTTGGTTGACTCCATGCCACACAGATGTCAAGCAGTTTTAAAAAACTGTGGTCATACAACTAAATATTAGTTTAGTGATTCACAGGATTGCTAAATCCCAGAAAAAAAAAAATGTTTGTACAAAATAGTTTTGAGTTTGTACAGTCAAAGGTAGACACTGCTATTTTTTTGAACACACCCCTTTCAACTAATTGCCCAATTGCACAGCCTTAAGAGCGTGCATATCATGAATGCTGGGTCTCATTTGTTTTCTGACAATCTACTGAACCTACTGGTAACTTGTTTGCCACGTAGCAATAAAAAATATACTAAAAACCTTTATTCTACTATTATTCTGGTTAGTCACATTGTACTGCTATTATTTTGAACAAGACTGTATATATATATATATATATATATATATATATATATATTCATATATATATTCATATATATATATATATATATATATATATATATATATATATATATATATATATATATATATATATAACGATCTTTAATTAATAGAATTAACATAAATATGCTCATCATAAACATGGTAATGAAATGATAGACAAATAAAATGCAAATAAATTAATAAATCCCAGTGAACATTTTAAGGTATTAACTCTCTTTACATGTGCCAGTTCTTAGCCATATTTGTTGTTTTGTCACAATATGATGAGTATAATTATGTTAGCATACAATTTTTTGGCATAATCTCAGACTTTATCACTTTATTTGTTGTTTCGTCAACATATTTATGATGAGCCCAGAAACCGATTCAGAATTCAGAAACCAAGATCATACATGCATCATTCCAGAGATTTTTGGGGGGTTCATTGTGCATTGCAATGCATATATTTACACTGATCAGGCATACCATTATGACCACGGACATGTGAAGTGATTTCTCTTTATTTCCTCATCAGGACTCATGTTATTGGATGGGATATCTTAGGCAGCAAGTGAACATTTTGTCCTCAAAGTTGATGTGTTAGAAGCAGCAAAAATGGACAAGTGTTAGGATTTAAGCGAGTTTGATAAGGGCCAAATTGTAATGGCTAGACGACTGGGTCAGAGCATCTCCAAAACTGCAGCTCTTGTGGGCTGTTCCCATTCTGCAGTGGTCAGTCTCTATCAAAATTAGTAGGAAGGAACAGAGGTGAACTGGCGACAGGGTCACGGGCGGCCAAGACTCATTGATGAATTTGGGGAGCGAAGGCTGCCTGTGTGGTCCAATCAAACAGATGAGCTCCTCTACCTCAAATTGGTCAAGAAGTTAATTTTGGTTCTGATAGAAAGGTGTCAGAATACAAAGAGCATCGCAGTGTGTTACATATATAGCCACAGACCAGTCAGGGTGCCCATGCTGATCCCTGTCCACCGCCGAAAGCATCAACAGTGGGCAATTGAGCATCAGAACTGGACCACAGAGCAACAGAAGAAAATGGCCTGTGTGTGATAAATCACTTTTTCTTTAACATCACGTGGATGGCCGGGTATGTGTGTGTGTTGCTTGCCTGAGGAACACATGGCACCAGGATGCACAGTGTTTGGGTGTTTGGGGCTCCCAAATGCGACCCATAATGTTAGTACATTGACATAACGGCTCGCTTCCTCTAACTGAGAACAGAGATTACAATAGTAACCAAGATGGTTCATCTGGTTCTGACTGGGTTTCTGTCGAACAGCATGCGTCTGGGATTTGAAATGGAACATATATTTAACAATCAATGCATTTGTAGGAAAGGATCTGGTGTTCAGTAAGCCAAGCTTTATTAAATGCAAATGAAAGAATAGCAGAACAACAGCAGGATAGATGCATGACATCTCTTTTCAACAGGTCATGGCCAACCTCAGGAACTCATTCAATTGTCTACAAATCCTATATTTTTCTGGGAGCACATCCAGCCATTCAGTGATTTCAATCGGCTATATACAGGATCTTCTCAGGCTTCTCAGTGGGCGTGCCACTGAATGTGTAGACCCCATTTGTAACTCTAAAAGGAGAGTTGTGTTTTGTCTTGCAACTATGCTGACTCGCAGTTACGCAATCACCCTGATGCAGGGACTCTGCAACTGTAATTGTATATGTGGCTTGCTAAGCTAGTCATATCCAAAGCCTTGTCTAATACCTTTCCATACTCACTAACCTCGCCTAAAGTTTGGAAGTGTAGGAATGGAAGTAAATGGAATTAAATGTGTAGTGTGAATGTGCCTTGACTTGGATGCAGCCTTTCGACTGAGAAACAGCCAAAGTTGTTCTAAGTATTCACCTTTATCCTATGACAGGTTTCCTCAAATCTGGCCCTAGAAGGTCACCGCCCAGCAGAGTTTAGATCAAACCCTGATCAAATTCATCTATCTGTAATCTTCTAGTAACCCTGAAGGCCTTAATTGCCTTGCTCAAGTGTCTTTGATTAAGATTGGAGCTAAATTACGCAGGACAGTGGCCCTCCAGGGACAGATTTTTGTCCTATGATGATACATTTTTTATCCATATGGTAGAATGGTTTGAGGATGAAAATAATGTAAATCATATGGTATGGCCTTTGCTGGCTCTCAACCAAACTAAACACCTGTGGGATATTTTGGACTGACATCTTATGCGTTCTACAGACTGCACAATTTCAGCAATCCAAAAAAAAAAAAAAACAAGAATATTACAAATCACACTGAATGACATAGCTCTTATAAACTTGGGTACAACATGTAAGTAGACCCTACATTGATGACACCAATTGAATAATAGGCTATGATGCAAGTCAGTATAGAAGAATAAAATGTCATCAGCATGCACTAGTGGTAAAGAAATATAGCAAGATGAATCATACTTGTGTAATTGTGCTTTTTATGTGCGCTGAAAAAAAGAAGAGGAACACGAAAGAGGAAAATAAGGACTACGGAAAATAGGCCAACTTGACATGAGTTTTGTAAATGGCACTTAAGGCAAGTAGTTTGTAAGTTTTAGCGTCATGCCATGTTAATCTATATGCAATTTCATGTTGCATTTGTATTGGCTAGTCTGAAGTAGGCTGTAGCAGCAAACACTGTGAGATGATCATGCTAAATTTCTGACACAGGAAATCAGACAAATTATCACAGGCTATCTTCACTCGCAAGACCATGACAATGGCTGTGTTTGAACCTCTCTCACTTTGCAATGTAGGTTATAATTTAGGAGTCAGGAACACAGGAATCACCACAATTGGTCATTTTTCTTTTGAGACAGCTCAAAACCATACAATGTCTACAATGCGTTATTAGACAACACTTTCCACCACCATCAAAAGACCCCAAGGTGCAAGAAAGCAGTTCTGGCAACACATTGGTGGCCTGAAACAACCTAATCTCACAGTGTTCCGTGAAATGAACATGGACCCTTAATTCAAAATTTGTGGTATTTCACGGAATCGCTGAAAAATCTGTGATGGGTCCACGGAAGTGATGCCTATGTAAGTCAATGACAGGCAGCATCCTTGGCTCACACACGGATTCCCAACACACATTTAATTATTTGCATTTGTAAAAGGAGACATGATTTTATGAATATTTATAGCATAATTTTATATTTTGGAGCAACTAACTTTACTCCTACCCTAAACCTACCCACTCTCAACAATATAAAACACATAACAGGAAAATAAATGTACAGTCACAGGTATTTATTGCAAAAACTGGCCAAAAACAGTATTAAAGTATTAACTCATGGTGCATTCCAAGTCTTCTGAAGTCATACGATATCTTCATGTGAAGAACAGAGTTGATCTTAATGTTTTAGTTGTTCAAATGATGATCGCGCCCCTTTGTGAAAAGAACACACACACACGCACTCATTCATAATTCAAATGATACACACAACTCTTTAGCATGACGCGATCGGTCACGAGACACACAAGAGCCAATGGCATTTTACACACAAAGCTGATGTAATGGACGCAATTGGTCACGAGACACAGCCAATGCTGTCAAAGCTGACGTGACGTTTGTTCCGGCGGCAATATTTGAAATGTATTACTCTTCAGAGGATGGACTCGACTTTACTGATTACTTTGGGGATTTTCTTCACTCAAATCAATTGTTTGGCCTTGCAACACTTGGAATATTTGTACTTTCTGAATAAATTATGCCTGCAGTAGTATCTGCCTGTTGTATCCTGTTTTTTATAATACACAAATGGGTAGGTTTAAGGAAGGGTTTGAATTACACGTTCAAATGTGTCTGAATAAAACGAAAATAAATGTAAATAAAATTATGCTGAATGAATCAAACTGACGAATATTAATGTTTTGGAACAGGGAATCCATGTGTGGACCACGGATGCTCATTGATTTACATACACTGTAAAAAATTATTTAGAAAAAAAGTTACCTGGTTGCCTTAAAATTTTGAGTTAATTGAAATTACATTTTTGAGTTAATACAATTAGCATTTTTTGCAATTCGTCAACCTTTATTAAAATATTATTAAAAGATTTTGTAAGCATATTGGGTAATTGTGTGTGTTTTAGTTCTGATGACACAGTGAAACATGCCAAATAGTGCTATTTTCATGATTTATCAAATTTTTTATGTGGTTCAGTTTCAATAATAATTTGAGTTTCCATTTATTAAGCAAATGTCCTTCATTGTATCAATTCAAATGTTTAATTTCAATAAACTCAAAATTTTAAGGCAACCAGGTTACTTACTTTTTTAAGTTAAACCAACAAAAACCAACAATAATTTTTTACAGTGTAGGCATCACTTCCGTGGACCCATCACGGAAATTTCGGCGATTCTGTGAAACTACCATGGATTTTGAGTTGAGGGTCTTTGTTCATTTCACGGAATTCTGTGAGACTAGGTTGCCCAACACCTTACTAAGACAAAAATTTGTTTTCACACCATTCTATAGGCCTGTATGTATACTTTGGCTGATATATAAAATATAAAAAAATACAAAAATTGAAAATTATAGCAATGCAATAAACTAAAACTGTGTAAAAAAGCACTCAGCTACAGTATTTAGCTTCAAGCATTAAATAAATATAAAATAACTCCAATATCATATAATAGAATTGTGTGGGGTGGGGTTAAATTAAACATGATCTGCTGTGATGTCATAATCATGGTGCATTCTGGTCTATGGATCTGCCTGAAGTGTACATGTCCAGTAGATTCGCTCCCTATGTTAAAATTGATGGGTCAAGTGTCTGTCCAAATAAACTTTCCTCATCCACTTGACAAAGTTGAACGTACTTCAAAATGGCATTAGGGATTCCCCTGAGGGGAAGTTCTTTAGGAAGTTTGCAAGTGCAGATTTGAACGCAGCCCAGAAGCAGGATTGGAAGCCCCTGTTTTTCCTCCTTTTTATTGTTCCCTTTTTACAAGTCTTTTAAATGGTAATCACTCTTCTTTTTTTCCTTCCCTCTAACCTTATTACATCAACCCCTATTTATTTCCCTACATTTTGTTCTCCTATTTCTGTTGCTACTTATCCTTTACCTAGTTCTTATTCTTTTCACTCTTTATTTAGAATCTGCCATTGTTTCTTTGATCTGGATTTTCACAGGTTGCTACATCCTCTAATTACTCATGTTTCTTTCTTACTCTTTTTTTTTTTTTTACTTTCTCCAATCTTTTTCTCCTCTCACATCTTCCTCTTAAAGAAATATATGTGTAGTGCTTGGAGGAAAATAATGTATCCATGTTTTTATTTAAAAATGTATGGCGGAATATGCAACAACAAATATGCAAAATGAAATAATAAATACAAAAATATTGTCACATGCCTGTCCTGTCTTGTGTGCACATGTGGGTTCCCTTTCGAGAGAGGTTCCTCGTATTACGTATGGGAAAAACTCCTTTTCTCGAGAATGTGAAGCAAAACTTTATTAATAAAGGTATCTATGTAAAGCGCAGTGAGCTGCACGGCCATAGCCCAGCGCGAGGAGCGCTCTGATTGGCCGGGCCGCGGCAACTGCAGGAACCTATGGTGAGGCGGCTGAGAGGAACGAACCAATGGGGGGCGTTCCAGAAGCCCGCCGAAAAAGGTGCTTATATTTGCATACAGGAGACTATATAAGACCCTAATTCGCCATAGGTGTCAGATTTAATCTCCTTCAGCGATACCTTCGCTGATCTCCGGAAGAAGCACCGCCGTTGAAAAGGCACCAGCGGAACCTGCAGCTGAGGACGACGGACTCCCTCTCCGCCTTCTCTGCCGTTCCAGCTACGCCATCCGGCGTTATATATCCTTTATACTGTGTCTATGTTGAGTGTTGTATGTGTTTGTGTGTGTGTTGCTGCTGCAATGCCACTTCTAGAGCTTACAGGCTTGTTCTATTCGAGGACTCTCGTTCCGCCGCGTCGTTAAGCGCCGCGGAAAGACGGAGCTCTTCTCACTCAAGCCGAAGCTCTCTTCACTCTGCCGCCGCCGCGGCTCTTCTTCCGCCGCTGCCGCAGAGTTGTCCTCACTCTTCTCTCGTTCCGTCGCGCTACAGCCGCGGACAGAAAATACTAGAGTGAATAGGCGAACTCGAGCCGAAGCTCTCGTCACTATACCGTCGCGCTGAGGAGGCGCCACGGACAGACGGAGCTTTTCCTCACTCTTCCTCTTCTCTAGTTCAGTCGTGATATCGCCGCGGACAGAGAATACTAGAGTGAATAAACTAACTCGAGCCGAAGCTCTCGCCGTGCTGAAGAAGCGCCGCGGACAGAGTTTTTCCTCTCGCTTCCAATTCTCTCGTTCTGTCGCTCTATCGCCGCGGACAGAGAATACTAGAGTGAATAAACTTACTCGAGCCGAAGCTCTCGTCGTGCTAGAAGCGCCGCGGACAGAGTTTTTCCTCACGCTTCCAATTCTCTCGTTCTGTCGCTCTATCGCCGCGGACAGAGAATACTAGAGTGAATAAACAAATTCGAGCTGAAGCTCTCGCCGTGCTAGAAGCGCCGCGGACAGAGTTTTTCCTCACGCTTCCAATTCTCTCGTTCTGTCGCTCTATCGCCGCGGACAGAGAATACTAAAGTGAATAAACAAACTCGAGCCGAAGCTCTCGCCGTGCTAGAAGCGCCGCGGACAGAGTTTTTCCTCACGCTTCCAATTCTCTCGTTCTGTCGCTCTATCGCCGCGGACAGAGAATACTAGAGTGAATAAACAAACTCAAGCTGAAGCTCTCGCCGTGCTAGAAGCGCCGCGGACAGAGTTTTTCCTCACGCTTCCAATTCTCTCGTTCTGTCGCTCTATCGCCGCGGACAGAGAATATTAGAGTGAATAAGCAAACTCGAGCCGAAGCTCTCGCCGTGCTAGAAGCGCTGCGGACAGAGTTTTTCCTCACGCTTCCTATTCTCTCGTTCAGTCGCACTATCGCCGCAGACAGAGAATACTAGAGTGAATAAACAAACTCGAGCCGAAGCTCTCGCCGTGCTAGAAGCGCCGCGGACAGAGTTTTTCCTCACGCTTCCAATTCTCTCGTTCTGTCGCTCTATCGCCGCGGACAGAGAATACTAGAGTGAATAAGCAAACTCGAGCCGAAGCTCTCGCCGTGCTAGAAGCGCTGCGGACAGAGTTTTTCCTCACGCTTCCTATTCTCTCGTTCAGTCGCACTATCGCCGCAGACAGAGAATACTAGAGTGAATAAACTAACTCTAGCCGAAGCTCTCGCCGTGCTCATTCTACCACCGTCGTGCTGAAGCGCTGCGGACAGAGAATACTAGAGTAAGTTAGACGAGCGAGCTCGGGCTGTTGGGTATGTCAAGAACAATGTCGCTACAGCGCGCGCTTACTGCCAAGGAAGTTGTAATGGCTGCCTTGTCATGATAGCGCGCGCGTGCCCCTTCCACAGCGCGTTGCTGACTAGAGCGCGACTTACGTCATAGCACGCGCTCACTGTCAGAGCATAAGGGCGTCGGAAAATGGCTGCCAAGCTAAGCCCTTTTTTCACTCTATCACTTCCAGTCCCCTTTATTCAGGCGGCTGGAAAGGTTTTTACACTGTAGACAAAGTGTCCACTACACAGTGTGCACCCCTACATAAGCACTGTTAATTCAGCCTCACAAAATCACAAATAAATCCTGCCGCGGCCGGATTACACCATATAAAGTCAACTAGCCTTATTGCAGTCAACTAGCCTGTGGTCAAACACACTTGTCTGCATGCGCGCTTTCAGTCTAGACTAGAACATAACGGCATTGTGGAATGGCTCACATACCACCCGCACTTCCTTACATTCTCCCAGTTCCCTTAAGTTAAGTGACTGGAGATGAAATATTGCAGTCAACTAGCCTGTGTTAAACACGCTCGCCTGCACACTAATGCTGTGTGCGTTTACCCCTGTGGATTTGCTCACTGGTTTGCACCGTGGGTATTCTACGTAGGTTGTGCGCCACTGCACATTGTTTACACTACACACAAAAGAGCTTTCTATGTAGGAAATGTGCCCACTTTACAGTCTGCACTCCTGCACCCAAGCACTTTTCACAAAGTTCACTCTCGCACACACAATATAAATGTGAGGCGCGCGCGCGCGCGCCCACTGCAAAGCCTGCACCGCCAAAACTAACACTATCCCCACAGTGTTACAAGCAGTGTTACAGCACAAGCAACCCGGCTAACAGGCCCCTATTACTAAGCGGCCAGCCCCCGAATCTAATTCAACCCCTGGCTTCACGAGCCCAGGCCTGGCAGGCCATTCCTGGTATATAATATTGGGTGTTGAACATATAAAACGAGGTTCTCGCTACAGTTTTGCTCGCAGACCCCGCGATTCAAGCCGTGGTCGAGCCCTCAGTAAGAAGCAGTGTTAGTCACGTGCTTCTCGCTGAGGCATTGAAACTGTTAAAGGAGAGAGCGGCGGAAACAGTACACCCGACGCTAGCGAGTCAGGTTTTTACTGTCGCTAATTCCTCATGCCGAAAATGGATGGCGGTCTCAGGCCCATTTTCCAGGCATCTGAACAAAGCACTTATGACACGCTCGTTTCAAGGTGCTGACGGTGAAACAAATCCTCGCGCACATTCGCCCCGGGGATTGGGTTTTCTCAATAGATCTGAAAAACGCATACTTCACGTTACGATAACCCCCTCTACAGGCCATTCTTGAGATTCGCCTTCGAGGGGCAGGCTTATCAGTACAGTCATTGTCATAGACTCAAGACTCAATGAGCGTCTTACGGCATAAGAACCACCACGTCTTGATAACGTACATAAAATCGCTAGGGCAGCCGAGATCAGACTCTCTTCACTGCATGGCTAAGCATCTCCTTTTATGGGCAGAGCACGATCTGAGCTCCCTAAAGCCGGGCATACACTGTGCGATTTTCGTCCGATTTCGAGCCGAATTCTGACTCGTGCGACTCTTTTTTGGGTCGGGCCGATTTTCAGGTTTATCGTGCGTCGTTTGTCGCGAGGTGTTCGTGCTGTGTACAGGGGGAAACGAGAGGCGACAAACCTCTCACGATCGGGAATCGGATGGTCGGATGAATTTCTGGCGTGTCAGAAATTCTGCTCGCCCCTCGTGAGGTTATCGCACAGTTGAAGCAAAGCCACGAACTGACTGCCCTTTTTCCCCTCACTGCGCCTGCGCGAAAGCAGAAGTTCAACCATTTAATTTTTTAAAGCATTAAGGAAAAAACGAAAAGGGGGAGATCTCTAATTATGTAGGCAGCTATCAAATAGCAGAAATTAAGTAAACTGTTGTGCCTCCAGTTTGTGTTGTATATATCCAGTGCATATTATTCATTTAGCTAGTTGATCATTAATTTAGCTAGGCTACTTGTTTTACTTTCACATTTTATTTTTATTTTTTAATATTAATTAATATTTAACCTTCTCCATCTTGACACAATGTCATGTTGCAATGTGTTCTTTTTCTTCATGAACGCGAGTCAGTGGATATCACGCAATGCGCAGTTTAAACGCAGTCAATTATTCACTAAAGAAAGTGAAAGTAAAATCTGACAAGCTTTCGGAGCATATTCTCAGACAACGAGAGATAAATGTAATTCAACATACTGATAACGCATAGCCTATTGCCTTATTTTCTTTCTTATTTATTTTCTTAATATTTCTATTTTGGTCCATATTGTGAGAAAAAAAAAAATAGAAGAGAAGTAGGCCCATTTTGTATTAAACAAGTTGTTTTTAGATAAATCTGCCTTTTCATTGAGACGGACATTATTATAGTGTTCTGACATTATAATCATATAATTAGACCTATAATTCCTTGTTTAATCGGGCTAAATGTTTTTAAATAGTGAGGAGTAATCTATTATTTTAGTATGCAGTGTGTCGATTATGCATTATTGTTGGGGGGAGGGGGCAAATTAATGTAATATCGATTTAATAATAAAAGTAGGCCTACTCTAATAATAATAATAATTTTATACATAAATTCTAAACACTCTTGATATCAATAGCTGATGCATTTGATAGGCTACCTCTCTTTAATACACCATGGTCTATCGTTGCCACGGGGGTTTTATTGCGCATTTTTCACCCGTACAGTGTGCGCAGTCAAGACGCGCTCGACGGTCGGACCGCACAGTGAGAGCACATCAATCGTGAGCTCTGACTTTACATCGCATGCGATCTACTCGTACAGTGTGAGTAGGTAACCTTGCTGAAATCCCATAGAAATCGCACAGTGTATGCCCAGCTTAAGGGCGGCTTACGTGCCAGGTATTCTGAATCAGGGTCCGGACATGTTATCCAGAGGACCCATGTCCCCAGGGGGATGGTCCCTTTACCCGCAAACGATTCAGCTCACACAGCACACGCTGCCCAATATTTTTTCTGCAAACGCAGGGATGCCCTGGCCCATGTTGGCCCAGACTCCCTCTATATGCTCCCTCCGATCGCAATCCAGCTGCAAGCCTGTGCTTTTTAATAGCCCCACTTTGGAAGAACCACACATGGTTCTCCAAACTGTTTCAGCTGTCAGACACAGCCCCATGGCCTATTCCGCCAACGACAGGGAAGATTTGGCATCCCAATCCCGAGCTGTGGGCCCTCCACGTATGGCCCATCAACGGTATCCGGGAACCTCTCTGACAAGTTATGAACACTATTTCGGAAGCTAGAGCCCCTGCTATCTGGCAGCTCTGCTTTGAAGTGGTCAGTGGTTTTCTAACCAGTGTGCTACGCGAAACATCGACGCACACTCATGCGAACTGGCGGAACTGCTCGCTTTCTCCAAGAGCTAATGGACGCGGGTCGTCCCCCCTCCATACTCGGGGTGTGTGTCTCCGCCATAGCAGCTAGCCACGCTCCGATCGCGGCACATTCACTAGGGAAAGGTGATCTTATTGTGTGTTTTCTTAAAGGGGCCAGGAGATTCAACTCGCCTTGCCCCTACCTCGGTCCCTATTTGGGACCTCGCCATGGTTTTGGAGGCCGTGAAGGGTTCCCCCTCCTAACCACTTCAGACCACGAGCTTGAAGCACATATCACTCAAAACCGTTTTTCTGCTGGCTGTGGCCTCGGTTAAGCGAGTGGGTGGCTTACCTGCACTCTCCGTGAGCCCTTCCTGTCTTGAGTTTGGGTCCAGCAACTTCAAGGTTGTGCTCAAACCGAGGCATGGTTTTATGCTGAAAGTGCTATCAACCCCTTCAGTATGCAGGTCTTTTCACTGCTTAACCCGCGTCTCAGAGAGAATAAGACGCA
Source organism: Pseudorasbora parva (assembly GCF_024679245.1). NCBI lineage: Eukaryota > Metazoa > Chordata > Actinopteri > Cypriniformes > Gobionidae > Pseudorasbora > Pseudorasbora parva. The sequence continues at coordinate 17,807,604 of NC_090183.1, read as the reverse complement.
AACCTATTCTGCCCAGTCAGAGCATTGAGATTGTATCTAGAGCGCTCTGCCCCCTTCAGGCAGTCGGATCAGCTCTTCATTGCTTCGGTGGCCGCACTAAAGTTTGTGCTGTCATGAAACAGACTCTCACACTGGATAGTGGATGCAGTCCCACTAGCATATAGGTCTAGGACCTAACCTGTCCTACAGGCATTTAAGCCCACTCCTCTAGAGGCATGGCCTCATCTTGGGCTTGGTCGTGTGGCATTTCTTTGGAAGATATCTGTGCGGCGGCAGGCTGGGCCTCTCCGTCCACTTTTATCAGATTCTACAAGTTGGAGGTTCCAGCTCTACAAGCAGGGCTTCTCTCCATCTAGGCTCTATCTTGACCCTGACAAACAGATTGCCTTATGTTTTGGCCTGTACACATTAGCCCTCAAGCACTTATTCATTCATAGACTATGTCCGATCAGCTGTTCAAACGAACCGACTCTTCCGGTTCTTCATTCCCCTTATAAGCCGCCTCTGTCGGTCTATCGGGGGTTTATTAACATGTGCTTTGGGTATACTGGGTCAGTCAGCACACACGGCGCTTTACATTGTGTTCCCATACGTAATACGAGGAACCTCTCTCGAAAGGGAACGTACTCGGTTACTTTCGTAACCTCGGTTCCCTGAGAGAGAGGAACGAGTATTACGTTCCGTGCCGTGTTTATGCTTCTCAGGTATCGCTTCAGTCGATCTTAAAACCTGACACCTATGGCGAATTAGGGTCTTATATAGCCTCCTGTATGCAAATATAAGCACCTTTTTCGGCGGGCTTCTGGAACGCCCCCCATTGGTTCACCATAGGTTCCTGCAGTTGCCGCGGCCCGGCCAATCAGAGCGCTCCTCGCGCTGGGCTATGGCCATGCAGCTCACTGCGCTTTACATAGATACCTTTATTAATAAAGTTTTGCTTCACATTCTCGAGAAAGGGAGTTTTTCCCATACGTAATACTCGTTCCTCTCTCTCAGGGAACCGAGGTTACGAAAGTAACCGAGTACGTTTTGTTATGTTGAGGTGTCTGTTAGATCCCTCCCCCCTTGTTATCCTGTTATTGGTTTCATTTGTCCCACCTGTGCCCTCTTGATTTCTTCCCTTCTTAAAGGGGTTTTACTCACTGGCTGCTTCCAAAGCAGGACCGAACCTTTATCACTGGGACCGCTCCGTCAAAAACACACTTCTTTGGTATGATTTGGTAAAGTCCTGACAGCAGTGAACGGTGGAGATCCACTTTTGCGACGTGACTGAGGCGATGTTGTGAAGCTTCCCGTCATTTCTGCGTTCAAATCGGTTCAAATGCAGCGCTGCCTTCCCGGAATGCTGTGCTGAAGAGTTGATATCACCCATAGGAATAAAGTGGAGTGCGGCGCCTGGATCGACTGGATCTGCACCTGAGAGAGTGTTTACGGGCGTGCATTTCCTCTCTCGCTCTAGTCACGCGCGCGCATCCTACCGGGAGAAGAGCCCGTACGGCCCATACAAGGACCTTCCACTCTATTAACATCAACCCGAGCCATACTTGAAAAAAAACTCTATTTTTAACACAGAAATACTCCATCAAACGTCCAACATTAGTTTTTGAAACTTTGTCTATGTTTAGGATGTGAATCCAAGTCTTTAACAGTGTAGTTTGTTTTATTAGTTAATAAAAATATCTCCTTTTTTGCACTTGGATCCTCGCACCAGTTTTTCTTTGTATCAACCATAACAGTTCTGCACTGCATTGAAACAAGTCGTCAATTACACCTGCTCCTCTGGTTAATCAAGATGCTATAAAGAGGATGATTAGCATTGTCCAATATTTTCTCCTTATACCTACATCTCTCCACTACTGCTCCCACATGATCTAGACTCTTGCCGAGCACAGAGCTGGCTTTTTCCACCAGCTTGTTTTCACCACCTGTTGTTCCTGTCCATCATATTGCCACCACAGCAAACTGCCTCATAAAAGCGGACACTAGTCACAGCTGTTAGGGGTTAACAGCTTATGACCCAGGACCAGTAGTGAAGAAATGAAGACAGAGTCAGGATTGCAATTAATTAAAAGAAAAGTTTACTTAAGAATAGTTTGCAGTTTCAAACGCAGAAGCCAGCTTCAAGTCTCACAAGGAGTTCGTAGGCCACGCTCCCGCGCTCCCGCTCTCACCGTCTCGTTGCCTCGCCCTATCATACATACAATTGTCCCAACAGTTATACCATTTTCAAGGTCTTATCCACGTCATTACTGCAATGTGGATGTTTCTGATTGGCTCAGAGACAATGCACAGTCATGGTAAATTTCCACTCATGTCAGTTAATCTGATGCACGTTTCCATAGACATGTCACTTGTTGGCGCTTTCACCCCGGAATTAGGCCTGTAGTGACCTTCCAGATCTGGAGCAGGCACCAGCTTGCCCAGAACAATAAGTCCACTCATCTCTTAGGGTGCCCATTATACACCTTTCTCAACACTGATCTGTAACATAGAATATTGCGCACATACAAAGATACACAGTCTCTCCAAGGTTGGAGCTGATTAAGCTCCAGTTCTAATCAGTTCTTACGAAAACTTGTTTTCAAACCTCAAATAAAGATTCAAACGGCCATGAATCAGTGAATCGATCAATGATTCGGATTGCCAATGTCACGTGATTTGCAGATTTGCACGTGAACAGCAGTTTGACACTTGATCCTAATAATCACCTGCTGATAATCAACTATCAATTAAACATTGCCTAAATGATAGGCTGATGAATAAACATATCTTACTCCTCAAAGTCAGATAATATTTAATTTAAATTCCTCAAAATTAAATGGAGCCATAATCACCAGAGGATACAGTTTTAATATTTATTTAACGGAGTCATCATCTACATGCTGCCTCGGCAAACGTGAGATTCGATCTGTTTACAACATATTTGGCTTTCACCTCGAGATGAAAGACCACAGGTGTGAGGCTGAAACACCTGAAAAAAGCACAGCAGTACGCTTCAAGATATTTCTCAATGAACACAGCCAGCCCCCTGCATGCCTCGCACCAAAGAGTATCACATGTACACTGATTGCGTGTTCACTCTTATTGCAGACCCATAATCTACGCGCTGCCTTGCATTATGAAGTGGCGAGCTCTCGTTTACTTCACTACCTCGATGCTGAGCACATCTAATTCCTCGGAATCGGCTCGCTCAAGCATCTGGTTCTCCACCCCGGAGGAAGAAACCCTAGCGCGAGCTTCCGCACTGGGGAGGAGAACATCGGTATGAAGTAGCGTGACCCCATCTCAGAACCACATAAAGTAGCATTTTTGGGGCTAACATCACCTGCCTCAATGCTGTGCACGTCTGATTCAATCAATCAATCAATCAACTTTATTTATATAGCGCTTTTACAATGATGATTGCTTCAAAGCAGCTTCAACAGTGCCAAACAGGACAATATTGCAACAAAACTTGATTCGGCTGTACAGTCGTTCTGAAGAAAACAGTGATGTTATCAGCTTATTTTAATTTATCATATAGCGAAAATGTTGGCAGATCAATCTTATAGTTTATAGAATTATATAAGACCTACTTAATTAATTTTATTTGTATATTTAGCTGAATAACTTATATCATAATTTTAGTGTCCCCAGACAATTTAAGATTATTTTTAGATTCCTCAGAATCAGATGGCTCAAGCATCGGGTTCTCCACCCTGGGGGAAGAAGCCACAGTGCGGGCTTCCACACGGGGAAGGAGAACATCTGAACTGTCAGACGAGGTCTCAGAAGGTGCCTCAGCAGTCCCAGGACACGCTGACAAGTCCATTCGCGAGCCAACTACTCTACGCCGCCACACTGCCTCAACAGACACGCAAAACATGCCTATTTTTGCTGAGCCAGCCAGCTTCACAAAATACTCTTTTGGAGAAACAACACCAAATAGACAAACAACTCAAACACAGAGCGCTTCGCTGAAGAGCAGAAAAGCTATCTTTGCTCTGTGTGCCGGCATCCCTTTGTATCTGATCGCATGACCCCATGTCATGACGCAGCACCAATCAGGATTGGACTTTTTTCATTCATGCTTCAGATGCGCTATGCTGGGGGCGTACCCCAAACTGTCATCTCGATAACGCAGTGCAAGTTCCCTCAAGAAGGGAAATCATTATATTTAAGGACACAGATTACTTAAATTATTTTGTAATTTTAGAAATCAATAGTTATGAGTACTCTGAACTTATTTCAATTGAGTTCACTAAAAGAATAAATAATGCAGTCAAGAAATTAAGTGATTAATTAAGTGATGATTAATCATTAATGATGAACACCTGATTATAATTAGCAGAATCACTAAATGAAAGAGAAACATAAGAAATAAGAAAAAGTATGTCAGAAAAGAAAACGAAGAATAAAAGTATCTGTAGAAGATTTACCCATTTAAACTGTTTATTCTGTTTGGGTGAAAGTATGGTTATGATTATACAAAATAAAGTAAACTAGCCAGAAAATATGATAAACTTTCTTTTAGTTTATTATGTAATACTTATGTTCTAGCAATACACAAATAAAACCAGAGTTTGCATAATTTTTTTCACCGAGTTTGCCTCTTTGTAAACATGTGCACACAGATTATGTAAACACCTGTAGCCTACAGCAATAGATGACACGAGGCTGATTGTGGAGGTTAAAAAACACAAAGTGCTTTATGACCCCAAAAATAGGTACTACAAGCACATATCATCCAAGGAAAAGGCATGGGATGAAATTGCTCATCAATTTTATATTTAACTGTTTGGTTTGGTTTAACTGTTTTATATTTAACTGTTTGGTTTATATTTAACTGTTTGTTTGTTTCATATTTAATCTGTTTGGTTTGAGTAAAGTTTTATTTTTTATTTATGAAAGATTTATTTCTGCCATTTCATCAAAACATATAATAATTGAATTATTCTCTTTTAAACTATGCATAACAATGTGTTAAGTATTTTGACACCCTGTGGTAATATTGACAGATTTTATTAAAGTAAAAACTAATTGTTCATATATCTTTATTAACATGACTAATGTAGTGTACAACCTTAAAATCTTATACTTATTAGATTATATAATATAATATAATATAATATAATAAATATTTAATCATTTGAATTTGCATATAAATCAATTGTATAACTGTCCAGTTCAATCAGATGTTATACTATTAATGAAAAACATGTACAAGTGATTTTAAGGAAGAATTTATTTACAATCATAATAATAATAAAAAAACATTAAAAAAAAGTTTTATCTTTAAAACTCCCTAAACCATTTGGTCCTGCCACGACACTGCCTTCCGGGGAACAGAAAAAAGTGCAAAAACTTTCACGCATGTTGTAGGCTTCTCTACTTCCTCTGTTTCCATCCATGTTTCTGACTGGTGGTAGCACATTGTCTTTCTTTTCAGCCTCATCTAGCCATCTTTGGTTCTGAGATGGGGTCATCAGGTAATTATGCAAGATGCATGTTGCCATTACCACAGAATCAGCATTTTCTGGCTTGACATTCAATTTTGTATGGAGTATCTTCATGAAAGAATGCCAAAGGCTCACTCAACTACCATCCTGGCTCAAGACAGCCTGTAATTGAAAATGTGCCTCCATCTTGGAATGTTGTTTCCTGGAAATGGTCGCATGATGAAGGTCTTCAATGGGAATGCTGCATCTGCAACCATGGTATATGGAATGGGACCCTGAGCACCAGCTCCTGGTAGAGGGTTATCTGCTGGCAAAGACAGTTTTTGCCTCCATGCCTCTTCCAAGAAATGAGTTTTGATAAACCCCACCATCACTGGCTCATCCAAAAGTCTCCCACTTGGACAAATGTAAATGTGTAGTTTGCATCTACCAGTGCAAGCAGAACAATAGACAATGTCTTCTTGTAATTAAAGAACAAACTCCTAAAATGTGCAGGTGCAACTATGTTGACATGTTTGCCATCAATGGCACCAATGCAGTTAAGAAAGTTCCATTTAGACCAAATTTTGCAAGTAATGTGTCTTCTGTTGGCTTTGGGAACTGCATTGCCATCATTTTCCTCGCAATTGTCCAGCAAGTCATATGAACACTCCCAGCTTGTCCCAAGATGATATTGAAGGGCAAGGCTGGTGAAGCTTTCACCCGTTCCTAGGAATCTGAGAAAAAAACAGACAAAAGTATGTAGTTATTAAAATATATTTTTCTTTTCCAAACAGTAAATGAGTGTAAATGGAGATGGAAGGTGGTAAGAGATGCCTTTGCAAGAAACAGGAAGCAAAAAAAAAAAAAAAAAAAAAATCCTAGTGGCTCTGCTGGTGGAAGCAGCAGAGAATGAAAATATGAGCAGGTTATGTCCTTTCTGCTTCCCCATATGCAATACAGAAGGTTAGTATGTTAAATTGATGTTGTGCAATATGCTTCGAATTATGTTAGGATATAACAAATAATCACAGCTGTTACATACTGAAAAAAATACTATTAATGAAGCTACAGTGTTGTAAAATAGTTTTTCAAAGTGTTTCAAAGCTATGTATAAATGTATTTGCTGTAGCACCACAAACACTCTGCAGTTGGAAAATGGACCTGTGGACATGACTGTTGCAGAAGATGATGTAAAGTCAGAATTAGCAGAACCTGAACAGAGATCTGCTACCCCAACACTCTCTGCAATTTAAAGATCGGACACCTCCACACTACCACTGGCCAGTCAGAGGTCAAACACCCCCACACCCCTTCCCAGAGTGCAAGCTCTAATTACTAAGACTCAGCTGACAAGACAGAAGAGGAGGAGGTCAAATGATCCAATTGCAACAGAGGAACAGCTTTTGGACATTTTAAAACAACCAACCACAACACCGTCACCATATATTCCCAAACCAGGAGACAAAATGTACTAGCCTGACAAGCCAGACCCACATCAAGATGTTTGGTCTGGAAACTCACCATTGACAGGGCTCAATCCGAGGGGCAGGATAAACGGCTGTCTTTCAAACTCCCTCTGCACAGCGTGCATGCAATTGGATAGCGCTACAACCAACCAGAGCAACGAAGGTGAAGCAGAGCTAGTTAAAAGATTAAACTTTCATGGTATACGGTCGGCAAAAATCTGAACACATCTTTTGTTCTTTTCTCAGAGAAAAGCTTAACTCAAAGTCTTCCAGAGTCAAAGCTTATTCGAAAGTCAAAGCTTATTCGAAAGACCACAGTTTACCAGTTTCTGTGTTTACTAGAAGCACGCAACTCTGCCGTCATTATGTTAAGCCCCGCCCACCGACGAGAGTTGCTAGACGACACTCGCGGCAGATTAGATTTGTAATTTGTAAATGTACAACTTCATCCTTAGTTTAGTACCTAAACTTGCAAGACTACTTCCCAGGAATCAGACAAGGGCACAGGTCTGGGGGAATTGGTAGTCCTCTGCCCATCTTTAATTCTGAAAGACACTGCCACTCTGAGAGGCTCTTTTTATACCCAATCACGTTGCCAATTGACCTAATAAGTTTCAAATTGGTCCTCCAGCTGTTCCTTATGTACATTTTACTTTTCTGGCCTCTTGTTGCAACCTGTCCCAACTTTTTTGGAATGTGTAGCTCTCATGAAATCCAAAAAGAGCCAATATTTGGCATGACATTTCAAAACGTCTCACTTTCAATTATTTACATTATTTGTAAATAATTGGATTCATTTTTTATTCACAATTTGTACAGTGTCCCAATTTTTTTAGATTCGGGTTTGTATTATTGTGTGTGTGTGTGATCTTACTCACCTCTGAAAAAATCCAAAAATGCACCTCTCAGAACTACATGGAGTACACACAACAAAGTGTATTTACGCACCTGCTGGTCATTTGATGGTGAGGAGCAGCATGAGAAAGGGCTTAACTTATACTGAATTTTAGCAAGCTGCAGGATGTATCTCCCTCTGATACCACAGACTCAGAAGAATCAGATCCTGATCTTGTTGTGGCACCCTCATCATCCTCTCCACCTTCCACAGAAGGCGAGGAGGATTCAGAGGATCCAGGTGGATTGGGAGATCCACCTGATCTTGTATCAAAAGTTTTAGACTTATATAAGACTTGTATTGTATTTAGACTTAGTATTGACTTGTATCAATGTTTTAGAAATTATTATCCAGCCTGACCCCTCCAGCAAGCTGGAGGATGTATAGTCTTCTCCCTCTGACACCACAGACTCAGAAGAGTCAGATTTCTGGGTTAATTCAGCTTTGATATAACTTTTTTATTGCAACACACGGCTAATTTGTGGTTACAGTGTACTATGATACTGTTGATGGACCATTCGTTCCCCCACAGGAAGGCTGCTATGATTAAATGATACAGCTCACACAGAAAAATCTGATTATTATAGAAAAAGGACAGACTGTTCCTTTGTTTAAGGAAGGTTATCCATAAATTGAGCTTGTTGCTGCACAAACTAGTTAGAAAGATTTGAGTCATCTAGCACGTGAAATTAAGATTTGAGGGAGAGATGTGAGGTGAAAGGGCAGCCTTGCAGGATTATGCCCATCGTACAGTTTAAGTGGCTAGGCAAAGAAAGTAGCTAGCAGGGTTTTTCCTTTTTTCAGGGTAGTGAGGCTTGGAACTTGACTGTATCTAAATGAATGCCAATAAATTCAATAGATGTGGTTAGACCCACGGTTTTATTCTGGGTGATTAGAATCATTTTGGACTGTGAGAAGCAAATAGCTTCTGACTGTGCGTTTACACCAGACTTATTATTCAAAAAGCAAGCAATACATCTTCACTTCTATAATTGCATCACTGTATACCAAAACTACAGAGATGGACTGCAAAACATTGTAAAAGGATGCATTCTCAATTGCCAGTGCATCTTCTAATGTACATCTGCAATATTAAATAATACACTCAAACATTTTAAACATGCGAAGCATTAATACAAATATATTGTATAAGCGTGTGCATTGTATAAATGTTAAATATATGCAGGGGGTGTGGTATTTAAAATTTACTAAATTATGATACATAACTTCAGATGTAGCTCAATTATATTCTGATTTAACATTTATAGAAAGAAACTAGGTTTATTGCTGTGACCTTCAACAGCTAATCTGCAGACAACTGAGAAATATAACCCCCATCAAAAACAAAAGCTAAATCTAAACACTATTTGAATTATTAATGATATTGGTAGAAACACTACTGCAGTCTGGAGGTCAGAAATATCCATGAAACATAATTCTGCCTCCATGAGGTACAAACTGTTACTCTATGGTCCCAAATGAATTAAATTTGCATTATTTTATAACATATATTATTATATAGTATATGTACTGTATATGAAAAACTTAGTAACTCCCTCTTTGCAGTGTATGTGTACCATCTCATATCATTGTTTCTGCCTTCTTGAGAAGAAACGATTTTTTTTACTTTGCATGGTAAGGAAAATGAGCTATTTTTACCTTATTGACTGCAGCAATAAATAGCAATGCTCGTAAATGCTACTCAGAAGCTGCTGGAAGATTTTAAAAGAGGCTTATGTCTATGAAAATGACCTTCATAAATATTTGAACATGTTTTATAAAGAATGTGTCTTCTGGCTGTAGTTATATTTATTCTAAAAACTAGAGAGTTTACATTATATATATCACGTGATGAGAGAAATAGTGATGCTTGGGATGGAATCATGTTCATATATATTCATTATTTGTGCGACCGCACATGTGTGTGCGTTGCAATGCATTCATTTAGCGCGATGATCAACTTACGTGTACAATAAGCGCGCATTCTACTGATCAATTTTGAGCATCCAGATGATATAATCAAACATGTCTTGTGGAGAGCTCTCGGAGTATGCATTTATTTGTCATTTTTAACTGTTGAAAGCAGAGCCTGCATGTCAGGAAATTGCTTATCCTGTTGCGCCCTCTATATGCCAGCGACTAGTCGACGTCAAGCTTAAAGCGTCATGCCAGAGCATTAAAGTCGACTAGTCAATTAGTCAACTAGACGGTGCAACCCCTAGTGGATTACTCCATCAGGAAGTTTCAAATGTGGCTCCCTTTTTGAAAAAAATGGAGGGAAACTAACTGAGCATGTGCAGAGTAAAGGCTGGAATACACTACATGATTTTTAAAATCTGAACATATTTCAAAAACATTAGGCATCATACACTTGCCGACTTTGTAAATGGTTACAGAGAAAAGCTGTTTAAAAACTGTTTAAATAAGACTTTAAAAACGTCCGGAACACAAACTGAAACAATCGCCTGGTTGCTAGGAGACGCAGGCACGACAGACATAACAACAAGTATGAGATGTGCTGAGCGCGGTAATTTTTGAAGCGACTATCGGTGTGCTGAGCAAAAAGTCAACAAAAAGAGCCAAAACGCACTAGACGTGGCCAGTAATGGTCAGATTACAGCAGGAGTTAGAGGTAGGCCTAAGTGTTTTTCTGTGCTGATGAGTCAAAATATTGAGTCTAATCTGTAAGTGTGTTCTGTTCGTTTATTGTTATTTTATTTTATTTTATTGCAACACATGTAGATAGAGGACAGCTTCGGACAGCTTCCACCGATGCCGATATATGTTTATTTTTTCCCTTTGTTTGGAAACAACACCATTTTGAGCAAAAAATATTTTTTTTTCATTCTGGTTTCAGATTTCTGAGGTATCCTTACAAAAAGGATTCTTGTTGAAGATAAATAAATGTTAATAAAGTTCTTTTTATGATAAGAGTACATTAAAAGCTCTGAAAATAACAATAATAAAGTCAGTAATTTTTCACCCCAGATGCAGCTGTAACCTAAATATTGTATTTTTGGATTTAACGTTCGTGCACATGAAGTGGGGGTGGCATGACATCCATTGATGCTGTCTTTTAATTCTACAATTATTGTAGAGCTCCTTGGATTATTTTTCATCATCCATTTCGTAAAATTTTATTACAGATTAATACACTGTATATAAAAGTATTTAATTTACAAGTGTCATGCTTGTGATTTATGACATCATTACTGATTTGTTTATTCAGAACAAGAAGTAACTTCAATTTATTTGTGTATTCTACTTTTCATTGTATTACTGTAACAACAGCGCCCCCACTACATGTATAAATATACAGCGGTCTAGCTGGAGGGTACTTGGACCTGGAGGAGCTTCTGCTGCTGTGGAGGCTGCCGCACGCGCTAGAGAGTGGGGAGACGCGATTGGGCTTGTTTTGGGCTAGTTTTGTTGTGAAAACGTGGCAAATCTGCTGCTGACGGTCACGTCCTTCTGTACGTGCATTCAGAAATTCAAGGCAGCATTTAAAAACAGTCAATATAAATCACTGTACATGCAATGTATTTTCTTGTTTTCACTTGAAGAATGACTGCAGTGCTGACATGGTCTTATCGCTGTAGCACTCCTTGCACATGTGAGTTATTGCAGGCGCATATCAACACGTTATCATATCGGCAAGGCATATCGGCATAATGTTTTCATATCGGCCGATGCCGATTTTTATATTTTAAGCGTTTATCTGCCGATTCCGATATCGTGCCGATAATATCGTGCATCCCTAGTACTAACGCTTCTGCTTACTTCAAGGACTCCTTCGATGTTACTTAACTATCTTCAGCATCTACTTCCTAGTCTTCAGCGTCTTCCTGTGTCCAGCATGTGTGTTTCGTGTCTCCAACGTCCATCGCCTGAGCCTCACAACCGCCACCTGCAAGTATCTCCAGAGTATCATCCCAATGAACCATCACCGGCATATCTGCACTTCAGTCAAGTTATTTACTGACTCACCTGTTTACTCTGCTGGTTGCTCAATAAACCTGACTCACTTACCATCTTGTCTCCGTAGCCTCTGTACCATAACAGAAGCCCGGACCAGAACCGCGAGCACCAGCATGAGTCACCCGGATCCCTTTCAAGAACTGGCGGATGGAGTTCACCGTGCGCTGCCCTCCAGCCTACCATCACCCGCACCGGCGATCACTTCCGCATCCACCAGCACCTCTTCCACGTCACCTGTGTATGCCAGTCCCATGGCCAAACCAGCGCCCTTCTCTGGTTCGGCGGAGGACTGCAACGGATTCCTTCTGCAGTACTCACTGGTCCTGGAGATGCAACCGTTCCTGACGATACAGTTCCCGGGTGGTGGCTTTCATCGTGTAGCATTTGAACGGACCTCAGGTTGGGCCTCAGGTTGGGTGGCCTCAGGTTGGGTGGAAACTCTGTATGCACAGAATAACCCGATTGAATACTCAATGTCCATCTTTACTGCACACGTCAAAGATGTCTTCGGAAAGCCCGCTTGGGATGCGTCTGTGGGTGAGCAATTGTATCACTTAAAGCAAAATAACATGTCCTGTAAATGAGTATTCCCTGCAGTTTCAGCCGCCAGCGGATGGAACGAGCAGTTATTTCTGACCACCTACCATCAAGGATTGGATCCCTGTGTGCGGTTGCATCTTGTTGCATACGAGGACACCATCGGGTTCGAGCGCTTCATCCAGTTATCCATCTGCTTCACCACTTGAATGCAGTCGTGCCACAAAGAGCACCAGGGCCAGACCATGAGATTTCCGTCCCCCCGCCGACCAGAACCAGTCAGCCCTCCAGATCCAGTATCAGAACCCATGCAAGTGGAGAACACCCGGTTAACACCAGTTAGGTGTTTGTGTCTATATTGTGGATCTCTAGATCACTACATCGCCAAGTGTCCCACACGTCCTTTGGTGAGTGTGATCTATCCGTCAAACTACAAGACTCACCCGCTAACCACTGTTGTCAACCTCATTACTGCCGATGTCTCCTTGCCAGTATCTGCCCTCCTCGACTCCGGTTCCGCTGGGTGCCGTCAGCTCAAGCTCAAGGCAACTCGCACTCCGTCCATCTACCAGGTCAAATCCTTAACGGGTAGACCGTTAAGATGAAGGCAGGTTCCCTCCATTGCCAGTCCCGTTCAACTATAAGTCGACATCCTTCATGCTGAACTGATACATCTACTGGATCTGGAGGAATCCACCGCTGTCGTGATTCTAGGGCACCCGTGGCTGGAGCATCATAACCCCGTCATCTCTTGGAAGTCTGGTGAGATCCTAAAGTGGGGCGATATAGCTGCTTCACCAGCTGCTTCTCCTCTCTTGCTGTCCCTTCCATGTCTCGTTCCAGAAAGATTCCCGTCTGTGGGAATCCCATCGAACAGCAGTCAGTGGAGATTCCATCATTCTACGCCCACTTTAGTGATGTGTTCTGCCCTCACCGTGCTTCCAAGTTGCCTCCACATTGGCCGTGGGACTGTGTCATCGATCTGCTCCCAGGTGAGCCAGTGCACAAGGGGAAGATCTATCCCCTCTCCCTGCTGGAGAAGACCATAGAGGAATACATCCAGGAGGCACTCAACCAGGGCTACATCCGACCGTCCACGTCCCCTGCTACATCAAGCTTCTTCTTCGTGGCCAAGATGGACGGAGACTTGCGGCCCTGCATTGATTACCGGGCATTAAATAAGATCACCATCAAGTTCCGTTATCACCTTCCTCTCGTCCCAACCGTGCAGGAACATCTCTGTGGTGCCACTGTCTTCACTAAGTTGGACCTCCACAGCGCGTATAACCTCATCCGGATTTGTCTGGGAATCTACGCTCCCTCTCTCCTATCCACTATGGTTTCATCTTCACTCCCTCCACCTGCTCAGTTCTCAGCACTGGATGCTAACAGTGCTACTGACACTCTTTGCTCCACTCTAACATCCTCTTTAGGCAGTTTTTGCCCCCTTTCATCCAGACCAGCTCGCCCCACCCCATCTGCCCCCTGGCTGTCTGATGTTCTCCGTGAACATCGCTCTGGACTCAGGGCGGCAGAGAGGAAATGGCGGAAATCTAAAAACTATACTGACCTTACCTTGTATCAGTCTCTTCTCTCTTCTTTCTATACAAATGTCTCCACTGCTAAAACAACATACTACCACAACAAAATCAACAATTGCTCTGACTCTCGTAAACTCTTTAAAACATTCTCCTCTCTCCTTTGTCCTCCTCCTCCCCCTCCTTCATCAACTCTTACAGCTGATGACTTTGCATCATTTTTCACAAACAAAACATCTCTCATCAGCAACCAGTTCTCCTCACCACAAATTGACACGCACCTCTCAACAACTAACACGAACACGCTTCCATCCTTCTCTCCGCTCTCCGAGGCAGATATTTCTAAACTCATCCTTTCCAATCACCCTACTACCTGTCCACTTGATCCTATACCCACTCACCTCCTTCAGGCCATTTCTTCTTCAAGCACTCCTGCACTCACTCACATTGTCAACACTTCTCTTCACACGGGAACCTTTCCCACAGCATTTAAGCAGGCTCGGGTAACCCCACTGCTTAAGAAACCCTCTCTGAATCCAGCACTTTTAGAAAACTACCGACCGGTATCCCTTCTGCCTTTCATTGCAAAGACCCTTGAGCGAGTTGTGTTCAATCAACTCTCTGGGCCCTATCTTGCACCCAGCGCAATTGACTTTGTACACCGACGCATGTGTCATTCCTATTTTGCACCCGCGCAAAGCGCGCTTTTCCCTCCACAGAAGCACGTCGCTAAACTAGTGAATGAACTTGCGCTCCCTGGGCGGTTCAGCGCAAAAAAGGAGGCGTGTTCTGGCGCAAACAATCCCTGGTGCTATTTTGCTGTTCCATTAAACAGTTGCGCCACTGACCAGAAAAAACCTAGTCTAAAGTCAGTGGCGCGTTGCGCGTTGTTCATTATGCTATTTTAAGGGCGCATGCTTGACCATAATGTATAGCGTGCACAACGCGCATACACTTTGCTCATGAAATCGACACAGATGCCCCATAACGAAACAAAAATATATTGCAGTATATTGGAAAATATCATGTAATATATTAGGCAATATATTCACATATATGGGATTTAATATTTATATTCACCAATATATTGCAATATATGAAAGCGGCAATCATTTGTATATTTTCCAATATATTACAGGAATATATAATATGTATAATACCATCAATATATTGTTCCATGTATTTACAATATATTATAATATATTTTGAAGTAATATATTGGTAAATATATTTTCCTTTCATAAGGCGCAATAGTTATTTTTGCAAACCATAAATTGTTACACTAAAAAAAATATTAACACATTGTGGTGTGCCACGAAGATGTGAAAAAATAGGCATAAATCTATCTTACAAATTATTCAGGCTTATTGTAGTAATTAAGGATCAGACCTGTTTGCCCAATAGTGGCAAGACATATATGTATAAGGACATCTGACAAATTGGTTTGTCCGTCAAGAACCAGGAAAAAAAATCGACTGAAAAACTGTTTAACCGACGCCTGTTTGACCGACGCTATTTTGGGTGGGTTTCTCCCATCCCCATACAACACAACTTCTGTCTTTCACTCCCTCACGAAAGGAAAATATATTTACCAATATATTAGTTGAAATATATTTTAATATATTGTACATATATGGAATAATATATTGATGGTATTATAAAATAAATCATATATTCATGTAATATATTGCAAAATATACAATTGATTGCCGCTTTCAATATATTGCAATATATTGAAAAATATAAAAATTAATTCCCATATATGTGAATATATTGCCTAATGTATTGCATGAAAGTTTCTAATATACTGCAATATATTTTTGTTTCGTAATGGCTGCTCTTACAAGAACGTGCGCCTTGTAAATACGCCATAATAATAGCAATCCATAATGGAACTTGCGCACCTGCTTTTAAAGGGAATGTTGGATGCCGCTCTGATTGGTTTATTCACGTTACGCCCAAACCACACCTATGAATAATGAAGCTACTTTCGACCAACCCATTTTAGATTTGCGCCGGGCGCAAGAGCCATTTATCCCGCCGGGAAAATAGCAACAGCGCCGAGACCCGCCCACAAAGTTACTTGCGCTTCACGCTTTGACACTTGCGTTTCAGATCGTTAAAATAGGGCCCTCTATGTTTCTTGAACAGGACAACCTCCTAGACAACAACCAATCCGGCTTCAAAAGCAGCCATTCGACTGAGACTGCCTTGCTCTCGGTAACTGAGGCACTGAGACTGGCAAAAGCAGCTTCCAAATCCTCAGTGCTCATTCTGCTGGATCTGTCTGCTGCTTTTGACACAGTTAACCACCAGATCCTCCTGTCGACACTTAAGAAGACGGGGATCTCAGGAACTGCTCTCCAGTGGTTAAGGTCTTACCTCTCTGGTAGGTCCTACAGGGTGTCATGGAGAGGTGTAGTGTCTAAGTCACATCATCTAGCTACTGGGGTTCCCCAGGGCTCAGTGCTTGGACCACTTCTCTTCTCCATCTACATGTCATCATTAGGTTCTGTCATTCAGAAACACGGCTTCTCTTATCACTGCTATGCTGATGACACTCAACTCTACTTCTCATTTCAACCAGATGATCCTACAGTCAGTGTTCGTATCGCTGCCTGTCTGACAGACATTTCTGACTGGATGAAGGAGCATCACCTTAATCTCAATCTTGCAAAGACAGAAAGACTTGTTTTCTCAACCAACCCAACACTTCATCAAAATTTCTCCATTCAGCTTGGTTCATCGACCATAACTCCATCAAGGACAGCCAGGAACCTTGGAGTTGTGGTTGATGACCAGTTAAACTTCACTGACCACATTACTGCAACAAGCCCGGTCCTGCAGATTTGCTTTATACAACATTAGAAAGATTAGACCCTTCCTATCAGAACAGGCTGCACAACTCCTGGTTCAAGCTCTTGTTCTCTCCAGACTGGACTGTTGTAATGCTCTTCTGGCTGGGCTTCCAGCATGCACTGTCAAACCCTTGCAGCTGATCCAGAATGCAGCGGCGAGAGTGGTCTTTAATGAGCCGAAGAGAGCGCATGTTACGCCTCTCTTCATCAGACTGCACTGGTTGCCAATGGCTGCTCGCATCAAATTCAAGGCACTAGTTCTCGCCTACAAAACAACCACTGGCTCTGCACCAATATACCTAAACTCACTTGTTCAGACTTACACACCCTCCAGAAGCTTGCGTTCTGCGAGTGAGCGGCGCCTCGTGGTTCCATCCCAAAGAGGCATGAAATCGCTCTCACGGACATTTTTCTGGACCGTTCCCACCTGGTGGAATGACCTGCCGATCTCAATTTGTGCTGCCGTGTCTGTAGCCATTTTTAAAAAACATCTTAAGACACATCTTTTCCAATTGCACCTGACCAATACAGAATAGCACTTACTGATCACCACAGCAACGACCAAAAAGCGCACACTCCCGGATCATATCTACGTCTCTCATCCGAATTTGTGCCTTCAGGCGGGTGTGTTACATAGTTATTATAGCTATCATAATCCGGTGTACTGTATTTTGCGTACGTGAGTTTTTGTTGTAGATGGGTATTGCTGCGCGTTTAGCTAGAATGCCATACAAAACCAACCCATTGGGCCACTGAATCTGCATTAACGACAACAGCTGGGGCAATAGCCTTAGTCCTAATGGGTTGTTATCATGGCTATCAAAATCCAGTGTTCTTTTTTTTGCGTACGTGAGTTTGTGTTGTAGGTGGCTATTGCAGATGGCTATTGTAGACGGCTATAAAAAAAATAATAATAATTGTGTACTGTGCTAATTAATTGAGACTTCTTACAGCTCTTACAGGTTGTTGGCCTTGTTTGTTTCGCTGCTTCTATTGCTCTCCCCTTTTTTTTGTAAGTCGCTTTGGATAAGCGTCTGCTAAATGATTAAATGCAAATGTAAATGTGTGGGGGAGGAGTGGAAGACCGCCTTTGTGACACCCACTGGCCCCTACGAGTATTTGGTGATGCCCTATGGCCTGGCTAACTCAGCCTCTGTATCCCAGGACTTAACCTCTTAAGGTCCGCGAGGACGTGGACGCACTGAAGCTCTCTTTGCTTAAATTAGCTCAAAATTTCTATCAGATGTAAGTAATTACCTTGACAAACTATACATCATTAAAAAGATCTAAGACTAAAGTTAAAAAATTTTTAACCTCTGTTTTATTCTCAAAGTCTTATAGTGACCGTAATGTGTTAATATGTGCCAGGAGTTATGAATATGATCATGGGCGTCGCTACCTTTTGATTGTAATATGCGCGTCATTTGCTCCCATTCATAAAAAACTCCTCTGTGGTCGTCATGAAGACACTCGACAAAACAACTTCCCTCAGGGCTTTTACTTCAAATGTGTGCAGATGTGGAGAAATATTGATAGATTCTCACATGTTTGAGTCAAATTTCTATACAGAGAAGTATTATTTATTCAATCTTTTTCCAAAATCCGCGGATGTATCATGAGCGCAGTAGACTGTGATATGCTGTGTTTTCAATTCATTCTGGCAGCCGGAGGGCGCAGGAAAGCTGTACTACTGAAAATTCACTCCATATATGGAATAGATGAAGAACAGAAACACCATGTGACATTCAGGAAGTATCTGACATAACCAAAACAGCTACCAGAGATCGTCAGATCGCTATTTCATGCAGATAGACACGTTTTAAGACAATAAACACACAATCGCGACAATATATGGTTGGTCTGTGTTCTTTATGCCATGTTGAGTGGTTTCATAATAGATTATATTTATAATGCAATGCTATTCCACATAGCTTTTAGCATTGTATATTTTCTGTCAGATTTTTCGACCCGAAGCTACATGAGATCACATAGGCTATTGTTATATAAAACACTCGACTTATAAATTATAAAGTGATATGAAGTTATGAAGTTATGAAGTTATAATGAAGTTATAAAGTGTTTTGAATTAAACATGATTTTAATCGTATAAATTGTTGTTTTGCTGGTGTGCTAAGCTAACATGCTAGCTTGCCCTAGATGCACCTGCCACTGAGTAAATACTTAATTTTTATGAACATTTTCTAAATGTAAAACTACTGAAGTGCTTATTTGGACGAAATGCATTCGATAGAGTCTCAGTGAGGGTAAAGTGAGAGGTTTGATTTAGAAATGAGGTTTGAATAGAACAGTTTGAATAGAGAGACGTTAGTAATTATAATGCATACAAAAGAATAATAATTAGAGCCATAACCAGTCCGCAGAAGTGTGAATGTGTGCCGGGGAGACAAACTGAATGGGGCAGTTTGCACCTCTAAACAATAGAGGCAATACATCCTAGTTGTGGTAGGTTTTCCAAGTCATGTCGTCTCATTCCCCTGAAGAGCCTGCCTACGGCAATGGAAACTGCTGAACTAATGTTTAATGTAATTTTCAGATACTACGGAATCCCAGAGGATATTGTATTGGACAGAGGGCCACAGTTCATCTCCCGGGTCTGGAAGGCCTTCCTGTCGCTCCTAGGTGTGACCGTAAGCCTCTCCTCTGTTTACCACCCACAGACCAATGGGCAGACAGAGAGGAAGATCCAGGAGATCGGCAGATTCCTCCGTACCTTCTGCCACGACCACCAGAACTCCTGGAACCAGTTCCTGGGTTGGGCCGAGTACGCCCAGAACTCCCTCCGCCAAGCTACCACCGAACTCATGCCCTTCCAGTGCGTACTCGGGTACCAACCTCCATTGTTCCCCTGGTCTGGGGAACCATCAGACATCCCAGTGGTCGACTACTGGTTCCAGGAGAGCGAGAAGGTCTGGGAATCCGCACATCACCAACTCCAATGAGCCCTGTGCAGACGCAAGATGGCAGCGGACCTTCGACGTTCCAACACCCCCACCTTCCAGCCAGGACAGAAGGTCTGGCTGTCCATGAGGGAGATCAGATTGCGTGTGCAATACAGGAAGCTCAGTCCCAGATTCATTGGCCCCGACTCCATCATCTCTAGGTCGTCCTCAGACGAGCCTTCCATCGTTGCCTCCAGTCATCCCGATTCTCCATGCATCTGGCCAGTTCATTGGTGCTCTGGGCTCCTGCATCCCTCTTGAGTATGTCCACATACGTTAGTGTGGGACGTCCTCTTGACCGATGGCCATGTGTTGGTTCCCATAGCACCAGCTTGCTGGCTGGCAGTTCTCGATGCCTTCGACAATGTCCTGCAAGTCTCATTCTCCTCACAGCAATCTTATTGCTCACTCTTGGTACTCCCTCATACAGGATTTTATTGGTTACATGCTCACTCTTGCTAAAGTTAAGCACTGCACGCAACATCCTGGTGTAGCACCCATCCAGGGACTTCTCTAAGGTTGGATTCAGGGTCCAGCATTCACTGCCATAGAGGAGAACAGACTCTACCGTCGCATAGAAGAAGCTAAGCTTGATTTGGCGGGAAAGGTTGGAGTTCCATACACTGTTCATGCCGTTCAGGGCCCTCCAGGCAAGTGCCTTCCTCACTTTTAGATCTTGCTCAGTTGAGTTGACCCATGCGCCCAGGTATTTGAAGTCCTCAACTTCTTGCAGCACAGCGTCTTCTGCTGTTATCAGAGGTTGATGTTCCGGTGGAACGTTGTAGGTCATGACCTCAGTTTTCTTTGCATTTATCCTAAGGCCAACCTTGATGCACT
The DNA here is from genome assembly GCF_024679245.1 of Pseudorasbora parva. Lineage (NCBI taxonomy): Eukaryota > Metazoa > Chordata > Actinopteri > Cypriniformes > Gobionidae > Pseudorasbora > Pseudorasbora parva. The sequence goes on along the minus strand of NC_090183.1, from coordinate 17,787,115 downwards.
CTAGCTCTACCCTGTGTAGTAGTTCCTGTGCTTGTTCCATGTTGTCGGAGAGCAGACTGATGTCATCTGCATAGTCAAGGTCTGTCAAGACTACTGCCGGGTGTCGACTTGATTTCCTTGGTGTCAGCGTGAAGCCTAGTTCCTGCTCTCGCCCACTGATTGCCTTCCTGAGCGCATAATCATGAAGCAGATAAACCCGGTCACCTATCAGCTTCAGCTCCCACCTGAGTTTAGGATTCACCCCACGTTTCACATTTCACTGTTAAAGCCTCACCCTAGCCAAGGAGACCCCCCTCCCACTCAATAATGTCATAAAGGCTTAATGTCACAGACACACCAGGCTCCCACATCACCAAATCACAGTGCACACTCTCACCTGAGTATTAACCACACACACCTGCAGCTCATCATCCCCCCAATCACCAGCAGCACAAAAGGCACACACACGCAAGCATTCACTGTCCGGTCTCATTTGTGAAAGGTACTAACCCTTCTGCTTACTTCAACGACTCCTTCTATGTTACTTACCTATCTCCAGCGTCTACTTCCTAGTCTTCAGCGCCTTCCTGTGTCCTGTGTGTGTGTGTGTGTGTGTGTGTGTGTGTTCCGTGTTTCCATCGTCCATCGCCTGAGCCTCACAACCGCCACCTGCAAGTATCTCCAGAGTATCAACTTAATAAACCATCACCGGCATATCTGCACTTTAGTCAAGTTATTCACCGACTCACCTGTTTACTCTGCTGGTCGCTCAATAAACCTGACTCACTTACCATCTTGTCTCCGTACGTAGCCTCTGTACCATAACAGCATGAAGGTGAGTAATTAATGACAGACCATTTTTTGGGGTGAACTAACCCTTTAAGAGTTTTTGGTTAATGTAGGGTGGAGGATACCCACATATTTTCTCCTGTTTAATGGTTAGTTAGGGAGTGAGGGAAGTTATATTGTTTTGTTTTTCTTTAATGTATAGGTAAGTTAATGCTTATCCCCCTTTTAGGTAAAGGTAAATTTCTTTTCTTTTGTTTAGGCCCTCCTCCCAAGTTCCGTACATGGACATCACATACTGTGAGTCTCAAACACCATTGCCTCCTCTTTCATATGTAAATCTAGCATGCATGAAAAACACCATGGAAAAATAAGTGATTCTCAACATAAGGCCAACCGTCACGCAATCGTTGGGGATAATTTATATGTACACCCCTAACATTTGCATCTGTCCAAACATGTTCATTGTCAGGCGGAACTGACAGAGTCTAAACAACGGGACTGCAGGTAAACAAGACACTCGAGGATAGCAAAAACGGCAACTCTCATGGACACACGTCATGTTCCAGGCTGTGCAGGGGACGTGAGGACTTTTCTACCCTTCCCACTAGGGATGGGCATTCGATTACATTTTTTTTGTCGATTGTCGGGAGAATTAACAATCGACTATCGATTAATCATTAATATTTTTTTTAATAATAAAATTCATTATTTAACTTTTATTATTCAAAAATACAATGAATAAAAAAATGTTTTTCCTCGATGAGACCTTTATTACAAGATCAACTTGTGGCAGACTGTAAACTACGTTCAGTTAGTCAAACCGAACATATCACTGCATGAAAAGTGGGATTTTCGTCAGTAAGCGGCACTGTAGATTGTCGTGGAAGTTCAGGTTTACGACTGCACATGGCAGTTTGCAGGCGACACCGAAAACTGCCGTGAATTGTCAGAAATTGACGTGGGCCTTGCTTGGCAGTTGTCCCCCCCAAGACCCCCCTTCCCTTAACTCCAGGGGAGGCTTTAACATGTAAATGAACATGCTGTGAGCTATACAAATGCAAATCAGGGTAGCAGGAGTTTTAACCCATGTGACATTTTTCTAAAAGGTATTAACTTCCTTCTAAGAAAATCTCTTAGATAGACCAGGCTCAGTATAGCCTAATTGTAAAATCTTAAACTTAAGCTTGAATTTATATATTTGATGAAAGTATTCTAGATTATTTATCATTAGCAATCAGTCCCCGTGAATTCAGTGCGACTCGCAATTTTGATTAATCACCGCAACTTTGACCAATCATTGCGGTCTCCTGCTAATAAGCGGCGTCATACATTACATCAGCAAACTTTATATATCATATATCATTGCCTGTCAAAATTAACGTGTTAACACAAATTAATTTTAACGGCACTACATATATATATACAGTCTTGTTCAAAATAATAGCAGTACAATGTGACTAACCAGAATAATCAAGGTTTTTAGTATATTTTTTATTGCTACGTGGCAAACAAGTTGCCAGTAGGTTCAGTAGATTCTCAGAAAACAAATGAGACCCAGCATTCATGATATGCACGCTCTTAAGGCTGTGCACTTCACAACTTCGTCATAACACTCATTTAATTGTTTTCCAGCTGCATGTAAGACTTAGAGACAGTACGCAGGAGCTTCAGGTACAAACATCCAGTTCTTGCATCGCAAGCAGAAGCTGTGAAGAGTTCAGCTCGGAGTCGATTGAGAAGAAAGAGGGTAAGATTTATTAGATTAGATCCGTTTTTGGTCAGTGTGACTATTTTTCAGGTGCATTTTACGCAGTACATCGCGCAATACTGATTGTCTTTATTGGTTGTTTACAGCTGCTACAAGCAAGAAAGAGTGTGTTAGCTGAGGATATGAGGTGGGCCTTTGGAAGTGCGCTACCATAGACCTGATGTCTGATGAGGAAGACAGCATCGTTCGCGCGGTGTCTGGATGAACTGTTCGACCAGCCAGGAGCTCGCCGAGCTCTGTGCCACGCTGCAATCGAGATTAGAGGCGATTCCAAAGAACAGGGCAACGCACGACAGACGTCTGAAAAATGGACTGAAATCAGACAGAATGGCGCTAGTTACCTACAGCTCTGAAGCGGAAAACAGAGACTTCATGGTGCTGTAGGATTTTGGGCTTCTCGTGAGCTTCCTATTGTTGTGTGGGCAGATCTCACACGTTTTAAATTTGGTTGTGTGTTTGTGTTTGTTCTAATAAAGCTCTTTCTATGAATAAACTGCATGTCCCTGACATATTTTCCTTTTCTCAATAAATGAATGTCCTTGATGATTATAATAGCGTAGTCCATAGGATAACAATGACATGAATATAAAACATAATAGCATATCACATGAATATGAATATATAAAATTAAAAAATAATATGCAAATCATAATTTTACATATATGTGTGTGTGTGTGTGTGTGTGTGTGTGTGTGTGTGTGTGTGTGTAAAATTATTATAATTTGGGGGTTTAAATTTATTAATTTATTGCCCAGGTTGACCAATAGTAACAGATCTGCCAACCAATCACGAGTGATATTTCTTGTTTCAATGTAGTAGTTTCAACCAATACTGAGTGAGGAAATTCAAGCCATTCCGGCAAGGCGCCATCCAGAGCTGCTATTCATATGTTAATTAGAGCCATTAGCGCCGGCGCCAGCATGCCTCCGCAAGCTCCACATACGTCATGGTTCGTTTCCGTCAATATGTGGCACAGACGAACGCGACGTTCACAGGCTGTAAACTGACGTTAATTGTCGAAAATCAGGGAGATTTCCGGCCGTTTACGGGGACGAAAATCCCACTTTTCATGCAGTGTATGTTCACGTGCATATGCGTTTCTGCGTGGCGTTTTAATGTCTTTGCACACCAGAAGCGTGTCTGTGGCGGTGTTGCTGCTGCTGCTATTGATGTACAGGCCTATACTTCATATTAAACATAAATACATAGACTACTGATACAGCAAAGACATTGACGGCAAAGTATGCTACCGAATATTTCGTTCTGTAACAGGTGCAATATTTAAAAATTGATAATTTAGTTTTTTTTTAAATTACAATTACGCCTATATCTGCATTTATTTTAACCTAGAAAGAGACTTTCAAATATCAAAATGTAATTTATTAATGTGTGTTTGTGTCAAAATGACATATAAACCTATTCTATTTTGCCCGGAAACGCTTTCAACACGCGTGTCGTGTGAAAAATAGGCATTGGTTCTCCAGCATGTAATCTCAGCGCGGCACGGCACGGCTTCTGAGACGCGCGTCATGCAGGCAGTGTGCAAACTCTAACCTGTTAACCGAAAGAAAAAAGGACACACCACGAAAACACCCGCTCTGAGGACTGACATTGCCAGGATGCACAGGTTACCTCCGAGCTAACTTTTCCAGCAGAATGCACCGCAGCCGACATTAACAAGTGACAGATGCACTTTGTTGAAGGTTAGATCATTTGACTTGTGGCCATGTTGTACTTCTTTGTACACGGCATCACAATGTTTGCAGTGAAATATTTCGTTTTTTAAATAAAAGCGGTCCCACGCCACACTTAGCCATGAGCTTTTCATGAGCATTCTTTTGAAATCAAAATGGAAGTTTACTGATAACCGATATGGTGTCAAATATTGCACCCTGGTGGTAAAATGTTTAATTGGTGCCACACAGTGAAATTCATTTAATTGCTTCAAGACTCACACTACAACCTGCATAAAAAAAATTTGATTAATCGAGAACAAATTAACGTGATCAACGAAATTCTTAACGATTAACTATCAATCGGCGATTAATCATGCCCATCCCTACTTCCCACAGATAAAAAATGTCAACAGTCATGTTTGATATTTATAATCGGATACCACAACAATTTAATTCAAGATCGCCCATTTGTTCGGCCCATTTCAAGCAAGCTTCGCTCAGTGTCTTTAACTGAAGAAAGTGGCAATTACAGCTGTATTCGTGCAAGCAGTAAGTAGCGATTTTATTATTGACTGTTTAAACAATTTCTGATTAAATTGAAAGTTCCTTAGAGAGACAACATTGTCTAGATAACACAAGATGCTAGTACAGTAACAGGAAACACCAAGTACCATACTAAACTAAATAGTGTGTCTAATGACAAATGTTAATATTATTTTACAATTTACATCCATAATACAACCGTAGATACGTTGCTTACAGACCGTTTGGCAAAGGTCACCTTTTCCACCATATAAGTTGAAAACGTTAGTCATTAATCAAGTTAAAACAATAGACAGACAAGGACAATAAATATTTTTCATTTTGTAAAAATATAAATATTTATATCTTTGATAACTTAAGTATTATGTTTTTGCATGCTTGTATTTCAGAGTAAGTCACAGTCACTGTGTAGCCTACATTGTGACTAACGTTATATAAACAGGCAATATCGTTGATGAAAAAAAAGTCTAAAATCACTGGTTTTGGTTTTGTCTGAGGTAATGAAGAGCATTCTTGCTTGCGGTTGCTAGATTTAAGTAATTTAAATCCCCCATAGCTTTTCTGTGTAAAGAACACATATACTATCCGGTGTTTTACCTAAACATGTACAATCTGGCAACCATATGCACGCAAGCTCTCTCTCGCGTGCGGATGATCTGAAAACAACAATAAACAAGTAAGCTGCATTGTAGCTTCCATTTGAGATGTTCTGCTTAAAGTGTCATTCAGTCAGTCTGTGTTCTGTCAGGACGGTCAGGACTCACAAGCCGCTTCACTGAACAACTGAACTGCTGTGAGCTGCTGAAATAAGCCAATCAGAGCAGAGCTCTAATTTTAATATTAATCACTCTTCCAAAAAAGGAAACAGAGCATTACATCCTAGGGACAATTTAAAGGGTTGTAAATGGACCTGTAAAACTGTATCTGTACAATTTTTGCCCTTAAATCTGGCGGTCCATCTGCCATCAGTCTGACGGTCTGATTCTGCGAGGCTTCTTGGTTCTTAACTTTCTTGTATCGTGTTAGTTTTGCCAGACTTATGCTGCCATAATGTGCTCTCAGAATTATCGTTAACAAGAGTTTCCTAGGTAAAAATTGCACATGAACACCCTCCAATTTCTAAATTTGAATGTGATTAGCTCGTGATCACCACTTCAGAAGTGGGAATTATCAAATTTGCATGAGAAGGCAGCATAACTGAACACGTTAAGAAGGCTGAGGGCCTTCAAACACATCTCTTTGCACTTTGGTTGGTGAAGAGTATACATCCTCAGTTCTTAAATGGTAAAATACCATGTCAGGCAGTATTTTCTTGCTGCAAAACTTGCATAATTTATCTAACCATTTGTTCATGTATGTACAATTTATTTACAAGAGTAAAATGCAATCAAATGCCGAAATCTATTCTGGTGTTCCCCATGTTGTTCACCTGGTATACTTATGACTGTAGGAGTGAGGAATCAAATACTCAGATTACAGTCATCATTGCAATACAAACTCTGATAGACCAGTGGTTCTCAAATCTGTCCTGGGGACCCCTCACCACTGGACATTTTACATGTCTCCCTCAACAAACACACCCAATTCAAGTCTTGTAGTCTCTACTAATGAGCGTATTATTTGAATCAGGTGTGTTAGATGAGGGAGACATGCAAAATGTGCACTGGTTGGGGATCCCCAGGACAGGTTTGAGAACCACTGTGATAGACAACTTAAGCCTCAATTGGATGAGTTCCTGCAGTGCAGGGTGAATTATCTAGAACTGAATGAAGATGAATATGTTCATTGATTTCCATAAAGAAGGATTTACCGTCTACCATCAAAGCATTAGATGTCAGCAGTCAGGAAATAGATATGGTGCAAGAATATAAATACCTTGGAACCACCCACTGATCAACAACTCACCTTCAAGTGAAGTTAATAAACGTAATTTCGGGAGGAGTACGCCCATCTAATCTTTCAATTAATACCAAGGTATAAAACCAGCAGCTTACCTCTTCCCCTTTTTGGTTCCTGAAGCATTTGGCCTGCCCAACTCTGCTTGACTGGCTGCGCTGCTCATTTCACCTGTTGATATCCAGACCGCCGGTCTCTCCGCTCCACATAACACCTTGCTCAAGAAAACCTCTCTCTTCTTCCATCTAGAATCATAACGGGGCTCGGTCGATCCTCATCGCGATGCATCGAGGCCTTCATCATCATCAACATCATCCTCTTCAGCAGTAACGTTAAGCCTCGTACCTCCTGCTGAGGAGTCCTTCAACGCGCTCAAGCGTTATCCAGCGCGGGTTTTCCATTTCACCCAGAGGAATTCAAAAGCGCAACTTCACGATCTGCTCGTGTGTTTTCACCAAAAACTCTCTCTCTCACGCCGCATTCAGCGTTCTCGCAGCAACACGCAAACATCAACACAAACAACTGCACGATCTATACGGTCCGTTTCAGTTTCAGCCGGCAGCTGCAGCTGCCGATGCTTTCACGTCCGCCCCTTAATTCGGCCGGCACTATCGCGGCCGCAGACATTAGTTCCGCGTCTGCTCACAATAGTTCCACGGCCTCTTCGACTGTTATCTTTCACCCTCCCACAGGTAAGTATAGCTTCTTCTGTTCTTCTTTCCACGCTTCCAATATTTCTGTGCTTTCTGGCCTTTATTCTCTGTTAAATCGAGAAAAGCTATATAATACATTTCTCCTCTGCTATTGGAGCAGGCCCAAAGCGTGAGGCTGCCTCCGCAAACAGTCCTGCCTCCCCCCCCCCCCCCCCCCCTTAATTTCTCCTCTGCTATAGGTGCAGACCCAAAGCGTGAGGCTGCCTCCGCAAATGGTCCTGCCCCCCCCCCCCCCTTAATTTCTTCTCTGCTATAGGTGCAGACCCAAAGCGTGAGGCTGCCTCCGCAAACGGTCCTGCCTCCCCCCCCCCTTAATTTCTCCTCTGCACCCCCACTAATTTTTGCCTCTACTATCAGAGCAGACCCAAGCGTGAGGCTGCCTCCGCAGATGGTCATGCCCCTCCCTCTCTTTCCTTTCTTCGCCGCCATTGGAGCCGATCCAAGCATGGGGTTGCTCCCCAAGCTTTCTATTCTCCAACCTTATTCCATCCAGCTTCTGCTTCCTCTACAGTTCATTGCCTCCTTCTCAGCTGCATTGCTCTTATAGTTCCTACTACATCATTGCTATGGATCCATCACCTGTCTCAACCAAGCCTACGCGCCTCAATCACCCCAGGTGGTTGGTCCCAGTATAGCTCATAAGCCCCGCCCCTCCGTGGTTTCTAATGGATACGAGTTAAACTAAACAATCAAATTACACTTTATATTTTCCAAGATGTTTTCTGTCTTTTAAGGCAGTTTTATCACTATGATTTTATTTCAAGTATTTGTTTTAAATAAGTTTAGCTTAGTTAGTTGTTTGACGCTATAAAAGTTGTCACTGAGGAACCAGCAGACTTTTTCAGGAGAAGAGTGGAGTTTTATCTTAATTTCTATATTTCCCAGATTTTGGCATAAATATTAAGAGCATAAGGTGGACACCGTTCCAACCCCAGCATTGCAATCCTACTGGACAACTTGGAGAGCTTTTCCAAACAATTCCTACAACCAACTTGTTTTCCCAAATTCTCCCTCTTTTTCATTTTTTGATGTCATACGAGATGTCCACCCAATCTAATATCATCAAAGTCTATCTCGGCTGCTTTAAATTTCTAATCTACAACCATCCATCCGACCATCTATGATCTCTAAGTTTTAAACAAGAACACCATCCGTTTCCTCATCAAAAGCAATAAACGGATCAATTTAAAAAAAAAAAAAAAAAAAAAAACTGCCTTTTCATTCCTATCTTCAATCTCCCAACACCCATCCAGCAATATCAATATCTTTCCTTCTCCCTTGCCACAGGGAGGTGCTGATCTCCTCACATCCCGACCCGCTGTTTTCTGATGAGAACAACCTTCCTGTCACCAGGCAGTGAAGTTCATTAAAAAAAAAAAAAAAGCTTCAGCAGATCCCCACCCACTCTGGTAATTAGGCTTACTTATATTCACCTCACTTCTATCGCAATGGAGCAGACACCACCGCAGGCCAAAAAGGACTGCCACACCATCAATTAAACTATTGGGTTGGTGGTCCTCAGAGGCCTTTCGATTTTACTTTGTTCGGACCTCAGCCTCATCAAACAAGCCATCTTCGCTTGACGCTGCAGTGCTCTGCCAAATTGATACTGCTGCTGCAGTATTTGGATTTACTAGATATCACCATTGTAGTCCTTCACTTAATGCCACAGTCCCTCGCTTGATGCTCCAGGGCTTCGCTTGCCACTACAGTGCTCCTCCAGTTTAATGCTGCCACTGCAGTGCCCTTATTATTTAATGCTGCCACTGCAGTGCTCCGTCATTTTGATGCTGCCACTGCAGTGCTCCTCTTATTTGATGCTGCCACTGCAGTGCTCCTCCAGTTTGATGCTGCCACTGCATTGCCCCTACTATTTAATGCTGCCACTGCAGTGATCCGTCATTTTGACGCTGCCGCTGCAGTGCTCCTCCTATTTGATGCTGCCGCTGCATTGCTCCTCCAGTTTAATGCTGCCGCTGCAGTGCTCCTCCTATTTGATACTGCCACTGCAGTTCTCCTCCCATTTGATGCTGCCTCTGCAGTGCTCCTCCTATTTTGATGCTACAGTGCTCCTCCAGTTTAATGCTGCCACTGCAGTGCCCTTACTATTTAATGCTGCCACTGCAGTGCTCCTACTATTTAATGCTGCCACTGCAGTGCTCCGTAATATTGATGCTGCCACTGCAGTGCTCCTCCACTTTGATGCTGCCACTGCAGTGCCCCTTCTATTTAATGCTGCCACTGCAGTGATCTGTCATTTTGCCGCTGCTGCAGTGCTCCTCCTATTTGATGCTGCCGCTGCGTTGCTCCTCCAGTTTGATGCTTCCGCTGCAGTGCTCCTCCTATTTTGATGCTACAGTGCTCCGCCACTTTGACACTGCCGCTGCAGTGCTCCTCTTATTTGATGCTGCCGCTATAGTGCTCTTCCAGTTTAATGCTGCCACTTGCAGGGCTCCTCCCTTTTAATGCTGCTGCTGCAGTGCTCCTCCAGTTTAATACTGCCACTGCAGTTCTCCTCCTATTTGATGCTGCAGTTTTCCTCCTATTTGATTCTGCCACTTCAGTTCTCCTCCTATTTTATGCTGCCGCTGCAGTGTTCCTCCTATTCTGATGCTAAAGTGCTCCGCCATTTTGATACTGCCGCTGCAGTGCTCCGCCATTTTTACACTGCCAATGCAGTTCTCCTCTTATATTGATGCTGCAGTTTTCCTGCTATTTGTTTCTGCCACTGCAGTTCTCCTCCTATTTGATGCTGCCGCTGCAGTGTTCCTCCTATTTTGATGCTACAGTGCTCCTCCTTTTTGACACTGTCGCTGCAGTGCTCCTTCTATTTGATGCTGCCGCTACAGTGCTCCTCCAGTTTCATGCTGCCACTCCAGGGCTCCTCCTTTTAAATGCTGCTGCTGCAATGTTCCGCAATTTGACGCTGCTGCAGTGCTCCACCAATTTGATGCTGCAGTTCTTCTCCAGTTTAATGCTGCCACTGCAGTGCACCTCCTATTTAATACTGCCACTGCAGTGCACCTCCTATTTAATACTGCCGCTGCAGTGTTCCTTCTATTTAATGCTGCCTCTGCTGTGCTACTCCTATTTGATGCTGCCACTGCAGTGCTCCTCTTTTTTCGATGCTGCAGTGAGCCGCAATTCGATACCGCCGCTGCAATGCTCCTCCAATTTTATGCTGCCGCTGCACTGCTCCTCCATTTTTTATGCTGCCCCTCCAGTGCTCCACAATTTGATACTGCCACTGCAGTGCTCCACCATTTGATGCAGCCGCTGCAGTGCTTCGCAGTTTGATGCCGCAGTGCTCCGCAATTTGATTCTGCCACTGCAGTGCTGCGCCAATTTTATGCTGCAGTGCTTCTCCTATTTGATGCTGCTACTGCAGTACTTCGCTAATTCGTGACTTCCGCTGCAATCCTTTGCTTGATACTGCCGCTGCAGTGCCCAGTGCTCCACAATTTAATATTGCCACTGTAGTGCTCCTCCAATTTGATGCAGCCGCTGTAGTGCTTCTCAATTTGATACTGCCACTGCAGTGCTTCGTTATTTGTGACTGCCATTGCCATGCTTTGCTTGATACTGCCGCTGCAGTGCCCCGCTAATTTGAGACTGCCGCAGCAGTGCCATGCCATTTTGAGACTGCCGCTGCAGTGCCCTGCCAATTTGAGACTGCCGCAGCAGTGCCATGCCATTTTGAGACTGCCGCTGCAGTGCCCTGCCAATTTGAGACTGCCGCTGCAGTGCCCCGCCAATTCGAGACTGCCGCTGCAGTGCCCCGCCAATTCGCGACTGCCGCTGCAGTGCCCCGCCAATTCGAGACTGCCGCTGCAGTGCCCTGCCAATTCGAGACTGCCGCTGCAGTGCCCTGCCAATTCGAGACTGCCGCTGCAGTGCCCTGCCATCTTGAGACTGCCGCTGCAGTGCCCTGCCATCTTGAGACTGCCGCTGCAGTGCCCCGCCATCTTGAGACTGCCGCTGCAGTGTTTTGCTCAATGCTGCTGCATTGCCCCGCCATTTTGAGACTGTCGCTGCAGTGCCACACCATTTTGAGACTGCCGCTCCAGTGCCCCGCCAATTTGAGAATGCTGCTGCAGTGCTTTGCTTGAAGCTGCTGCAGTGCCCCACCAATTTGAGAATGCTGGAGGCTGCTGCAGTTCCCCGCCAGTTTGAGAATGCTGTCACAGTGCTTTGCTCGATGCTGCTGCAGTGCCCCGCCATTTTGAGAATGCTGCTGCAGTGCCCCACCAATTCGAGAATGTTGGAGGCAGCTGCAGTGCCCCGCCAGTTTGAGAATGCTGTCACAGTGCTTTGCTCGATGCTGCTGCAGTGCCCCGCCATTTTGAGACTGCCGCTGCAGTGCCCTGCCAATTTGGGAAAGCTGCTGCAGTGCCCCGCCATTTTTGAGACTGCTGCTGCAGTGCCCCGCCAATTTGAGAATGTTGCTGCAGCGCTTTGCTTGATGCTGCCGCAGTGCCCCGTCAATTAGAGAATGTTGCTGCAGCGCTTTGCTTGATGCTGCTGCAATGCCCCGTCAATTCGAGATGTTGCTGCAGTGCTCTGCTTGATGCTGCTGCAGTGCCCCGCTCAATGCCTGACTACTGCTGCAACCCCTCACCTATTTCATAAACTGCCACAGCAGTTACCTACCTCAGTACTGCTACAGTGCCATCTTCCATTCAGTCTATTTAACAATTTTGGGGGGTCTTCTGGAATAATTATGCAGACTCCTCCCGTAATCATGAGCTGTTCAAATTTCCATGATTCTTGCTTGCTGTCTATTTCTGCATTATGTTTTTGGGGGGCAATTGGAGCTCGGGTAGAATATCCTCTCCGAGCCCCTCTATAGCAGACAGCAAGCCAAATCTGTTTACCACTTTCACTAAGATTATATGGGCACACAAACTCGTGAAGTGAAGTTAATAAACGTAATTTCGGGAGGAGTACGCCCATCTAATCTTTCAATTAATACCAAGGTATAAAACCAGCAGCTTACCTCTTCCCCTTTTTGGTTCCTGAAGCATCCCTCCTCCTCCCCTGCTCCTCCTTTTGTACACCACATTGGTGGTGGTTGGGGAGAGATCCCTGACACGAGTGTAAAGCGCTTTGGGTGTACAGTAGTACATATAAAAGCGCTATATAAATGACTCATTCATTCATTATTTTATTCATTCAATTTGCCTGTTATAGGGGGGCAATCGGAGCTCTGGTAGAATATCCTCTCCGAGCCCCTCTATAGCAGACAGCAAGCCAAATCTGTTTACCACTTTCACTAAGATTATATGGGCACACAAACTCGTGAAACCAAATAGTAAGCAGATTTTCCAAATGCCATCTCTAATTCCTTCAAAAACGTTGTAACCTTCGGGTTCATCTATCTGTTCTAAAAGCCTTCTGAAGTTTCATCAAATCAGTTCTGACCTTTAACATATCAGCTATGTTTAGAAAAATAAGCAACATTAACATCAGTCCTCTCCACAAAATTATAAGTTCAGCAAAACCATAGGTTCGGACCAGGAAGACCATTTACAATACGTGAGTGGTTATTAAAGAAACTTACATGGCACAGGACACTATGCACATCTCTCATTGCTGTATTTAAATAAAGCAATTTATGTTTATATCTATTTTTTTGTGCTTCACTCATTAAAGGTGCTCTATGTATTATTTTTGTAGTAAAACATCTAAAAACCACTAGGCCGGTGTTATATATTTTGTTCAGTTGAGTGCCTACAATATCCCAAATGTTTCCAACTATTTGTAAATTGTGAGAAAATTGCTATTTTAACTAAGGACCGGGATGTTTCAGCATAGCGTCTGAGGAAGTCGCCTGTCAATTGCGTCATATCTGCACATATCTGCGGGTTTTATTTGGCAGGAGCGCTTTACTCTTAGCAGTGTGAACAAGTGAACGCACAGAGTAACGTCATAACATCATTTTCAACACACTTAAATGTATCTAATATGATAAACAGAGCTGCATTACCTCATAATCATAACCGGAAGAGCGGATCAGTTCAGGTGCCCGGCGAATGTGTCCTGTCCCGTCATAATTAAAGTCCTGGTGTTCGCGAGCTGTGTGTTTGTATAACAAACGGCCATACTCAGCTCCACAACACTTGGTCCTGCTCTGCTTCACATTACAGTAACATTAATAACCAAATGCATGAATGTGATTTCTGACTGAGTCCTATTTTCCACCGGCTGTGAGGTGAAGACCACATGTCCCAAGATGCTTCGCTAAAACTTTGCGTCATCAAACAATGCTTTTATTTTGAATAGGCGCCCTCCAGTGGACGGAAAGTTGCATAGTGCAACTTTAAGTTCCAAAACAAAGTTATTTAATGTACACTTTATTATTTTCTTTGTGCATTGCTTTTGTATACATTAAGTGTAATAAAAAAAACATGGGAATTTTTAAAGAACCATATTTATATGTTGAATGGAAATAGTTAATATTTGATGGGTGCACTGTTTTATATTCTGAATATATTTTATATATACTGTTTATATAGCATCATGGATGCATGTCTTGATGCATTTAAAATTGCAAATAGTTGAAATAGTTAAACAGGGGTTTCCTAAAGTTTCTAGTATGCCTAGCTGGTTCCATGTGTTTAATTGGGGTTGTATCTAAACTTTGCAGGACAGGAGCAGGATTGGACACCCTTGATCTACAAGGTATTGTAACGTAATCACAGAGGTAGGATTCAATAGCAAGTAACTCAGTCTTTATTGACTCAATGTCACAGAAAGACAAAACTCAGAACGTAGACAAAATCCGGATAAGACGGAGCCGTGAGAGAATTCCCTTTGGCAGCACGGGCAGGCTGTGAGCAGCAGCGACTCGGGAGATCGGCGAAGGAAATCCGGGAAGGGATCCAGTGATTCCAGGAGAGGGGAAACAACAACCGATGGGGAGACACAAGGGGAAACATCCAACAACGCTCTGACAAAGACAAGAGAGAAACAGAGAGACTAAGTAGTGTGACGGTGATGATTTGCAGCTGGCACAGGCGACCAGCCACAGGTGCGTAATGAGCCAATCCCAGGCTCCGCCCCAACCTTCATACAACACGCACCCAAGAGTGAGACAGGGAATCCATGAACCGTGACAGTATCCTTTCCCCTAGGAGCGTCTCCCAGCCGACCTTACCTGTTGATTGTAATCATCAATAAGGGAGTGATCCAGAATGTCCCTAGCAGGAACCCAACTTCTCTCCTCCGGACCGTAACCTTCCCAGTCCACCAAGTACTGGAAACCGTGTCCCCTCCGTCTAGAATCCAGAATGCGATTAACCGAATACGTTGGTTCCCCATCCACGAGTCGCGGCGGTGGGGGAACCGGGACTGGCGGATTAAGGTGGGAGTGAAAAACAGGCTTAATTTTGGATACATGGAAGGCGGGATAAATTCTCCTGTACGCCGGAGGAAGTTTGAGGCGGACTGTCACCGGACTAATGATCTTGGTGACAGTGAATGGGCCCATGAATTTGGGAGCAAGTTTATTAGATACGGAGCGGAGCGGAATGTTCTTAGTAGAAAGCCACACTTTTTGAACCATGACGTAAATGGGAGGCTTAGACAGGTGGCGATCGGTTTTGGCCTTGGTGCGCGCTCCCACCTGGAGCAGAGTCTCACGGGCTCTGGTCCACGTGTGATGACACCTCTGGATAAAAGCGTGAACATAGGGGACCGCGACCTCGGAATCCAGACTAGGAAAAATAGGTGGCTGGTAACCTAGACTACACTCAAATGGCGAAAGGCCCGTGGATGACACTGGTAACGAGTTATGAGCGTACTAACCAAAGAAAGTTGTTGGCTCCAGGATGAAGGATTCTTGTTGACCAAAAATCGCAACACTTTTTCCAGATCCTGGTACGCTCTCTCGGTCTGACTGTTGCTTCGGGGATGATAACCCGAAGACAGACTAACCGTGGCTCCTAGTAATTTACAAAACTCCTGCCAGAATTTGGACACGAATTGGGAACCTCTGTCGAAGACCACGTCCATCGGGAGGCCATGTAACCGAAAGACGTGCTCTACAACAGATACCGCTGTCTCCTTGGCTGAAGGTAATTTGGGCAAGGGAATGAAATGAGCTGCCTTCGAGAATCGGTCCACCACGGTCAAAACGACCGTCATTCAATGGGAGGGCGGTGATAAAATCTAGCGCTTTGTGGGACCAGGGTCTCGAAGGAACAGACAACGGTTGAAGTAACCCATGAGGAGGTTGGTTAGATGTCTTACCAACCGCACAGATCGAGCAAGCCAAAACAAAACTGCGAATGTCGCGAGCCATAAGTGGCCACCAGAATCGTTGCTTTATTAAACTGCTAGTGCGGTTTACTCCTGGATGACATGCAATGTTGGAGCAATGACCCCATTTGAGGACTTCGGATCTTAACTCCTTGGGAACGAACAAACGACTCGGTGGGCCGCCGGGCGGAGGCGTTACCTCTTCTAAGGCCACTTTGACCTTCGATTCGATCTCCCATGTGAGTGTAGAGATAACTATCTTCTCTGGTGAAATACACTCGGGAGTAACCGGGCGTTTGGAAGCATCAAAAATACGAGATAAAGAGTCGGGTTTGATGTTTTTAGACCCGGGGCGGTACGAGAGAACAAAATCAAAACGTCCGGAAAAAAAGTGCCCACCGAGCCTGTCTGGAGTTGAGTCTTTTAGCAGATCTAATATATTCAAGGTTCTTATGATCCGTCCATACAATAAAGGGTACCCCCGACCCCTCAAGCCAATGACACCACTCCTCCAACGCTAACTTGACGGCCAACAACTCTCTGTTACCAATGTCATAATTGCGTTCGGCAGGTGAAAGACGATGGGACAAAAATGCGCACGGGTGCATCTTGTCATCTGAGGGAGAGCGCTGTGAAAGAACTGCTCCTATCCCCACCTCTGACGCGTCGACCTCTACCACGAACTGACGTGTGGAATCAGGGGCAACTAAGATGGGAGCCGAAACAAAGCGACTTTTCAGTTTAGCAAATACAGCCTCAGCTGTATTGGACCACCTGAACGTCGTTCTGGGAGAGGTCAAGGCAGTCAGAGGTGCGGCTAGTTGGCTGAAGTTGCGAATAAATCGCCGATAGAAATTGGCAAACCCCAGAAAACTCTGTAGGGCCTTACGGGAATCTGGACTTGGCCATTCCATCACAGCCTTAGTCTTGTCAGGATCCATGCGCATTCCCTCCGATGACACGATATACCCTAAAAAAGGAACCGACTGTGCATGAAAAGCGCATTTCTCCGCCTTGACAAAAAGCCCATTCTCTAGCAACCTCTGAAGCACTCGTCTGACGTGTTGAACATGTTCCTGGAGAGACGAAGAAAAAATCAAAATGTCATCCAGGTAGACATATATGAATTGGTCAACCATGTCTCTCAACACATCATTGACGAATGCCTGGAAAACCGCTGGGGAGTTGGACAGCCCGAATGGCATCACCAAATATTCAAAATGCCCCCTGGGGGTGTTAAATGCGGTTTTCCATTCATCCCCCTCCCTAATGCGAAACAAATGATAAGCCTTACGTAAGTCCAACTTCGTGAAGATGGATGCTCCCTGCAACCTCTCGAAAGCAGAAGACATCAATGGCAAAGGATAGGTATTCTTTACCGTGATGTTATTCAGCCCTCTGTAATCTATACAAGGTCGCAGAGAACCATCTTTCTTCCCCACAAAGAAGAACCCCGCCCCCGCTGGAGAAGAGGAAGGGTGGATGAATTTGGAGGCTAGAGAATCAGAAATATATTTCTCCATGGCCTCACTCTCTGGAATAGAAAGAGAGTAAAGCTTGCCCTTAGGTGGAGACTTACCTGGGAGTAAATCTATAGCACAGTCATAGGGACGATGCGGAGGAAGAGAAGCAGCTCGGGACTTACTGTACACTTCCTTCAGGTCGAGGTACTCCGGAGGCACGTTAGACAGATTTACCGTCTCACCCTGAAAAACAGAACGAGACAAAGACTAACAAGCAGACACCAGACAAGACTCATAACACTTATTGCTCCACGCAGACACAGAGTTGTGTCCCCAGTCAACCCTTGGGTTATGTAACTCCAGCCAAGGGTGACCGAGGACAAGGGGAGCCAAAGGGGAGTCCAGGATGAGGAAGGAAATGAGTTCGGTGTGGTTGCCTGAAGTGAACAGTGTGAGTGGTTCTGTGGTGAATGAAATGTCCGGGAGTACTTGTCCGTTGAGTGCGTTGACAGAAATGGTGTTCTTGAGTGCAATGGTGGGTATGTTGCAAGGATGTTGATTCTCCCACACTGCCATTCCCCATAGTGCGGCTCGTCCGGAGAGAAGGGTGAGGACGAATGCCACCTTGGATCTCTCTGTGTTGAAAGTCTGAGGTTGTAGAGCGAAAAACAGGGAACACATAGTAAGAAAGGCTCTACAGTAATTACTCTCACCGGCATAGCTTTCTGGTGTGGGTAGGCGTGGTTCTGGTTGCCGCGGTGTGGATGGTGTGGGGGGAAATCGGCGGTGGGTTGGGCACAGCGGGACTGACAAGTTGTTGCATCTGTTGGGTCAGCTCGGCCACCCGTGCCACCAAGGTATGCACTGCCTGTCCTGTAGCAGTTAAGTTCGCCTCCTGCTGGTCCAGTCTCTCATTACTGCTGGTCAGGAGGGCGTTGATACTCGCTGAATCCATGTTTGGTCAGAGCTTTCTGTAACGTAATCACAGAGGCAGCATTCAATAGCAAGTACCTCAGTCTTTATTGACTCAATGTCACAGAAAGACAAAACTCAGAACGTAGACGAAATCCGGATAAGACGGAGCCGTGAGAGAATTCCCTTTGGCAGCACGGGCAGGCTGTGAGCAGAAGATCGGGAGATGAACTCGGGAGATCGACGAAGGAAATCCGGGAAGGGATCCAGTGATTCCAGGAGAGGGGAAACAACAACCGACGGGGAGACACAAGGGGAAACATCCAACAACGCTCTGACAAAGACAAGAGAGAAACAGAGAGACTAAGTAGTGTGACGGTGATAAGTAGATGAGCCAATCCCAGGCTCCGCCCCAACCTACATACAACACGCACCCAAGAGTGAGACAGGGAATCCATGAACCGTGACAGGTATGTATATTTTCTGTAATTAGTATTAGTAATTTGCACACACATATTTTTTTAAAGGAACACGTCAACGTTTTTGGGACTTTAGCTTGTTCACCGTATCCCCCAGTTAGATAAATCTATACATATCATTTTCATCTCTGTGTATCCCATAACTCTGTCTGACGCAGCCACCGCTAGCCTAGCTTAGCACAAAAACTGGAGGTAAACAGATCCATCTAGCCTACAGGTCATTAAGTGAGAAAATTATGCCAACATTTTCCTATTTACATGTTGTGATGTGTATAGTTACATTGTGTACTAAAATTAAAAGTTGCGATTTTCTAGACCAATATGTGACCAATCATGGAAAGCAGGGACACAAGTCAGTTCTGGGGCATTTTGAGTTATTCACAGTCTCCATGCTTCCAATGATATGTAACACATGGAAATCTGATAATATTTGGAGAAGTTGTGGCCATTTGAATGTAGGCATTTAACAAAGTTTAAAGGGTTAGTTCACCTGAAAAGGAAATATTTGTCATTAATGACTAACCCTAATGTCGTTCCAGACCCGTAAGAGCTCTGTTCATCTATCGGAAAACAAAGTTTAAGATATTTTATATTTAGTCCGAGAGCGTATGCAAGTGTATGCACACTATAATGTCTATGCCCAGAAAGGTAATAAAAACATCATCAAAGTAGTCCATATGTGACATCAGTTACTTAATTAGAATCTCTTGAAGCATCGAAAATACATTTCAAAATACATTTCAAAATCCTCAAATAAACAATAATGAATCGATGCACAGATTTATAACCATTCGCATATTTATTTGAGGATTGAAAACAAACACGGAAGAGAAGACAATGCTGAATAAAGTCATTTTTGTTATTTTTGGACCAAAATGTATTTTCAAAAATATATACCCAGATAGCAAAATTGCTCTGGCCCAGATCCGGCCCACACTTGACACTTTCATCTGGCCCACTACCCGCGTGGAATGATGGCACTTGGGCGGTCCGCTCCCGTTTGTCAGATTTAGGCCGCAATCAAGCCATAGCAACGCCGCATGTCAGCCATGAACAAAACGCATGAAGCAGAACTGGCCCACATCTGGCCCAGATAGCAAAATTGCTCTGGCCCAGATCCGGCCCATACTTGACACTTTCATCTGGCCCACTACCCGCGTGGAATGATGGCACTTGGGCGGTCCGCTCCCGTTTGTCAGATTTAGGCCGCAATCAAGCCATAGCAACGCCGCATGTCAGCCATGAACAAAACGCATGAAGCAGAACTGGCCCACATCTGGCCCAGATAGCAAAATTGCTCTGGCCCAGATCCGGCCCACACTTTACACTTTCATCTGGCCCACTACCCGCGTGGAATGATGGCACTTGGGCGGTCCGCTCCCGTTTGCCAGATTTAGGCCGCAATCAAGCCATAGCAACGCCGCATGTCAGCCATGAACAAAACGCATGAAGCAGAACTGGCCCACATCTGGCCCAGATAGCAAAATTGCTCTGGCCCAGATCCGGCCCATACTTGACACTTTCATCTGGCCCACTACCCGCGTGGAATGATGGCACTTGGGCGGTCCACTCCCGTTTGTCAGATTTAGGCCACAATCAAGCCATAGCAACGCCGCATGTCAGCCATGAACAAAACGCATGAAGCAGAACTGGCCCACATCTGGCCCAGATAGCAAAATTGCTCTGGCCCAGATCCGGCCCACACTTGACACTTTCATCTGGCCCACTACCCGCGTGGAATGATGGCACTTGGGCGGTCCACTCCCGTTTGTCAGATTTAGGCCACAATCAAGCCATAGCAACGCCGCATGTCAGCCATGAACAAAGCGCATGAAGCAGAACTGGCCCACATCTTGGCAACAGTTCATTTGAATTCTGGCCCAGATCTGGCCCAGATTTAATACCTTGCTTTGGCCCACATACCACGTGGAATGATGGCACTTGGGTGGTCCACTCCTGTTTGCCAGATCTAGGCCACAATCAAGCCATAGCAACGCCACATGTCAGCCATGAACAAAACGCATGAAGCAGAAATGGCCCACATCTGGGCAACAGTTTATTTTAATTCTGGCCCAGATCCGGCCCAGATGTAATACCTTGCTTTGGCCCACATACTGTGTGAAATGATGGCACTTGGGCGGTCCGCTCCTGTTTTCCAGATTTGGGCCACAATCAAGCCATAGCAATGCCACATATCAGCTATGAACAAAACGCATGAAGCAGAACTGGCCCACAACTGTTGCCCAGATGTGGGCCAGTTCTGCTTCATGTGTAGGTATTAGATCCGGCCCAGATCTAATACCTTGCTCTGGCCCACATACCACATGGAATAATAGCACTTGGGCGGTCCGCTCTTGTTTGCCAGATTTGGGCCACAATCAAGCCATAGCAATGCCACATGTCAACCATGAACAAAACACATGAAGCAGAAATGGCCCACATCTGGCTAACAGTTAAATTTAATTCTGGCCCAGGTCTGGGCCATATCTAATACCTTGCTCTGGCCCACATACCGTGTGAAATGATGGCACTTGAGTGGTCCACTTTTGTTTCCCAGATTTGGGCCACAATCAAGCAATAGCAATGCCACATGTCAGCCATGAACAAAACACATGAAGCAGAAATGACCCACATATGGCTCACAGTTAAATTTAATTCTGGCCCAGGTCAGGCCCAGATCTAATACCTTGCTTTGGCCGATATAAACCAGAACTGACCCTAATGTGGGCCACAGTTGGTCTTTTACACAATCCTCATGTGGCCCACATGCTGTTTGCCAAATCTGGTCCACAATCAGGCCATTGCACAATTCAAGTTACCTTTCTTTGTTAAATCTTTTATAAAGTTTCAAAACAGATTTACAGGAATAAACATGAAAATAATTATTTAATTATTCAAACAGAGTTAAATTCTGCAGTAAAGCAGCCCTAAAAAGAAAATAGTGTCACAGCTGAAGTCAGGTCAGTGTTGATTCAGTTCTGTTCAATAACTGTGTAAGGTTCATCAATTATGAAATCAGTTCAATTTGCTATAAAGCAGCTTTGCAGAAAACATGATCCAGCGCAGTTCAGTTCTCCTCCAATAGCATCAGTGCAATTAAATCAATATTATATAGACATTAGAAATACCATAGACATTTTGTAATTCTTGCTGCCAATGATACAAAAAAATTGTGCTTAGAAACAGTCTCTCTGACAGCGTGCACATGTCGTCAAATGAGGTGTCTTTCACTGCTTACTGCACTTTAGCAGTTTAAAATCCCTTGTTTTTTAACCATGCTTAAAAATGCAGGCAGATGATAAGATTTCATTACCACACAAGCAGAACAGCAACGTAACTACGATAGAGATGATGGTCCAAAATCAGTAGCAGTTGATATATTTCTACCAGTTAATCATATCTACCAGTATATAGCCCACCCCTATTGTAGAATATTAAGCGTCCCAAACTAAGCAAGCCTAAGGCGACAGTGGCAAGGAACCCAAAATCCATCAGGTGACAGAAATGGAGAAGAAAAAACCCTTGGTAGAAACCAGGCTGAGTTGGGGGACCAGTTGTCTCTGGCCAACGAACATGGTGTGAATATGATTCAGGCTGCATTACAAGTCAGACTATGGATTGCAATAATTCAGAATATTTCATCTAGATCCACCAGCTTGAAGATCAGGATACAACATGCCGACATGGAGTTGAAGCTGGCCTTAGGGGTCTGTGCAGAGGACAGAGGATCTGTGTTGATGGCTGTTAGCAAGTTCCTCACAGGGGATCCGTCTCTAGGAGTTGTCTAGTTGACATGTTATCTGTTGACATTTAGGGCTGCGTTGATGTCTAGGTGCAGGTCCACCATCTGATCTGGATTTGGAGCAGATCCAGCTGACAATGTAACCTCGGGATAAGAATGAAAGATTGTTAGCAAAGAATACACCAAATAAAACCATTACTGTACCTTATCGCTGCCATATTTATATAAAAATGTGTATGTCACTTTTATGTATATAGATTATAACATCCTAAACACTAAAATTAGGGTTTTATTGACATGATTTATTATTTTGTGCAAAAAATACAGAAAATTTGGCTTCCCAAACATTGATTTTAATCGTGTCTGGATTTACTTTCAGTGCAGAAACAACTGCTGATCCTTGTATCATTTGGTTAATTTCTACAATTCAGAAAGATCAAACAGATCTTAATATTAATCTGCACAAGCGACAATCAGGTCAGTTTTGGGAAAGATCTTGGGACATGTGGTCTTCACCTCACAGCCGGTAGGAAAAAAATCGGGATAGGACTCAGAAATCATGTTCATGGAAGTGATTATTAACGTTTAGGGGTGTAACGATACACTCGTGTCACGATTAAATATGTATCTCGATACTGAACTCCCGACACGATATGTATCCCGATACGATATGTATCCCGATAAGCCGAAATAAAGTTTTTATTTTTATTTTGTACTTTTTTATTGTTATTATATTATTATTTGTGTATTATTATCAGGACCCACAAATATTCCCCCATTGCATTATTATTAATTATATTTAACATTATGTTTTGTCATTGTATGATTCTATGTAATGAGATTATTAATGTAATAGTGTGACTGAAACTCTGTAAATTAAAAAACAAAAATCCCTGACGAATTACTCGCACTTTAAATGCAGGCAGCATTGCTCATGCTCGCTATGTCCTGCTGTTCCTGCTATTAATGCAGTATAAGAATGAACCATCTAAACTGCTTTGAATAATCATACTACTAAAACTAAATGTGATCTGGTGATTTAAATTATGTTTGCGCTTTCACTAAGGATTGCCGCTTTAAATGGTGTTTGCACTTTGACTTTGGAGGAGTGCCACTTTAAATAATGTTTGCGCTCTCACTATGAAGAGGGTCATTCCAGCAGTGCATGCATTTCAGATGATCAATGCAATCAATCACAGTTCTAATCGCAAGAAAGTGTGTCAAAATGGCCGCTCTCAAACTGTAAATGTTTAGCTCATCCAAGAATTTTACCTCACTTTCATGTTGTTTTCGCACGTCACGCAATCATTTGAACGTCTGTGTTTACTACAGAATGTTCACTGTGTTAAAGCTACACTGTGTAACTTTTTAGTTTATTCTTAGCTAAAAACACTTAGTTCTTTCAAAAATATGTGCTAATTAATGTATGTAATGTGATGTAATGCACTTCTTTCAAGTAATAAAGTATTCTCGTAAGTTTATAATATACCATTGAAAATACATACGGGTGAGGGGTTCGAATGCCGGTCGTCATGTTGCTCCTCCATCTTGAAAGTACATTAGCCAAAGAGGGACATACCCGTAAATTCAAGCTTCGCCTTTCGCGTTTTAACACTCGATGGCACTCATGGACGAGGTTGAACTGGATGCCATGTTAATCTTGGACTAAATTGGCCACTGTAGGAGTTAAAACAAAATCGGAATTGAGAGGAACAGAAACTAATAATCACTGGTTGGTCAAATACCTTTTCACCACTAGATGGGGGAAATTATCACACAGTGTAGCTTTAAATATTTTCACCACATAAAGCCATTGTGTCTATTCAGAAGACTTGAAGATTTCAGAAGATTTGGATTAGACCACTTGATTACTTTATTTTTTGCATCGTTTAAGTTTGAGAGTAATGGACTTTAAAATGGGTTTCATAAAGAATATCTTCATTTGTGTTTGGAAGTTAAACGAAAAACGACATTATGGTGAGAATTATGACAGAATTTACATTTGAGGTACATTTGTAAATTTGTGTCTGGGTAAATTGTACCTTATAAATAGGCTTACTACAGCAAGTTGAGCCTTGGATAAAACAACTATATTGCAAATCATATCGTTTCCATCAACGATACATATAGTCACATTTTATTAATGCGATATAACAATTTATCATTACATCCCTATTAACTTTACTGCAGTGTGAAGCAGAGCAGGAGCGAGTGTTGTGGAGCTGAGCAAGGCTGCTGGAGTGATTGTTAATGAGATGAACAACACAAGCCTCACGAGCAGCGCGAAAAACTTTGATTATGCCATAGTCGCCGGCACTATTTCTGCTTTTCTGGTAATGAGTATGAGGTAACGCAGCTCTGTTTATCATATAACACATTTGAGTGAGTTTTAAATTATGTTATGACGTTACTCTGTGCGTTCACTCAGCGGCTGCTGTGACACTTGTTAACACTACAGTCGGAGTAAAGCGCATCAGCAGAATAAAACCAGAAACCGAGGGTTAAGAGATATGATGACATCGTTAGGCGACGCCCTCACACGTCCCGGTTCCTTAGTTAAAATAGCAATTTTCTCACGATTTACAAATAGTTGGAAACATTTGGGTTATTGAAGGTTCTCAACTGAACAAAATATGTAGTATTGGCCTGGTGGTTTTGGGATATCTTACTGCAAATGTTACATAATGCTATTTTACAAATCTAGACACACCCTAGCGGCAGCAAATCTAATTTGCCATGAGTTTAGTCTAGCAACTCTAAATACACTTCTGAGCTGTAAAAACCAAACTCTGGTCAGGCCAAACACATTGTGTGTAGAGCCAGTGGGCGGGGCTTAACATAATGACGGCAGAGAAGGTTCCGAGAAGGTTGGTTGTAGCGCTATCCTATCGTGTGCAGAGGTAGTTTGAAAGACAACCGTTTATCCCGCCCCTCGGACTGAGCCCTGTCAATGGCGAGTTCCCAGAGCTAACTTCCTGATGTGGCTCTGGCTTGTCAGGCTAACTTAATGCAGTTTTAAGTGAACATTTGGGGAGCAGTTGGGGAAATGATGTCTAACATTATATTAGATCTGTGAATTAGGTCTTTATATTTATGTTAATGAAACAATAAAAGAAAAAAGGTAATCACTCACTGTTCTTAACTGAACTACATTTGTAGCTTTAATAATGATCAATTCATTTGTAATAAACACACTAAAGACTAAACATTGATTTTTATTTTATTTGATTATTTGTTTTTCTTCCCTAAAAAGTTTAGATAAGTAAAACACTACAATATATATACAGCTCTGGGGGAAAAAAATTAAGAGACCACTGCAATTTTTTTCTTAAATCAGCATCTCTACAAGTATGGAAGCCTACAAGTATATTCTGGCTTTACTGGCATAGGGATACAGTGAGCGTCGGGTTGCTTCCATCCTTAAAATTTTAAAGACGGCGGTTCATAAGAACAAGGTCAGGCAGCAGACATTGGGGACAACAAAGTTACAGACTGGCAGAGGGCGAAAACGACTCTACACTGACTGGAATGACCACCAACTCATTCGAATGTCACTCAACAACCATAGGATGACCTCAGGTGACCTACAAAAAGAATGGCAAAAGGCAGCTGGGGTGAAGTTCACGGCGAGGACAGTTCGAAACAGGCTCCCAGTGGACAGGGCTGAAGTTGTGGAAAGCTAGAAAAAAGCCCTTCATCAATGAGAAGCAAAGAAGAGCCAGGCTGAGGTTTGCAAGAGACCATAAGGATTGGACTGTAGAGAACTGGAGTATGGTCATCTTCTCTGATGAGTCCAATTTTCAGCTTTGTCTAACACATGGTCTTCTGATGGTTAGACGGAGACCTGGAGAGGCCTACAAGCCACAGTGTCTCATACCCACTGTGAAACTTGGTGGAGGATCGGTGATGATCTGGGAGTGCTTCAGCAATGCTTGAATTGGGCAGACTTGTCTTTGTGAAGGACGCATGAATTAAACCACGTACAAGGTTGTCCTACAGTCTAAAAAATGCTGGGTTAATAACAACCCAAGTTGGGTTGAAAATGGACAAACCCACACATTGAGTTGTTTGAAAAGGTCCATTCACTGGGTTCAAACAACCCAATTTCTGGGTTTGTCCATTTTCAACCCAACTTGGGTTGTTATTAACCCAGCGTGTTTAGAGTGTAGAAGAAAACATGCTTCCTTCTGCTCTGACAATGTTCCCCAACTCTGAGGACTAGTTTTTTTGCAGTGGTCTCTTAATTTTTTTCAGAGCTGTATATATATATATATATTAGGGATGCCACAATACTCAATATAATATTGAACCGTTAGGTACGCATTCATGGTTCAATATGCGCTGGTGAATTGTGTTTTTTCGGTTTTGCATTTAATTATTTATTTCCATTTCCCCCCGTTTGAAATATTCCCATAGACAGTAAAAGAAATGAACAGAGCTATCCCATTGACTTCAACGGCGGAAAAATGAGGCCAATCAGAGGCACTCACTTCCTGATGGCTGAGCGAACTACGCAGGCTCAGACTGAGCTTGACGATGTAGATGTGACGTGAGCCTCCTGTCTGACAGCTGTGAGTCTTCTAGTAGTTGTGGAAAGTGAAATCTGAATCACGTTGTTTAAATATTTTCTCCCATTGCTTTTGGTTTATCTATGGGCTTCTCCCCATTCTTCTCCCTTGACTTTATCAGACTTTATGTCTCCATGTCCCCCCGACTGCCTCATATACAGTAAAGATTGCCTGCGAGCGTCTCCTCAGGTCTATACGGTAATTTCTCATCTGTGCGACAGAGTCGCGTTGGTTATGACGCAATAGTTAGCCTATTTTTACAAAAACAGCTTCTGCGGGGCGATAGTGTAAGATACAAGGTAACGGAGCCTTTTATACATTGTCGAGTTTCTTTAGAAATAAACAATGGACAAATTGAGTCTTTAAACGCCTCTGATGTAAAGTTATTCACTGTCAAAGTGACTCAAAAATGAATGTGAGTCAATGGGATGCTAACAGCAGGTGATGGCTTGGTTAGCAATGGTCTGATCAAGTCAAGGGGGAAGAATGGGGAGAAGCCCATAGTGAGCCAAAAGCAACGGGAGAAAATATTTAAACACCCTATGGGTGGAACGCTTTCCGAGCGCTAGATTACCCCCTTGAATATTCCTCTTTATTTATTCTGCTCTTTTTTTAATGGTTTGCCTGAGTCTATGCGCTGATTTGAGCAAATATCCAATCATATGCACTAAAGTTAAGGGTGTTTACCCGCATTTACGTTTACACTCTACATTTATTCATTCAATTTCATACTTAAATGCTACTGTACATCTCTGAGCTGCCACTGTAAATCTTTATATATATTTATTTTATTTAATACAATACACTGGGAATGTGTATACATTTTTTTTATGTAAAGTTTTAAGTTTAAGTAAGGGTTTTCAAGTCTTTTAAGTAAAATAAAGAAAGAGTATTGCAATAAAAACCATTTTCTCCTTAACCTTTTTCTGTTCCTGTCACCTAAGAATAGAAGAGCAAAAAAAAAACCCGAACCGAACCGGAAAACCGTGGTTAAAAACCAAAGTAAGGTTATGTATTGAACCGTGGACTAACTGTATTGTTGCATCCCTAAAATATATATATATATATATATACAGTTTCTATTACTGTTTTTTATTGCATATTTCTTCTAATTTTTATTAACAAAGATGAAATAGATGAGATAGACCTAACAAGTGAAGTGAAGTGTAGTCCCGGATTTACTCCAAATGATTACAAACAATTAGTAAAATAGACGGTGTAAATTACTTGCGTGTCCATTTTCGTTACTCCTTTTCTCTTCTCCCTCTGTCTCACTTGCAATTTGAAGCCATCTGTTGAAGTGGGATTCTACAGCTTACTCGCTTGCTCTGTGATCCTGTTGTTTCTGTAATACAAGTAATACAACTAGTTAGTGCAGTTTAATGTCAAATTTATACATAGATGAATTTCAAATTATACATTATAATTATAACATTATAATTGGGAAAATACGTTGACCATACAGAACTGACTGCAGGTTGGTATACAGTGAGTGAAAGTGAAATCATGCTGGTCTATGCTTTTTTTTCAGCAGAAGACAATGTGATTTTCAGTTCGAAGGACTTCTTTGTAACGTTAGTGATGGGAAGATCAGATCATTTTACTGACTTGGATCTTTAAATCATTTAGCAATCACCTCAAGTAGCGCAAAGTTTGATAACAACTTCATATTTAAAATAAATAATAAAATAATGATAATAAAAACTATACATATTGCAGGCAAAATAACAAATTATGAGAAACAGATGATTCATTTAGGTTATTCTGGTAATGTTAGGCCTTGTTCATACTTTTGTCACGTGAGAGCCGCATAACGTTAGACTAACGTTAGTACAGCAATGAAACAGACAGATATTAATATTTTATCACCATTTATTTAGCAGTTAGTAATTATCAAAAAAAACGTGACAAATGTATGAAAGAGAGGTGAACTAACGATAATCAACTTGAATTGCAAACGTTATGTCACTTACAAAATCCTTCAGGCAATGGCAAAAGTTTTGAATTGACAAAATAACTAATGTTTGATAGCTAACAATTGTAGCTTTCATTAGCTAACGTTTTAATATCACATGCAGTAAGTTACTCCAACTGAATATAACGAAGCAATCCCCAAAACGAAGCAATATTTTTTTTATTAAATCTTACCTTAACTTTCTTTGCCGTTTTCCACCGTCAAATCTCCAAACAATAATCCTCCTCTGCAGCTCCGTCTTTTGGGCGCCTTTTCCGCGGCTATTTTTTAAATTTAAAGGGCCGGAAATAGGAACTCGAACCAGTTGATTTTAAATATATATATATATATATATATATATATATATATATATATATATATATATATATATATATATATATATATATATATATATATATATATATATATATATATTCTAGCAAGGGATAAAAAATGTTTTTGTAATGAAAGCATAACAAAAAAAAAGGGTTGAAAAAAGTTGGCTTCAAAATAACAATAAAATGTTCTCATAGCAGGTTTTGCTGATTTGTCATTCATTTAGCCTACTCTTAAATGCATATCTCAATTAATTTACTGACAGGTTATAGGACAGGACATATATGATACAGATAATATTCAATATTTAAGTCAATATTTAGCAAAAATGAAAGACAAATTGAGTATTTTATTTATAATAATTTAGAATATCAGGGTCACTTGAAGCGGTTTATAAGATGACACTGCCTTACAGTTCCATACATTTACAGGTGAATGTGATTTCAACAAGACTGTTTCTGGATATTTATAACATTGTTAATCCTGCATTCCAATCAACAAATCATATTTCAGTGACAAGCTTAAAGTTTATGTCAAGTTTATGTTTAAATGCAGGGTTTGGTGCTAGTTATTTACCTATCATTTCCCTCTTTGGTAGGGTTAGGTTAGGGTTAGGGGGTTAGGACTATGTTTCATGACAGGAATTGTGTTCCAGGATAAATATATACATATGTTGACCCAGGAATATGTCCTACTTAAAATCATGACAAAGATTTTCACATACAGCAACTCAAAATGTATCTCAGGCAAATATTCAAGTCAGGACCATTAAAAACAGTTCACAAATTTGACCTGTTGCAAACAATTCATAATCAGACACACACACACACACACACACACACACACACACACACACACACACACACACACACACACACACACACACACACACACACACACACACACACACACACATATTTTCAACCTACTGTAGCTGTCTGTGTGTACACAGTATACACACAAACATGATTTTTATACTGTAAAAACTGTATATTGTATCACCCTACACTAAACCTACCCCTAAAACTTCTACCCTTCACAGAGAAATCTAAACTTTTTTTTTAAATTTCAAAAAGCATAATTTTTCATTTAGTTTTCTTTATAGAGACCAAAAACATCCCCACATGGACAAGGATTTCAAATATTGCCATTTTTGTGTCCCCATAACATAGGGTTTACCTAGACCACACACACACACACACATTGTTTTTTGTGTGAATTGTGGGGACTTTCCATAAGCGTAATGGATTTTACACTGTACATTATATCCCCTACACTGCCCCTACCACTAATCACAGGAAACATGCTGCAGTTTTACATTTTCAAAAAACATAGTATGTTTATGAATCCGTTTACATTGTGGGGACCGCTGGCTGGTGATCTCAGGTTTATATTACATTGTTTGGTCCCTACAATATAATATAAACAAGTACACACACACACACACACACACACACACACACACACACACACACACACACATTGCTCCTAAACCTACCCATCACAGGAAACATTCTGCATTTTTATTTTCTCAACAAAAAAAAAAACTCATCCTGTATGATTTATAAGCATTTTGAAAAATGGGGTCATGGGTAATGTCCTCATATTTCACCCTCTCCCACATGTGTCATACCCATGTCATAATACACATTTAATCAGTGTCCTTATATTTAACAAAAACATGCCCACACACACACACCTCACACACACACAGACACACACACAATTAAAGTTATGTACTTTTTTTATCACAAGGCAGGCCAATCCACAACTGATATAGTCTTTTTGTCCAGATTAAACTGTACAATTAAGAGTTGCATCCTATCAAACATAGCCCAATTTCGTTACAAAGTATTATGCCATATTTTCAAATGTGGGAATTTTTAGCTATACATCTAAATTAACTGTAATTATATTTATGGCATATTTTCCATGTCAACTAGCCTAGAAATCTAGACACACCCTAGCGGCAGCAAATCTAATCTGCCGCGAGTGTCGTCTAGCAACTCTCAATACCCTTCTGAGCTGTAATCACCAAACTCTGGTCAGGCCAATCACATCGTGTATAGAGTTGGTGGGCGGGGCTTAAAATAATGACGCCAGAGTTGCGCTTGCGTGCTTCTAGTAAACACAGAAGCTGGCGAACGGCGGTCTTTCGAATCAGCTTTGACCGCGACTCTGGAAGACTTGGAGTTAAGCTTTTCTCTGAGAAAAGAACAAAGAACAGCACTGAAGTCATTCTTAAGAAGGGAAGATGTGTTCGGAGTTTAGCCGATCGGATACGGCGAATGTTTAATCTATCAACGAGCTCTGCTTCACCTTCGTTGCTCTGGTTGGTGTAGCGCTATCCTATCGCGTGCAGAGGGAGTTTGACAGACAGCCGTTTATCCGCCCCTCTGATTGAGCTGTCAATGATGAGTTTCCAGACCAAACATCTTGATGTGGGTCTGGCTTGTCAGGCTACATGTCAGCTGTACTGTATATTTGGCAAACATGGCTGTAAATGTTATTAACTATTAACAGGCTTACACCCTGGTTAGCCAGTGCTGACTTTGCTGTACATTTAACAAATGTGGCCCAAATTTGGTGTAATGTATTCGGGCCATATTTGCTATGCCATGTCTGGGCCACTTTAGGTTCACATTCAGATTTGCTAGTGATTACTGTCCCTCACCTTTGCCAAAACTGCCCCAGATATGTTTTAACATAATTGGGCCTCATTTGCTGCACTATTTATGGGCCAGTTTAGGTTTACAGCCTGGTTAGCCAGTGCTGACTTTGCCATATATTTGCCAAATGTGGCCTAAATTTGGTGTAATGTATTCTGGCCATATTGGCTATGCCATGTCTGGGCCACTTTAGGGTCACAATCAGATTTACTGTCCCTATTGGCCAAAACTGGCCCAGATATTTTTTAATAAAACTGGGCCACATTTGCTGCATAATATGTGGGCCAGTTTAGGCTCACGCTCTGGTTAGCCAGTGCTGACTTTGGCGTACTTTTGGCGTACTTTGGCGTAAAGTTGGTGTATTATGCGCAGGCCATATTTGCTATGCCATGTATGGGCCACTTTAGGTTCATATTCAGATTCACCAGGGATTACTGTCCCTCACCTTTGCCAAAACTGGCCTGGATATGTTTTTAAGAAAACTGGACCATATTTGCTGCATTATATGTGGGCCAGTTTAGGTTCACACCCTGGTTAGCCAGTGCTGACTTTGCTGTACTTTTGCCAAATGTGGCCCAAATTTGGTGTATCATGTATTCGGGCCATATTTGCTATGCCATGTGTGGCCCACTTTAGGTTCATATTCAGATTTGCAAGTGATTTCTGTCCCTCACCTTTGCCAAAACTGGCCCAGATATGTTTTAACATAATTGGGCCTCATTTGCAGCTCTTAATGTGGGCCAGTTTAGGTTCAAGCCCTGGTTAGCCAGTGTTGACTTTGCCATATATTTTCCAAATGTGGCCCAAATTTGTTGTAATGTATTCGGGCCATATTTGCTATGCCATGTCTGGGCCACTTTAGGTTCAAATTCAGATTCACCAGTAATTACTGTCCCTCACCTTTGCCAAAACTGGCCCAGATATGTTTTAACATAATTGGGCCACATTTGCAGCACTTAATGTGGGCCAGTTTAGGTTTACACCCTGGTTAGCCAGTGTTGACTTTGCCATATATTTTCCAAATCTGGCCCAAATTTGGTGTAATGTATTCGGCCCATATTTGCTATGCCATGTGTGGGCCACCATAGGTTCACATTCAGATTTGTTAGTGATTACTGTCTCTCATCTTCTCCAAAACTGGCCCAGATATGTTTTTAAGAAAACTGGGCCACATTTGCTGCATTATATGTGAGCCAGTTTAGGCTCACATCCTGGTTAGCCAGTGCAGACTTTGCTGTACTTTTGCCAAATGTGGCCCAAATTTGGTGTAATGTATTCGGGCCATATTTGCTATGCCATGTGTGGCCCGCTTTAGGTTCATATTCAGATTTGCGAGTGATTTCTATCCCTCACCTTTGCCAAAACTGGCCCAGATATGTTTTAACATAATTGGGCCACATTTGCAGCACTTAATGTGGGCCAGTTTAGGTTCAAGCCCTGGTTGGCCAGTGTTGACTTTGCCATATATTTTCCAAATGTGGCCCAAATTTGGTGTTATGTATTCGGGCCATATTTGCTATGCCATGTCTGGGCCACCATAGGTTCAAATTCAGATTCACCATTAATTACTGTCCCTCACCTTTGCCAAAACTGGCCCTGTTATGTTTTAACATAATTGGGCCACATTTGCAGCACTTAATGTGGGCCAGTTTAGGTTTACACCCTGGTTAGCCAGTGTTGACTTTGCCATATATTTTCCAAATCTGGCCCAAATTTGGTGTAATGTATTCGGCCCATATTTGCTATGCCATGTCAGGGCCACCATAGGTTCACATTCAGATTTGTTAGTGATTACTGTCCCTCACCTTCTCCAAAACTGGCCCAGATATGTTTATAAGAAAACTGGGCCACATTTGCTGCATTATATGTGGGCCAGTTTAGGCTCACATCCTGGTTAGCCAGTGCTGATATTGCTGTACTTTTGCCAAATGTGGCCCAAATTTGGTGTAATGTATTCAGGCCATATTTGCTATGCCATGTATGGCCCACTTTAGGTTCATATTCAGATTTGCGAGTGATTTCTATCCCTCACCTTTGCCAAAACTGGCCCAGATATTTTTTTAAGAAAACTGGGCCACATTTGCTGCATTATATGTGGGCCAGTTTAGGCTCACATCCTGGTTAGCCAGTGCTGACTTTGCTGTACTTTTGCCAAATGTGGCCCAAATTTGGTGTAATGTATTCGGGCCATATTTGCTATGCCATGTGTGGCCCACTTTAGGTTCATATTCAGATTTGCGAGTGATTTCTATCCCTCACCTTTACCAAAACTGGCCCAGATATGTTTTAACATAATTGGGCCACATTTGCAGCACTTAATGTGGGCCAGTTTAGGCTCACATCCTGGTTAGCCAGTGCTGACTTTGCTGTACTTTTGCCAAATGTGGCCCAAATTTGATGTAATGTATTCGGGCCATATTTGCTATGCCATGTGTGGCCCACTTTAGGTTCATATTCAGATTTGCGAGTGATTACTATCCCTCACCTTTGCCAAAACTGGCCCAGATATGTTTTAACATAATTGGGCCACATTTGCAGCACTTAATGTGGGCCAGTTTAGGTTCAAGCCCTGGTTGGCCAGTGTTGACTTTGCCATATATTTTCCAAATGTGTCCCAAATTGGGTGTAATGTATTTGGGCCATATTTGCTATGCCATGTGTGGGCCACTTTAGGTTCAAATTCAGATTTGCGAGTGATTTCTATCCCTCACCTTTGCCAAAACTGGCCCAGATATGTTTTAACATAATTGGGCCACATTTGCAGCACTTAATGTTGGCCAGTTTAGGTTCAAGCCCTGGTTGGCCAGTGTTGACTTTGCCATATATTTTCCAAATGTGGCCCAAATTTGGTGTAATGTATTCGGGCCATATTTGCTATGCCATGTCTGGGCCACTTTAGGTTCAAATTCAGATTCACCAGTAATTACTGTCCCTCACCTTTGCCAAAATTGGCCCAGATATGTTTTAACATAATTGGGCCACATTTGCAGCACTTAATGTGGGCCAGTTTAGGTTTACACCCTGGTTAGCCAGTGTTGACTTTGCCATATATTTTCCAAATCTGGCCCAAATTTGGTGTAATGTATTCGGCCCATATTTGCTATGCCATGTCTGGGCCACCATAGGTTCACATTCAGATTTGTTAGTGATTATTGTCCCTCACCTTCTCCAAAACTGGCCCAGATATGTTTTTAAGAAAACTGGGCCACATTTGCTGCATTATATGTGGGCCAGTTTAGGCTCACATCCTGGTTAGCCAGTGCTGACTTTGCTGTACTTTTGCCAAATGTGGCCCAAATTTGGTGTAATGTATTCGGCCCATATTTGCTATGACATGTGTGGCCCACTTTAGGTTCATATTCAGATTTGCGAGTGATTTCTATCCCTCACCTTTGCCAAAACTGGCCTAGATATGTTTTTAAGAAAACTGGGCCACATTTGCTGCATTATATGTGGGCCAGTTTAGGCTCACATTCTGGTTAGCCAGTGTTGACTTTGCCATATATTTGCCAAATGTGGCCCAAATTTGATGTAATGTATTCAGGCCATATTTGCTATGCCATGTGTGGGCCACTTTAGGTTCACATTCAGATTGGTTAGTGATTACTGTCCCTCATCTTTGCCAAAACTGGCCCAGATATTTTTTAAGAAAACTGGTCCACATTTGTTGAATTAAATGTGGGCCAGTTTAGGTTCACACCCTGGTTGGCCAGTGCTGACTTTGCCATAAATTTGCCAAATGTGGCCCAAATTTGGTGTAATGTGTTCGAGCCATATTTGCTATGCCATATGTGGCCCACTTTAGGTTCACATTCAGATTTGAAAGTGATTACTATCCCTCACCTTTGCCAAAACTGGCCCAGATAGGTTTTACCATAATCGGGCCTCATCTGCTGCACTCAATGTGGGCCAGTTTAGGTGTACACCCTGGTTAGCCAGTGCTGGCTTTGCCATATATTTGCCAAATGTGGCCCAAATTTGATGTAATGTATTCGGGCCATATTTGCTATACCATGTGTGGGCCACCTTAGGTTCACATTCAGATTTGTTCGTGATTACTGTCCCTCACCTTTGCCAAAACTGGCCCAGATATGTTTTAACATAATTGGGCCTCATTTGCTGCACTTAATGTGGGCCAGTTTAGGTTCACTCCCTGGTTAGCCAGTGCTGACTTTGCCATATATTTTCCAAATGTGGCCCAAATTTGCTGTGATGTATTCGGCCCATATTTGCTCTGCCATGTGTGGGCCACAATAGGTTCACATTCAGATTCGTCAGTGATCAATGTCCCTCATCTTTGCCAAAACTGGGCCAGGTGTTTTTTACTTAATTGGGCCGCATTTGCTGCATTATATGTGGGCCAGTTTAGGTTTACACCCTGGTTAGCCAGTGCTGACTTTGCCATACATTTGCCAAATGTGGCCCAAATTTTGTATAATGTATCCAGGCCATATTTGCAAATTCCATGTGTGGCCCACTTTAGGTTCATATTCAGATTCGCCAGTGATTACTGTCCCTCACCTTTGCCAAAAATGGCCCAGATATGTTTTAACATAATTGGGCCTTATTTGCTGCACTATGTGTGGGCCAGTTTAGGCTCACACCCTGGTTAGCCAGTGCTGACTTTGCCATATATTTGCCAAATGTGGCCCAAATTTGATGTAAAGTATTCGGGCCTTATTTTCTTTGCCAAGTGTGGGCCACTTTAGGTTCACATTCAGATTTGCCAGTGATTACTGTCCCTCATATGTGCCAAAACTGGCCCAGATATGTTATAACATAACTGGGCCACATTTGCTGCAACATATGCGGGCCATATTTGGTTTACACCCATATTAGTCATTGTCGGTTTTGCCAGATTTTTCCCATAGGTGGCCCACATTTGGTTTGTGATATTTGGGCCATATTCATTAATTATCATATGGGCCACTTTAGGCTCATATTCAGATTACACATTGCCATGAGTGCCGCATCTTTGCCTAAAAAGGCCCACATGTGATTTAAAATATTTGGGCCATATTTGCCATTTTACTTGTGGGCCACATCAGGCTCACATACATTTTATCCGGGCCATAAGAAGGCCTGCAGTGCCGCATCATTGCCTGAAGTGGCCCACATCCGCTTGCTATCTGGGTATGTATTGCACTGGCTTGCTGACAGGCTTACATTTTGGTAGCCCATCTGAAAAACACATAGCCCTGGGACGTTGAGCTTTGTGAGCCCTGGCCCATACATGTCCAAGTCCAGCAAATAAAGGATTCTCCAGCCTGTGACACCATGCAAAGGTATGTTCTGTTAGCAGGGCCGGCGTTTGCTATAGGCGAGCTAGGCGTTTGCCTAGGGCGACAATTGTGTTGGGGGCGCGAGCGCGCATAGTGTCGCCCATTACTTCACATTAAGCATAGAATAAGAAAAAGCAAAATAAAACATAATGTTTATTAAACATGATCATCATAGGGCGCCTCCTCAGCCACACATTTAATTACTTATCAACCTGATTATTAGATTTAATTGATGGTGATTATAGGTTGTCACGGGGTGAAGAACCACTCGACAAGGCAGGCTTGGTGAAAGTGGCCCCAGAGGGTAGATTTATTTACAGTGAAATCAAGCTGGTGAAGGAAGGGAAGCCAGTGCGTGATGGCTGGTGCTTTAAGTCTTTCTTGTATTCATACTCTTGTGTAATCGACGCCCCATCCTAAATAAATCCGTCTCTTCCGTGATACCATGAAATTTTGAATATTCCAATCTAATATGATTTCCGACCTGTAAGGTTGCCAGAATAATAATCTTACACGGTGTGTTAATAGGCCAGAGGAGAACTGGCACCCCGACTGAGTCTGGTTTCTCCCAAGGTTTATTTTTCTCCATCATGCCCTGATGGAGTTTTGGTTTCTTGCCACTGTCGCCTTTGGCTTGGCTTGCTCAGTTGGGGACACTAAAATTATGATCTAAGTTATTCAACTTATTATACAAATAAAATGTATGAATTAGGTCTTATTTAATTCTATAAACTATAATACTGATCTGCCAACATTGTCGCTATATGATAAATTAAAATAAGCTGATAACATCACTGTTTTCTCCAGTACGACTGTACAGCCAAATCTAATTTTGTCGCAATATTATCCTGTTTGACACTGTGAAGCTGCTTTGACACAACCGTGATTGTAAAAGCGCTATATAAATAAAGTTGATTGATTGATTGATTGATTAAGTGCTCTTCAGTGCTCAATCCAACCAAAAGTGGGTGACCCAGACGTGCTCCAAGGGGTGGGCTGTCGGTCACTTGCTGCTTTCTGGGGAGAACAGAGAAACAAAGGTTAGACCAGCGTTTTGTCGGCTCAAGACCTCAGTCTGCCTTGTCTGCTCAGTCTGTGCTGCTTATGTGGCTGTGGGCTGATTGGGAGCAGCTGTGACCGATCAGCCGGCGATGAGGAGGTGCAGGTGTTTGGTGTTGGTTGCCAGGGCGATGCTGATTCTTCCGAGGACGCTCGTCACATTCCCCCCCCCCCCCCAAGCGTCGCTCTGGTCCTGTGAACAAACGGAGACAGCAGGGGTGATGTAAGGGGAGGGTGGGGAATGACCCCTGACAGACCTGCATACGCTGTCCAGATCCGTAGGCCATCGGCGTTCGCGTTGGCAGCCCCGGCCCGATGTTGTACCTCAAAGTGGAAGTCCTGGAGCGCTAGGAACCAGCGGGTCACCCTGGCATTGGTGTCTTTGGCGCGGGCCATCCATTGTAGGGGCGCGTGGTCTGTGACCAGGGTAAACTTGCGGCCTAGGAGGTAGTACCGGAGCTCCAGGACTGCCCACTTGATGGCCAGGGCTTCCTTCTCCACGGTGGCGTACTTCCTCTCGGCCGGGGACAGCTTCCTGCTGATGTAAATGATCGGATGCTCCTCACCTTCCTGGATTAGGGACAGGACGGCTCCCAGTCCTGTGTCGGAGGCATCCGTCTGCAGTAGGAAGGGGCAGCTGAAGTCTGGAGCACGGAGTACGGGCAAGGACGTCAGCGCTGCTTTGACTTGGGCAAAGGCCTCCTCGACCGATGGGCTCCAGCATACTTTCTCCGGCTGCCCCTTCCTGGTCAGGTCTGTCAGGGGGGCGGTTAAAGAGGAGAAGTTGGGGATAAAACATCGGTAATACCCCGCCAACCCCAAGAAGGCTCGTACCTGGGTCTTCGTCCGGGGTCTCGGGGCAGAGTGGATGGCCTCTACTTTCTTTTCCTGCGGCCGTATGAGGCCTCGGCTGACTTGGAAGCCCAGGTACTTGGCCTCGGAGAGGGCTAGGCTGCATTTGCGGGGGTCGGCGGTGAGTCCAGCCCGCCGGAGCTCCGAGAGCACCCTCCGACGAGAGACGATCCAGATGTTCCTCCCATGCCTCGGAGTGGATCACCACGTCATCTAGGTAGGCGGCTGCGTACGCCTGGTGGGGCCGCAGGATGATGTCCATCATCCTCTGGAATGTCGCGGGGGCCCCGTGCAGGCCAAAGGGAAGGGTCCGGTACTGCCAGTGGCCACTGGGGGTTGAGAAAGCAGTCTTCAGCTTAGCCGTTTCAGAGAGTGGTACCTGCCAATAGCCCTTGGTGAGGTCTAGGGTGCTGATGTACCGGGCCCTTCCGAGGCGGTCCAGCAGCTCGTCGACCCGAGGCATGGGGTACCCGTCGAATTCGGAGACTTCGTTCAGGCGGCGGAAGTCATTACAAAAGCGGAGGGTGCCGTCCGGCTCTGGGACCATCACAATGGGGCTGGACCACGGACTCCGGGATGGTTCAATTACCCCCAACTTTAGCATTTGTTGGATCTCATTCTCAATAGCCTGCCGACGAGCTTCCGGGACGCGGTAGGGCCGTTGCCTGACGATGACTCCTGGGGGGGTCTTGATGTTATGCTGTATCACGTTGGTCTGCCCGGGTTGGGAAGAGAACACATCCTGGAACTGACTGACCAGGTGCTGCAGCTCCGTCTTCTGGGCAGCCAAAAGGTGAGGGTTGATGTCCACAACCACGGGATCGGTGAGACTCAAAGCCGCCAGCTGGTCCCGGGTCCCCACCCACTTCTTCAGGAGGTTGATATGATAGAGTTTCTCTGTCTGCCGTCGTCCAGGTTGTCTCAGCCGGTATGTTACGGGTCCCATTCTTTCCAGTACTGTATATGGTCCTTTCCATGAGGCCAGGAACTTGCAGGCAGAGCTGGGGACCAGTACCATGACGCGGTCTCCGGGCTGGAATTCCCGTGGTTGGGCTGCCCGGTCGTAGTGGCGTTGCTGCGCTTGTTGGGCCTTGCTGAGTTGTTCCCGGACCAATGGCATCACTCGATCGATCCGTTCTCTCCTCTGTCGAACGTGTTCGATGATGGTGCGATGAGGGGCAGGCTGCTGCTCCCACGCTTCCCTGGCGACGTCCAGGAGCCCACGTGGTTGACGGCCGAACAGGAGCTCAAAGGGGGTGAAGCCAGTGGAGGCCTGGGGAACCTCGCGGATCCCAAAGAGCACATAGGGAATCATGAGGTCCCAATCCCGCTTATCCTCCGCCGCCACGCGTCTAAGCATCTGCTTCAGGGTCTGATTGAGTCTCTCTACGAGTCCGTCCGTCTGAGGGTGGTAGACCGTGGTCCTCAACTGCTTCACTCGCAGCAGCCTGCAAAGAACCGCCATTAGCTGGGACATGAACGGGGTCCCCTGGTCAGTCAGGATCTCTGAGGGGAGGCCGACTCGGCTGGCCAGCAGAAACAGCTCCTGGGCGATGGACTTTGCGGTGGCCTTACAAAGGGGAACTGCTTCTGGGTACCGGGTGGCGTAGTCGACGATTACCAGGATGTGTTCGTGTCCGCGGGCAGACTTTGGCAACGGCCCCACTATGTCCATTCCTATCCGCTCGAAGGGCACCTCGATGATAGGCAGCGGAATGAGCGGGCTGGGAGGAGGGGTCTTGGGCGACGTGACCTGGCAGGTCGGGCAGGCTTGGCAAAACCGCTTCACTTCGGCCTCCAGGCCCGGCCAAAGGAAACGGTCACGGATGCGCTGAGTGGTGTTGGCTGTCCCGAGGTGACCTGCCATGGGATGGGAATGTGCCAGCTCCAGGATGGTTTCGGTCTTAGCTCGAGGTACCACCAGGAATTTCTTCTACTCCCCCCTCCGCTGAGCGACACAGTACAGCAGGCCATTCTCAATGACAAAATGCGGGAGAGGATGGGGCCGTGGGAGAACGTCTTTACCATCGACGACTCGCACTTGAGCCCAACAGTGCTTGAGCCGATCGTCCTCCCGCTGTTCCTTGGCAAATGAGCCCCCTCCAGCAGCCTGTTGGTAAATATTATAGAACAGATTAGTATTCTGGGCAGGGGACTCACCATCTCTCCCGCTGTCAGAGGCGAGCAGGGCCGGTCGGCGGCGGGGTCCCCGAGGCCGTCTCCGTCTTCGATGGTTTCCCTCCGGGCTGGCAGGCTGAGTAGCCGCGTTGAGCAGTCTGTCGAAGCCAGGCCAATCCCTCCCAAGCAGTACGGCCACCGGCAGGTCCTTCACCAGGCCCGCTTCTACCAGCCAGGTGCCTTGGGGTGACGAAATGATGACTCTGCGGGCCGGTACATGGCGAGTGTCTCCGTGCACACATGTAATCGGTAAGAAGGTCTTCTGGCCGCTTCGAGGGGCGCACAACCGTGACTGGATTAGGGTGACCGCACTGCCTGAGTCAAGCAAGGCCCGGAACCGTTTCCCTTCCACCATCACTTCTGCTTCGGGGGCTCCCGAGGGTACATGCTGGTGGACGATGCAACCTGCCAGCCATGCTCGCGGAGGTGATGGAGGTTCAGCGCTGGGCATGGGCTCATCTCGCGGTGGGGGAACCGTCGGCCTGCTGACTGGTCGCGGGGTCCCTTCGAGCGGGCGTCGCTCCTGGTCGACTCTCCGGGGGAATGGCGGCGGTCGGTCCCTGGCCTCGCGATGATGGACGGCATCCGCCAGCTCGATCGCCTCCACGAGTTCCAGGGTGTTGGTAGGATTCCTCATCCCAACCGCTTGCCGATGAGCGCGGGGTAGAGCGCGGAGGAGTCGATCGACCACTACCCGTTCCGCTACCTGTACTGCGGTGGGGTTCCCCTCCAATAGCCAGTCATGCGCGATGCGGCTGAGCTCGGCTGCCTGGGCACGGGCTGGTACCCGGGGCTTGATTTCCCATTCGTGGAACTGCTGGGCGGCGCAGACTGGTGAGAGGCCGAGCCTCGCTAAAATTTCCCGCTTTACTTCGTTATAGTCTTCGGCGGTCTCAAGGGGGAGCGAGAAATAAGCCCGTTGGGCTTCTCCAGTGAGGAGGGGTGCCAGCGCACGCGCCCAATCATCCTCAGCCCATGCCTCACGTTTGGCGGTGTTTTCAAAGACCTGTAGGAAGGCTTCCACATCGTCATCAGCAGTCACCTTTGGCAGCAGGCGGGTTGCTTGGGCGCGAGGATCGGGTAGCGGAACGCGTTGGGCGGCGGCGGCACGGACGGCGAAGAGCTCGTCCTCTGTCCTGCCCTGGCGAGTGGCGAGATGTTCCACTATCTGTTGCTGGCGGATGCTCACTTCTGCGAGGCGCTGTAATACCTCCTCCATCGTGGGGACGAGCGCGCCGCGTTCCCCCAGCCCGGTGTCTACACAGGAAGAGACGGGACAAAAAGAAAGATTAAGGGGTGGAGCGATGAACTTGTCGGTGATTCCTCACGAACTTGCCCGCATTCTCCACCACTGTCACGGGGTGAAGAACCACTCGACAAGGCAGGCTTCGTGAAAGTGGCCCCGGAGGGTAGATTTATTTACAGTGAAATCAAGCTGGTGAAGGAAGGCAGTGCGTGATGGCTGGTGCTTTAAGTGCTCTTCAGTGCTCAATCCAACCAAAAGTGGGTGACCCAGACGTGCTCCAAGG
The DNA here is from genome assembly GCF_024679245.1 of Pseudorasbora parva. Classification (NCBI taxonomy): domain Eukaryota; kingdom Metazoa; phylum Chordata; class Actinopteri; order Cypriniformes; family Gobionidae; genus Pseudorasbora; species Pseudorasbora parva. The sequence continues at coordinate 17,744,469 of NC_090183.1, read as the reverse complement.
GGTGGGCTGTCGGTCACTCGCTGCTTTCTGGGGAGATCAGAGAAACAAAGGTTAGACCAGCGTTTTGTCGGCTCAAGACCTCAGTCTGTCTTGTCTGCTCAGTCTGTGCTGCTTATGTGGCTGTGGGCTGATCGGGAGCAGCTGTGACCGATCAGCCGGCGATGAGGAGGTGCAGGTGTTTGGTGTTGGTTGCCAGGGCGACGCTGATTCTTCCGAGGACGATCATCACAAGGTTCAGGCGTTATGTCAGGCAAGTGCTCATCTTGCACGTTCATCAAAAATGAGGCGTCTAAACCCGCGGATGCACAGGGACGGAAAAAGAGGAAAGAAGAAGATCAAAAGAAAGCCCAGTATAGAGGTAAGTCTTCTTATCTAACAATATATAACAATAAATTTACTTAGTATTATTACTATTATCAACTAATATTATTTTTATTAATATTGTCATATTGTCAAGTGTAGCTATCACTTGCTACTTTTCTACGTATTACTACGTATAACAAACATAACTTCACTGACAATAATCTACAATAACCAACATGGATGTAATTTAAATATCAAATGTCCAGTACATTATAAATATGGATAACATATTTATAAAACATATAATTTTTGTTTTTTTATTGGAGTTACGATAGAGGCCATCTTATTTACATTAAACACAAATATACTGTTGTTTACTAAACGATTGATTGGGCCAGACAAAATTACGTAAATCGCCAAATCTTTTACCTTGGCTATAGAGTATAGAGTAAGACGCATGGCATCAAGTTTTGAGGTTTGAATCCGCCTTTTGCTAGCCTGACGTGGTCATACTCAATTCTAGTCAGAATATGAGTCTGAAACTGCTCCTTTGGGCTGTGATTATGAGGCGTGTTTCAACCGAACTAGGAAAGACATCAATTGGACAGACCTGCAACCAATCAGATCAACGAAGGGACGCATAACGTTACTTGTCAAATGTCAACAGAGCTCAACTGCACTGTGTTGCCAAGTCCGCGTTTTTTCCGCTGGTTCTTTTCTATGTCTGCGGGTTGAAGCGACTATTATGTGATATATAGACCCTGGAGTGCGAATTTTAGCAGGCAACCGTGCCAAAATAACACATTTTACCCCCCAAACGCCATTTTTTCACCGGAGAACCCCCCTAGTAGTTGCCGCGTTTTTTTGTAAAAACTTGGCAACCCTGTCTGCACGCGCGCTGAAATCAGGCTGGAATACACGATCTTTGCCAGTGTTGTAAAATAATTTAATGATACACAGAGTACTTACCCAACATGATCATCATTTCTGAGAGAAATTGTCATGGTGAATGCATATACAAACAAGTTCTCCGTTTAGGATTCAAACAAATGTAATCCAAGCCCCGTTGATGACGTGCATGATTATGTTACTGTTGATCCTCTGTCCGTCATCGTCTAAAGCCCACCCTGATGATTTCGTTGGTCCGAACAGTTTCTGTTCGGGGATAATCACTCCTCTATGGAGCAAGGCCAGACCGAATTGCCTGACCAAAAATTTTTGTGGGCGGGGCTAAATTCGGCTGGCATCCAGGCTAGCCTTTTGCCACACTCGCGCTACTCCCTTTTCCCAACACATATTAGATCGGAAAGGCATTTCTTTTAAATAAAAATTGAGAAAATATTAGAAAAGTGGAAATAAAGCGTCTAACATGTGTTTAATAATAAGTGTTTCTCGGTTAGGTGTAGGTAAACAGACATGTGCTGAATTAGAGACGATAAAAGTGAGTGGGTTGGGGGGCGCAAAACTCCATCTCGCCTAGGGCAACCAAAGAGCTAGAGCTGTTAGACACGTACACATAATCAAAACAATCTGTAACAATCCAATACTCCAATCCAATCATAAAAACATAAAATAACATGTTTTACTCACATAAGTGTGTTGCACCCTTGTGTTTTAATCTCAATATGTCTTGACTTCTCGACATATCGAGCAGAACATTGTCAGTAGGGATGCACCGAAATAAAGATTATTGGCCAAAACCGAAAGACTAAAAGAAATTATGCCAATTATCCATTGCATTTATGGCTAATGCTATGACTGTGTAACTTTACTAAAAATCAAGGCATTGCAATTGCATTAATTAGGGGCCAGGCACCGAAGGTGCAGAGGCTCCTATTGAAACCGTTCTTGCACTTTTTTCTTCCGCCATGGAGTTCTATGGCAGCCCATAGAACCGTTAGCGGGAAAGTTGTAATGTTTTGACATTCTGATAGAGGGCAGTCCCAACATTAAATATACCAATTTTGGTGTCTCTAACGCAATCCCTCTAGCGCCACCACCTGTCCAAAGTTGCACTCATGTTTATGTTAATAACTTTTGAACCCTAAGGGTTAGAAACAAAAAAATTTCCTCAGATTTCTGAGCTCCTGCCAATCCGAAAGCACCCTATGGCGTAATTTCCGTCATTATATATTTCCTGCCATTTTGAATTTCCCCAAAAACCTACTTTTGCGAACTCGTCCTAGACGGTTCGTCGGATTTGCATCCGTTCATCGTCAGCTAGTGCCGACAAAAAGTTATGGAATTCAAGTTGATTCGTCAAATCGGCACAAACAAATTTTACGTAGCGCTTGCGAAAACAGACCTAAGGCTGTATCTCCGCAACGCTTTATCGTATTCAGACCAAACTTGGTACATATTGGCACAAGCATGTCTTGAGGCAACGTGCTGCGTTTCGGCGCAGCGCCACCTACTGGTCCGGGGATTGGAAAATGTTTGTTTGTTTTGTTTTTTGGCTGAACCGTTTGTCCAAAATTCACAAAAGTGGTCTAGTCATATTTGAGACATCATGCCGAGTTGACTGATATCCAATTTTACCATGTCGGCCATTTTGGCTGTCGGCCATCTTGAATTATGTGCCAAAATGCTGTATTTTATGAAAGCATGAACGGATTGTTACGAAACTCGGTATGGGTCATCACCATGATGCCCTGAAGTAGCCTGAGAAGTTTCGAAACAGCGCCACCTAGTGGAGATTGTTCTTTAAAGTGCTTATAACTTTGGGTGTGGTTGACTTATTTTCACGGGACTCATCACCTTAGACTCCTGAATCGTTGCCGAGTCCAACGATACCACACTTGCCAGGTTTCAGCGTATGGTTTGTGCACCATTGTAATTTAGCGCTGTAAAAAAAATTAGCCGATATCTTTGAAACCGCTGGTCCGATCGAGACGAAACCAGCATCAGAAGTTCGGAAACATAGGTCTCTAGGCACAGTCTCAAGGCCAAATCTCAAAATTTTGACAGTAAGGGGTAGTAAAATCCAATCAAAGTCAGGCGTCAGGCTGAAACCCTATTGGAACTGTTAATTTCCCCATGATGCATCATTTTCCAGCTAAAACTGCTCGGGCAGACCAAACCGTAAGTTGTAGAGACTTGAAACTTTCAGGGCTGGTAGTACTCACAACGACTGCAGACGTCACCGAAGCCCGCCCCGATCGGCCTTACGGGGGCGCTACAGCGATCAAAATTACGAAACGATGACCAAAAGTAAGAAACGGCTCATAACTCCTCAACCGTAAGGTGTAGCCTGGAGTGTCGCTGGAAGATATCGCTGGAATCCTTGGCTCGAGACGGACAAAATGCATGCCTCGGAATTTGCTAGCCCTTCAGGCGCCAATTTCGAGATATTTTAGTTTTTTTTGTAAAACGTAATTTGCAAATTACTCCCAGCTTATTTGACTGATTGGAACCAAACCACTGCAGAAATATTCTTTGGAGAGAGAATATCAATAATTATCAAAAAAAAAAAAATACTTTTTGATTCATGGTCGCTAAGCGAAGCCAAAATGTTTGATGTGACCGGGACCTCTTTTAATAAAATGGCTATAACTTGTGAACAGAATGAGATATTTTCACCAAATTAAGGTCACGTGTGTGAGATAAGTTTGAGATCACATGAAAAAAAATTAGTGATTGACCACTTGGTGGTGCTATAACAGGGGAAAACACATGAAACTGGCAATATACACCCAAACATTAGTCATGTCTTCATCCTTAATGACTTCATGGGTGCCATGATAGTCTATGAGGACACTGGTGTATCGCAAACCCAGTATACGTCATTGGCACAATGCCCTGAAGGAGCCTGACAATTTTCAAGCCAGTGTTTTTCACAGTATTCAGCTCCTTAGACTCTTGAATCCTTGCCGAGTCCAATAATATCAAACATGCCAGGTTTCACCTTATGGTTTGTGAAAAGGTGTACTTTAGCACCTAAAAAACCTTTGCGAATGTCTTCGAAACAGTTAGTCCGATCAAAACAAAACCACAACAGGAAATTTTGAATATTTACAGTCAATAGCTAAACAATAACCAAAAGCCAACAGTTTAGAAGGAAGTGGCAAAAATATCCAATCAATGCAGTCCATGCACTCATAAATATAAGTGGCTTTTACTTTAAAACAAAATGAGATATTTACAACAAATTGTAAATATGTCCCCTTTGGGGACACCTAAAAAAAACTGACATACTGTACTGTATGTTATAACTGTCAAAAAAAAAATTTTTTCCTTTAAATTACCTGTATTGCCGTGAATGCTCTTTCCCATCTATGATCTAAGTTTATTTGTTTATTTGGATCCCCATTAGCCAATACCCAGGCGGTGACTACTCTTCTTGTGGTCCCAAAATGTAAAAAATACAAAACTACTGTGGCTTAGGGGGCATGGTTCTGTGAGGTCTGCAGCAGGAGAGAGAGCTCAGAGCGGAGCGGCAGGTAAGTAGGTCAAGCACAGATGACGAACACCTGTTTCTGATTGCAGTAATTGGCAGGGAGAGAGAGCGCATTTAAGCTGCGGCCGGGAGAGAGTCGAGAGAGAGAGAGTTGGACTGGGACTTTGCATGCACAACAGAGAGACTGAGAGTCTGACACGGAGTGTCTGAACTGTGAAGGAGCGATCCATATCGTGGAGAGACTGAGAGTCTGACACGGAGTGTCTGAACTGTGAAGGAGCGATCCATATCATGGAGAAACTGAGTTACCACACACACATGTGTGTTTGTTTTGATTTGAAAAGACTGAATAAAGAAAGCGAGTCCCAGTCAAAGCCGATCCCTTTCTTCTTCCTTCCTAACACAACGAACTTTACTACACTGGTGCCGAAAACCCGGGAGGGAAGAAGATAGCCGCCGCCATGCAAACTCCGCCGAAGACGCCACTTGTGGACATCGTCCAATCGCTCGCGGGTCTTTATCAAGAACACCACCAAGACCTGCTGGCCGTGAGGGAGGAACAACAGAAAAGGTTCGAAGCTCTCATCACGGCCCAGCATGAAGGCCGCGAGCTGTTCCGGAGCTGGATGGACCGGGAGATTCGGGTTCCCCAGAGACAGACCACCGACTTGGCCGCCCTAATGACTGTAGCCAAAATGGGTCCTGAGGACGACCCTGAGGCGTTCCTTGAACTCTTTGAGCGGGCGGCCGGGTATTGGGAACGGCCCAAAGCGGACTGGCCAATGCGGCTACTGCATCTACTGTCCGGAGAGGGACAAGTGGCCGCCCACCAACTGCCAGTCCAGAATCTCCTGGTCTACGACGACCTGAAGCGCGCAATCCTCCAGAGTGTCGGCCGGACACCAGAACACCGGAAACGATTCCGGATGCTCCCACTGGATGAGTTCGGTCGACCCTTCGTCTTCATGCACCAGCTCCGGGACTCCTGCCGCAAGTGGTTGATGGCTGCTGGGAATGACGTCGAGATCATCATCGATCGTGTGGCACTGGAGCAGTTTGTGGCAAGGCTGCCGAAGAGGACGGCTCAATGGGTCCAGTGCCACCGCCCGGCGTCGCTAGACCAGGCCATCTACCTGGCGGAGGACGAAATGGTGGCGTGCCGAGGGGTCGGCGAAACCTTACCATCTGCTTCTCTCTCTCTTCTTCTTCCCCCTCCTCTCTCTCTAGGCCTGTCCCTGTACCCAGGTCGCGCAGTGCGCTGACGCTCCAGCCGGCTTCAAGGTGGAGGTCGGGAGCTCCAGCCGACCCAGCCGCCGGGTACCAGCCGTCAGCGAGGGGAGGGGGAGGACCTCAGGATCCCGGTCTGCCGGCTTCCCGGCACCCACTCTCTCCACGCCAATTCATGACCCCACTGCCAGCCACCAGGGCCGCGGGGAAACCTGGGCTGGAGTGCTGGCGTTACGGGGACCCAGGACAGGTCATCGATCAGTGTCCGGGAAAGGAGGTGGGGACACTGGTCCAGATCCCCGACGCGCCGCATGCCGTCCCCGATCAGGCTGGCCTGTACCAAATACCCGTGAGTATCAAGGGGGGTACTTCTCAAGCTTTGGTGGATTCAGGTTGTAACCAGACCTCCATACACCAAAGCCTGATTCAATCCTGGGCATGGGATAAGCGCTGCATGGTTATGGTGAGGTGTGTGCATGGGGAGGTGAGAGAATACCCTTTAGTGCCGATGGATTTTCAATTCAGGGGTCAAAAACATAGACTTGAGGTGGCCGTTAATCAGCACCTCCGGCATCCACTGATTTTGGGGACAAATTGGCCAGGTTTTAATAAATTATTGGGATGTTTGTGTGTGGATGCCTCTTGGTGGAAAAAAGAGAAAGGGAAGGTGGCGGTCGCACAGGCAGGGGAGGTGGAACCGAGACCACTGGGCACTGATCTGGGGGAACCGAGCGCTCCGGAAATGCCAGTGTTTTCGGAACGCAATAACTTTCCCCTGGAACAGTCCCAGGATGAAACGCTCAAAAATGCGTTCAATCAGGTCTGTGCCATCGACGGCCATCCCCTCCGTCCTGATCAACCGCTCACCTTTCCTTATTTTACTCTGCTAAAGGAGAGGTTGTATCGGGTGACCCAAGATGCCCAGACAAAACAGACTACAACCCAGTTGTTAATTCCTAAAAGCCGTCGGGAAATGCTTTTCCAGGCGGCTCATCACAATCCTATGGCCGGGCACTTAGGGCAAACAGCAACACTAAACCGCCTCATGGCCCGATTCTTTTGGCCGGGCATTCACGAGCATGTACGCCGGTGGTGTGCGTCTTGTCGTGAATGTCAGTTGGTAAACCCGCCGGCTCAACCAAAAGCACCATTGTGCCCCCTCCCATTGATGCCCCAGATAGCATGGTGACATTGATTCAATGTTGAAATTCCATCAGAATCATCATTTTGGTTGAGGTTGAAATTTCAATGCTAAGTAATATTGGATCAATGTTGAAAATTCAATGCTAAAACCATACTGGACCAATGTTGAAAATTCACTGCTAAATAATATTGGATCAATGTTGATAATTCCATGCTTTTCAGTGTTGAAAAGACAAACATTGAATCAATGCTGATGTTTGGTCAGCTTAATTCTCCACCGGTGAGGCTTACGGTCAATCTATCTGTCACATTATTCAACATGTTAAGGCAAGTCCAAATCAATTGGCTACATTTGTGTGAATGTGAGCACATTTATTATCCTCAAAGGATACGATGAGAACACCAACGAGTATGTGGATTAACAAAGAATACATAAATGTAAATTTTGTAATTGTAAGCCTTTCTTTAAATTTTTCTGGAAGAGTTAAAATTGTATGTGTGTTTGATGTCTGACTCTTCCAATAAGAAAGCTGTAAAAACTATGAATCTTTTTAAAAGGTATATTATTTTCCTGCTTAATGTTGTCATTCTGTGTTTCATGTTATTATAATAAAAAATGCAAAAAACAAATAAAAACAAAGAACTTCTACCATAAATTTAGTCTATCAGTTTTAAATAAATAAAAATGTAGCCTATTATTATTATTTAAATCATGTAGAATGTACATGCTAGTACATGAATGTACAAGTTAATAAAGAATATAGAATATGTGTCCCTACCTATCGAATGCGCCACAATCCAATCCAGCAGGTGGCGGTAATGCACCTTCAAGACATCCACCAATCAGATCAAAGCAAGCGCAGCTGAACAGACTTCAATCGCAAAAAGAGACACAGGACAACGACCATGTTTTTTAGAGGTAAGTAGGCCTACAAAACTATATTTATACAATTCATCTCAATTTTAATTTAGTATTTTTATTCATCTTTATGTTTTACAACTTGTGTGCTTCTGAGAGTTTTAGTGAACTGCAATGTTAATAATAGTCACATGAGCGCCCTCGTAAGTTACACAACCAACGGCCAGGATAATATTAATACATTGAGTTTCAGTTTGTTTTTCACCAAACCATATCATATTTGTATTCATTTTTTTTCTTAAGATTGGCATATACACTGTGAATTGCGTCCGAATTCTGACTCGTGCAACTCTTTTTTTTTTTTTTTTTTTTTTGTCGTGCGTCGTTTGTTGTGAGGTGTTCATCTATTTTATGAGATGATTTTTGTATTAAGATGATTCATCTGTGCGTGCAACGAGTAAAATGAATGTGCGGCGCGGATCCACAAAAGTATCTTACTCGGTGCACGCACAGATGAATCATTTTGAATCATCCCATATTCGTCCAGTGTATAAACGAGAGGCGATCGGAAGGTTAGATGAATTTCTGGCTTGTCAGTAATTGTGTTCACCACTCGTGAGAGTATCTCACAGCTGAAGCAGAACTAGAACTGGTTGACCTGTTAGCGCGGTGAGGGGAAATACAATCAGTTCATAACTGCTTCAGCTGTACGATATCATCACGAGAGCAGATCACAATTACATCCTTACAGTTTAATCTTTAATGCAGCAAGAAAAAAGAAAAGAGTGAGATTTTTAAGTTCTGTAGGCAGCTATGTCAAACTACAGAAATGTAGTAAACAGTTGTGCCTCCAATTCGTGTTGTAAAATGGAAAAAAAATCTCTTTCAAACCACCATGTAGCCTATACAGCTCCTCTTTTATTTTCTTAATTTAACTATTTGGTCATTCATTTACTTGTTTCATTTTCACACTTTATTTATTTACTATTAAATACAATAATATTATTAGATAAAACACCGGATATAGTCACTTTGCTCTTTCATTCATTGTGTGTCTGAGGGTCCTTTAAAGTCTATACTAAAATGCATTAAATAGTCCTGAATTTAATGTTACCGTGTTTTAACTGGGATATATCAAGATTTTGATAAAATTTCAAGTTTCACTTCATTTTGTAGTAGCCTATATTTGTAATGTATAATTAATCACATTTCCAAATATTTACTAACTTCTTGTTGTTTTAGATGCCGTGAATGCTGATAATAAGAGGCATCAGGGTTTATCATTGCTAGGACGGTGCAAAACTGGCTCCATTACAACCTGAAAGGCTTCGGGGCATTGCTCATGGTGGAACTCCCTGAGTTTGGAGTATTTTATTCTTTCTTCTACCTTCTTTCTTTCAGTAGTACTGTGTCATTTCTGTATTTATTGGCAAGTTTACATTTGTATTTACTTCCATTTTGCAGATGCACGTTGTCATGTTTTTCCAGGCTCTTCTCATTTGTGTTATAAATTCAGATGTAATTGTTTAAAGTCAATGTGAGATTTCCTGTTGTAACTGTGGGGGCATAAATAAATACATTTGCATGTAAACTGAAGGATGGTGTTTACTTTGAGTGACTTTTTGATGCAAAATCATATCGACTGCAGCCACACATGGTCTCTGATTAAAATGAATAAAATAAAGAGACAAATTAACTGGCATAGAATCCTGCTGTACATAAAGCAAGATTGATCTATTTTTCATTGTTGAAATAACATTATTTCACGGTGCAAACCTGATAAAAAATTAATGTTATATTTCAATATTGATTCAATGATATTTTGATTGATGCATTAACATTGATTCAACATTGATTCACTTAAATAAGTGGTTTAATTTTAGTTGTTAAACTATTGATTTTAAGCCCATCTTGATCTATTTTTCATCGTTGAAATAACATTATTTCAGGGTGCAAACCTGATGAAAAATCAACATTCTCAACATTGAGATCTCAACATTGATTCAATGATATTTTAGTTGATGCATTAACATTGATTCAACGCTGATTCACTGTTTGTCTGCTATCTGGGGCAGGTCCCCTTCGAAAGAATTGGTATGGACCTCATCGGGCCATTAGAGCGGTCAGCCCGCGGATATCGCTTTGCATTAGTCCTAGTGGATTATGAAACGCGATATCCTGAGGCAGTGCCACTGCGTAACATTTCAGCGAAAAGTGTTGCGAGTGCACTGTTCTCCCTAATCTCCCGAGTGGGAATCCCGAAAGAGATTCTCACCGATCAAAGCACGGCGTTCATGTCACGGACAATCTGCAAACTTTACGAATTATTGGGCATTAAATCTATTCGGACCAGCGTCTATCACCCACAAACAGACGCACAATCTCACGCTCTGGTCCCGGGGGGAGATCACCTTTCACCCTCCCAGCTCATAGACCTCAAACAATTACAGGCAGATTTCGCCGACGTGTTCTCGCCCCTACCGGGTCGGACAGACCTCATCCAACACCACGTTGAGACCGAGCCGGGCGTGTTTGTACGCAGCCGACCATATAGATTGCCTGAACACAAGAAAAAAGTGGTTCAGGCAGAATTAGAAGCAATGCTAGAGATGGGGGTTATAGAAGAATCCAACAGTGACTGGGCGAGCCCAATCTTTTTGGTTCCAAAACCTGACGGCTCGGTCCGGTTCTGCATGGATTACAGAAAAGTCAACGCGGTGTCGAAATTTGATGCATATCCCATGCCACGGATTGACGAATTGCTTGATCGACTGGGTACTGCTCGTTTTTATTCGACACTGGACTTGACAAAGGGTTACTGGCAGATCCCCTTGTCTCCAGTAACCAAAGAAAAAAACGCTTTTACCACGCCGTTTGGATTGCCCCTATTCGTTTCGCTTCCTTTAGGGCTGTTCGGGGCACCCGTGACTTTTCAGCACCTGATGGACCGAATTCTTCGGCCGCATGCTGCATTTGCCGCTGCCTATCTGGATGATATCATCATTTATAGTGGTGACTGGCAGCGTCATATGCAGCATTTGCGAGCAGTCCTCAGGTCGCTGAGAAGGGCGGGGCTCACGGCCAACCCGAAGAAGTGTGCAATTGGGCGGGTGGAAGTAAGATATCTGGGCTTACACTTGGGTCACTCCCCCCCAAGTGATAATAGCTGCTTGCTATATTTAATATTAAAGTTTCAAATAATAAATCAATTACAAATTATGCAGATATTTATTTTGCACATTGCAACAACCCACAGTATAAAATAAAATTCAAACTAAAATGTTTAACTTGACCTCACTCATGTGTACATTAAATAATAATGTACAGGCCTACTGGCCTGCAGAAAGGTACATACACTGAATAAAGTAATCAAATGTAAAAGAACTGCATATTTAACTGTTCAAATTAAAGATCAATCCTTATTAAATTTACAAAAACTATTCAATCAAGAGCAGTGAGTGATGTCCTTTTGTTTGACATTAAACAGTGCAGTAAAGGCTACTGCCCCTTTAAGAGCTAGTGCATGGATATGCTCGTCTTTCTCGACTGTATAAAGTTCACATATTCAGACTATGTCTGCTTGGATACTTATCAAGATGGACACGTTGACATACTTTTTGTGTAAGTTTGTCCATTTAAGCGCAAGACTTGAAAAGAACTCAATATTTGCGCGCTGTGAGACGTGTGCGCGCTTTCGGATGATGCGCAGTGATGAATCTTCACTCAACGCGCACAAGTTCTTATTTGCGTCTTCTGGCACTACATCCGGGTAACGACGGCAAAACCGACTGGTCATATTCGAACATAAGGCAGCACTTGCATGCATTAAACAAAGTTTACAAAGAGGTGAAACAGTATGCTATTTTTATTTACCCGCCACGGTGGCCGGTAGGTAAAGTGAGTTTACCCGCCACAACTCAAAATCACCCACATTTGGCTGGTGGCGGGTGCTAATTTCCATCCCTACAATGAATGAAACAAGTAAGGTATAATGTACACCCAGCCGGTTGTCATCGCAGAATAAACCCAGACAGAGTGATCAGATCTTGCATCACTCTGAAGGGGTTTATTCTGCGATAACAACCGGCTGGGTGTACATTATCCCGCTTATTACACGGCTACTAGTCTCAAATAAATATAAATGATAAATAAATAAAAATAGTAGTTGTAGTTCATAAAAAATGAAGCTGTCCGTCAAATAACATGCTCCACACGACTCCGATGGGTTAATAGAGCCTTCTGATTCGAATTGATGTGTTTGTGTAAGAAAAATATCTATATTAAAAACATTATAAAGGAAACCTGCCTTCAAGATGGCGTCAGTGTTAAGCATAGAAGTATTACCGGTCAAGATAACTCGTAGTACCTGTATGCGGCTGTTATCTGGAAATAACATACCGCTGGAATGCGCGATTGACCAATCAGAATCAAGTATTTCACAGAGCCGTGTAATAATGAAAAGTTATGTCATGCTTCCTAATGATATCACCCAGTGGTAGCATGTACAGGGTGAAAAACAGTCCTAGCACTGAGCCCTGCTGCATACTGAACTTGTGATTGGTGTGAAATCTCTTCATTTACTGCTACAAACTGATAACGGTTAGAAAGTATGATTTAAGCCATGTCAATGCAATTCCACTAATGCCAACATCATTTTCAAGTGTATTCAAAAGAATGTTGTGGTCGATAGTATCGAATGTTATAGTTGATATTATTGAATACAGTACTAAGATCGGGTATCACTATAGAGAGACACAACCACGATCAGATGATAAGAGTAAATCATTTGTAATTCTGATTATACTGTCTAAATCTGGACTGTAAAATCCTCACAGATATCATTTATTTCTAAAAAGGAGAGTAGTTGTGAAGATACTGCCATTTCTAGTATTTTTTTTTCTAGTACAGAAATCGTAGATTTGAGTTTGGCCTGTAATTTACTAATTAGTTTTGTCACACGTACGCCACACAATTGTACTGGCTAGGAACAACCACTTTATTTCCGGTCCAACATTATAGGTCAAGTACACATGGCAACGGTATTGTGTAGATCAACACGTGACATCTTCCTTTTTTTTTTTTTTTTTTTTTTAAATAACATGCCCATAGATTTTAAAGTTATTCAACATATTCCACAACAAGTATTATTTGTCAACACTACTAAGTTGCATATGTTTTAGACACACTTATACTCTCACTGAACTTAGTAACTTATAGTGCATACTATTTAGCAAAGCCGTTCCATAAACATAATGAACCAAAATATGTTTCAGCAAATTCCTGACGTTAGAACCTGTGTGAAGTCATAACATTTACGTCAGCAGTTAAGTATAAGTGTAGCTTAACTGGTTTAGAGTCACTGACTTGAATATCAATCCCTGTGTTAAGACTTGAACATATAGCTACTAACACAATGTTTCAGGTTCATTTGTGCATAACATAGTTCTCAAATCTTTTTGGCAAACATCTTGCCCTAGCTGGGCGCTCACGGACTGACACTGGCAGCTGCGATGATACCTTGGTGGTCTCAGTATCTGTAAGGGACACCGGTTTCTCCATCAGCTCTGTAGGTTTGCAGTCTAGGTCAGCAATGTCCGGTGTCACTTCAAGTGCTGATTTGTCCGGGTCAACAGACAAGTGAATTCTATTGCGTCGGTAGGTGTTTCCATCTTCTGTCATGACTGTGTATGATCGAGGGGTGGTATGAGGTTGTACCACAACTGCCCGGTTCCACACAAAGCCTTGTCTGATACGGCAGCTTTCACCAGGTTGCAAGGAAGGCAGTTCTCTCTTTCCCCGGTTGTAGTAGTGTGCCATCTGTTGTTGCCAAGCCACCAACTCATCTCTACCATGGACCATGGCTTGAGGCATCAATTTACGTGAGGTTACAGGCAGAACCGTCTTGAGACGGCGTCCCATTAGCAATTGTGCTGGAGTGACTTGGAGTCCGCTAATAGGACTGTCTCAGAGATCAAGCAGGCACTTGTAGATGTCCTTGCCATCCTCTGCTGCTTTTCTCATTAGCTGCTTTATTGTTTGCACAAACCTCTCACTCTGTCCATTAGATTGAGGATATGTAGGACTGGACGTCACCAGGTTAAAATTCCAATCTGCGGCAAACTGGCGCAAAGCATGACTGGCATATGGCATATTGTCACTCACCAGGATGTCCGGCACCCCATGCCTGGCAAAGAGAGACTTCAGCTTGTTTATGACCTCTTGTGCTGTCTTGGTTCTCAGACTCACCACTTCAGGGTACTTAGAGAAGTAATCAACGACGAGCAGGTGATCAGTTCCATTGAAGGTAAATATGTCAGAGCCCAGCTTAGCCCATGGACGGCCTGGTACTTCATGTGGCAGCAATGGCTCCTGGGTGTTGTTTCTGTGAAATTTTGCACACACACTGCAACGAGCAATTGCATCTTGAATGTCTCTCGACATCCCAGGCCAATACATGATAGCTCTGGGTCTGGTTTTGCACTTCTCAATGCCTATATGAGTGTCATGTAAGGTGGAAATAATCTCCTGTCGCAGCGACTCTGGGATTACTACTCTGTCTCCTACAAAAACAAGTCCATGTTCTATGTATACTTCATCTCTCACCTGCCAAAATTGTTGCGCTAGGGGAGGAACACTCGCCTTGTGAGTCTGCCATCCTCTCTGACTCACTGCTCTTACTGCCTGAAGAGTTGGGTCCCTGTCTGATGCTTGCTGGATCTTCTCAATTCTTTGGCTACTCATATGTAGTATTTCAGTCATGCTGTGTACCCGTAGCTGTTGTGCATCCTCTATGTTGGAAGATAAAACATCACAGGTCTGATACGCTCTACTTAAGGTATCCGCAATGTACATATGTTTTCCAGGGTGGTATTTCACATCGATGTTGTATTTCAGCAAGCGTAACAACATTTGCTGGAGCCTTGGTGAAGCTCTGTGCAGTGGTTTTCTGGTGATCATCTCGAGCGGGCGGTGGTCAGACTGTACTGTCACTGGTCTGCCATACACATACTGGTTGAATTTTTCAGTTGCAAAACAGATTGCCAGCAGCTCCTTTTCAATTTGTGAGTAATTTTGTTCTGATGTGGTCAATGACCGAGATGCATATGCAATAGGATGACCATCCTGCAGCAAACAGGCTCCTAGACCAGTTGATGACGCGTCACACTGTATCACAGTGTCTTTAGTTATGTCAAAGAACTTGAGCACTGGCTTGCTACTGATAAGTGTCTTCAACAATTTTAGAGCTGCTGCATGCTGTGGTTCCCATGTCCAAGCTGTATCTTTCTTGAGAAGACTACGCAGTGGCGTTGTGATTGTGGACAGCTTAGGTATGAACTGTGACAAATAATTGATCATGCCCATGATCCTCAGAAGATCCTCTTTTGAAGTTGGGTCAGGCATGTCAGTTATGGCTGTCACTTTTGACTCGTCAGGCTTCAGACCCTCCTTACTGATCACATGGCCCATGTACACAAGATCAGACACCTTGAATTTGATCTTTTCTTTGTTGAACTTGCAGCCCATGGATTTAGCTCGCTGCATCACATCATGTAATGTCTTATCATGTTGTTTCTCATCTACTGAGGCGACAATCAAATCATCTGCTATGATATGCACATCTGGAATATCCCCAAAAACCATCTGGTTTCTTCGCTGTAGGACTTCGCTGGCACTTGATATTCCAAATGGCATTCGCTGGAAGGAATATCGTCCAAAAGGAGAATTGAATGTGCACAGATCTGCACTGGCTTCAGTGAATGGAACCTGCCAGTATGAGCTTGTCTGATCAAGCACAGTAAACATTATTTTCCCTGACATCTGGCTTATCACATCAGAGCTAGTTGGGATCATGAAATGTTCCCTTCTAATGGCACGATTCAGGTCTTTAGGGTCAAGGCATAAACAAAGTGATCCATCTTTCTTTTCTACTACCACCAGACTGTTGACCCAGTCTGTGGGTTTTGATGTTTTGCAGATCACACCGGCTGTTTCCATATCATCAAGCTTTTCTTTGAGACGGTTATGAAGACTTAGAGGCACTCTGCGTGGTGGGTGAATTACAGGTGACACATTTGGCTTCAACTTGATGTCGTATGGTTCTGTGAATTTTCCTAGACCACTAAACACATCAGGGTATTGTGCAATCAGATCTTCTTGAGTTAGTGATTTTTCAATGTTGTCCACTCTTTGAATGAGCTGAAGACCAGAGCATGCTTGACGACCTAAGATAGTTGGTCCATTTTCAGTAGTGAGGAAAAAGTCATAACTTGCTTGAGCACCTTTATGCGTCATGCATTTCAGTTTTACCTTTCCGATGTGCTCTATGCTGTGCTTTCCATATCCTGACAGTTTAGCCGAAGACTTGTAAACAGGGATGCTGGTGTATCCTGTTAACTGTCTGAACTGTGGCAGTGGCATACAGTTTGTATCTGCTCCTGTATCTAGCTTCATTAGGGCCCAAGCCCTGAAAGGGCGCAGAGCCCTATTGTTCTTCTAAGGACAATTTAGCTTTTTCGACTATTCGGGCACTTTCGGGGCCCTTATCATGCTCGAAAACTCTTGAAACTTTGCACACACATCGGAATCTGCGGCCATCAGGGCCGGACCAAAGCTGGTACCTGGGCGTGGCAGGGGGGCTCGACAGCGCCCCCT
Source organism: Pseudorasbora parva (assembly GCF_024679245.1). NCBI lineage: Eukaryota > Metazoa > Chordata > Actinopteri > Cypriniformes > Gobionidae > Pseudorasbora > Pseudorasbora parva. The sequence goes on along the minus strand of NC_090183.1, from coordinate 17,727,889 downwards.
AAAGTGGGGTCTGAAAACATGGTCTATAAATCAAACACACTTGCACGTACATGTAGGAAACTCGGTACACATATAGATCTCATTGGGCCGAACAACTTTCGTGCTCTAAGTTATGTGTCAGCCCAACCGGAAGTGAGCTATTATGGGTTGTTCGGAAAACGCACGCTCTGGAATTTGCGATACTCCTCCTAGACGATTCACCCGATCAGCACCAAACTCGGTCAGCATGAAGACAAGACACTGAGGATGCTAAATTGCGAGCAACTTTTTGATATCTCAAACGGTTTGGCCGTGGCGAAGAGACAAATTTATGGCGAGAAAAGGGAAACAGGAAGCGTGTTATAACTTCTGCATTCATTAATTCATTTTGATTAAACTTCAGCTGTGTGTTCGTTGTAAGAGGCCGATCACATGGATATGACTTTTGTGAGTCAAAGTTATAGCGCCACTAACTGGCAGAAGGAAGTGTGTGACTTTCAAAATGCTTTGAAATCACCATCTTATTTTTACCCGATTTACTTCAAACTTCATCAGTATAATGTCAAAACATAGCAGATATAAAGCTGGTAAGCACTTCCTGATATTGTATATACTGTTTCCACGGCAACACATCAAACTATAACATTCTTTTTCGCTGTTTTTGAGACTCTTAAAATGCTTCAAATTACATGAAACTCAACACAAACATCAGACATGCTGTCCAGTAGATATGGGCAAAGACTTAAAAACGGGCATGGTGGAGGAGCTCAGTAGCGCCATCTTTTGTAAAAAAAAATTGCAATCTTTTGTCAAAAGTGGGGGGGTTAGTTTTATCTTCAGTCACCAAACTCTTTATATATATTGTTCTCTTTGAGCCGAACAACTTTCTAATTTACAGTCATTAGCTCCGACGAACAGGAACTCAGATATTTAGGGCTTAAGGTGTGAGGACCTCACTGTAATTGCTCAAACCATCATTTTTCTTTTCCCAAATGAATTACATTTTTGAGGGCCTAAACACACATGAAAACTCATGAAACTTTGCACACGCATCAGAAGTGGTGAAAACATACATCTGATATGGGTTTCAGAATTAGGTGTGGCAAAATGGTTCGATAGCGCCACCTACAAAATTTAAATTAAGCGTCATTCGTGCTACGTTTCATGTATGAGTATGAAAATTCGGTAGACGCATTCAACAGCCCAATACCTACAAAAAAGACCCAAGGCGCCAAATCTGAAAAACCAACAGGAACTGAGATATTTTGAATTTTCTTTGGTAAATTGGTGCAGTTTTGCCATTGCCAGATGTTGTACTTTAACAAACTCCTCCTAGAGATTGAATCATATCAACATCGTATTTGCACAGTCTAATCTAAAAGCCTTTGTGGTGTTAAATTGGGAAGATCTTGAGTTTTCCCAGAAGGGTGTGTCCGTGGCGGCCTCACAAATGTTGATGTTTCGCCATGACACAGGAATTTGTTGTACCTCAGGCATACAATGTCCGATCTGCCTCAAACTTCACATGTTTGACAAGAGTCCTGGCCTGAAGACATCTACATTCCAATATTCAGTCAAAGTTATAGCGCCACCAACTGGCAGCAGGATGTGTCACTTTTTGAAAAAAATTTGAATCACTGTCTTACTTTCACCCGATTTACTTCAAACTTCATCAGTATAATGTGAAAACATGACAGATATAGACATACGAATGGATTCCTGATATTTTATATACTGTTGCTATGGCAAAGTGTCAGTTTAATTATCTTTTTGGGTGTTTTTGAGACTTAGCATGCTTAAAATTGTGTGTGTGTGTGTGTGTGTGTGTGTGTGTGTGTGTGTGTGTGTGTGTGTGTGTGTGTGTTTTTACATGGGCTTTACAGAAGGTCATTTGCTGTTTTTGAAAAGACACATGTCTTAAAATTAATTATTTACTAATAAAAATCAAATCGATTTAAAAAGTAAATTTCACATGATTTTCTAGTTTATAAGTTGTCTGGGTATCACCAGACCAAGCTCAATTTAAGATTGATCAATGAGCATTATTTGAATGACTCTGTATGCAATTGGATAGTCAACTAAACAGACTACTAAACTCGCCAATAGCGTGCCAGGTGAATAAGTTAGTCTGTGATTTGTTCCCGCAAAAGTGTAACAGAAGCAGTAGAAATGAATGTACTGGGTTTTCAGACTGTGTTGCAGGGCGAAGTCAAATCGCTGGCGGATCAGGCTGGGTTTACCCAGTCAGTCTAAGTAAATTTCATAATAAAGTTTATAATAAACTTCCATAAAATTTAGACGTGCATCTTACTCTTACCTGACACTAATATTAAAATCATTGCTGCAGTTTCTGTGATTTGGCTCCAATTGGTCATTTTGTAATTAACATTTTTTATTAGATGCTACAAATATTGAAATTAAAGCATGCTTAATTGCATAAGATTGTAAATAGCTAAGGTAGGTCAAAAACACATGAAGAGAAGTGTTAGGATAATACAATATCACCATTCGGACGGTATTCTGCGCTCATTTGAAATTGATGTGACATCATCTGACATGAAATTGATTAATTAAATTTAATTGATCTCATAGAGGTGACTGTTGTGGTTCGTAGTCATAGCAGCACCAATTGCTGCAGTTAATGTGGTGAATCCAACTTCATTTGTAGGGCACTAACAATATAGTTTTATATAATTAGTTTAATAATTGTTAATAAAATAAAAAGACCATGAATTAAATACTGGCCTTCTGGACTTTACACATATTTGAAAATTACCTATTATATCATATTACATTAGAATTCATCTATATTTAAATTACATTATGGGTGTGGCTTGTGGTCATAGCGGCACCAGCTGCTGCGGTAAATGTGGCATATTTGAGCGATTTTAAAATACTCTCCTGTTTAAATGCATATTGCCTGTCTTGCACAATTTGCCTGAAGCCACCGGGGTGATGGTGCCACCGGCTTGGGCCCGTCATCGCTGCTCGCAGCTTTAATTTTAATCTTGTCCTCATTTACAATTACCTCTTCGTACCAGCAGGGGTCACTGTGATCATGTGTCATCGAGTCAATAAATTTTTTTTCGAAATCAGCCTCCACTGTATGTACAGTTGATGTTCCACGACCATGACCTCTGCCACGATAGCTCGGCATTCTGGCTTGACACAGATCTGCAAAATGGTTTAACTTCTTACATCGACGACACTCCTTACCAAATGCAGGGCAGTTGCGAGGTTGATGCGTTGTACCACATCTGCTGCATGTGTTGGGCATGTGCTGCGTTGCTCGTGCAGTAACTCCACTCTGCAGGTGGTTACTAGCTTGCGCTGGCTGCACGCGCTGTTTTCCTCGTCCTCGATAACGCCCACGCCCTCTGCCCCGCGTGTAGGTGTTTAATGTGTGCACTGACTTGTCAGGGGGCTGCGGCGACTTGCCTTGTATCATATCAAGTTCTCGCTTAGCGCTCTCAAACGTGCGCATTCGCTGCGTCACTACTTCAAGAGATGCATTGCCGTCATCGCCCATTACTTTCATTTTCATTGCTGGATCTTTTATGGAAAAGAATAATTTGTCTCACAACGTGGTCTCTAACTCAGTAAACTGACAGTTACTTGCCATCGTCCTAAGATCATTCACGAATGCTTCTAAACCCTGGCCTTCGGGTCTCTGGAATGCGCAAAACTGTGCGCGCAGAGCCATTACTGGATTCCTCGTGTTGAAATACTGCTCAAATTTTCTGAGCACAGTATCAAAGTCATTGCGATTTTCTGCAACTTCATCGCCTTCAGCCGGTGCCCACCTAAAGTTACTGTATATATCATATCCTCTCTCTCCCAGTATCGTGAGCAAAATAGCAACCTTTTTCGCTGATGATGCGTCACTGTTTCCCGATGCTGTGAGGAACAGGGCGAAGCGTTGCTGCCACTTATTCCATGCGGCGCTCACATTAGGACAGTCGAAATCAAACGGCTCAGGTGGCTTATATTGTAGTACATCCATTGCAAGATATTCGGCCGCTGTTCACTATTCTACTCCTTGTGAATTAAATTAATGCTAGGCTTTCTTCTGTTCTGACACCATGTCACACGTACGCCACACAATTGTACTGGCTAGGAACAACCACTTTATTTCCGGTCCAACATTATAGGTCAAGTACACATGGCAATGGTATTGTGTAGATCAACACGTGACAAGTTTAATAAGTAGTTTAATAATAGCTAACTTAAAAGGTACATATAACTTTTTGGTACATATTCTAGTGACAAGGATGAATTCATGATATTAAGAAGAGGGTATATGACCTTTTGGAAGCATTTCTTTTAGTAGTTTAGTCGGTATAGGGTCTAGCATACATGTTGTTGAATTTGATGATTTAACGAGTTAGGCAAATTTTTGTTTTTCTCCTATAGCAGTGACTGAGTGGAATTCTTTCTGAGTGACACTACAATGGACTGTCTGATGCGATACTTTAGTAAATGTTTGCATTATAATTTTCTTCCTAATATTATCCATCTTGCACGTAAATAAGTTAATAAAATCATTACAGCTGTGCTGTTTGCAAACATAAGAAGTTGAAACTTTATTTCTTGTTAATTTAGCCACTGTTTCAAATAAATAGGTTCTAAATAGGTTCATTCTAAAGTATGATCACGGCAATGGGTGGGTTCTGATATGTGCTGCCTAACTCAATAGAGTTTAGAATGTCTCTAAAGGCCAATCCCAATGACTCTTTTTCATTATCTGAATATGATGAATTATCATATAGTGATTTACAGTCCCTGACAAAAGTCTTGTCACTTGTGTACAAATTGACCTAAAGTGCCGCTGAAATATATTTCTAATCAAGATTTTTTTACAAGAAATGGCTCATTTTAATCCCACCAGCTTTTGTGATAATGTTTCAGTGAAAAACTAAACTTTCAAAAAGTATTCTAATATTTACAGCTTGGTAAAGCCCATTGAGTCAATTTTTGCAAAGACATAAGTGTTGTCACCTTGTCATATGAGCTTCACCTGTGACTAATAATGGATCAATTAGGTCTCAAGTGTGTATAAAAAGAACCCCAGTACACTAGACCTTCACATCAACTGCAACTAGACCTCTGCAAACATGCCTAAGATTCACCCAGAGACTAAAGTTTTGATTATCAAGAGGCTGAAGACCAGATCCACTGCTGATGTGGCAGACACCTTCAATGTGTCTCAGCGTCAAGTACAGAGGATAAAAAAAGGATTTGAAGAGACTGGAGACGTTTTTGACAAGCCCAGGTCAGGCAGACCCCGCAAGACAACTGCTCGAGAGGACCATTTGTTGGCTCGAAAATCCAAGGCCAGCCCATTTTCCACTGCAGCAGAGCTCCACGAGACCTGGTCATCTGAAGTCCCTGTGTCAACCAGAACAGTTTGTCGGATTCTGTCTCGAAATGGCCTCCATGGTCGAATCAGTGCCCAGAAGCCAGCACTAAACAAAAGACAATTGAAAAACCGTGTGGCATTTGCCAAAGGCCCACAGCCTGCTAAAAGGATGGACGCTGGAAAAGTGGTAGAAGGTGGATTTTTCAGATGAATCTTCTGTTGAATTACACCACAGTCGCCGCAAATATTGCAGGAGACCTACTGGAGCCCGAATGGATCCGAGATTCACCCAGAAAACAGTGAAGTTTGGTGGCGGAAAAATCATGGTCTGGGGTTACATCCAGTATGGGGGTGTGGGAGAGATCTGCAGGGTGGAAGGCAACATCAATAGTCTAAAATACCAAGAAATCTTAGCTACCTCTTATATTCCCAACCATAAAAGAGGCCAAATTCTGCAGCAGGACGGTGCTCCATCGCATACTTCCATCTCCACATTAAAGTTCCTCAAGGCGAAGAAGATCAAGATGCTCCAGGATTGGCCAGCCCAGTCACCAGACATGAACATCATTGAGCATATGTGGGGTAGGATGAAAGAGGACGCATGGAAGACGAAACCAAAGAATATTGATGAACTCTGGGAGGCATGCAAGACTGCTTTCTTAGCTATTCCTGATGACTTCATCAATAAATTGTATGAATCCTTGCCAAACCGCATGGATGCAGTCCTTCAAGCTCATGGAAGTCATACAAGATATTAAATTTGGATCTCACAGCACCACAACTTAATTTGCTGACATATTTCTGTATTTGCAGTAAATTTGTTCAATTTCTGTATAGGCGACAAAACTTTTGTCTTGCCAAAATTTGACCTTTCTGTCTTGATTAAATGATAAATATTTTTTCTATGAAAATTATTTATTTCAGTGCATTAAACATCATTTGGGAGGGTTTTAGCTTTTCATATGAGCTATTTCTTACACCAATTAATTAATTAAAAGTCAGGTTAATATCAGGTATTTCTAGAAAATAGATAAGCGACAAGACTTTTGTCAGGGACTGTAGATTAAAAGCTAGCAATGTCAGATTTAATGTGGTAGACAATATTAGACAATGCATGGAAATGGGTAAGTTCTAGCAGTTTAAACAACAAGGAATGATTTCGAATAGAGTGTCAAAAGCAAGCAAAGCACACACGAGCACAGCAGCAGGAAAACAGGAGGCAGACAGGAGCATACAGATGATGTTATTACTTTGCAAATAATTATTATGTATACATGCCATATAACTCTTTTAGTTATAAAAAGCTATTAATTGCTTGCTTACTGGGCATTCACAACACAGTTAAGCAGTATACTGACCAATATGAATTTTTATTGGCATGAATTGCGACATTATGGTAGATAAAATATATTATTAGAGTGTAAAAGCTTATGTGTTTCTATTTGTGCTCTACAGAATAAAATTACATCAATTAAGTTTATGAACAGATTTCTGAAATGGAAAACAGGGACATTTCCTATTGATTGATCAAAATATCACTGAAATCTCATTTGATATTATCTATTCATTAAATGATTCATTATACATTTGTGAATGTTATTGCTCTGGGTTTTATAAGAGGGGTTCTGAATTATGCTAACATCAAGAATGATTCTCATTTAGTTTGATTATTAGGATTTTTGGTCTGGTTTTAATAAATTTCACCCCCCAAAAATATGAAAACATTTAATAGTAACCACTCGTATTTTGGACTACTTTGATTATGTTTTTATTCCCTTTCTGGACATGGACATTAAAGTGTACACTGGATACGCTGTCGGACTTAATATAAAATATCTTAAACTGTGTTCCGAAGATGAATGGAGGTCTTACAGGTGTGGAACAACTTACAGGTGAGTCATTAATAACATACATTTCATTTCTGTGTGAACTAACTTTAAGTAACTTAACTTACAAACTAATGTTTTCTGCAGCTCCAGTAGATGACCGAAAACCAAAACCGGGACTGTCCCCGGGAAAACGGGAACGTCAAGACTAAGAGGGAGCTTCATCACGTGGAGTTTCATCCCAAGGACTGGTTGGCTGCTGTACATTTCATTTACCACTAGATGGCACTGTAATCAATACTCCGAAACTTCGAATCTTTTGCTTCACGAAGATCAATTTCTCCATCCCACATATATAAAACACATTCACGTACACATAATTGGCTTTTGCAATATATCAGATAGCTCATGATATAGTTAACAAGTTTATGAATATTTTTAAAATAAAAAAGGACAAACAATTCGTAAGCAGAGAACTCTGTCATTTATCTACCTAAATTGAGCTGCAGTGTATTCATACAAATGTAAAATTAAAAAAAAGTGGCATGCTGAAACATGACGTTTTTGAGGAATAATAATCATCCCTTAGTGTGTATAACCCCGGAAGCTGGTAAGGATTTCTGGATGCTATGCCCTCTGCAGGCTGGAGGTGGAACTGTAGTTTTGATCTCTGACCTAAAGTCTTAAACGTCATGGCAATTACATAAAATCTTTTCTGGTTCTTGAACTTTATTACTGGTCGTCGAAATCTCCGATCGGCAGGTATTTTTAGTGGGACAGAAGTGAGCGTTAATGACTGGTTAGATGTTTTTAGTCACTTCCTGTGAGTGTGATGAGGAAGTGTAAACAGCGCGCATGGAGGGCGTGTCTGTGTCATATATGTTCCTGAAGCTGTGATCATGGGGATTTCTCTTTAAAATATGTGTCTTTAGTGCTGGATTATGGGGGACGCGGCGGTAGCGAAGCGTCGGGAGCAGCTGACGCGTTGGTCGGGCTCCAGTACAGACAGAGAGCCGGCGGTGCCGCGGAGTCGCTGGAGAGGAGAGACGATCCGAGCTCCTGATGGAGGCAGAGCAGACACAAATGAGCACCAGAAAAAAAACAGGTTTGGAGATTTATTTACACAATAATGACAAAACCAGAGCAAAGAGAACATTTTTCTATGAATTAATAATGTAGTTTATCGATGTAAATAAACATTTCCAAATAAAAATAGTTTTTTGTGTTTCTCAGCTTAACTCTTTAATGAAGATCTCCAGATTTAGTTGGCTATTTTAGGTGTCAAGGACCATCTGCCATGCATTGGATTACTATCCTGTTAGAATGGGTTTCTGATTAGTCCATTCTTAATGGATCAAAGAGCCAGCACAATTTGAAAACATTGTTCTTAGAGCTGATGATTGCTGAAGCTAAAGGTTGCAGTTGCAGACACAGTGTAGAAACCTGAATTACACAATATTTGTCAAATTTAACAGTGTAATACTGTATAGTTTTTAAGGTGCCACAGTGATGCCAATACCATTCCAGATACCCTGTGCCTCCCTTTCTCAGGTTGCGGGTAACATTTGAGAAGACTGCGGAGTTCCTAGCAGTGTGTGCTAGTGGTGACACAGAGGAGGCAAACGAGATGCTGAGAGAAGTACGAGTATTGAATGGAGATGACGATGTGGTCAACTGTGCCAATGCTGATGGAATAACAGCTTTACACCAGGTTAGAATTTTACTGCATGATAAAGGATTGGTTCACCCCCCCAAAAAAAAACTCACCCTCATGTCATTCCATACTCGTGAGACCAAAATAACTTTATCAGTGATGGTCAATAACACGCTAGAAGTAACGCGTTACTGTAATTCGATTACTTTTTTCAAGTAACGAATGAGATTGTGAGTGAGAAGGGTGTATGAGAACCTCAACGTCGGTGGTAACACCGACATGTGTGGTGTTGAACAAGAGACAACATGAAGCGCGGAAGAAAGCAGACTATGCACTCTTTATTCCTTGGAAGTACCAAAACTGCTTTGAGTTTGACTCGATTAAAGGTAACAAAAACATCAGCGTCTGCTGTACACTGCGTGGGAAGAACTTTTATATACAGCGAAAAATTGTATATAAACTCAAATCAGAGTAAGCACCTATAGCCGGCACAGGAATGTGAAACAGACGTGTTTTTTTGACATTGTTGCAGCCATTAAAATAGTTCAGTTTTGTTTTTAAAGGTGCCCTAGAATGATTTGAAACGATACGTTAAATTGTTCTCTGATATCTACATGGATGGTATGTAGGACAAACATTGTCCAGATACAGTTTTACAGGTCCATTTACAACCCTATAAATTGTCCCTAGGATGTAATGCTCTGTTTTTGCCTTATTTGGAATAGTCATGAATATTAATGTTGAGCTCTGCTCTGATTGGCTTATTTCAGCAGCTCACAGCAGTTCAGCTGTTCAGCTCCTGAGTCCTGACAGAATACAGACCGGCTGAATGACACTTTAAGCAAAACATCTCAAATGGAGATTGAAAAAATGCAGCCTACTTGTTTATTGGTGTTTTCAGATCATCCGCGTGCGAGAAAGAGCTTGCGTGCGGTTGCCAGATTTGAGTAATTAAATCCCCCACATAGATCTTTCTGTGAAAAAAAAACCTGTATGCTATCCGGTGTTTTACCTAAACATGTCCAATCTGGCAACCATATGCACGCAAGCTCTCTCTCGTGCGGATGATCTGAAATCAATAAACAAGTAAGCTGCATTTTAGCAATCTGACTATTGTTTTAACTTGTATGGTGGAAAAGTGACATTTGCTAGAAGGATCGAGTGAACGGTATCTACGGTTGTATTTTGAAATACAAAATAATATTAACCCTTGTCATTAGACACACTATTTAGTTTTGTATGGTACTTGGAGTTTTCTATTGTTACTGTACTAGCATCTTGCGTCATCTAGACAATGCGGTCTCTAAGAAACTTTCAATTTAATCAGAAATTGTTTAAACAGCTAGTCAATAAGTGGATAAATTACCTACTGCTTGCAGGAATGTAGTTCTAATTGCCCCTTTCTTCAGTTTAAGTTGCTAAGCAAAGCTTGCTTGAAATGGGTTGAACAAACGAACGATTTATTGTGGTATACGATTATAATAATATAAATAAAAATTATATATATAAAATGTCTTGGTTCTTCCAAGCTTTATAATGAACGTGAATTTCTGTTTTCAAGTCCATAAAAGTGCATGTATTATTCATCATATAACTGCTCCACATGGCTCCGGGTGGTTAATAAATGCCTTCTGAAGCGAAGTGATGCATTTGTGTAAGAAAAATATCCATATTTAAAACTTACGAACTGTAATCTCTAACTTCCACTAACTGTCATATGCATGTTCATTATAGACTGGTGTTCCAGTGTGTGATGTAGGATTGAGGCATAGCATACGTTCTGGTTACAAGCGTAGAAGCGCAGAGGATAGCAAAACAAAACATGTTTTTTGTGAGAACTAGCATATTCTCACCAAGCGTCATATGCTGAAACACCAGTCTCTTGTGAACGCACGTACGAAAGTTAGTGGAAGTTAGATATTACAGTTTGTGAAGGAGCTGTGTGGAGCACTTTTATGGACTTCAGAAACAGAAAGTTACAAAGCTTGGAAGACCCACAACATTTTTTTTAAAGATTGCATTTGTCTGAAAGAAGAATGTCAAATTCACCTAGGGTGACTTGAGGGTGGCTAAATTATGGGATAATTTAAATATTTTGTTGAACTATCCCATTAAGTAACATAAACCAACATGGTTGGTTTTATGTTTTAGAGTCTTACTTTTTATTTATTTACCCAAAGTAATACAGAATTTAACATTGGTTATCGGCCGTAACATAGGCTATCATAGATATGTATACATATCTATACGTAATGATGGCTTAAATCAAGTACATTTCTTTGTTGTTTGAGAAGCTGTTTCAGTCAGATATACATCAAAAAGGGAAGACTTTTGTTTCTTGCTAACTTTAATGTTGATAGACTGTACATGGCGTTTTTTCCTAGGCCTGTATCGATGGCAGTATGGAGATGGTGGCATTTCTTCTGTCTCAGGGTGCCAATGTCAACCAGGTGGACAGTGAGGGTTGGACTCCTCTTCATGTGGCTGCATCCTGTGGAAACCTGGAGATAACAGAGTATGACTGAATTTAATGAATATGTGTGTTTAGATTAATGAGTCTGTCCAAGGTTTTATATTATGTTTAGAGTTTGGCTAGCTTTGAGATTGCCTTGAGATTGTGTTGAGTGTAATAGAAATATATGTTATTAGGTTAATATGTTTGCAAAGTAGCAATGCCTCAAGAGCCTTATTACTTTTATTAAACCATCATTACTATGACAATGTTGGGTCAGTTAATTTAACTTTTACCTACTGCACAGTTTTCTGTGATATCATGATTAAATGCACCTAATAATTCAATGTGTAGCCTTGCACATTTAATCGCCTAATTAATATAGAATCAGCATAAAGGTTGTATGAATTAGTGTCATGCAGTCCATATAAGCTATGAATGCTCTGCATACCCAAGCCATTCATGGACTTGCTGATTAATATTAACACTAAAAATACTATAAATTCCCTTGTTTGAGGTGTATCATAAAGCGTACATGATGAAATGTTAGTAATGCGTATGTAGCTCGCCATCATACATTTTCTTTGGCACTAAACGTTTTTTCAAATCTGCCACTCACTGAGTGTTCCGGGTATGCGGATCCACAGCAGCTTTGGCGCCTACAGTCTGTTGTTATGTATCGTCATCATTGTCCCGCGTTCTCATTAGTTTGCTGGAAAATGGGGGATTTCATAAGCAGCGTAAGCTGTTAGTGGAAAAATTAGCTGTTTCTTCCAGAACTCGATAAATGAAAATCGTATTGTGCTTAATACAAAACCAAATTTATTTTTAACGAAAACGTATAACTGTTAAAAGGTAAGCAGACCTACTACTATACAAGGCTGTTAATCATAGTCTGTATGTTTGTTAAAGTTGTCAATTTGCATTATTTCAACTTATTGTTTATTATACATACATTTATTTTTCTAATGATATTTTACTTATATTTTATAGGCTACTAATATTTATTATATTACAGGATACTTATTTTTAATTCCTAATAAATAAATAAAAACACTTCTGGCGTACATTTAAATTGAAGCCTTCCATGGTGTTTCTTATTTGTATCTCTGATGTAGATACATGTCCTCAGCTGATGTGTTGTACCATTTAAAGGTAAAACATTTTGTTTATGCGACGTTATGCCATCTAGCAGAATTACAAAAATACAGCATATTTTGCAATCACCTTCCATGTGTCGTGCCTGACTCAACTCAAGCAACAAAAATACAGTTTTTATGGGTGCTTGTGAAGGCATCAACAGGTAAATGTACTTTCAGGTAAATAGCTACTTGCATTAAATGGTCAAATGTATTAAGAAATGTTTTGCTGTGTTGCTGTATGTCGTGAGAGTTAGTTACTGAGCTAACACTGGATGAATGTGCTTATTATTAACCCACCCAACATGCAGGTGCATTTTTGACATAACGCAGCACCCAGCATACCCAGGTAAAAAAAGTCACTGGTATAAATATTTTTCTTAAATAGTATCTTTTAAGGCCGTACACCCATTTAACATAAACCCATTGTAATTCTTGTTTCATTTCTATTTACATTTGCTATTTCATGATGAAAAATAAATAAATAACTAGTTAAAAACAGTGTATCTATTTTTTATGCAAGGATTGCTCCTCTAAATATGTTTTAATGAACCAGTTGCACTTTCACTTATACCTGCCTTGCTTAATATCTGAGATATACGTGTTATTGGCATGATCAACTAGGTAGTCAGAGAGACTGCAACAAGTGGGTGTCCTAAATACGAGTTTTGGCCAAAAAAAAAAAGCTGGAACTTGACTCTCTCATAAAAGCATGTACGGCCGTTGCCGTAAGCCAGTAATTATAATTAATACAGTTTTAAATATGAATACTTTCTTTTAAAAACCCAGTGCTTTTCTCATAAGGTATTTATTAACCCACTGGAGTCATATGGATTACTTTTATGATGGTGGACGTGCTTGTTTGGAGCTTATTAGCATTTATTATACTGCTTTTTAAATGGTACTGTCACTCGGACATTGTACAACTTGTTTGTTGTGTGTGTAGTTGTCTTGAGACTTTAGTTTGAAACTGTAGTTTATAGTGAACTACAAACTTTTCTGACCGCTGTAAACTTTTAGGGTCATTCCAGAGTTACACACAATTACAATAAGATTGCATTTGTGTTTCAGATTTCTGCTCCAGCAGGGTGCATCTCTCTGCTCAGTGAACTGTGATGGTGATATACCACTGGACATTGCAGAAGATGAGGCCACAGAGACACTGCTGCAGGAACACACATTAACAAAAGGTTAGACAACACATACAGTATGAGATGTCACATTATGAATCTAATTGTATGGGGATAGTATAGTTCTGTATAGGCTCCAGAAGGGAGCAGAATTTCATTGAGCCCCATCATGTTAAAATGCCCAACTTTACAGCAGAAAAAACCCTGTTTACAGCCTGGTACAATGTGTGGTTTTGGTCTAAACAGCTATTTTTGCCCTTCATGACAACTGTGAGGGGGGTTATTTTTTTTTTATAACGCATTCGTTTACATTATATAAAGCCTTAAACTTCTGCATAATTAAGGGCGTGGCTACTTTGAGTCATCCCACCTCTTTGCCCATTTTCTGTTATCCGGGCGTGACGTGCGATGACGCGTTGGCAACGGCCAGCTCGTCTCTACTTTGCGCTTTAAAACTGCACTTCAGAATCCTATCGGTGACGTCATGGACACTTTTGGTTGGAGTAAAGGTGCAAAGCAAAAAATGTATCACAAATCTTCAGGCTATTCAACAATTTGCAAGCTTTTGACCTCTCAGAGTCAAAAAGTCTCCTGAAGAAGACATGATTGTTATTGGATCAATAACATTGAGATAGTTTACTAAAAATGTTTTTATTTACTCACTCTCATCTTTTACCAAAACTGTATGACTTCATTTCTCAAAATGTATTTTTGTTTGGAAATTACTCATTGTATTTGTGATATTGTACAACTAGTTACCAAGTCAGTGGTTACCCAAATTGTTTGATTACCAACATTTTCAAAACAAGATGAAATACTTTTCATTTTTGGGAAAATTATCCCTTTTGATTTGAGTCTGCACACTAAGGGTGTTTTCACACTTGGTCCTTTTCCAGGGGTCTGACCGCAATTCGTGTGATTTTTTTTGGCCCATATATGAAGACTTCTAATGATCTCAGACTGCTTAAAGCGAGGTGGTCTGGGTACGGTTCGATCTCATCTTATGGTACGGTTTACTAAAAGCACGCAGTCTTAACACAAACCGTTCTGGGCTTACTTGATTTTTTTCTGTTTGTGAATTCCAATGTAATTTTGTCATCAAATGCCTCCGTACAAATCGGCTCTTCATCATGACTGCTTCTTCTTTTTTAGAGTCTATGCTTCTGACAAATCTCTACAAATTATTTGTTTAAAACAAATAAACCGACTTCCGAATGCGGCTGCGCACCTTGCCAGTTTAAAATGGTGTTACGAGCACACACACATGAAGCGCAAGCACATAAGTCAGCTGTGACAGCATGTGTACTAAACAGAATCTTTAATCATCTTATTGCATTTATTTTAAAGTGTAAAAAACACACGTTTCATATAAACAGGTGGTTTTGTCTTGAATGTAAACGTACGGCATACAGTGAAAAATATGATTTTTTTTTTTATGTGATTATTCCATTTCTTGCTTTTAGGCATGCTTATACTTTACCTGGAAAATTTAAAGCAGTAAAAAAATTGAAAGCTAATTATTTAGGCTAATTTGCATATTTATTTTATTATTTTATTGTATTTAAAAAAAATTGTATGCTGATGTTATCATTGCCATCTACAATAAAATAAACATCAATGAAGGATAACAATTCAAAATAAATGTTATTGACCCATTTTGGACGTGTGATATAGGTAGTGCAAGAAGTAGTATTTAAGTAAAACATTTTGTGTACAAAGATAAACAACTTACTTCAACACCATCTGTAGCAATTTCATTAAATATTTTTTATAATCTTTGTTCAATCCAAGTGCATGGGATCAAATGTTGAAGGCCATAGGGTCAGCCATCAAGCACTGAACTGGACTAGATCCACAAAGCAACAGTATGAACACAAAGGGGTCTGAGACCACATTTCTACTAAAGTGGACCAAAAAAGGAGTCCTCTTTCAGGTACAGGGACAGTGTGAACGTTAAGATAACTGGGTCCTTTTTCACTTGGTTCACCTCTTGGTCCATTTAAAAGGTTAGTTCACCCAAAAATGAAATTTATATCATTAATGACACACCCTAATGTCGTTCCACACCTGTAAAACCTCTGTTTATCTTCGGAACACAATTTAAGATATTTTATATATTTTCTGAGTGTGTATGCAAGTGTATGCACACTATACTTGGTTCTACTATAATATATTATAGGTATACTATAAACATGAATCAATACGCTGATTCATAACTGTTCAGATCTTTATTTGAGGATTGAAAACAAACCCGGAAGAGAAGACAATGCTGAATAAAGTCGTAGTTTTTGTTATTTTTGTTATTGAGTTTTTATTAGCTTTCTGGACATGGACAGTAAAGTGTGCATACACTTACATACACTCTCGGACTAAATATAAAATATCTTAAACTGTGTTCCGAAGATGAACGGAAGTCTTACGGGTGTGGAACGACATTAGGGTGAGTCATTAATGACATAAATGTGATATTTGGGTAAACTAACCCTTTAAAGGAGTCTTGAGTTCGGTTTCCCTGTGAAAACACCCTCAGACACAAAGTAAAAAAAAGAAGAAAAAAAAACATGCGATTTTTAACACAATGCATTATGTAACTTTTTATACATATAATAATAATTCATTACATTTATATAGCGCTTTTCTAGACACTCAATGTGCTTTACATATAGAAGGGAGAATCTCCTCAACCACCACCAATGTGCAGCATCCACCTGGATGATGCAACGGCAGCCATATTGCGCCAGAACAACCCCCACACACCAGCTGATTGGTGGAGAGGAGACAGAGTGATTAGGCCAATCATTATATGGGGATTATTAGGAGGCCATGATGGACAGGGGCTGGTGGGCAAATTTGGCCAGGATGCCAGGGTTACACCCCTACTCTTTATCGAAGGACATCCTGGGATTTTTAATGACCACAGAGAGTCAGGACCTTGGTTTAACGTTTCATCCGAAGGATGGTGCTCATTGACATCCCCATCACTATACTGGGGTGTTAGGACCCACACAGCCACAGGGTGAGTGCCCCCTGCTGGCCTCACTAACACCTCTACCAGCAGCAACCTGGTTTTCCCAGTTGGTCTCCCATCCAGGAACTGACCAGACTCAGCCCTGCTTAGCTTCAGTGAGAAACCAGTCTTGGGCTACAGGGTGATATGGCTGCTGCTAAATATATATTTACCCTATTTTTATTAAAAAATAACTTGGCAAAATATATAAATATTTATAAATATTATATATGTTTCTAAAAATATACAGATTAGTACATTTACTTAATTTTCCAAACCAACGTCAGCTGCTTTGATGAATAATAATAATAATAGCATACTCAAATTCAGTAGGTAGTTCTCCTCAGAGAATCTTGCATTTTGTTGTTTTATGCAGAAGTGTAGGAGATACACTTATCTATATTACATAATCAGTCCATCTCTCATCAGGCATGGATGTGGAAGCAGCTAAGCGAGCAGAAGAGGAGTGGATCATGCATGATGCCCGCCATTGGCTCACCGATGGGCTACCTGCTAATATTTGCCACCCCCGGACTGGTGCTACTCCCTTACATGTAGCTGCAGCTAAAGGATATTTGGAGGCCATTAAGTAAGTGTGAATGCAAACAGAAAATGTGAAAAATCCTTGTAAAAAATCTTGGCAGTGCAAAATTTTCACTCATGGTATCATAATAAAATGGTATAATGCTAGTAGCATCTCTAGCCCCGTTTCCACTGCAGGAACTTTCCCCAGGAGCTAGGAACTTTGGGGTGGTACTCGCTGTGTTTCGACCGCAGGAACTAGGGTCTAAATGAAGTTCCGGGTAAATATTCCCCCTCCAAATGGCCCTGCTCGCGAGGTAGTACCTTTTCAGTTCAGGAACTTTCGAGGGTGGGTCTTAGGAGCTGTACATGCTGATTGCTCTTGCTCATGCAGCATTTTATTTTAACCGGCCCTTTTAAAAGTCTTTTGTGAGGTTTGTTCTGCCTTCAGTAAATATAAGTATTGCTTTTTCTGTCTGATGGCGCACGTTCCTCTCAGCCATCTCACGGTCAGTCCGTAATAGCTGATTATAACATTCATTGTCGTCATTTTATATCTAGCTTTACAAGCTTTCTGAATACGCTTTAGAATCAGTTCTTTTTTTTACAGTTGTTTTTATTTATTACCTCTTTAGTAAAACAATACGTAACCAGCAAAATCAGCGCTGCTTGAATCTCCTTCATATACTTGTTATTGTCACGCAAACGTTATTAGTGTTGGTCGCTTAATGGGAGGAGCATTCGCGTACAGTCCTACATCACCAGCCCGGGGGGTTCCTGTAAAAAAAGTTCCTGGTACAAATTGTTCCAGGTAATTTCGGTGGAAACGGGACTAGTGATTTTATTGAATTTTGTAGTTTGCGCTATGTCTGAAAACCTAGGGACCAATCAACCCTTATTTGGTCAGTCTAACACCCCATGCTCATGCAGGGTATTTCACCACGCCATTGGGAGGTTCTCTGTTCACAGAATAGCCATTGTTTATTTCCTGGCTCTGTGCAAAGTGGAGAAGGAGTGGAGGCCTGTGGCAATGTTCTTCCAGCACTGTTTTCTATTACATTGAGCTGTTTAGAGCAGAAGTCACATGACCTTGTACACTGCATGCTATCTCAACTTGACTGAAGAGATAAAGAATGGTCATTGTTTAGAGATTGTTGCAGGTATTGTGAGTGTCTGCAAGCGTGCTGCCTCACTGCCCTATATAGGCAGCTGCCTTTTACAAGTAATTACCCATTTATCCCTGGTCATACTCTCCTGATTTGAAATCAGCTCAGTAAATGGTTGTAGAAAGCTGTGTAAAGGTGGGAGGGTGGAGAACGGGAAGAGAGGAAGAAAGAGAATTGTGAGGAACGCAAACCTACAACACTATCACTATTGAGATCAAAATTAAATCAACATGAAATCAAAATTGTTCATGGAATGTGGCAATGTCTCAATTTATGGTTCATCCAGACTTTAAAGTAATATAATATTTAAATGGAAAAATCTATTTTCATGGAATAATGCAGTATTTATTATAAATAAAGTGTTTCAAAATGATCGTTTTTTTTTAAAAATCGAAATAATTTCCCTTTGCTTTTGCTTTGACATCTTTTCTCTGACGACTTGTTTTTTGGCACAAGGGTAAGACAAACCACAGCTTTTCAATCAATTCACGATGGACAAAATTAATTCTGCCCTACTTTTTCATTCCGACTTTACAATGTGAAGACAGACAATTATTGTTTGGGGAATAATTAAACTTTCACCATAATTTCAATTAGTCTGATCATTTAAACCAGGGGATGGGGCCCTCTAGAGCAGTGTTTCTCAACTGGTGGCTCGCAAGACCGCTTAGAGTGGGTCAAAGATATAACATCAACAACAATTTTCTAATTCTAAATGTTTTTCTGATGCAAGACTTTTATTTTGAAAGACGTGTTAAAGTGTTGACTCTTTTGTCAGACACAGTTTAAAGGGGTACTTCAGCGCAGGGAAGATGAATCTGTATTTAAACTGGGTCATTAATGTAGTAGAAATTTGAAATTAATTTTGAAATTGGTGCTTTCTAGACTGAGAAAAGACAGAAAATTTATTTTTGTCTCATGGGGATGAAAGACAACATTTCCCAGAATACTTTGCTGCCCTACGAGGCCACCCCCAAAGCCACCGCTTCTAAATTACTGGAACATTTCCCCACTGCGTTCATTTTCATAAAATCAGTTCAGTTAGAGAACAGACACTACAATTAAAAACTTAACGTGTCTGTTCAATATAATGTGATTTAGCTGCTGAGGGAGTGTCATGGCACAAACATTACAGGAGTCAGATTAGGGGTGGGCGATATCTCGATATTTAAAATATATCGAGATATTTTTTCAACTCTATATGGATTTGGACATATCGTATATATCGATATATTGTTTATATTTAATTCTGATTCTGCCACTTTGCATGTTTGCCTTCTCTGTGCTGTGCTCGTGCGCCTCCCACCTCGTTGCTTTTGTTCCCCCTCCCTCGCGTGTTGTCTCATTGAACACGGCGGCTTCAGCAACCAGGTGAGGATTAGTTATCATGTTGACAAGCACGCGCGTTGTTCAGGACTCAGTTTAGAGACCATGTTTTCCTTCTAACACAACTGCTTGCTAAAATTCATAAAGAAATATTAATGTTCATCATAGTTCAAATCGCAAGTTTTACCCACAGTCAGGTGATTGACACTATTGGTGCGAGACGCGGTCGCAATCATGCCAGTTTATGAATTGTGTCTAACTGATCGCATGGTTTTCGGTTAAAATGTCAAAATGTTCGCATATCATTTGAAAACATTTAAAAGGTATTGCAATATCATTACTATTATTATTTTGTCAGCTTTATCACGGGATTATGATGAATAGGTCTATTCATGTTTTAACCAAGAGGGAAAAACGCGACATCCCGGGTGTCCTGAGACACAGTGCTCTTCTTTAAGTTGTACTGTGTCATATAGCCTACCTTCTGACATTCATATTTCGTTCTGTAACTGGAAAAGAAGTGAAAATCGGCTCATGTGTAGCCTACATAATCCGCATAATGAGGCGCTCAGTCACACTGCAACAAAAAGTTGAATTTTGATACCAATTTAACAGGAAGTGGTGTTATGACAAAATGAAAGCACTTTGTTTCTACATGAACTGACTACCTCTTTGCACTTCAATAAAAAAAAAGAATTTGTGGTATTTGGCATATTTGTTTTTGCTGTAGTTTTTAGGGGTTTATTTTTCCTGTAAAGATATTGAGAGATATATCGTATATAGAGATATATGTTTTGCTCCATATCGCCCAGCCCTAAGTCAGATTACATGAATGAGTTAAATGAGCTCTTGTGATGAGAGCTGAGGTAAATGTGTCCGAAAGGTCCTGTCCTGCTCATGTGCACTGTATCACTTCACTAAAGAAAAAAAATATATATCATGAGCATGCAACGTTGTTGTTACATTGTCAATTAGTAAATCATTAAATAAAAGTAAAGTACTAATAAATCACGTAACCGATATGTCGTGTTAGCTGGGATTTGCATGCAGGTATGATGTTCGTTCTATTCATCAGTATCAGTGGGTAGCGGCTTACTGACCATGGGAAAATGTGGGTCCCATGGCCAAACCAGTTGAGAACCACTGCTCCAGAGGGCCTCAGTAAACTTCCAAGGGGCATCAAGATGACAAAGGGATTTAAAATAAGACATAACAAGCATTAAAATAAGCTAAAATATATACTTATTTTAATGTACACCTCAGCAACTGTTTTTGTTTACATTTATTGGTACCCTTACAGCTCATTGAAAAAAAAAAACCCGCTTCATTCCTCCTGAAAACTGAAGGAGCTTTCACACTGGCAGCTTAGTTCAAAATGGGGCACGGTTTACGTGAAAAATGAGACTACCTGTTGGAGGTGGTCTGAGTTTGGTTGCACTCGAGCTGTGCTGCGATTTGCATGTGTGAAAGCAACACAGACTCGGGTCCGCACTTGTTCAGGAAGAAAAGTAATCTGTGCAAGCTTTTTAGCGGATGACGATGTAATAAAACACATGTTAGGGATGATAGTGTTTATTATTTTCCTTTGATAAGCGCGAGAGTGAGCCTGCAGTGTATTTGCGCATAGTGAGTGCTCCACTGACTTGGCAAGAGTCCATTTGCAAGCAGCAAAAAGCAGCCTTCATGCGACACACAAGTGTCGTTCACTCAGCTGCGAAAATATAGCACCAAATTAATAAAAAACACTATATTTACTGCGGTCTCTTCTATCATGCACCATGCATGTTTTTGATGACGTAAGATGAGCTGGGATTCGAGCACCAGGATTTGAGTTGAGTGTGAAACTAGACCAACCATGCGGGAGGTGCAGGGAACAATCGCGCTTGGACCTAAACGTGTTCACGCTTGGCATGTTTGGTTCAATTAAATCAAACCCTAGTGCGATTGGTCTGTTACTGTGGTTAATTTGAATAAGTGTGAATACTGCCATCTGAACCCTAGTGTGCACCAAACCAAAAATAGGAAGATAAGACCCTAAAAAGGACAGAATCCTCACACATATATTTTTTTCTCTCTCGTCATAGTCGTGATGTTGCCTTCACAGTTCGGTACTGGGAGAAATGAGTCTCCTCACAGCAGATCATTTGTGTGACAGAAGGATTCCTGCCGCTGTTTTGACTCCTTTAGACATTTTATAAGCTCTTCACGAGTTTTCATCTGGTCAAAATTCCATCATATGTAGCCTATGCAAATACATCAAGCACATTTCTCCTAGCACACAACATTGTTTTGGGAGTTCAGTAAGTTCTGTCTCAAAACAGGCAATACGTCATAAAAGCCAACCAATCAGGTTGTGAACGTATCCCTATGCCTTTAGGTTCGTTGATTAAAAAAAAGTGTGAACAAAATAATTATCTCATCATACAAAATGGTCTAGACAGGTTATTTAAGTTTAACTTATTTAGTATCATGCATGTCTTTAATTTTGTAAGCAGTCATTTCAGCCTTTTAAAAAATAGTTATTCTGCTGTTTGGTATAATTGGTCTCTGCTGTTTGGTATAAAATACCATAAAGAAGATGCACCAGAGAAAGCAAAAGAGAAAGTTGTCTGAGGAGATTAAATCATAGTCAAATCAAGAAAATCACAAACAAGAATGTTAAAGGTGAAGGCTATAAGACCATCTCCAAGCAGCTTGATAGTGCAAATGATAGACAAGCAGCCAAAGAAAAATTTCAAAGAGATGCAAGCTAAACAGCAAGGTCAAGGTACATCAGTGTATGATGGAAGTAAAATGTATATTGGCAACCCACAATTTCTTTTGGGAGAATGTCCTTTGGACAGATGAAACAAAACTTGAGCTTTTTGCAAAGGTCAAATTCATGTTCTGGTGAGGCCAGATTCCACAGATTGAATCGGTGTAGGGCACGATGAAGTCTTAAAACTATCAAGGAATAGTTTGTAGTGTATTGCCGAGCATCAGAAAAGTCTGTCTCAGTCGCAGCTCATGGGTCCTCTAACAGGATAGCAACCCAATACATGCAGCTGGAAACCCCCAAGAATGTCTGAGAACAAAACACTGAACTGTTTTGAAGTGGCCTTCTGCGAGCCCTGATCTGAATCCCATCAAACATCTATGGAAAGAGTTGAAACATGCTGTCTGGAGAGGCCACCCATCCAACCTGTAACAGCTGGAGAAGTTTACTCATGAAGAGTGGGCCAAAGTACCTGTTGACATAATTTACATTAAAACGCTTGTTTGCACTGATTGTCTCTAAAGACTGCAACAAAATATTAGGTCACAGATCCCATGATTTTTATCCATGCCATTTATTTCCACTCCTTTCATTTGTTGTATTATTTTAAATATATATTTATGTAATTAATGTTTTTTTTTTTTAATTATTAATAGAAACTTAGTGCCCATAGATTAAAGGGCCAGGGGCCTTGGAGTAAAACCATTCATTTTTAAGTGGAAGTGTTTTTTGTAAATCAGAGGCTGTTATCTGTTGTCATCTGTGGTCTTTCAGAAACACATAGTGGGTGTTAGATGCTGATTCCCTGAGTTCAAATGCTTGTGCATACACTGATCTAAGCATGATATCTACACAAATCACATATATTTTGGATTCAAAATGTAGGTACCTTTTTATTTTTTATTTTTTTGGAAGTTGCTTGCAAAATCCACTTGTTTACTTAACATTTAACTTGGGCATTTCTGGTATTATAAATGATTTTCTTCATAATGTAGTTAGAAAAGGTAACTAGAAAAGGTATAAAACATTAGTTGTAGCAACAACAAAAAATGGTTTCAGTTATGTGCAATGCATACTGTGCATATTTGTTGACAACTTTAAAAAAAACTTTTTCATTACCCTTTTAAAATCCTCATTAGGTTTTGGAGCAGATTTTGTCTTTACATTATATTGAACACAGTTGACTTCATACCGCTTCTTTAATTCTCTCTCTCAGATTGTTGTGTCAGTGTGGTCTGGATGTGAGTACTAAAGACTTTGATGGCTGGACTCCTCTCCATGCTGCAGCTCACTGGGGTCAAAGTGAGGCCTGCCGTCTGCTTGCTGAGCAACTGTGTGACATGGAGGCCCATAGTAATGGGGTGAGTGATAGAGGAATAGAGTGCACTGATTGAGAACAAATGTGCTAAGCCATTTAGCAGCAAATTCTGTTTGCTTATTACTGTTGTTTATGGGAAACAAAGCTGTCTTCCTCAGACAGGTATAATGGTCAAATTGGGCTACATTTTTATTTCAGGACAATTCCATTTTATTTGATCTATTCCTATTTTTGTGTTCTACTCAGTTCATATCAAGAAATTGTCAATATGCTCTAATCATACAGTATACCGAAATGTACCATAGATATAAATGGGGAAAGTAAAAGCTATAGAATAGCAATAGCAAGAAATAAGGGCAGAGGGCTCATGCGCTCTTAAAGGAAGAGGAAGTGTGGAGCTACTGTTCTGTGTCAAATGCACCACAGTTCTGCAGGCAGCAGCACTGCAGTTAGCCATAATTCTGTTTCATAATGTGTGTGGGTGGGTGTGCGTGCATGTTTGGGAAATGATAATAACTGAAAGGTTTTTTTTGTTTGTTTTTTAAGGGTCAGACTCCATTTGATGTGGCGGACGAGAGTGTTGTGTCTTTACTAGAAGAGCTGTCACAAAGACAGGCTAATGTGAGAACAAACACAGACATACATTTCTATATAAACCAATCAGTCATTTTAGACACAAAAGGAAAAAAAGTCACAGCATACTGCATGTAATATATAGCATGCCTTTTCAACTGGTGGCCTGTTGAATCCAGTCTATTTGTAAAGGTTGTCAGTTATTCCTTCTAGACTGAAAAAAAGGAAGACATTTCATTTTTATATGAACACCCTAGTGTGTTTTTATGACTTCAATAACACGAATTCTAAAGTGATTTTTTTTTTTCAAGTGCTCTGCTTTCTTTTTCTTTGCTCTGGCAATATGAACGAGAACAGGCACTTGCAAGTCTTGCAATCTGTTTGGCTGTAAAATAACCCCTGAATTATTCAAGTGGACTAAACTTGGAATCTGTTTTTGATTTTCTGCAAATCATCATTTACTTAGCTGTCCCAGGCTTTCACAGTTATGATTTTTTCCCCTTTACATCATTTACTATGAATTTTTTTTTTAAAGTAGGTATGCGAAAAAGGCCAAATATACTTTTTGTATATCCCAGAAAGACAGGAAAACATTTTTTACTATCTGTATATGTTTCCTAAAGTTTGTAATATGAGGCTAATTAAAGATTTTTAAGGCCTTTAATAGATGTACACACGGTAACCCAGTACTTAAAGATATATCTTTTTTCTTTCTTTAAAAAACAAATACATTTAATGGGTTAATGTATTAATTAATCTATTGATAACCTTAACTTCATTTAATAAATCACTTAGGGCCGTTTTTATTTTTATGTTATTTTTTATGTTTTTTAGCTAAGCCATGATTTTGGTGCACTCAACCCTAGTGAAATGTCACTCATTAAGCTCATTACTATGACGCTTAATCAGAACATGAATTAATGGTCTATTTAGATCCAAAATTAATGAGGTGTGATGAGTATATAATATTTTGTGGTTTATTTTAGTGGAGGACTGAACAGGCACTTATTGATCAACAAAATTCACAGATCTCAAATTCCACCAGTGCAAGCAAGAAACGCAGGTGAGAAAGATGATTTGTCTTTCAGTCTTTGTCTCTCTCTGTCATGGGCATCTTCACTCATGTCTCTCTCTCTTAGAAGCTCTGTGTGCCGGATGAGCAGCAGGGACAAAATGTGTGTACAGGACCAATCTAAAGAGCGAGGGGTCTCAGGTGGCCTGGGACTGAACGATGAGAGAGAAAGTAGCCCGGGTTTGTTGCTCTCTCTCTCTCTCTCAAACATATACAGCAGCATTATCATATTTACAAACGTGAAGCATACCTGTACAAGTGTGCAATCTATTTTATGGTGTTTGTTTTGCTCTCTGTTCTAGAAATTTTAACAGTATTGTCTCCAGAGAGCATTGTTCCTCCTTCAGGGGTAAGACACACACACTCATGCGCCTTAGCTTTCACTTTCAGCATGTCTCTGCAGCTGCTTGTGATTAATCATTGTATGTTTGTGTTTTTCAGACCAGTGAGGATACAAAAGTCAAGATGATTGATCAGGACATAGAGAGTCGTACAGCAGTTGTGCACCCCACCCCTCAGAGGCGAGAGTCACCTGTTGAGAGCCCCAGTAATGCCTCTGGTGATGGAAGGAAGTAAGATCGCTTGATCCAACAAAAACACTTATTTTTGTTTTCATGCTTTTATGTTACTGCTGTACAAATCTAATGGGTAATACATTACAATTACGATGATTTCCCCTGGTTCAATAAAGGAATAATAATAAGGTTCATTAACTAACAGTGAGTAATATGTTTGTTACAGTATTTATTAATCTTTATTAACATAAGTTAACTACATTAATTAACTACACCATGGTCCTGCGATTTCAGTGTCACCATCACTAAGCTTCCGATGAATCTTTCAGTTTTTAACGCAAAACATTTTCCCAGAATGTTTGAGTTAGACTAGAGGACCGAGGTTACATTTCCGGCATGATGGCGTTTAATCTCCTTGACAGCCTCAGTAGTTAGCCACTTGTTAGCAACCGTTTTTTTCAAGACGTGTAACAGCTTCAAAAAAATCACAAGTGGGGTAATACTGATGTATTTTATGTCGTAGAATAAAACATGAGTGCCTTGAGCTTGTGTTCACCACAGACATTATTTCAGTCATTTAACCAAAATCCCATTCAATAAAAAAACATTGACTTCTGGACGAGGGAACCAGAAGTAATAAAATGCTAACTCGCTTCCATGTTTTGGCCCACAAAGTCATGTCATACCTTCACTACTCAATTCTTTGAGATTAGGCAGTGTTAGTTATGTCAAAAAGTACCGCTACTACCACATCAATATTAAAATAAAAATGTATATAACTGTAAACTTCAGTAACTTGAAAAAGCTCTCTACTGCTAAATACTGAAAGCACATTTTGTTTGTTGCTTGTAATGTTATGATGCTTGTTGCTCTTCTTCTTTAGTACTATTTTACTTGTTTGTTTTGAAGCTATATTTAGTTCTTCACTACATAGAACATAGTTTCAATTTATTATATATATTTTGTTTTGTTTTAAATAGTACTTTTATAATTAATTTATATATTTTTTTCACAACACCAGTTAGATGGTTAATTTGTGTTTAGTAGCTTTTTTTAATCTTTTATATTGAGCATTTTTGCATTGAGAATCACAAAATTTCACTAATAAGGGTGCTGACTACTGATATAAGTAATTTGCTAAATGTACTCTTCAGTATGTAAAAGTAGTATGTAAATAGATGTTACTGTTTTTAAGCTCTGTACATGAATAATGATTGCATTTTTTTCAGGTTTCAGGCTCCAGTGAGAGACGAGGAATCAGAGTTTCAGAGGAAAGCTCGTTCGCGTCTCATGCGGCAGTCACGACGATCAACTCAGGTGTGTGTTCACACCCCTAATCACACACACTGTGCACACTGTGATAAATGCTTATTTTACATTATTTTTTAATATATTTTAAAGGGAGTAACACTGACAGATCTTAAGGAAGCAGAACGGAGTATTGTTAAGAGCAATGAACCTCAGCAACTCAGTGTTCAGTCTGTGAGCCCCAACATCACAATAACAACAGCTGAGAGAGGTGAGTCTTATTACTATCAAGTGTGCATGAAGCAACTGGTTTTGTTCTTTCACTTGAGAGGAATGATCTTTGGTCTTTTGAATTATTCATGAGTTCTGTATGAATATTGAGAGTTTTCTCTCTGCAATAGACACAGAGCCAGTGAAGGAATCTGGAGAGGCGCAGACAAGACTAGGAGTGAGAGATCGCAGGAAAGGGAGGAAAGAGAGACGCTCAACTGGTATCGTTCAGCTGGCTGAAGAGGTGAGCTACACCCATTCATAAAAACTCCAGTGCATTCTCACTCCCAGTGCTTTTTCAATATG
This sequence comes from Pseudorasbora parva, assembly GCF_024679245.1. NCBI lineage: Eukaryota > Metazoa > Chordata > Actinopteri > Cypriniformes > Gobionidae > Pseudorasbora > Pseudorasbora parva. Next base: position 17,700,272 of record NC_090183.1, on the reverse strand, counting down.
AATATACTTTAAAATGCTTTTCTGCAGCTGCTTACCAGAATATAACACCACAAAAAATTTTTTTAGAGAGAGAGATTTATTTTCAGTAGCAGTAGTAGTGTGTTTTTTATTTTATTTTTTATGTTTTATGTTCTAAGTTTATGAAGTTTATCATTATGCAAACAGAAAGTGTACATGACAAAGGGTCTATGATATGAAGAGAGTTTGCAAATTAATGGGGACTTGAGGCAGAAATTCTACCAAAATAAAACAAAAAAGTAATTGAAAAAAATTAATTAATAGAAGGTAAAAAGTAAATCTATTCCTGTGGGCAAATATTGCCCTTTGATAGAAAAATTAATTTTGAACCCTGACAAAGACCTCAACTTTTTAATGACATTGTTATCCCAAAACATGTATAATAAAAAATAATAAATAAAAATGAATAAAAAACTGGGTAACTGAATCTGGTGCTACTTTTGTCTCTATTGCATAACATTGCAAACTCACTCTCGTTTTATACAAAAGCAAGGGTTGCCATTTTGCATCTTAGTTATTGATTGTATAAAATTTCAGAGTCAATATTATTGTAGTCTTGTTGCAGAGTTGATTGCTTTGTACAGTGTACATTTTTACACTCCTACTGTAAATAATTTTTGCAGTTGTATTTAGTGTCGCTAGTGGCAAATACTAGCCTGGATGCCAGCCAAACTCAGCCCTGCTCACAACATTTGAGCTTGGGCAGTTCGTTAGTAATTATGCCCGAATAGAAACTGTTTGGACCAATCAGATTGTCATGGCGGGCTTTAGACGATGATGGACAAATGATAAACAGTAACGTAATCATCCACGTCAAGGCACTTGGTTTGAAATTGTTCAAATCCTAAACGGAGAACTTGGTCATATATGCAATCACCTTCACTATTTCTCTTAGAAATGATGATCATGTTGGTAAGTTCTCTGTGTATCCTTAAAATCACCGGAAAAGATCGTTTTTTTTGTAATTTTTTTTTTTTTTACAACAAAACCCGCCAAATAGAGGGTTCTCCGGAAAAAAAAGGCATTTGGGAGGTAAAATGTGTGTAATTTTTGGCAAAGTTGCCTGCTAAAATTTGCATTCCTGGGTCTACATATCACATAATTGAGGTGGCTTCAACCCGCGGACATGGAAAACAACACTCGGGAAAACCGCAGACTTGGCAACACAGTGCAGTTGAGTTCTGTTGACATTTGACAGCTATGCGTCGCTCTTTGATTGGTTGTAGGTCTATCCATTTGAGGTCTTTCCTGGTTCGGTTGAAACACGCCCCATAATCACAGCCCAATGGAGCAATATTAGACTTGTATTCTGACTAGAATTGAGTATGACGACATCAGGCTTGGCAAATACATTCCTTGCTTAAAAAATGTAAAAGGACTGAATTTTATTACCATGTTACTTTTTTTCAGACGGATGACATGGATGCAAATGAAGATGCTGCACAGGACAAAGGCACAAGGTTTGTAATTTTTAAAAAAAAATTGTTTTGTACATCTCCTGGGGCAGTATTCACAAAACATCCTAAGGCTAAAAGCTAAAATATCAGATGAAGTAAGTCGTACTGTTTTTATATTGTTTTGTAATATATGATATGTCCATCTTTTGCAGCAATTACAGCAGCACATCTAAATATTTTCAATATTTCAGGTCATTGTCCTCTTGGAAAATAAATCCCAAGATGCCAAGTGTTCTAATAATTTAGTCCACCACCACCTATGTAAGGGATAATGTACACCCAGCCGGTTGTTATCGCAGAATAAACCCCTTCAGAGTCTCTGAATAAACTCTGAAGGGGTTTATTCTGCGATAACAACCGGCTGGGTGTACATTATCCCGCTTATTACACGGCTACTAGTCTCAAATAAATAATTATTAGACACAAAATATTGTCTCGAGATTAAATATTTTATTAGCTCTTACGCAAAGCTTCCGCGAAGGAAAACAGTTCCAACCTGCTTTAAGCCTTTATCTATTGCTGAAGATTTGCCATATGCCCTTGCTAAATGTTGAAAATGAATGCTGAAAGGGTTTGTTCACCCAAAAATGGAACCAAGCCTATGATTTACTCACCCTCAAGTTATCGTAGGTGTATATGACATTCTTTTTTCAGACAAATACAATCAGAGTTATATTTAAAAATCCAGGCTAACGTTAATCCAAGCAGTTGTAGTTGTGTTTGAAGTAGGGCTGTGTATTGCCAAGACTCTGGCGATACAATACGTATCACGATACAGGGGTTACGATACGATATATTACAATATATTGCGATATTGTATATTGCGGAGTTATAGAGCAGAATATCAGTATTTTAATAGATATATTTATAATTCTATCAAACAGAAACAAAGGCCAAACATTTGCACATCCAGCCACAGCAGCAGCACATTACAAAATTGTTTATTTAACTCAAACTGTCTATGCAGCACACAATCCTGGCTCCCTCTGTCTCTCCAACAATTTCTTCTGCCATAATCTTTTTTTCTGTTTTCCACAAATCAGTGCACATACAATTTGAAGCAAACTTTGTGCAGTTTATCATTTTTAATAACAATTCCAAGTCTCGCGCGAGAACTCCGGTATGACGCACCTGTGATCTCGCGTTGTTTACTTGTCACGTATAGTTGGGAAACGTAGTTTGCACACCGGGGTTGTTCAATCATGCATCCTCTTGTTCAGTCATGCAGTGTGAACTCCTCTGTCGTCAAACCATCGTGCAGTGTGAACACCAATGACTGAATGATACCCCAGAGAGTCATGCAGTGTGAAAAGAGCAGTGACCCGACGAGTTTGAAAATCGTGCAGTCTGAACTAGGCTTAAATGCATTGAAGCAACTGCCATGTGATTGTTTGATTAGATAATTGCATTAATGAGAAATTGAACAGGTACATATAGTATGTATGTATGTATGTATGTATGTATGTATGTATACATACATACATACATACATACATACATAGATACATACATACATACATACATACATACATACATACATACATACATACATACATACATACATACATACATACATACATACATACATACATATATGCCTGCTCTTGAGCTGGGGTGCGTTTCCTGTACAAGGATGTAACTTTGGATGTAAATCGTAATTATTTACCATAGTACGATGCATCGTTGAAGAAATCTACTAGCTAGTCATGACTGTTTCCCGAAACTGTATTGTCGCAAATCTGTCGTTCAGCCACGTTTGGTCAATGATGTCACACAGGTGGTGGAGCAATAACTGGTTTTAATTCATTATTTTAAGATCGAATTTATGCTAGATTTTTTTCTATTAATTATGGACATGGCACCTGAGGATTAATTCTAATTTTTATCAGTTATTTTGCTTAATTTCCAGATTCAATCATTGGATTATTCTTACATACTAGAGCACGTGCCACACATGCGTACTCTTCAAAAAAGATGCTTTAAATCTCTTAACAAACTAAAAGCTATAAATGACATTTGTATGTATTCAAAATAAAATCTATGGATTGTACTAAATGTCAGCTTGCTTATTTTGCTCAAAATGAGGATTTATTAAGTCCACAAGTCATGCAAACAAGAAACTATGCTTTTAACCACAGGTTGAGAGCTGTCGTTGCAACCACACAAGTTTGTGATGCAAATGTTCGTTGGAACTGTGGTTTTGGGATTCAAACACAGACTGGTTAAACTACGTTGATAACGACGGAACTTGCGACCATAGTTGACTATTGGCTAACAATGCTTTTGGGAAACGCACCCCTGATTAGATAGACTATTTGAACTTGCTACTCACAAACTTTGTTTATAAAACACATAATCGCTTGAGCTTCAATTAACTGAACATATACTTTAATGTTTAATTAGTGACACTTAGCTTACATTTTAAAATTTGTATTTAAATATGACAACATTTTTATTTTAAAATCTTTATTTGAATATGGCAACATATGTCATTCTACAATATTTCTATGATTAAATTACTGACAGAGACTCCTCCTTATCAGCCAATAGTTGTGGGCATGCTTAGTTGGTCAACCCTGGCCTTTCTCTTAGCTTAAGTCCTCTATATTTCTTAGTTAAAGTTGGTCTCAGTAACTTTGTGAATAGATTTTAAGAAATAACTCTTACCCAAGAGCTCATACTTTTACTGCTATTTAGGAGAACTTTTAGTGGTAAGATAAAATGATTTGTGAATATGGCCCCTGGTGTAAAGCTTTGTTTGAGTAGCTTGGGTTGCGCTTTTGTTTTTTTTATTTGTTCTGCTTGGGACATCTCTCTATTTAGGTGTGGCATTCGGGTTTGCCTGTTGAAATTGGCAGAATAATAAGTGCACAGTTTTAAATAAGCTGCTTATAAGCTCACAATGGGTGCGTTTACATGCACACCAGTAAGGTGATAACTCACAATCAGCTTATTGAAATAACCAGTTTTCCCCGTTTACATGCAAACCAGTAAAATGACAACCGCGTTTACATGACTTGATTAATAAACCGGATTATTTCCTTGTAGTGATGTCAAACATAAAAATGTCTGTATCTGACTCTGAGTATTCCAAATGTTACGTTGTGATGTTAAATAAAGCGTCCACCTTGTCAGCGGGAGATTTACGGCTCATGTTATCCCTCATGCAGATGCAACATTTTCACTGAACCTCTTCTACTACTTCTGTATGAGATGAGAACACATCTTTAAACTTTTCTGGGTCTTAAAAGACTATGCGTTTGTAATATATGTCCTTATTTCATGCAAAACGCTAGCTCGCTCTCCCTGGGTGCATTTAAATCTGCTCTAAGTTTGCGTTTTTGTCACCTAGCTATCACACATGCGCACTTCAATAAGCTGACAGGAAGCAGGTTAATGCGTTTACATGCAGCGCAAAGTCGAGGTAAGAGGCAAAAAACTACCTGTCCGGATCAGTTTATGCTTACATCGTTTATGACCTTACCCCGATAAAAGAAAACGGGTTCCCGCGTTTACATGACCATGTTCATTGTCGGCTTAAGAACGCACCAATTGAGAGGGTAATGTTGAGGCTTTTGCAATATTTTTAACGGTGTTGTTTGTTTTTGTAGTGATACTCTGTTAGACGATTCCAGACACTCCTCTCTGTATTATAGAAAGGTAATGAATTTTTTTATTATAATAATTTTTTTAACACAACAATCATTAAGATACTGATTAATATAAAAGCTGGTTCACACTCTTTTATGTTATTATATGTGTTATCCCAGTTGTATCTGCAAGTGTTGCAAGAGAATGGAGATCTACAAGAGAAACTGCAGGAAACTCAACTGCAGTTGAATGAGAGTAAAGTTCAACTGGAGAAACTCAAACAGGTGAGAGGTGTTTTTTTCTTTTCCTGAGCCTGGAAGATATATATATTGAACCACTAAAGTGAGAGATAATTCTTTATCTGTTCTGTTTTTTTTGTGTGCATGTAATCAGAATCAAGAGAATGGATCAGACAGACCAGCCCTACTGGAGCTGGAGAGATTTGTAAGTTCTGAGAAAAAAAGCAAGAAAAAAAAAAGCAACTACATTTTTTTTTTTTACTTTAAATGTTAAAAGGTCTTTGAACTTGTTGTAATTAAACTAGAGTAAGGAATTGTGTAAACGTATTTGTTAGTTCAACTAATGCACAGATGTTAATGATATGAGCCCTATTATAAAGTGTTTTTTTATTATTTTCATCTGCTTTCCACACAGGAAAAGAAACTTCTTCAGCGGAGAGCATCTGAGTTAGAAGATGAACTCAAAGTAAGAACTTGAGCTTAAAAATGTGTCATATTTAAAGGGATAGTTCACTTTAAAATGAAAATTTATCATCCTTTACTCACCCTCAGGTTTTTTCAAATCTGTATGAATTTCTTTCTTCAGCTAAACACAAGGGAAGATATTTTGAAGAATGTCAGTAACCAAACGTTTAACTGGAGCCATTGACTTCCATAGTATTTGTTTTTCCTACTATGGAAGTCAATGGCTCCAGTTAACTGTTTGGTTACTCTATCCCTTTAAGTATGATTTTTCATGGGAAATCTGTGTAATTTTGAAGAATAGATTTAAACATGGTCAAACTTGTTAATTAATAATTACTACACTCTTTTGACAGATTAGCCAAACAAACTTACGGCTCGTTTCCACCGAGTGGTACGGTTCAGTACAGTTCAGCATGGTATGCAATGTCAATCAGAAGTTGTGAATGGTACCCTAATTCCGAACTGTACCGCCTCACTTTTTCAGCACCCTTCTGTTGGGGTACCTAGCACGGTAGTCTGATACTAAAGGGTAGAGCTATACTCACTGCAGAACGTTGATTGGTTGACAGAGAATTGTCACTTGCACATGCTTTCTTGGCTGTGTTTTTCCTTGCAGCCGTTACTCAAACAAAGCATGTCATCTTCTTGTGAAAAATAGCCACATGCAGAGAAAGAACAAGAACAAGATCTGCTCTATATCGTCCACTGTTTACTGTCGCATTCTTTTACACGCGAGAAGGACATTGATCGCTACACCATGCTTATCAAGTAAAGGTGCTGTTGGCAGTGGAAATGCAAGCCCGATCAGGGGTTAGCATCCCGCATCGTACTGTACTGAACCTGTACGGCCGGTGGAAACCCTTTTATAAACAAACATACAAGCTCTGTAGAACTTGTGAAATGATGGTAATGCCAGATCCGTAGAGCTTTCTGCAAAGTTCCATTTGGGCCTGCTCATCTCACTCTCTGTCCTTCTCTAGGTGCTTGTGGATTTGCGTGCTGATAACCAGAGACTGAAGGATGAAAATGCAGCTCTCATTCGTGTCATTAGTAAGCTGTCGAAATGAACCTTTGGGTTTTTTGCATTGTTTTCCTGAATTCCTTGGGAAACTTGCTGTGCCACTGTCTGCCCAAAGTACTGCACAGCATTTTTCTTTCCCTCTCTCATCTCTGGGACATATGCCTCTGCCTGGGGTGGTTAAACTACTGTTCTTCAAATTGATATGTACATATGTAAGGCCTTGTTTAGCTGCCACTCTAGATCCAAAACCGGAATTTTCAACGACTCTAGAACTCAAGCCATTTGCCGTTTAGTTGCTCTAGATCGGTGGTGTCGAGCTCTAATTCAGGGTGCTTGTGTCATTTGTAATGCTATTGATTTTTTTGTGCAATGTGCTTGCTGCTTTCTATTAATAGCACAGATTAATCTTGCAGCTTTAATGTTTCTTAAAATTCTGCCGACTAGCCATCTCATTAATTTAGTCCATACCTTTATTGTACCCTTATTACTCTGGGCTGCACTGATGACAAAGTTATTGATACTTTTAAGTTTCAGTTCAGATTTACTGTTCGGTTTCAACATCTTTTGCCTTTCAGCAGGTACCTTTAGAAACCTGCAAAGATAGATAATTCAAGAGTTTATGATATGCAGAATACAGAATAGAATATAGTTGATTAATAACAAATATATGTATATATTACAGGTCATAGATCTGTAATGTTAACAGATCAGATTAATGTACATTGAAATAGAAATTTAATTTAATTTTATATATTTCATATGCATCCATATTTAAATGTACATAAAGTGCTGATCTGTTAAGCATGATCTAATATTTGTTAAAGGCTTATTACTGAAATTGCAGTGTTACCAAACTCACAAATGTTTAAACTGAGCTTTTTAATGTCATGGCAATGTTAGCTTGCCAGTGCCGCCATCTTTTTAGCTTAACAAATATTTTAATATTTCTTGTAATTGTAAGAGAAAAATATGTGCCAAACAGTAACGATATTGCTCAGGGGTCTCTTGGTAAGACAGTAGAAGATCTTGGGGTTATGTGACTTTTTCTGTATCTAGATTAACACTGTACTTTAGCTGACTACTGTTCTTTGGACCAAACAGGCATTAGTATGGATCTATTTCTCTATTATTGCGTATTTATGAATATATTATATATGGTGAATTTTGATGCTGTTGTGTTCTGCCAGTGGTGTAATCTCTTTTTACAAGGAAGAGACACAAAGTGTTTTGTACTGTGACTGAGTTTTGTCCTAAACCAAACTGGCACCATAGGTCAAAGCTTTTTAAAGTTTACCACTGTTTATTTGTGTTTTTCCCTCAAATTATTGCTTTCAGAACTTTCAGAACCATTTGTTCATCCAGCAAGTGTATTTTGCCAAAAATGTGCCTTATATCTGTTGCTTTGTTAAAAAAATGATTGAGTCAGTTTTTCTGACCAATAAATATCAATGCAAATGGTTGTGTAACAACCACTGAAGTGGTCTATGCACCATTGCTTTTAGCTCTTGCATAACTAAATAGCAGCTTGCTAGACATAAATTTCAAAGGTTTGATTTCCCATTAGTGGCAGTGGTAGAAAATTGAAATCAGATGTAAGTAGTAGACAAATGTGTAGTTCCTTGTGAAAATTGAGGCACGATATGTAATATGTTTGGATTAAAATATCCAGAAACAACTAGAACAATGTTATATATTTTGTTGACTTGTGTACTTCCATTATCCCAAATGTTTCCAAGAATGCCAATCAATGACATCATACCCACGTTACCCTCAATTTCCGGTTTTATTTTGTAGAAACCATGGAAACACCAAAGATGCTTTATTATATTATGTATTATTAGGCAGGTGAGCAACTGATTGCATACATTCATTAACAGAAAACAAATCATTGTTATCAGCTCGGCACAGTTAGTCTTGTTGTTTAAATCTCATTTTCTTGATTTACCACGACTACCATGTTTTACCATGTTTAATATTGATCTAGCTTATTGCAGTATCCAGTTGTCTCATAATAGCCACCAAGTGAATGGATATAACATTATAACAGAACTTTCAACACACTCAAATGTATGTAATATGAAAAAACAGCGCTGGTTTACCCCACATAATCATAAGCGGAAGAAGCAGAAACGGCCGTTTGGGGCATATTAAAACCACTGCTCTCGAGCCATGTGTCGCATTTGTCTTTCATTATCAATCGTTCCAGTGGCCTTGTTCCACTCTAATGGCTTTCAGCCCCACCCTCGTTCATACTACTGTAACGTTAGTAAATCTTTTTAGTAAATCATTCCATTCATTTAATTTCTGCCCGAGTCCCACATTCTTTTCCAAGGGTTAGAGGTAAAAACAACCCCCATCATTGAGCTACGTCTTTGTTTTGAATAAGCAGCCTCTAGCGGCGAAAATTACATATTTTGCCTTCAATTAAAAAATAATAATCAGTATGATTAATTAAATTCCTCCTGGGAAACATAACAGGGCAATTTCATACAAGTCTAAACTAAGTCCTGTTACAAACAGTGTTCATGTATTTCATTATTGAAACAGGAAGTTGGATTAGGACATAAGCCTATTGAAATTTATTCATGAGTCATGGTTTACTAATTGCTATTGCTAGTCAGAAATGGGTGTTATCAGAACATCAATGATACAAATACACAATGAAGTGTGACCAATGACATTTTAACCATACTCTCGAGTAGGTTTGTTTTGAATTATTACTTCACAACCGCTAAAAAAAGTACACTCTGTTAAATATGAATGTGTGTAGTATGAATGCAATCTATTGTACATACTACATTCACTATGTTGTCATCATCTAGTGGCCTGTAGTGTCAGTGTCGCTTCACTGCCATTCATAAATCCTCCCCTGTGGCCTCATGGGATAGTAAAATTAAAATCATTAAATTCACATCTTGATTAGTTGTCAACATTTGAACAGCTTTAAAGTGTTTTTTTTTTTAAACAATTGTGTTAGATATCAGAGTAAGCAGAAACAGCTTTCGTCTTGCTGCTGTGAATCATTCGGCCTTTGAATGCAGACTTTGAAGGCCTTTGAAGCTTGTGATAGAGTCTGTTAAAGATGCAATTATGTAATAGTCCCTCAAAGCTTGATCTTCTGCTACACACTCAAAAGTATGTACTTTTTCTTCACAAAAAGGATTACTGAGGCCATAGAGCAGAGGGTCTCCAGGACCAGTATTAAAAAACACTGGTCTAGTAAGTTCACAAGGCATAAATGATTCTGCCTCGCTCACACTCAAGAATTTGTCAAAAATGTTTATATTATTGTAATGTGTTACATAAGATGAATTTTGAAACCAGGGATAACAGGATCCATATGTAGATGATAGTTTTAATAATCATAAAATAAGAAAAGTATATACAACACAAGGAACAGAGCTGAGCAAACCAACGGGTAAGCTCCAAAAAGACTCACCAAGAACAGAGGAATTGCTACTGTTATAACAACCTTTTTTAACCTGAGTGTTACCTAAAATAACTGCTTCCAGTTATTTTTAGCTGTACAAAACACACTTTAAAAAAATAATTAATGTCTCCAATTGAAAATTGTCTAGTGACTGATCACATCTAAATTTTTCAATTGAGCCAAATTGAATTTCTGTGAATTGATGCAATTTAATTAACAAAAAATCCTTTTGGCCCATTGGAAAATTTAGATGTGATCAGTCACTAGAAAATGTTCAATTGGAGACCTTAATTTTTTTACAGTGCAGCTTTGATATTGCAAACTGGTATTTCTTTTCATATGATAAGTCGTAATTATGTTGTGTAGCGCAAATAGTTTTACCGTTCACTTCACTGCACGTTGTTATTCTTCTATTTATTTACCTAGCTAATGAATCAGAAGTCTCAAACATTCACCGAAAATAGCTTCTGCATTCAACAAAAAGGTTGATACACAGGGTAATAAGACTTACAGATGGTAATAAAGACTCGTATATAAGATAACACAGGTGCAAACATAAGCGATCATTGCAAAGCCCTCCCAATTAAGGGGCTGCTCCCGAAGCCACAAACCACAAAAACAAGAAACAAAATGTTACTGGTGGGAGGTGTCTGCGAAGAGCAAAGGAAAATGTAACGTAATAAAGGTCTGTGGTCAGGCCTGCAAGGTGGAAGTTGACCTGGAAACCATAGGACTGCCAGCTGAGCATGGAACCAAGGCAAAACAAGGGACAAAGTTGGAGCAAGAGAACCACCATGGTAGCGCCAACTGAGCTGGAGTATATGGCGAAGCCAGCAGACCAGGGTAGGCCTACCACAGTAGGGCTCAAGACCACTAGGGATCAGGAGACAACAGTCAGGGATGGCTTCCATGGCTATGATAGTACAGTTAAAAACAAAAAAAGCAGCCATTTATTTTTGCCTACTAGTGCAGTGCTTCTCAAACCTGTCCTGGGGACATCACTGTCTCCCTCATCTAACACACCTGATTTGGCCCATTAGTACAGACTGGACCCATGCTAGGTACAGTTGAAACACTCATCTTCAATGCTCTAAAGTAGCACCAACTAATTTTAAATGTTAAAACCAGGGAATGACTCCTAATTTTAAAAAATACATTTTTATTTCAGCTCTTAATTTTATTCCTATTCTTCACTTAGAACTGACAAGTTGCTAACCAATAGCAGAACAAGACTCCTACGGGGTTTTTTTCCCCCCTCCATTCTGGCCCCTGAAGGAGTTTTGGTTCCTTGCCACCGTTTCCTTTGGCTTTTGGCATGCTCATTTGGGGACACTTAAATTTGAACTATATTACTGATCTGCCCACATTAACAATATATGATAATTGAAATTGGCTGTATGACATCACCACTGTCACCTAAATGGATGAACAACTGAATCAAATTCTGTTGCAATATTTTCCAGTGAACACTGTGAAGCTGCTTTGAAACAATCAGCACTGTAAAAAGCGCTAAATAAAGGTGACTTGGCTTTATTATATATATAGCTTGGCTTTATTATATATATATATATATATATATATATATATATATATATATATATATATATATATATATATATATATATATATATATATAATCAATAAGTTAAATCAACATCAGGTTTGTGCAAATTTCAGAATTGTCCTCCATTCAATTCATGAATTGGAATTTGAATTGAATTGACTCTGCCCCACAGGAAGTTTAATTGGAATTGGAGGACAATTATACAGGAAGTATAATTAAATTCATGACAATTCATAGAAATTCAACAGTCACACAACAGAAGGAATGTGTTGAATCTCACATACATTCAGTTTTAAGGTTACTTTGGAAATGTAATTGCTTACTGTTATAAGTTACCCATTATAATGTGGTTTGGATTACTTTATCAGTGCAAAGCAATTTCCTTTTATAGTAACTAATTGAATTACACATTTTACCTTGCACTCTAAACATTTTTTGTTGATTTTTATTGGTTTAACTTTAAAAAGTAAGTAACCTGGTTGCCTTAAAATTTTGAGTTTATTGAATTAAAAAAACTGAGTTGATACAATAAAGGAAATTTGTTTAATAAATAGAAACTCAAAATATTATTGTATCTGAACCATATAAAAATGTGATAAATCATGAAAATAGCAAGTTTTTGGGCATGCTTCACTAAGTCATCACAAATAAAACACACAATATGCTTACAAAATCTTTTAATAATATTTTAATAAAGGTTGTCGAATCTCAAAAAATGTTCATTGTATTAACTCAAAATTTTAATTTCAATGAACTCAAAATTTTAAGGCAACCAGGTAACTTTTTGTCTAAATAATTTTTTACAGTGTAGTAATACAACAGTTACATTCATTTTGTAATTTAAAAACACAATTTAATTACACGCATCAATATTACACAGTATCTATTTTTTTTTTTTAAATGGTGGTAACATTACACATACTATTTCAGTATAATGAATTAAATCTTATTAGTAGAATGTGCTTTTTAATTTAAGTTAATATAACAGTAAATGAAAATGACCTGTTTGATGCTGGCACAAGTAGAAACAAACATGTTTTTGAACTAGCATTAGCAAAGTTATTGCTCATTGAACAAAGCAACATTCTTCATCATAATAATAAGTTATTCACATCACAACCTAACAATAAGCAAAACTTCAACATAACAGAAATTCTTTCAAATGTCAAACATAAAGGAACATTATACATTAACAGATGTTTCCCTTCACTCAAAAACACATGAAACAACACTTCAATATTAATCTCCATTTCCAGCCATATGCAAAGCATGCTGGGAAATAACAATGGTGTACTGCATAAATAAACAGGTAATCTTACTTTCCTTAATTTTATCATCTTAATCAGTTCCTCAGTTCAAGCCTCAAAATTGCTTATATTTCCTTAAAAAAAATTAGGAAAGTGTGTCTCTTGGTTTTATTTCTATACAACACTGAACCACAATTTTCTTAAGAAAAATGACACACTATTTTTAATTATCACCTTAATGTGTGTGTGTGTGTGTGTGTGTGTGTGTGTGTGTGTGTGTGTGTGTGTGTGTGTGTGTGTGTGTGTGTGTGTGTGTGTGTGTGTGTGTGTGTGTGTGTGTGTGTGTGTGTGTGTGTGTGTGTGTGTGTGTGTGTGTGTGTGTGTGTGTGTGTGTGTGTGTGTGTGTGTGTGTGTGTGTGTGTGTGTGTGTGTGTGTGTGTGTGTGTGAATTACAAGACCCATGATTATTTTTTTTTACAGTGTCACTCCTCAACCCTGCATACATTTTGTTCTAAAATATAGCTAATGATCAATTTAAACAAATTAACCCCTCAATGTTTAATTAGATTTGTTTGATATTAATTACAAAGTAACAAAATAACACAAAGTTTTAGTAAATGCAGTTATTATTAAATCCAATGCAAAACTCAGTGAGCAACACTGATGTATGTAATTCTCAATCACTCCTCAAATGTTTTATCATTGAGTCAGCGTTCTGCTCTGAAGATCTTACCTGCAACACTAAAGATTCTCTCAACAGGTGCAGAGGAAGCTGCTATGGCAAGATGGACATGTATATGCATTTCTTTGAAATTTTCTTGAATTTAAACATTCTACTTCTTTTAATTTAAATTAGAATTGTAATTCTACATCCTGTTTTTGAAATAAATTCAAATTCAAGATTCAATTTGGACTTTAGGAGTCATTCTCAATTATATGAGAATAAGAAGGGAACATATGTTTACAATGAAGAAAAATAAATAAACAAGAAAATATACTATTTACACATTAGTGTGTTCCTCGCATCATCGCTTTCAAACCTGTCATGGCGCCGCTGTGAATAAGGTCCATTGATATGCTGCTTGCATGCTTCACGCGACTCTGGAAACGTCATACTTGAACAACTCAGCCAGGATCGAAACCACCTGAGTTTATGGGAGGATTGGGAGCTTTGCAAAACCTTGAACTAGATCTAAATTTGGATTTACTATCTCGAAAGCATCACTGAACACTCTAAAACACTGTTCAGCTTTCTTTGTGAGACCGGTCTCTTTTGCTTTGCCGTATTATCCCCGGTTGTATGTTTCGCGTGCGTTACCATAGGAACCGCTTTGCTGCTTTTGCATTTCTGACGTGAGTAACCCTTTGCTTTGACGTGCAATATGCCAGCTTTTTTAAGTCTATGACAGGAAAGTAAAGTGTTTTTGTTTTGCAGGGAATAATGGCAAGCGGATCCAAATATAAGGAGTCCAGAGTCACTAACTACAGAACAGAGACACGACAGTTAATACAATGTGCGCGCGCACGCGCGTGTGTGTGTGTGAATGACAACAATCATCTTGTTTTTATCTTTATTGGCTCCATCTGTGACTGTGATTTGTTGTTTTATTTTAGTAATGATGCAAGAGTCTCGTCTAACGGAATTTCAACAGCGACAGATCAATAATCAGCTGAAAAGTGAGTTCATTTTATAATATCATATGATATCCTAACTACTGTCCAAACAGCTGGAGTGCACACTTTATGCCCATTATTTTTTTAATTAGATGGTGGGGCTCTTCCTGTAACCTTTACCCCACTTGAGCAGAAAAAAGGGCAGTCAGCGCCCAGAGTCGCCAGAGTGACCTCACTGATTGGTCACCAGCAGAAGCGCAGTGCAGAAAGATGTAGTGCTGGAGATAATTACAAACGAGAACAGTTTCAACCTAGTGCAACACGTGAGTGCAAAAAATTAAGCATTTCCCTATACTCTATTCTTTTTCAGCCGATTTATGTTCTCCACACACACAAACCATTGATATTAAATGTAGCCTATTGTTTCTTTTTCTTAAACTTGTTTCTGTTCCTTGTTCTGTTCCTGTTCTTCTGCTGCCATTTTCTTCATTAGCTTCTGTAATGCATTTCATTGCATGTGTGCAGCACTGTGCTCTACAATAATATAAACACACATTTGCTTTGAACTTAAAGGGGGGGTGAAATGCTGTTTTAAAGACTTGGATTCCCATCCTAAACATAGACAAAGTTTCAAAAACTAATGTTGGACGTTTGATGGAGTATTTCTGTGTTAAAAATACTCCTTCCGGTTTCTCACAAGTTTCGGCGAGTTTTTTTCGAGTATGGGTCTACTTGTCGTTAAATAGATCGGAAGGTCCTTGTATGGGCTGTACAGGCTCTTCTCCCGGTAGGGTGCGCGCGCGTGACTAGAGGGAGAGAGAGGAAATGCACGCCGTAAACAGTCTCTCAGGTGCAGATCCAGTCGTCCGTGAACACTTATGACGCGCCGCGCTCCACTTTATTCCTATGGGTGACGTCGAGCGACTTCAACGCTTCAGCACAGCATTCCGGGAAGGCAGCGCTGCATTTGAACCGATTTGAACGCAGAAATGACGGGAAGCTTCAAGGCATCGCTTCAGTCGCGTCGCAAAGTGGATTTCCACGGTCACTGCTGTCACAGGACTTCACCAAATCATACCAAAGAAGTGTGTTTTTGACAGAGCGGTCCCAGCGATAAAGGTTCGGTCCTGCTTTGGAAGCAGCCGGTGAGTAAATCAACTTCAAATGTCTCTGCTATTGGCTACCGTCGCATGAGTAAACATCAGTAAACGATACGATCGCGTGCTTCGTCATTCAAATGCGCTAACGGTTACTCCATTGTTGTTCTGTATAACACTAGTCTGACTCTGACGTGCAAAACCGTTTTGCTTGCTACCTCTAAGGTCTAGTCACATACAATAGTCCATAAACCGAATCATGTCCTCATAAACTGCGCGTAAAGACACACAAAGGCCCCTAAATACAGTACATACCACACAGACGGACATCCTGATGTTGCCGTTTCTCCTGTTCAATTTATTTCAGCCTCAGATTTGATTGTGGATCATTATCTGTATTAGCTGAGATAGCGATGGGTTTCTCCACGCTTGAGGACATCACCGCTTTATGCACATTCGTCATTCTTTAGCTCCGCCCACACGATACGCCTCCAGGCGCTCGTTTTTTTCCGGAAAGACTCGGTACAGCCCATATTTCTTTTATAAATATGATAAAACTAAAGACTTTTCGGAGATATGAAGGATGCAATACTACTCTATAGGTACTCAAGATTGACATGAGATTGACTGAAACTGAGTGTTTCACCCCCCCTTTAACTTCACTGTCACTTATTATTTCAATATCAGATGAGGCAATGAATGACATTATGATAGGTAAATTGAATAACATTATCTCTTCATCACAGCAACTGTTAGTGGGTGGGTTATATTAGGCAGCAAGTAAACATTTTAGCTGTATCCAAAAACTTAGGCAGCTGACTCGCTGCCTCGCTGGCTTAGACAATGACTTGTAAGTCAGTGTTTGTGCATTAAAGCACATCAAGAAATACTTCTGAGGCAGCATAACAAAACTTCCAAACTTCTGAGAGCTTTGGTGAGAACTAAGCAAATATTTAATTACTACATTAGTATTTTCTCGCTAGAAATTACATCAGAAGTTGAAAATGTTGGTCAAAAACATACAGTCTTGTTCAAAATAATAGCAGTACAATGTGACTAACCAGAATAATCAAGGTTTTTAGTATATTTTTTATTGCTACGTGGCAAACAAGTTACCAGTAGGTTCAGTAGATTGTCAGAAAACAAACAAGACCCAGCATTCATGATATGCACGCTCTTAAGGCTGTGCAATTGGGCAATTAGTTGAAAGGGGTGTGTTCAAAAAAATAGCAGTGTCTACCTTTGACTGTACAAACTCAAAACTATTTTGTACAAACATTTTTTTTTCTGGGATTTAGCAATCCTGTTAATCACTAAACTAATATTTAGTTGTATGACCACAGTTTTTTAAAACTGCTTGACATCTGTGTGGCATGGAGTCAACCAACTTGTGGCACCTCTCAGCTGTTATTCCACTCCATGATTCTTTAACAACATTCCACAATTCATTCACATTTCTTGGTTTTGCTTCAGAAACAGCATTTTTGATATCACCCCACAAGTTCTCAATTGGATTAAGGTCTGGAGATTGGGCTGGCCACTCCATAACATTAATTTTGTTGGTTTGGAACCAAGACTTTGCCCGTTTACTAGTGTGTTTTGGGTCATTGTCTTGTTGAAACAACCGTTTCAAGGGCATGTCCTCTTCAGCATAGGGCAACATGACCTCTTCAAGTATTTTAACATATGCAAACTGATCCATGATCCCTGGTATGCGATAAATAGGCCCAACACCATAGTAGGAGAAACATGCCCATATCATGATGCTTGCACCTCCATGCTTCACTGTCTTCACTGTGTACTGTGGCTTGAATTCAGAGTTTGGGGGTCGTCTCACAAACTGCCTGTGGCCCTTGGACCCAAAAAGAACAATTTTACTCTCATCAGTCCACAAAATGTTCCTCCATTTCTCTTTAGGCCAGTTGATGTGTTCTTTGGCAAATTGTAACCTCTTCTGCACATGCCTTTTTTTAAACAGAGGGACTTTGCGGGGGATTCTTGAAAATAGATTAGCTTCACACAGACGTCTTCTAACTGTCACAGTACTTACAGGTAACTCCAGACTGTCTTTGATCATCCTGGAGGTGATCATTGGCTGAGCCTTTGCCATTCTGGTTATTCTTCTATCCATTTTGATGGTTGTCTTCCGTTTTCTTCCACGTCTCTCTGGTTTTGCTCTCCATTTTAAGGCATTGGAGATCATTTTAGCTGAACAGCCTATCATTTTTTGCACCTCTTTATAGGTTTTCCCCTCTCTAATCAACTTTTTAATCAAAGTACGCTGTTCTTCTGAACAATGTCTTGAACGACCCATTTTCCTCAGCTTTCAAATGCATGTTCAACAAGTGTTGGCTTCATCCTTAAATAGGGGCCACCTGATTCACACCTGTTTCTTCACAAAATTGATGACCTCAGTGATTGAATGCCACACTGCTATTTTTTTGAACACACCCCTTTCAACTAATTCAACTAATTGCCCAATTGCACAGCCTTAAGAGCGTGCATATCATGAATGCTGGGTCTCATTTGTTTTCTGAGAATCTACTGAACCTACTGGTAACTTGTTTGCCACGTTGCATAAAAAAATATACGAAAAACCTTGATTATTCTGGTTAGTCACATTGTACTGCTATTATTTTGAACAAGACTGTACATTTACACACAAACTGACCAGCAAATGCAACTTTTGGACGCCATCTTTTTTTCTAAATCAGCTGTCACAGAATGGAACACACAGGATTGTGGGATATCAAAATCAGTGAGGATACATTTATGCTACCTTCAAAACTCAGAAGTCATATCAAAAGACAGAAAGTGAAACTAACATTAGATTCGTAAGTGCCTTGATGCCTTCCTACCTTTAAATGTGTCCTCCGAAGGCAGCATTTTCCAGGTTTCAGACGCAGCCTTTGTCCTCATAGTTGATGTGTTAGAAGCAGGAAAAATTGGCAAGTGTATGGATTTGAACAAGTTTGACAAGGGTCAAATTGTAATGGCTAGACATCTCCAAAACTGCAGCTCTTGTGGGGCATTCCCATCAAAAGTGGTCAAGGCAAGGAAGGAGTGGTGAAACGGTGACAGGGTCAAGGGCTCTTTGATAAACGTTGGGATTCTGGGGGAGTGAAGGCTGGCCTGTGTGGTCTGATCAAAAAGACGAGCTACTGTTAGCTCTATTTGCTTAGGAAATTATTTATGCTGGTTCTGACAGAAAGGTGTCAGAAAACACAGTTTGTTGTGTAACAAACAGGCTGTGGCCTCTTACAGCAGGATAATGTGCCATGCCACAAAGCAAAAATTGAATGGTTTGAGGATCACAGCAATGAGTTTGAGGTGTTGAATTGGTCTCCAAATTCCCCAGATCTCAATCCAATCAATCATCTACGGGACAGCAAACGGAGGCCCCACCTCGCAACTTAGGCTGCATTTACACTGCAGGTCTTGATGCACAATTCACGATTTGGTGACTATATCCGATTTTTTTGACGACCCGCTTACATCATCTTTTCAAAAGCGACCCGTATCCGATATTTGCATTTACACTGTACACTGGCAAAACAGCCCAAGACGTTCTTAACCAGTGAAAGGAAATAAAACAGCGCGATATTCAATGGACGCAGACAAAATGATTGTACAATGTTTTGCTGTCTGCACTGTTCCACACATCTTTAAAGGTCTGCAAAACATTTCTCTCTTAAGGCGGAGAACAAGAGGAGAGCCCTTGACAGGGTTGCCAGGTTTTCACAACAGAACCCGTCCAATTGCAACTCAAAACTGTTAAAGTAGCCAAATTCTGCATGAAAACCGCGGACTTGGCAACACTGGCCCTTGATCGCAGTTTGTGTCCACCTGAGTTGACGTCATTCGCCTCCGTCCTTTTTTCAATGACGTACGACTCGCATTTACTGGGGGATATCCGATTTGACCGCTTACATGGCAGACGCTAATGCACGCATCTGAATCATATCGGATTTATTACCACATATGAGTGAGGCCTGAATCCGATCTGAGGATATCAGAATTCATGCGTTTTTTTCCTGCTTGCACGTTTACATGTCATATCCGATCTGAGCCACATGAGAGGAAAAAATCGGAATTGGGTCACTTGAACCATGCAGTGTAAATGGGGCCTTACAGAACTTAAAGGGTTACTTCAGCGATTAGCATATGGCTTTGTATCAGTAGAAACCCTGGAGTATATTCAAATGATTGTGCTTTCCCCCCTCATATCCCCCTGAGACAAGAGATTTATGCATTTTATTTCTGGAAAAATTCCTCCTATGACGCAAATTGACGATATTTGCATCATAGGAGGAATGTTTGGCCAAAGGCTAAAGACTACAGCCAGCAGAGGGAGCCATTTCCACGTTTTGAACCCGCGCATAGGGGATGGGAGATCACACTCACAGCTCAGCTCAGCTACAGGCACTCATTTAAATGGAGCTATGGTGAGCAATGTAAGTCGTTTAACTTATCAAATAATTTCTATAAAAGTTAAGCTTGCAAAGGCATGAACTGAACATTAGATTCAGGTAGGTTTGGGAGCTTTGACTTTGACTGAAGCCATACTGAACTCGCGTTGTGAATGTTTGCTGCGAGTGTAGTCGCGATTACCTCAGCTCTCATCATGAGAGCTCATTCAGCTCATTTAGCTCAATCCTGCAGTTAGTGCTCAGTGGTGTGATACTCGCGCGGTGACTCACTCATTATATTGAACAGACACGTTTAGTTTTTAATTGTAGTGGCTTCTCCAACTCAGTCACAGTAATCCCGTAGGTGGCTTTGTGAATGGCCTCACAGGGCCGTGAAGCATTCTGGGAATTGTAGTCTTTCATCCCCATGAGACAAAAATACATTTTCTGTCTTTTCTCAGTCTAGAAGGCACCAAATTCAAAAATAATTTCACATTTCTACTACATTGATGACCCAGTTTAAATACAGATTCATCTTCCCAGCACTGAAGTACCCCTTTAAAGGGATAGTTCACCCAAAAATGATTTCCCATGATTTCCTCACCCTCAAGCAATCCTAGGTGTAGGTTGAACTGTGAGAGATGTTTCACGTTCTTTGTAACCCCCGGGAGCCGTGTGAATTATTGTTATAATGGATGGATACCCTTTTTTGGGCTTCAAATTTTGGGTGCCATTCACTGCCATTATAAAGCTTGGATTAGCCAGGATATTTTTTGAATATAACTCTGATTGTATTTGTCTACACGTAGCAAACTATCCCTTTAAAGTATCTGCTGCAAACATCTTGATGCCAGATACCACAGCACACCTTCAGGGGTCTAGTGGAGTCCATGCCTTGACAGGTCAGGGCAGTTTTGGCAGCAAAAGCGGGACCAACACAGCATTAGGACGGTGTTCATAATGTTGTCTGATTAGTGTAAGTTAATAAAGAAATCACCAGTATGCTTCTGGTAAAGTGGGACAGAAACAAATTCTCAAGGCATTCGCCTTCATCGGGTTGACATAAAAAGGCAAATGCAACAGATTTCAAATAAATAAATAACAAATGAACAGCAAATACCTGTTTTGATCTCTTTTGAAGCTTTTGTAGTATGCAGGATTCTTAAGCATGTCTATGCTTACAATACTAGCTGAGTGGTTCATTGATTTTATTTAGCCATTGTTCTTATTATTGTCTATGATTAGAAACTGAGCTCTGCAAATGAGTCCAAAACAATTAAATTACTAAATTATTAAAGTTTGATGCTTTTTAATGTCCCACATTACCCATATTCACCCCTATATAATTAAGAACTATATTGATAGTCTTTGTTTTTGTAATACAGTATCCATGGTCATTATCAGTGTGAGCTATTAAGTGTACTTTAATGTCTATACAGTTCATATTTCAGCCTACATGTAACATCCAACCTGTGTTTGTTGCAGATTTACTAGTGTAGCGATAGATATTTCCTTCCTCCTCTGCTGATTCTGCTCTCTTTCTAGGGGATTTAGAGAAAGAGAAAAGAAAGCTACAAAATGTTCTTTCTACTGGTCAAAAAGATGCTGGGCCAACTCACTCCCAAAGAAACTCCACAGAAAGAAAAGAGCAACAGATAGACAGATTCCAAGAAGGTGAGACAACAGTTGCTCTTAATTTCTCATCCAAATGATCTGATTGTATTTTTTTTACTATTTATTTAATTACTTTTTTTAAATTCTAGTTTATTACTCATAATTTAGAGAAACATGGAGTCATGTTTACAGAGACAATTAAATGATCTTGACAAGGAGCTTGGTAGTACGCATTAACATGAAAACTATAATTAAATGAAATTTCCTACCAACAGTTCTGGATGAGATCGAGGACAGGAGGCAGTTTTTAGAGGAGATGATAGCATTGGGAAAAGGTCACCAATACCAGCACCTCATTAACACAGAGATTTCCCAGGTGAAGATACAAACAAATAAGCTCACAGCCAATACTTTCATGCAACCATCACCAGCCATCAGCAGTTTTTAAATGCAACTCCACCTAGAGTTTCAGTCTAAAAACATGAGAAATTAGGAAGTTATTTATGAATGTTTTATGGTACCACAGTGAAATTTCCTGTTTTTTTATTTATAAAAATGTGTATGTATCTTCATAGTTTAATACAGGGCTATAACCACCATAGACACCCCCCCCCCCCCCCCTCTTTTTCTTCAATCCCTTTTAATCCTTTAAAAATGGAATTCCTTTAAATAAACAAATAAGACTAATATCAACCCCCATACTGTACACACACAAATAAAAAATAAAAATACTTTCCCCCCAATGTCTAAGACATGGTTACAGCCTTGGTTTATGTTCGTTATTAGCCGTTTCTTAGTCTTAAGCTGCTTTGTTCTAAACTGTCTGGTGGATGCAGTGAGACCTGCTGTTAATTGTATGATATTTTCTACCAGAAAATCTGTGAACTTGAAGAGATTGACAGGACACGCAGTAAAGAACTCTCAAGGACCCTCAAGTTAAATGGAAAAGAGGAACTACAAAGCAAAGAGAGAGATGGAGAAAGAGAAGGTGATATAAGTGTTTAGTGTTACACAAGTATGAGCATCAAAACCTTTATTAAATCACAAAACTTTGGAAGGTTTTGGTTTCATGAAGTCATTTTATTTTTGATGTCCTCCATCCTAAAAGCACTGACTGTTTTAGAGACAACAAAAAGCCCTTAGAGTTGGTCAGGCACACACACACTGACCAAACAAACACAATACTGAAATCTGATAAATACAAATAAACACCCAAATACTTGCAATGATACACAAACTGAAATGACAACAAAATATTCAAAGACACAAATAAGAGAACACGTACATAAATTAAACAGATCAAAGGCACTCCTTCAGAAATACACACCTGCTTGGGTTTACAGAGATTAAGGCCCAACACTCAACATATGATATTCTATAGTGAAAATTGTAACATTTAACTAAACCAAAATATTGCATAATCTCTTCTTGTCAGGTCTTTAAAGAATGAGGAACATCTATTATTGTATAACATTAAAAACTTTCCTACAGTTACCGTTTGTGTGAGTTACAGTCTTCTTTCATTAAAAGTCATTTTAACATTTATCTGTCGCCGACGTGTCTGGGTGCACAGCTGTCTGGTCTCTCTGTATCAAGCTTAATGACATTTCAGAGGATCATGAGGTTAATACACAAGTTTGAACATTTCTTACACTTTAGGTAGGTACAGTACGTTAACCTAAAATTTGCACTGAAATTCAAACCACATCAGTTTCTAAATTTTTGCTATGAAGTAATATTCTGTCAGTAAATACCATTACATTTAGTGTTATAATATCTTTTAACAACAATTGAAATATTTTTTTCAATATTAATCTTTTTTTTAACTAAAGAAAATATATATTATGAATCATTAAATACACTGGTTGACCAAAAACATCTAGAATTGGATCATTATTGCAGTGATCAGTATATTTCAGGCATGTTATATGTTTGGTAACAAATCTTTTAACTCTTAACTGATGCAGTGTAGCCTTTCATTTCTTAAACAACAATGTCCGAACATGTATCCCATGGCCATATTCTAGGATGACAATGGCAAGAATTATCAGGTTCAAACTGTGAAAGAGTAGTTCAGGAAGCATGAGGAATCATTTTCATAAATTAATTGGTCACCACAGAGTCCTGACCTGAACCGCATTGAAAATCTTTGGGATGTGCTTGAGTAAAAAGTGTATAGAGTGTTTTTCCTGTCAATACACAATTTCAGCCAAAAAAAATAATGACGGAAATAAATGTTGTGATATTGCATAAGGTTGTTGAAGCAATGTATAACAAATTCAGGCTGTAATCAAATCTAAAGGCTGTCCCACAAAATACTTTTTAAGCCAGTCAGTCTATGAGTTTTAATCATACTACTAAAAATAATTGCATAAAACATATTTATGTAATACATAAACATGTTGTTAGGGGTAGGGTTGCACCAGCATGTTTAACTACTAGACAAGTAACGCATAGTCACATAATATGGCAATTACCTTTAATGTTCCAATAGTGAATTTCAGTTTATCATTCTTAAGTTGATTTCAACTTCTTTTGTCTCGTGTAACTAACATTAAAGTTGTTTCCGTTAAAATACGATGTTTAATCACAAAATAACATTTTTAAGTTTCAACATTTAACATTAACATTTTTATTTTTAAAGTAAATAATATTATAAATAACATTGTAAATACTAATAACAAATTAAGAAGTAATAAATAAATCCTAATGCTAAAAAAGTTTTAAAAAAACAACAATTAACATTTTTTTGGCACACAGCAATACACTGAGAGGTGTGCTGTTTAGATCAGGTTCATGTTGGAGAACTCCAAGTAATTTATTCACAATGTTCTTTCTTAGAAAAAAAATAAAATAAAAAAAAGTAAACAAATGTAAACATTAACAATGATAAGTAGAAATGATTGAATTCTGTCTGATAAAGCACAAATTTATTGAATCTAGCTATTTTGTTACTCCTAGTCAGAGGCTTTCCTAAATTTTTTGTGTAAAAAAGATTACAAACATATGTACAGTTACATTAAATGGTGCAATGCTCAAATATTTAATACTGTGCAAATTGTAATTCAGTGCCTATTTACAACTAGGCTTTTTTTTTTTTGGCACAGCTGGTGCAACCCAGGCAGATAAAAAAAAAAAAAAAAAAAAAACGCCATTTTTATAATCGCCGTTTTATATTCGCCATTCTGAATCCCTGTTACTCACAAAATCATAATATAATTTTCCCCAGTACCTATAAACCACAAAATTATGAATTACATTTCTGTATTCATCTCAGCAACACTTCTATAATTATTGATGAAAGAGCTGGATGGGGCTTAAAAAGTTTCACAACTACAAATAGTTTTTTTTTTTTTTTTTTTTGACTCTTCATTGTGGACAAAAATGCAAGTTGCAGTACCTATATGCAAATTATATATATATATATACACACACTAACCTAAAGGATTATTAGGAACACCTGTTCAATTTCTCATTAATGGAATTATCTAATCAACCAATCACATGACAGTTGCTCCAATGCATTTAGGGGTGTGGTCCTGCTCAAGACAATCTCCTGAACTCCAAAGAATGGGAAAGAAAGTTGCTTTAAGCAATTTTGAGAGTGGCATGGTTGTTGGTGCCAGACGGGCCGGTCTGAGTATTTCACAATCTGCTCAGTTAATGAGATTTTCACGCACAACCATTTCTAGGGTTTACAACGAATGGTGTGAAAAGGGAAAAACATCAATTATGTGGCAGTCCTGTGGGTAAAAATGCCTTGTTGATGTTAGAGGTCAGAGGAGAACGGGCCGACGGATTCAAGCTGATAGAAGAGCAACTTTGACTGAAATAACCACTCGTTACAACTAAGGTATGTAACAAAGCATTTGTGAAGCCACAATATGCACAACTCTGAGGCAGATGGGCTACAACATCAGAAAACCCCATCGGGTACTACTCATCTCCACTACTAAAAGAAAAAGAGGCTACAATTTGCACAAGCTCACCAAAATTGGACAGTTGAAGACTGGAAAAAATGTTGCCTGGTCTGATGAGTCTCGATTTCTGTTGAGACATTTAGATGGTAGAGTCCGGCGTAAAGAATTTGGCGTAAACACAATGAGAACATGGATCTATCATGCCTTGTTACCACTGTGCAGGCTGGTGGTGGTGGTGTAATGTTGTGGAGGATGTTTTCTTAGCACACTTTAGGCCCCTTAGTGCCAATTGGGCATCGTTTAAATGCCATGGCCTATCTTAGCATTGTTTCTGACCATGTCTGACCATGTCTTCCAGCAGGATAATGCACCATGTCACAAAGCTCAAATCATTTCATATTGGTTTCTTGAACATGACAATGAGTTTGTGTACTAAAATGGCCCCCACAGTCACCAGATCTCAAGCCAATAGAGCATCTTTGGGATGTGGTGGAACGGGAGCTTCGTGCCCTGGATGTGCATCCCACAAATCTCCATCAACTGCAAGATGCTATCCTATCAATATGGGCCAACATTTCTAAAGAATGCTTTCAGCACCTTGTTGAATCAATGCCACTTAAGCCCCTTTCACACAGCGATTCCGGCAAATACACGGATATTGCGACCCGACATTTGTTCCCGGGCCGCTAGATTTGGTCCATTCACACTGCCAGCGAAATACTGTAATATGTGCGCTTTCACACACAACCCGTAATGGTCCCGGATCGAGTTAACACGTGACATCATGATGTGGCGTATAACGGCTAGCGATCTCAGCTTTCAGTGCGGATAGTAAGGAGCTCCGTGGTGTCGACTTGTGTCCAGTTTGCGCACATTTCTGCTTGTTTAATTTTAGTTTCTTTTGTATACGAACACTCTTTGCGTTTAAAACACAGACTAGCTCTTCTGGCACTGCAGGGTTGTATTATTGAAAAAACAAGCTCTAGGAGTCGCACGATAACTACGTACACGTTGCGGCATTAGTTTTGGCTTTTGTTCACACAGCGCTCGTCCCGGGTCAAATCCCGCAATGTTACTAGGTCCCCGACCCGGGTTCAATTCGGTAATCAATTCCGGGACGTGGTTGCTTTCACACAGAAGGCGACCCGGCAATGTTCCGTGAATATTGCGGGTCCGACGTGCAGTGTGAAAGGGACTTTAGAATTAAGGCAGTTCTGAAGGCGAAAGGGAGTCAAACACAGTATTAGTATGGTGTTCCTAATAATCCTTTAGGTGAGTGTATATACTTTTCTATATATAAAAAGTATAAAAGTATGTGGATGTGTATATATATATATATATATATATATATATATATATATATATATATATATATATATATATATATATATACACACACACATTTATATTTATATATAACTTTTCAGCTTCCCCTGACGGTTACAATGACTTGGTTTTACAATGAAAATGTGTGTGTAAAACTTTCCAAGGGTTATTCTGGACTCAATGTCATCCTCAATTCTCAATTTTGTTACTTCAAATTGTACAGATATAGTACGATTATATAGTGGCTTAGCCTTTCAAGAGATTTTTTTGAAGTCATAAAAGCTTTGAACAAGACAGTGTTAAGTTTTCACTCTTACATACCGCAGTAATGCAGTTTATCAGTTCAGCCGCTACTACCCCAAAGGTATATTTAACATAATTGGCTCTGTTTTATAGCAACATAATCTAAAGCATTGATTAGACATAAGTAAATCTTTTACATCTAGTAAATCTTTTAGATACTTTTTTTTCCCTCTCTCTCTCTCTCCCTCCCTCAGTCAGTCCATTCTTCAACTGTTCTCTTTTCGGGGACTGTTGTCCTTTACTCCTTCATTCTTGGTGCTCAGTCTCTTCAATACCTTCATGGGCTTAAATTTCCCTGCTTTCTTCTTCTGCTCACCCGGTCCATGAAACTCTGCCAAAAAAATAAATAAAAGAATAAATGCAAGATGTATTAGTATGAATGATGTGTAAAGTGAGAAAGTCAGAGAAAAACAAAATAACACTGACCTTTTTTCTTTAGCATAGCAGCTACTAGTTTGTCTTCCTCCTCCTCCCTAAAGAAGAAATTATGGAACTCTTCAAAAACAGCATACAAACTTGATACTAATACTATTTCTTACCAATTAACGTAAATTCAGCTAAGATAAAAATAGCACAGATACTACCACTCAGGTTCAGACTGAATTAAAGTGCATTTGCATTGACTGATTACCTCTGTCTGTCCATATCTATGTTGTTAATAATCTGGTTCCTCTGCTCAATTATAGTGACAAGTTCTGCCATCAATTGCTTTTCCCTGTCTTTGTCTTCTGGTGTCCATTCTTTCTCTATCAAAGATGCAAGCGGTTGGGAGAGAGAAAAAGGAGGGATTACAATAAACAACAGTTATTTGGAGAAAGGAGGATTTATTCACAAGAAAAGGTCAATCAGTACATTCTCACCATTTTTACATTGTTTCATACCTGGCTTGTTAAGTAAGCATCTAAGCTCATATTCCACATCGGCCTGTCTCTCCTCCAGGTTCTGCTGCTTAGCTCTAAAATCCAGACATCACACAGATTTATTGCTAACTTTAACCCAACTGAACTCCATCTTTCTGACCTCACCTGATCAGGCACTCTCACCACCACCCTTGCACTGTATATAAAATAAGCCTTAGCTGAAATGTCATTGAAACAGATACATTGCTAAATATACACTGAATTAAAAAAAAACTTTTTCAATAGAAAGACAGTCTCTTAGCTAAAGATAATTCAATAATAAAGAAGCCCAGTGCAAAAAGAATTTCTCTCATGTATTGAAACAGAAAAAAGGTTTAAAAAAAGTACAGCAAAAACAGTCTCACCCTTTTTTCTAGGTCTAGCTGTGTGCATTTGTAGTGTTTCTAAATTGATTTTCCAGCATTGTATAAGTTGATTTTAAAGCTTTTGCTTTTGCTTTTTTTTTGCAAAAGCTTTTGCCTCTATGTCACCATCTCTGTTTGAAACCTGCAATTGCAGTTATTTGCGTAATTATCATCTTTACGTGGGTTATGTATCGGCACGGCTCCTCAGCGAGGATGAATCTAATGTTTTGAGGGGTATGTGTGGCTGTTATTCATTCACCGGTTTGGATGCTGTACTTCGGAATCACATATTGTACGTCTTGGGAGTGTGACCAAAGTAAGAATTTTCACCAGAAAATGTCATCTGAACAAGTAACATGTCTGCCACTTTTGTTCTGACCAACTAAGAAAAAATCATTACAATAAATCGCACTGCCAATGGTGATTGAACCTAACGATTGCTTAGCTCACATCACATCAAATCAAGCAAATTAATATTATTGTTATACTTTGTTCTCAAATTGTTAATGTTAACATCAGTATAGCGTGATGTATTTAGTATGTAGTAGCGTTACCTGTAGATTTCAATTTAAGTCTAATCTTTTGATTTTGACTATAGGTGTATCTCCAGTTGTCACTGATGATTGTTGTTTGTAACTTTTTGGATTACAATCTGCCTTCAAAATTATTAATTTAATTATTCGAGCTGCTGTGAGAAAAAGCTATAAATGATCCGCCACCTGCAGCATCCTCACATGAGATTATTATAACACATTACAAGCTTACCATTGTAAATCAGGCAAAGGTAAAGAGATAGTTTTAAACACTGGCTAGTTATGTACTTGCTCAAAAATATATTTGTATAAAATGAATACATTTTTAATCAAAAAGTTATGGACTGCAGCTTTAATGAACTTGATGCACATGATACCATGACATACATATTAAGGGTATATAAGGGTGGCTTCACACAACATTTTTTGCAATAGTATGGTAAAATATCATGTTTTCATTGCTGTTGCAGGAGACTAAATGAATGCCAATAGAGCACTTACGTGTAGACCAGCTCAGCCTCTCTCCGTACTAGTAAGTGCTTCTCATGAATTAGAGTGAACCAGTCAACAAGTAGATGTTCCTCCTCATCGTCTAAAATAACAAAATAACAGAAAATAAAATCAATAAAAACACATCCAGGAATGGGACAATTTGCTTAGATTAGGTTGGAGTTCTTAGCCTGGGGATCAGTCTCATGCTCCTTTTTTTTTTTTTTTTTTTTGTGGTGAGCAACAGGCAAGAAACCTTTAGATAACCTGGCTGAGTGCAGTTACTTTTCCTAATATGAAAGATGGTAATGAGTACACTGACAAAAAAATTTGAAAAGGATGCCAATGATTATTTACTATCACTCCCGGACACTCCTCATGGACAAATCACAGTTATTCTGTAGCATGTGGTTCTCTTACCATTTGAACAGTCTCGTAAGCTCTTCTCCAGATCCACCCCTCTTCGCTCCAGTTCATCTAACCGTTTCTCCAAATCACTCATCTCAACATGAATGTCTTCTACTGGGATATACTGGTCTGACTGAACCTACCAAATATGATGACAGGACAACTCATTATAAATGATATATGCCACAGTTATAGTTCCTTTCTTAAAAGTCACAGAACAAAACCCAACATAATCATGATGCTAAACTACAACCAAAAAGGCAAGAGATATCTGTTGCGCCTCACTCTGCGTTTAATAAGAGGAAATCCATGTCCAGGAGCAGGAGGTCGTGCAGGACGGGGCCCTTTCGGGGGTCTGGATACAAAAGTGCTGACAGAGGTGGTCGTCTTCCGATTAAATGGATTCTCTTTACAAGTGCGCTGAAGATGACAGTGATGAGAGAGCATAAAACAAAGATATTGAACAAAGAAATTAAGAAAGGAAAGCTCCTGGATTCAGGTGGAGACACTTCTGACACCCCCTTGTTTTCTCCGCTGCCCCATTACTCAATTAAATATTTTTGCCACTAAATAGTGGTTACATTTCTCAGGAAATTTTAAAGCAGTCAAAAGTGTCATTATTGGCCAACACTTTAGAGTCACTCTCACAACAAACAAAGGTACATTCCACTTCCTCTTTTAGCCACTGTCCAAAAACTGCATTAAAACATGCCAAGTGTGCATTATTGTACCACATTTGAAGCTTTTGAATTAGTAATAATGGTTTGGGATGTTGAATCAGTGTCATAAGAAAGTTGCTATACACATAAGAGCTGCATTTTTGTGACAAAAGAAACATTTTTAGGCGGTAACTGGTTTAAGCAGATCATTTTAATTTATAAAATAAAAAGATCATTAATTCAAACTGAATTTTTTGACTGTATTCGTGATCAAGTACGCGATGCATTTTTATGTTCCGTTTCAAAAGCAAATGTCTTGATTGATTCAAAACATTTGAACAGCAGTGTACGTCTTGACAGTAAATCTAACCTTGCCTGGAGTGCTGGGTGTCTGTGAAGAAGGTGAAAGTTTTAGCCCTGTAATGAGGCAGGATGAAGGTGCTCTCATACTGCGACTGGTTTGTGGGGTGGCGGGTGCTGAGCTGGTATTGGTAGGTGGTGGTGGAGGAGACAGGTTTGGAGAACAGTGAGGCTGAAGCTCAGATGCTGGGGACCGGGCAGAAGTAGGAGTGTTGATAGATGGTTCAGACACACTCTTGGAGAACAAATGGTCCTGTTCGCTGGACGCAGATTGCTGAGGGACTGCACTGTAGTCTGAGGAAGAGGAGGAAAGGCTCTCTGTGCTTAGAGCTAGAGAAGAAGCAGGAGAGGAAGTCTGAGATGAAGGAAAAGCTAAAGAACAGGAGGAAAGAGACAACCCAGAAGAAAAAAAATATATATAACAGAAAATACAGATGTGAGTAGCTAGACAACTGCAATATCTTGTAACACAGTGGTTCTCAAACATGAGGCCAGAGCCCACAAGGGTCCTCCTCAACAAACTTTTGCAGGGTTACAGGATGACTTAAAAGTATTTAAATGAATTATTATTAGTAGGGTATTAGACTATTCTAACTCGAAGTTAAAATGCTATATTTCTATATTTCTGCAATATAGATTTATTGCAGCGGCAGTGCGCATGTTCCTTTCGGTTAGATAGAATTAGTGATTTAAAAGCCCAGATACCGTTATTATCGATGTGGTCACATCACACTTTGATTAACCGGTGGGAAAATGTCCCCACCGTCACACCTCTACTGTACATTCGCGAGATGGATGCGCATTGCTTAGAGTTTATCACAGATAAGGACAAGAACGTAGGCTAATAGTCAAATGTAAATGCAGTCAAATGCAACCTATGAAATACAATTCTATCGATGTCGCAACAATAAGAAAAGAAATGCGCATATTGTCATAACTTAGAGTTTACACACAGTTCTGTTGTGTCTATGAACAGAAGCTATTCCCAGATATTGCCAGATAATCACTTTACCTCTACAATACTTATAACAGAATTGGATCGTTTGTGATTCTGTCTGTCATGATTTCTTGCATTGTCTTGAGACAATTCTCTATTGTTAGCCTAGCCCACAGTCATTATGGTTCATCATATCGCCTTCTACTGGATGTAAAATGCTCTCTGGTAGCCTACATTTTAGAATATTAAGAGCTACTTCTGTAGTTATTTTGGTGAAAGTAACTCAAAAGTAATACAGGAGTAATGTAACGCATTACAATTCTGAGACAGTAATATTGTAATGTATAAGAATTACTTTTAAATAGCAGTATAAGTAATCTATAATATATTACAGTTTGGAAGTACCTTGCACAACACTGATTATGATGATAAACGGTTAGAGGAAACTGGCTTTACCAAACAGAATACAGAAAGGCTTTAGTCAAACTGTATATTACGAAACGCTATTGGCTGTTTCAAAAAAGGCGAGGAGTTGCTTACAGCTGGAGACGTTTCAGGGGAAATCACGTCAACACATTGAATAATGCGGCATGTTTCAAGGCACTTCAGTGGGCCTTTAAAGGGTTAGTTCACCCAAAAATGAAATCTATGTCATTAATGACTCACCCTAATGTCGTTCCACAACGGTCATCTTCGGAACACAGTTTAAGATATTTTATGTTTAGTCAGAGAGCTTTTCTGTTCCTTCAATGAAAGTGTATGCACACTATACTGTCAATGATTCAGATCGCCAGTGTCACGTGATTTTAACAGTTTGGCAGTTTTATACGCAATCCGAATCATAAATCAATCCGCTGATTCATAACCGTTTGAATCTTTATTTGAGGATTGAAAACAACCAGGAAGAGAAGACAATGCTGCATAAAGTCGTAGTTTTTGCTATTTTTGGACCAAAATGTATTTTCGATGCTTCGAAAGATTGTAACTAACTGATCTCCCATATGGACTACTTTGATGTTGTTTTTATTCTTTCTAGACATGGACAGTATAGTGTGCATACACTTTCATGAAGGAACAGAAAAGCTCTCTGACTAAATATAAAATATCTTAAACTGTATTCCGAAGATGAACGGAGGTCATACGGGTGTGGAACGACATTAGGGTGAGTCATTAATGACACAAATTTAATTTTTGGGTCAACAAACCCTTGTGTACTGACCTACTTTTGATTTATTCATACAAAATTTGACAAATTCATGACACTTCATTATACAGTAAATTCCATTTTATGAATTGATTCTGCTATTCCATCCACATTTTCTGCACTACAGAAATAATAGGGTCATAATTTAAAGCCAAGATACGTAATTCAAGACTTTCTGCTCCGATTTTTATTGCTGACATTTTTAAAGCCTTAAATTGTGGAAGGTCAAATTAAGACTTTTTATTAGAAATACTACTGGTTAAAGGGGTGGTGGCCCCACTGACTTCCATAGTATGGAGAAAAAAAATACTATGGAAGTCAATGTGGCCCATCAACTGTTTGGTTAAAGACATTCTTAAGAATATCTTCATTTGTGTTCAGCAGAACAAAGAAATTCCTACAGGTCTGGAACAACTTGAGGGTGAGTAAATGTCATACTTAAAGCAGAAATACTATAAGCCTATTTTGGGACAACAAGCAACCACTGTTGTAACAACACCTGACTATTACAAGCATGACAAAGTGTTTGGTTAATTTAGACATTGGAGTTAAAATTCAGTCTTCCCCATAAAGTTAAATGAATGTGCCAGACACTGTAAGCAACTAACCTGATGTAGCAGGATTTGGAGCTTTTGGTGCTGGTCTCTTCTTTCTTCTGACACTTACAGGACTTTCTGAAGGGGCAGGACTTTCTCTTTTTGTGTCCTCACCTGCGGCTTCAGTAGCCTGAGTGATGCCATACCAGGGATGACTAGCCAGTACTGGACCAGGGGGATCATCAGGGCCTGTTTCTGGCTCCTCTTCATTATCGAAGGGATTTGGAGGAGAAGCTGGTCTTGATCCCTCCTCCTTTTTTAAAAGAGATGAACCAGTACAGGGAGGTATGACTATACCAGTGGGTGGGCGAGGTGCTGGTTTCTTCTTTGTTTCTGATTGCACCAGAGTCAGCCAGGGTGGGTCTTTTGGTTTAGGAGTGTCACTCGCCTTGCTAGAGTTGGGAAAGGAATGAATTACAACCACTGAGTGAAAATCTTTTAATGTGTTTGAAATAAGTCTTCTGCTCAACAATTTATTTGATCAAATGGTGAAAAGTGAAAACAGTACTGTTGTGAAATATTACAACTTAAAATATTCTGTTTTAATATATTTTAAAATATAACTTATTCCTGTGATGGCAATGCTGAATTTTCAACATCCTCACTCCAGTCTTCTGTATTACATGATCCATCAGAAATGAGTCTAATCTACTGGTTTAATGCTCAAGAAACATTTATTATTAATATCAATGTTGAAAAGATTGCTGTTTAACATGTTTCTGGAAACTGTGATACACTATCATCCACAATTATGGGATAAGTAGGATTTAAAATAGAAATAAATAATATATACATATATTTAGCAAGGATACATTAAAGGGGTACTTCAGCGCTGGGAAGATGAATCTGTATTTAAACTGGGTCATCAATGCAGTAGAAATGTGAAATTATTTTTGAATTTGGTGTCTTCTAGACTGAGAAAAGACAGAAAATGTATTTTTGTCCCATGGGGATGAAAGACTACAATTCCCAGAATGCTTCGCTGCCCTGTGAGGCCATTCCCAACACCACCAACTTCATTACTGTGACTGAGTTGGAGAAGACACTACAATTAAAAACTGAACGGGTCTGTTCAATATAATGAGTGAGTCACCGCGCGAGTATCACAGCAATGAGCACTAACTGCAGGAGTGATGAGAGCTGAGGTAATCGCGACTACATTCGCGGCATACATTCACAACGCGAGTTCAGTCTGGCACGCGTTTCAGTTCATGCCTTTGCAAGCTTAACTTTCATAGAAATGAATTTGAGAAGTTAAAAGACTTACATTGCTCACCATAGCTCCGTTTAAATGATCCTGTCTGCAAGCTGAGCTCTCCCTGCCAGCTGAGTGTTATCTCCCCATCCCCCATGCGCAGATTCAAAACATGCGGAAATGGCTCCCTCTGCTGGCTGTAGTCTTTAGCCTCTGGGCAAACATTCCTCCTATGATGCAAAAATCGTCATTTTGCATCATAGGAGGAATTTTTCCAGAAATAAAATGCATAAATCTCTTGTCTCAGGGAGATATGAGGGGGGAAAGCACAATAATTTGAATATTCTCCAGGGTTTCTACTGATACAAAGCCATATGCTAATCGCTGAAGTAACCCTTTAAATTGATCAAACGTGGCAGTAAATATATTTATAATGTTACACATGATTTCTACATACCAAAGAATCCAGAATTTTTTTTATCATAGTTTCTACAAATATATTAATCAGCAAAACCCTTTTCCAAGTTAATATTAATAGGAACCATTATTAATAACTGAGCATATTAGAATTATTTCAAA
This sequence comes from Pseudorasbora parva, assembly GCF_024679245.1. Classification (NCBI taxonomy): domain Eukaryota; kingdom Metazoa; phylum Chordata; class Actinopteri; order Cypriniformes; family Gobionidae; genus Pseudorasbora; species Pseudorasbora parva. The sequence continues at coordinate 17,664,733 of NC_090183.1, read as the reverse complement.
ATAATGATTCAAGTAACGATTTCTGAGTTTTCATTTCTTGAGATTTGTCATCATAAATTAATTACATTTTAAAATGTATTAAAATAGAAAACTGTCATTTTAAATGTTTCACAATATTACTGTTTTACTGTATTTTTGGTCAAACTTTTTGACCGGTAGTGTACATGAAAAAGAAACAAAACCTGAACAACAATGACACAAATGTAGAATATAAAGCAGATGAGATGTGAGGAATTATCTTACCGAACAGGTGAGTGCAATCTTTCTTTTGGCACAGGAGCTTGAGGAATTTGAGTGTCAGCATCTTTTAGAGCCACAATCAACAGATGAATAAAAACATTTTACAGAATACATATAAATAACTTATGATATTGTGGCCAATTTTATGTTTGACATTTTTGCTTACCACTGACTGTAGGACTTTTTGAGGGTCTGGATGGGCGTAGCCTCGGGATAGGGCGAGGAGCAGGGGTGGGCTCAAATACCCGTCTAGGAGCTGGTACTGGTCGACCCTCTGCTGCTGTACCCTTCACTTTGGTTGTTGGCACATCACCATTGGCCACATTAGCTAGCTTTTGGTCGTCTTGTTGTGTGTCCTGATCCTCCTCTTCAGATTCATCAAAAGGATTTGGTGGACTAGAAGAACGAGGTTCACTGTGCTCTATCTCAATGTTTGACCTGCTATCTGGCTGCTCTCTTACTGCTTCTTCTATTTCACTTATTTCCTTTTCTTCTTTTATTTTTTCTGGGGTGATCTCAACATCACTGTGTAATGCTTTAGATTCTAAACTCTCACTGTGTGAATCGTTTGGGCTTGTTGAGTTGAGTGTGACTAGTCGATTACTCGTATCTGAATGACCATTCTTATTGTTGGAGACAGATCTGGTGAAGTGGTGTGTGCAAACTAATGATCCAGGATCCTCTGTGAACTTGTAAGAACCAGGCAATAAAGTTCTGCTGCATTCCCTACATCTGAAATGAAAGCAGAAATTCTCACTCAAAAATTAATGAAAACAGAAGCAACTATTATTTATTATAACTGCTATTTTTTTTGCACTATAAGCTTTAAAAGATAATTTCACAATTCATTCTTTTTCCAAAAATGCAAATTCCGAACATTATCCTGAGAGGAAATTAGGGCTGAATTAAATCAAGAGACAACTGAAAGAAACAACTTTGCACCTGAAGCAGTTCCGATGATAAAGTTTGCCATCAACTAGGATCCTCTGAACCAGGTGAACATGCTTCCCACAGACTGAACATGTGCTGCTCAGAGTACTGCGCTTTGATTGGCTATCTGCACCAGACTGTGTAGCACCAAGTACCAGGACGAGGATGGAAGGTTGAAAAACAGGGAGAGATAAGAGGAATGATAGTAAGATCCATTGATATCTATTTGGGATCATATTGCATATTTTTTATACTTTGTTAAAGGGTTATTTCACCCCAAAATGTTTTAATTCTATCATTAATTACTCACTCTCATGCCATTCCAGACCCGTAAGATCTCCATTCATCTTCAGAACACAAATCAAGATATTTCTGTTGAAATCCGATGACTCAAAAAGGCCTCCATTGGCCAAAAGGCACTAAAGACGTTGTTAAAAGTCTCTCTCACTATGGTGGTTCTACAATAATTTTATTAAGCGACGAGAATAGATTTTGTGCGCACAAAAAAACAACTAAATAACAACTTATATAGTGATGTAGCCTAGAAATCTAGACGCACCCTAGCGGCAGCAAATTTAATCTGCCGCGAGTGTCGTTAAGGGAAGATATTTTCTGAGTTTTGCTGACCGGATACCGCAAAAGTTTAATCTCTCAACTAGCTCTGCTTCACCTTCGTTGCTCTGGTTGGTTGTAGCGCTATCCAATTGCGTGCAGACGGAGTTTCAAGGACAACCCTTTATCCCGCCCCTTGGATTAAGCCCTGTCAATGGTGAGTTTCCGACCAAACATCTTGATGTGGGTCTGGCTTGTCAGGCTAATATTGATGGCCGATTTCAAAACACTTTTTCCTGAAGCCTCGACACATTATGAATCAGCAGGAATTGATTAATGAGTCGCTACACTGATTCATTAAGCTGTAAGCATAAAGTTTTGCGTGCAAAAACTAATTTTTGTCGCTTCATAAAATTATTGTAGAGCCACTGTAGTGAGATGGGCTTTGTAACAACGTCTTTGGTGCTTTTTATGGGTCTTGAGAGAGGAAATGACATTGTGGTCAATATAGGGCTTTCTGAGCCATCAGATTTCAACAAAAATATCTTCATTTGTGTTCCGAAGATGAATAGAGGTCTTATGGGTGTCGAATGACATGAGGGTATTATTAAGGGTATAATTAATGACAGAATTTTAATTTTTGGGTGAACTAACCCTTTTATACATTGTTCTGTATAAATACTGTATGTATATAAATATGTATACAATTTTGGTATTAGAAAATTGGTACAAATTGTATCAAGCAAACAATGTAAAAATAAGTTTTACTTTGAAAACATGCAAGCAGGTGCTTTTCTCAAACTGATGTGATGAATTGATTGACCAACTTATTTTACTGGCTAGGAGCTTGGTCAAAGAGGGACAAAAAAGATTTTAAAAAATGAGAGAGCAAAATTTTGTCTGTGAAAAGTAGAAACAGTGGTAGCAAAAGTGATGTCTGGCCCAGGATAATTGACATCTTCACCTTTTATTCAAATATTATTTAAAATGTGTTAAAGATGTTGTAAGCATACTGTGTAGTTGTGCTTGGATTGTGGTTTTATTTGTGATAATGCAATGAAATGTCAAATTGTGCAGATATATTTTTAGGCCTGGCTATCATACAAAGAAATTATGAACACACATAAAAACAAGAGAAAAACTAAATATTAATAACTGATTATGATGTAGTCAATGTATGCTTTTTTGTAAGCTTTTGTTTTGTTTTTCTTTGTAGTTAGAAACAATACATCCACTCTAGACATAACTTTTGTCCACTACTCCTTTCTGGAGAGGCAAAATTATTATTTGGTCCCCTTTAGCTTCTAAAGCTCACCAATATCTGCCATAAATCAAACACATAATTTGGCTCTGCTGGCTGATTTGCTAACTCTTTGCTCTGAATACATGGAATCAGGCCAAAATGGATCTCATTGCTCTCCATTTTGTGTTGTAATGACATTCCACTCATGCTGCAACTACACATTTTAGGATAATTTGTCTGTGCACAAAGAGTGTTGTTGGGTCTACAGCTATGTAGAGAATACGATTTTAAGAAGAAATAGAAGTTGAACAAGAAAAGGTCTGTTTTTAAAAGCACAATGCTGTCTTCTTTACCTCAGTCTGAGCGTCACGGTCCTCTAGAGGAGCAAATGGTCTCTTTATGGCTGGCTTAATGCGGCCAGGACCACCAGGGCTCTTTATGCATGTGGGGACAGCTGAATAGAGGATTCAAAAAAAGAGTTATTCAGTAACATGTGTCCAGCATTTTTTTTCTACATAAAATGCACTAATTTAATGAAAATGCAAGTCATACACCTAGACATAAAATATGTACAGCATGGAAGAGTTATTTGCACAAACAGCAAAGCTGGTTTGTTTGCTTGCACCACCAAATGGTTAGTGTGGTGTAACCAGTTCCGACCACACCATAATAACGATCAGAAAATTCTTATTCAATAAAAAAATCAGGGTGGGAATTTTTTGGTCCAACAGACACAGTGGGTAAAGAATACTACATTTTATCAGGCAATTTTTATATAACACTATATATTGCCAAAAGTATTTGGACATCCCTCTATATCATTGACTTCAGGTGTTCCAATCACTGACATGGCCAAAGGTTAATAAAATCAAGCCCCTAGGCATGCAGACTGCTTCTACAAACATTTGTGAAAGAATGGGTCACTGTCAGGAGCTCAGTGAATTCAAGCGTGGTAACGTGATAGGTTGCCACTGTACCATAAGTTCATTAGTGAAATTCCCTCACTACTAAATATTCTGCGGTCAACTGTTAGTGGTATTATAACAAATTGGAAGCAATTGGGAACAGCAGCAACTCAGCTAGGAAGTGGTAGGCCACGTAAAATCACAGAGCGGGGTCAGCGCATGCTACAGACAATAGCTACAGACCTCAAATTTTATGGGCCTTCAGATCAGTGCGTAGAGAGCTTCATGGAATGGGTTTCCGTGGCAGAACAGCTGCATCCAAGCCTTACATCATTAAGTGCATTAGTGCAATGTAAAGCGTTGAATGCAGTGGTGTAAAGCACACTGCCACTGGACTCTAGAGCAGTAGAGAAGTGGAGTTCTCTGGAGTGATGGATCACGCTTCTCTGTCTGGCAATCCGATGGATGAGTCTGAGTTTAGCGGTTGTCAAGAGAACGGTACTTATCTGACTGCACTGTGCCAAGTGTAACATTTGGTGGAGTGGGGATTATGTTGTGGGGATGTTTTTCAAGGAGTTGGGCTTGGCCCCTTAGTTCCAGTGAAAGGATCTCTTAATGCTTCTGCATACCAGGACATTTTGGACAATTTAATGCTCCCAACTTTGTGGGAACAGTTTGGGGATACCACCTTCCTGTTCCAACATGACTGCTCAACAGGGCACAAAGCAATGTCCTTAAAGACACGGAGGAGTGAGTTTGGTGTGGATGAACTTGACTGGCCTGCATAGAGTCCTAACCTCAATCCGATAGAACCTTCATAATCTTTAGGATGAATTAGAGCAGAGACAGCGAACCAGGCCTTCTCGTCCAACATCCGTGCCTAAACTCACAATGCCGTGTTAAGCCTTTGCGAGCCCTGGGCTAAGCTTTTGCGGGGCCCTTGCCACCCCCCGATCCAAAAATGTATTATAAGTGCAGTCAAACAAAAAAACATATAAAAGCACACACGTTATCGTGAAATAAAAATAAACTAACACATAATAATATCTGATAGTATTTGTGTATTTTTAAACATGTACATATTAAACAATATTATCGAATAACGAGGTACAAATCAGAAACAAGCCGAGCAAATAAAAAAATTAATTATATAGGCTATCACTCCAGGGCGAATCTAGAAAATTAGTTATGGGATGGAAAGCGGGTGGAATGAGAAATATGAGGGGTGGCAACACTGAAGCAAGCATCCTTGCATCCTTGTTCTTGTGGACTCAAGTAATGGTCTAAAAAGATTAAAGACTGTTGTGTGATAGATTTTTCCTGAACCTGATAGCTGGACTGCATGGAAACTTAAAGTGATTACAAGTTCATATCAATATTAATTTATGAAGCATGACAAACAAAACTGATTATTATCAGCATTACAATACACCGTTTAAATGTCACGTTTAAACACACTAGGCCTACATTTAAACAACGTTTTATTCAATTAATCACTTTATATTTACTTTATATTTATTATGTATTGCGTTGCTCACGCAAGTGGCAAAACGTTTAAAATAGGGCTATGTAAAAAAAAAAAAGCAAGAAAGAAAGCGGGTTTTCGGGGCTCTGGGCTTGAATCTGTTATACTACATTAAACCCTATGGATTAAGAAGGGGAAGTCATTAAAGTTCATGTGCATGTAAAGGCAGATGTCCCAAAACCTTTGTAATTATAGTGTATGATATTAAACAAATGTAAAAAGCAAATCTCAAAAGCTGAAATCACAATGTATTTTCACATCAGAATTTTCTTTAAAATAATCAAATTCAGACCTTTCAAAACATTCAAAAAACAGTTACAACCTAATAACCTAGGTCTTTCTGTTTTTCATTGTCCAAGTGGCCTTTGCAGTTTGTGGTGCACTTTAAACATATGGGTCCCCTTTCAATTTATGCTGTTTAATGCGATGTAAGACTGCTAAAATAAAGCAAGTATGACAATACCACAGATAGTCACTTGCAATTTCAGTCACTCTGTGTCTGTGACAGCACATCACTTGTTGCAAAAAGAAATATGTGTTGCAGATAACACTGCAGTTAGTTCACGTCTGCAGCTAAGATTTGAATGAGATATGTGGTGTCATTCTAGAGAGGGTTTGGTTGTGTTGAAATTTGTATCTCTTAAATAAATATAAATCTAATTGCATAGATTGGGCAAACTTGTAGCAAACTTTTCAAAATGATAAATCCCATGACATTTTGATTGTTTGCCCTTGCAAGAATTGGTTTTGTAATAAATTTTTGTGACTATACATTTATCTGCCTGTTGCTTGTATAATGTTGAGAATTGGTTATGTTTAGGGGTTAGGTTAATAGACTATTATCTACATAATTGAATAACGTTCATAATAGTAACTTTATTGTAATATAAATTATTGTGGCTTTATTATGGTTGTTCAAATTAAAAATAATAACCTAAAATAAAATCTCATGATGACAAACTTATACCCCACCACTTTATTACATAATGATAAAATCCCCAAGCGGTTTCTCATTTAAAGCAGTAGCTTTACTTGTGGCAACATTGCAATAACTGCCCTAATAAAAAAATGCCATGAGGACATTTTCACTGTCTGTGTAGAGACGCATAGAGCGCTTGGACATGCACTTGTCTCTCTGGGCGCATGTGCTTGTGGGTGTAAATAAAATAATGGTATAAGTCAGCATATCTGTTATATCTGCAGAATTTAATACTCACTGTGAGATTTGTTGGTGAAGTAGTTATAATACTGAGATACATAGGTAATGATGCTTAATCTGTCAGGCACTCTCATGGACACCATGTCTTCCGGATCCAGCAAGGCAGGAATACCCAACTCACTCTCAGAAATCTCAAATGCCTTCATGTAAAAAAGAGAAAGGTTGCATAACAGCAAGTATGAACAGCCAAATACAGCACACTCACAGACACAACCTTCATTATGGCACATGCTGTCATACTAAATACACAAATACATGTAATACAAAAAACAAAAACAAATTCAAAGCCATAAAGGAGTATTTAGCATGTTTTGTCTATAATGATGTTGTCAATAACCTTAGAAAGCCTTTTTTTTTTTTTTTACAATAGTAACAACCATTTGTCACGTTTTAAAAAAACAGTTAACAACCAATATTCACACCAGCTACTAACTAGTAAGTATCTGGTTCTACAGTTAACTATAGTCAGTCAATGTTGACTTACATGATTTAATTAACAATTTATTTTTTAACACTTGCATTTATTTGTAAACAGTTATAAAAATCTGTACAAAAAAAGGGTTTTAGTATGACTTTAGCCAGTGTACACATTAACATCACCGTTTATGCAAAGTCACAATGGACTACAATGATGATATATGGAAGAAAAGTGAGAATTACTCTATCATGTGACTGACAAAAATATAGAGGTGATTGCTGCAACCACTTCCTGTTTCTAGAGTGGTTCTGAAACACTAAAACACAATTTAAGAAGTTGATTCTGCATTAAGATTCATATCAACAGCATACGTTATCATTATTATAGCCTCCCATATCTCATTTTAGTCCAGCTGTCCGTGTGATACTTACCAGACGATTGTTCTCAAATACATTTTCTTTTGAGAGGGAGTCAAAATCTCTAGGGGAAAAATAAACAAAAAAACATTTTTTTAGCAAGTGCAAAGTCATGAATCACAAACATCCCAATGTTTATTGAAAATACACAAGAAAAAAATGCTAATTTACTCCATTTAGTAACAAATGATTTGGCTTTCTTTGCGTATGACTTATGTCAATATTTTTGTCTAAAGGATAATTTTGCATATAAAAGCTGATCTGGTCATTGGTCATTAAGAATTACACTCGAATACAGATACAACTTAATTAACTGACTAAAAGTAACAAAACTCTAATTTTAATTAAATTGAAACGTGAACTTCACATAGAGTTTACTTCTACTTTATTGTGATTTGTATGTTAAATATCTCATTAAAAGCCTGTGTGGCTGGAACACAAATTATAACTTAATAAATAACCTGCTAATTATAAACGGTCTCATTCTTTTAACTAATTATTGAGTATATGCTGATATGTCTTGGAGGTAAAATAACTTTTAACAAATAGTAATTATTAAATTATGTTACGTTTTTTTTAATATACATTTTAATAAACCTGCATCATTCTCATCTTTCAAAGTAATCGTATAATTCCAGAAGATTGGGATTAAATCATTGGAATTATTTTTACTTCACCATTTTAATTTTAATTACTTTTTGGACCCCAATGAGTTTCACTGGATGTAAAAACAACAACAACTAATACGTTGTTCATAAATGTTATTCTGTTCTCCAAAAAAGGAAATGGAACGGTATGAGGATTTGTAAATTATGACAAAATTTCCACTTTGGTTGAACTTTTCATGTGGACCAGACAGCGTGTCACTTCCTGTTTATTTGAAGTCACACCTAACAATAGCACAATACAAGCTGGAGCTACATCTCCACAAAACATGTAAGGAAGCAACGTTTCCGTCTGTTAAAGATGTTCCTGCCTTATTTAAGATTAAGATTATTATATTTCAGGATGCAAGTTATGTCTTCTTCTGAGAAGTGGAAAATACAAACAAATTAAAGATGGAGTTTCAAAGATGCTCACATGAGATCAGGTCTGTGTCTGTGGATGATGGCACAGAAGGCCAGTCCATCTCTGAAGGATGAAGACATGTTTGTAATGTTCACATTACTGTAACCTTCACACTGGTTCCTGCACCAGTCCTGCAAAGCTTTTAGGGAGCCCATAGTCGAGATTCAATCCCAAGTCCACACTTATAGCCTCATCCGGATCTTGAAATACACATGAAGACTCATGAGAGTTCATGAGAAACCCTTTTCCACATGTCCCTGACCGGTACAGTTAGATCTCGCTGTCTGAAATGTCTCCTATTCCATTCGATCAAAGTAAGCAGTTTAGCAACGGTCAGTAGAGCTTTAACCGGACTGTCCAAAAAAAAAAAAATCAACCCACGAATGGAGTCAAACTCCAACTTGAGTTACAGGCTTGACTGTCTGTTTCTCAAAATGAGAAAGCAGTGATACTTCGACGTTTCATTAACAAAAACACGATACATAGTCAGAAAGCCGGATAATGTAGGCCTAACAGTTAAATGCTCTTTTAGGCGTTGCGTGTACTGACGAATTTGTTGCACAGACGCGTTTAGACGGTTTAGACTCGCATGCCAAGAAATTCGTTGTCAAAATAAAAGTCATGTCCAATTTGATGCAAAGCAAACCTTACACAAAACTTAAACCAAACTATTTTATTTATTTGTCTGGCTTGATGGATGTTTGTGTCCTGCTTTATTCTTTTTATATAAAGCAGTAATAATATAATATCTTCTTCTTCTTTCGGCTAAAGCCTTCAGGGGTCGCCACAGCGAATCATCTGCCTCCATCTAGTCCTATATCCTCTTCTCTCAGACCGACTACTTCATGTCCTCCTTCCTTCACTACATCCATAAACCTCCTATTTGGTCTTCCTCTTGACCTCCTGCCTGGCAGCTCTAACCTCAGCATCCTTTTACTAATTCACTCTCCCTCCTCTGAACATGTCCAAACCATCTCAACCTGGCCTGTCTAACGTCGTCTCCAAAACATCTCACATGTGCTGTCCCTCTGATGTACTCATTCCTGATCCTATCCATCCTCTTCACTCCCAAACCTCAACATCTTCAGCTCTGCTATACCTCTAGCTCTTCCTCCTGTATAATATAATATAATATAATATAATATAATATAATATAATATAATATAATATAATATAATATAATATAAAATAATATAATCATTTTATTCTTAAGTTATGCATACTGATTTTTCTTTTCACGTTAAAATTGTGATGGTATAAAAAAAAGTGAATTAAGCAAAAATATTTATTATTAATCGAGTGAAATTATATAATCATTTTATTCTTAAGTTATGCATACTGATTTTTCTTTTCACATTAAAATTGTGATGGTATAAAAAAAGTGAATTAAGCAAAAATATTTATTATTAATCGAGTGAGTGTGTGTGTGTGTGTGTGTGTGTGTGTGTGTGTGTGTGTGTGTGTGTGTGTGTGTGTGTGTGTGTGTGTGTGTGTGTGTGTGTGTGTGTGTGTGTGTGTGTGTGTGTGTGTGTGTGTGTGTGTGTGTGTGTGTGTGTGTGTGTGTGTGTGTACTCAACTGCCATGCACTAAACAGGTATTAGAACTTTTGAAAAATCTCATCCCTCTGATGTACACATTCCTGATCCTATCCATCCTCTTCACTCCAAAAGAGAACCTCAACATCTTCAGCCCTGCTACCTCTATCTCTTCCTCCTGTATAATATAATATAATATAATATAATATAATATAATATAATATAATATAATATAATATAATATAATATAATATAATATAATATAATATAATATAATATATAATTATAAATTGAACATTTCAGAAGATACAATCAGGTTTCTCATGGGACAGCCAGTCAAAATGAATATTGTTTAAATGTATTAGTTTACATTATAGGCCTAGTACTTGCATAGCCTACTACATAATTTATTAATATCTATTGTAGGTCTATTACTTTTCATATTATAAATGTATGAATGCAATGGAAAAAAATACATTCTGTAATAATAATAATAATAATAATAATAATAATAATAATAATAATAATAATAATAATAATAATAATAAAAATATAGCACATTTCATACACAATGGTATTTCAAAGTGTTTTACATACATGCCTACATAAGAAACAACAATGACATGACATAAAAATCATTTACAACTATTTAAAAATAAATAAAAAGGAAAGAAAATAATACAGAAATAAAGTGGTAGAGTGTAATCAGAAGGATGCAAGGATTAAAACATCAACACATTTCTTTTGACTGGATATGAAACATCTAATTGCAGATAATAATATAACTAAAACTCCAAGATCATAAGATGTGTGGGGGGCAGTGTAGGGGGATAGAACGTACAGTTGTACAGTGTAAAATCCATTACGCCTATGGCAAGTCTTTCATAGTTTTTGCCTACAATGTTTAACTGAAGTAAGTTTTGTACACACAACAAACTGTTACATTCGATTTATGCATCCAGCAGTCAATGGGGCTGTTGTTACAAGTAAGTGATAAGGTTAGGTAGATCGGAGTATATTTGATTATTTTATGTTTTTACTTTATCCAGTAGAACATTGTACAAATTGAGCTTTGCCAGAAACCAAGCCTTGTGGGACTCTCCACATATGTCCACTTTCCATTATAATCACTCCCTGCCAAGTATGACCTGAGGATTAATGAGATAAATGACAAAACCGAGTCAATTCACTCAAGCTTATTTATAACAAGATGCTGATCATCTACTTTCTCTGTCAACTCAGGTATTGATCCTGTGTTCATGAAGCATGTGCACATAACAGTGTGACGTTGGTAGTGAACGGCCAATCAAGAAGAAACTGCAATTCACTTTTCACAAGAGAATCAGCTAGATTTATTTTTCTCTTCTGCCAAATATTAAGAATATTAAGAAGAAGAATATGAAGTATATATATATATATATATATATATATATATATATATATATATATATATATATATATATATATATATATATATATACACAGTCTTGTTCAAAATAATAGCAGTACAATGTGACTAACCAGAATAATCAAGGTTTTTAGTATATTTTTTATTGCTACGTGGCAAAGAAGTTACCAGTAGGTTCAGTAGATTGTCAGAAAACAAACAAGACCCAGCATTCATGATATGCACGCTCTTAAGGCTGTGCAATTGGGCAATTAGTGGAAAGGGGTGTGTTAAAAAAAATAGCAGTGTCTACCTTTGACTGTACAAACTCAAAACTATTTTGTACAAACATTTTTTTTTCTGGGATTTAGCAATCCTGTGAATCACTAAACTAATATTTAGTTGTATGACCACAGTTTTTTAAAACTGCTTGACATCTGTGTGGCATGGAGTCAACCAACTTGTGGCACCTCTCAGCTGTTCACTCCATGATTCTTTAACAACATTCCACAATTCATTCACATTTCTTGGTTTTGCTTCAGAAACAGCATTTTTGATATCACCCCACAAGTTCTCAATTGGATTAAGGTCTGGAGATTGGGCTGGCCACTCCATAACATTAATTTTGTTGGTTTGGAACCAAGACTTTGCCCGTTTACTAGTGTGTTTTGGGTCATTGTCTTGTTGAAACAACCGTTTCAAGGGCATGTCCTCTTCAGCATAGGGCAACATGACCTCTTCAAGTATTTTACCATATGCAAACTGATCCATGATCCCTGGTATGCGATAAATAGGCCCAACACCATAGTAGGAGATACATGCCCATATCATGATGCTTGCACCTCCATGCTTCACTGTCTTCACTGTGTACTGTGGCTTGAATTCAGAGTTTGGGGGTCGTCTCACAAACTGCCTGTGGCCCTTGGACCCAAAAAGAACAATTTTACTCTCATCAGTCCACAAAATGTTCCTCCATTTCTCTTTAGGCCAGTTGATGTGTTATTTGGCAAATTGTAACCTCTTCTGCACATGCCTTTTTTTTAACAGAGGGACATTGCGGGGGATTCTTGAAAATAGATTAGCTTCACACAGACGTCTTCTAACTGTCACAGTACTTACAGGTAACTCCAGACTGTCTTTGATCATCCTGGAGGTGATCATTGGCTGAGCCTTTGCCATTCTGGTTATTCTTCTATCCATTTTGATGGTTGTCTTCCGTTTTCTTCCACGTCTCTCTGGTTTTGCTCTCCATTTTAAGGCATTGGAGATCATTTTAGCTGAACAGCCTATCATTTTTTGCACCTCTTTATAGGTTTTCCCCTCTCTAATCAACTTTTTAATCAAAGTACGCTGTTCTTCTGAACAATGTCTTGAACGACCCATTTTCCTCAGCTTTCAAATGCATGTTCAACAAGTGTTGGCTTCATCCTTAAATAGGGGCCACCTGATTCACACCTGTTTCTTCACAAAATTGATGACCTCAGTGATTGAATGCCACACTGCTATTTTTTTGAACACACCCCTTTCAACTAATTCAACTAATTGCCCAATTGCACAGCCTTAAGAGCGTGCATATAATGAATGCTGGGTCTCATTTGTTTTCTGAGAATCTACTGAACCTACTGGTAACTTGTTTGCCACGTAGCAATAAAAAAATATACGAAAAACCTTGATCGAAAAACCTTGATTATTCTGGTTAGTCACATTGTACTGCTATTATTTTGAACAAGACTGTATATACATATGTATATATATATATACAGGTCCTTCTCAAAATATTAGCATATTGTGATAAAGTTCATTATTTTCCATAATGCAATGATAAAAATTAAACTTTCATATATTTTAGATTCATTGCACAACAACTGAAATATTTCAGGTCTTTTATTGTTTTAATACTGATGATTTTGGCATACAGCTCATGAAAACCCCAAATTCTCAAAAAATTAGCATATCATGAAAAGGTAGCTATTAACCTAATCATCTGAATCAACTAATTAACCCTAAACACCTGCAAAAGATTCCTGAAGCTTTTAAAAACTCCCAGCCTGGTTCATTACTCAAAACCGCAATCATGGGTAAGACTGTTGACCCGACCCTGTCCAGAAGGCCATCATTGACACACTAAGGTAAGACACAGAAAGAAATTTCTGAATGAATAGGCTGTTCCCAGAGCACTGTATCAAGGCACCTCAGTGGGAAGTCTGCGGGAAGGAAAAAGTCTGGCAAAAAACGCTGCACAACGAGAAGAGGTGACCGGACCCTTGGGAAGATTGTGGAGAAGGACCGATTCCAGACCTTGGGGGACCTGCGGAAGCAGTGGACTGAGTCTGGAGTAGAAACATCCAGAGCCACCGTGCACAGGCGTGTGCAGGAAATGAGCTACAGGTGCTGCTTTCCCAGGTCAAGCCACTTTTGGGCTACAGAGAAGCAGCACTGGACTGTTGCTCAGTGGTCCAAAGTACTTTCTTCGGATGAAAGCAAATTTTGCATGTCATTCGGAAATCAAGGTGCCAGAGTCTGGAGGAAGACTGGGGAGAAGGAAATGCCAAAATGCCTGAAGTCCAGTGTCAAGTACCCACAGTCAGTGATGGTCTGGGGTGCCATGTCAGCTGCTGGTGTTGGTCCACTGTGTTTTATCAAGGGCAGGGTCAATGCAGCTAGCTATCAGAAGATTTTGGAGCACTTCATGCTTCCATCTGCTGAAAAGCTTTATGGAGATGAAGATTTCGTTTTTCAGGACGACCTGGCACCTGCTCCCAGTGCCAAAACCACTGGTAAATGGTTTACTGACCATGGTATTACTGTGCTCATTTGGCCTGCCAACTCTCCTGACCTGAACCCCATAGAGAATCTGTGGGATATTGTGAAGAGAAAGTTGAGAGACGCAAGACCCAACACTCTGGATGAGCTTAAGGCCGCTATCGAAGCATCCTGGGCCTCCATAACACCTCAGCAGTGCCACAGGCTGATTGCCTCCATGCCACGCCGCATTGAAGCAGTCATTTCTGCAAAAGGATTCCCGACCAAGTATTGAGTGCATAACTGAACATAATTATTTGAAGGTTGACTTTTTTTGTATTAAAAACACTTTTGTTTTATTGGTCGGATGAAATATGCTAATGTGCTCTGTTATGTCTCATGTGAACATTTGTTTAACTGTTGGGGAACATTTGCTAATTGCGACTCATTTTGCCAACACGGGTCACATATGTGATATTTACATTTTTAAATATTTAGACCACTCATCATCTTCCTAGCATCATTCCTGCTCCTTTGTAGTTTTATTTTTATACACACACAATGAAGAGGATTTATAAATGGAGGGGACAGGATCCAACCGACTCTGGTAGGTCACATGATAAGGGCAACATATGGCGAATGTATCCAACAATACACATTCATATATAGAATGCTTTAGTGGTTGTGAAGTAGATACTTTCGGAAGCTTATTGCATTCACTTGAGAAAAAAAATCTATACTCTGTTTTTCTGAATTAATGACTTAATTATCTCAGAATTATGAGATAATTGTTCATGAATATTTTTTTTGCTCTGTTTTTCTGAATTAATGACTTAATTATCTCAGAATGATGAGATAATTTTTCAAGAATATTTTTTTTGCTCTGTTTTTCTGAATTAATGACTTAATTATCTCAGAATTATGAGATAATCTTTCATGAATAATTTTTTTGCTCTTTTTCTGAATTAATGACTTAATTATCTCAGAATTATGAGATACTTTTTCATGAATACATTTTTTTGTTCTTTTTTTCTGAATTAATGATTTAATTTGTTCTTGAAAAAATACATATGTTGTTCTGTTTTTTCTGAATTAATGACTTAATTTTTTCTTGAAAAAAAATATTTTGTTCTGTTTTTCTGAATTAATGATTTAATTATCTCAGAATTATGAGATCATTTTTCATGAATACATTTTTTTGCTCTGTTTTTCTGAATTAATGAGATCAGCCAAGAGCTCTATTTTAGCTGTATTGCATGGAAGTAAACATGTCCCGCCTTTCAAATTTAATCCGGATTTATTTTACTTTGGGTTTGAGACATTGTCTTTAAGTAATAAATTTTTTATTGTTTTTAGTGCATCAACTTTGTGCAGACACCTCAAGACAGCAGAAAAGAACATTCTGATCTGCTTGACATTGCTATTGCACTGATCCAGTATTTTCAACAATTGCCTGATTGTCTCTAGTGTCACCACGTAGCCAGCCTGAATGCATTTCAGATGCATCATCTTAACACGATCACATAGTAATGCGTATCAATAGTACGAGTGTGAAATTGTGTCTAATGTATATCGTCTGGAATGTATATTGTGTGGAATGTATACTGAGATAATGCAAGTGCTACACAGTCTTTCGCGTGCATATGATACACACTTTATGGTGTGCATATTACATGCTCTTGGGTAGGTTGGGGATGGTGGGGTGGGGGGTTCGTACGTATAATACGCCATAAAGTGCGTATCATAAGCACGTGAAAAACTGTGTACCATATGCACACCAAAACTCATTTTAGCGTATACATTCCACAAGATTGCACACTTATACTACCATTAATACGCATTTTCATGAGATCGGGCTCGCAAAGCATACCATATCTGATATGGAGAAACAGGCAAATTCTTGAGGTGTCTGCACAAAAATGACGCACTAAAAACAATACCATTTATATTACATAAAGACAGCAGCAATGTTTCAAACGCAAAGTAAAATAAATCCGGATTAAACTTGAAAGGCGGGACATGTTTATTTCCATGCAATCCAGCTAAAAAAGAGCTCTTGGCAGGATTTTGAGGGATCTCATTAATTCAGAAAAACAGAACAATTTTTTTTTCAATAAAAAATTATCTCATAATTCTGAGATAATTAAGTCATTAATTCAGAAAAACAGAGCAAAAAAAAATATTCATGAAAAATTTTCTCATAATTCTGAGATAATTAAGTCATTAGTTCAGAAAAACCGAGTAGATTTTTTTTCTCTCAAGTGAATGCAATAAGCTTCCGTAGATACTTACTCAAAAGAAGTACCCACGCAAGAAAATATGCGAATTCATTCGAACACAGCCCGAAAGTGGTGTGCCATTTAGGACAGGACAGGGCCTTCACACTCCAGTCCAGTTGGAGGCGGTAATGAGCACTAATAGCTGGTATGCCCACCACCAAACTAGTCGAAGAAACAGAAGAAGATTTACAGCAAGCTGTTCGGGTTGTAGTTATCAGATTCACTGCGAATTCTTCTTTCATAAGCAGAAACAATGGCTGAGGATAGAGTTGAACGATCCGATGGACGGATAGTAAAGATGGAGGTTGACTACAGTGGCACTGTAGATCAGCGTCTCCCTGAATCTGAGAAAATGGCCAGAGTAAGTGTGAATGAGCGGCTGAGTCATGCTGCGTGCTAAAGCTAACGTTCATCAAACCATTTCAGAATTAAATGTTATGATTGGTTTATGTAACACAAACCACTGTAGCGCGTCTAATTAAAAACTATTGTTTTTCATATGCAGACATAAACTTTCCAAGAAATTGCTTTCGAAGTTATACAGCTTACTAGGTTTTTAACCATAGATACTAAACTGCCTCATATTTTACCTTTCATAAACAATTACTGCTGGATGCACAATGATATGAGCTTTAACAACAACAACAACAAAACAAAACAAAAAACACGCGACAGGGAACCCTAACATAATCTGTTTTTGTTTTTAAGGATGGCAGACTACAGGAGGCTATCGAGAATCTGCTGTCATTAGAGAAGCAAACAAGAACTGTAAGTGTTTTACTGTGCTTTTTTAAATTGTAAGTTCAATATTCATAGCTCTAAAATGCCCTGCTTTTTGTTTGCTTTTGTACCACTCCTGTCCAGGCTTCAGATATGGTGTCCACTTCCAGGATCTTGGTGGCTATAGTTCAGATATGCTATGAAGCCAAAGACTGGGATGCTTTGAATGAAAACATCATGCTACTGTCTAAGAGAAGAAGCCAGTTGAAACAGGTAGGATTATCTATCTATCTATCTATCTATCTATCTATCTATCTATCTATCTATCTATCTATCTATCTATCTATCTATCTATCTATCTATCTATCTATCTTTTAGGGATGCTCATATTGACCGTTTGACCATTAACCGATAGTAAGAATTTTGACTGATTAACACTCAGTTAAACGGTTTAAAGGTTTTATTTTATTTTTTACTCACGACACATGCAACGAACCACACATGCCGACACAGACATATTTCGCAAAATGAAGCAATGGGAAAGAAGCATACCGTGTGGGACCATTTCGACAGAAAGGGTGACGAAATTACAAGCAAAATAAGCTTTTCAGTTATACAATACAAGTATAGGCTACAAGCTCCTGACTGGTTTAGGAAAGAAAGTGAATGTCACTTCCCGAGGTTGGCCGCTCTAGCGAGGCATCTCTGTATTCCCCGGGCATCAGTGTCATCTGAAGCCTTGTTTAAAGGGGGGGTGAAACACTCAGTTTCAGTCAGTGTCATGTCAATCTTGAGTACCTATAGAGTAGCATTGCATCCTGCATATCTCCGAAAAGTCTTTTTTTTTTCATAATTATATAAGAAAGATGCGCTGTTCCGAGTCTTTCCGAAAAAAGCCGAGCGGGTGGGGGCGTGTCATGTGAGCGGAGCTAAATAATGACGTGTGCAGCAGTGAGGAAAGTGAGTCGCTCTGTGAGGAAAGTGATTCGCTCTGTGAGGAAAGTGATTCGCCCGCCGCGTGAGGAAAGTGAGTCGCTCTGTGAGGAAAGTGAGTCGCTCTGTGAGGAAAGTGAGTCGCTCTGTGAGGAAAGTGAGTCGCTCTGTGAGGAAAGTGATTCGCTCAGTGAGGAAAGTGATTCGCCTGCCGCGTGAGGAAAGTGAGTCGCTCTGTGAGGAAAGTGATTCGCCCGCCGCGTGAGGAAAGTGAGTCGCTCTGTGAGGAAAGTGAGTCGCTCTGTGAGGAAAGTGATTCGCTCAGTGAGGAAAGTGATTCGCCTGCCGCGTGAGGAAAGTGAGTCGCTCTGTGAGGAAAGTGATTCGCCCGTCGCGTGAGGAAAGTGCTAATACAGATCGACCGCCGGCCTATCAGTGGGTAAGTCAGTAGCTACTGGTTATATCACCTGTTTAGCATCCTACAAGCCAGCGCTTTGATGGGCGTAGCCTGTTGCTTTCGCTCTCTCCCTCGCTCTCTCTCACGCGCTTCCGGTAGAATTGTCCGTAAGGCCCATACAAGGAAATTCCGCCCCCGTTAACGTCAAAGGGGACGCATGATCTCAAAAAACTTGCCGAAACTTATGACTAACCGGAAGTAGTATTTTTGACAAAGAAATACTCCCATCAAACGTCCACCTTAACTTTTGAAACTTTGTCTATGTTTAGTATGGGATTCCAAGTCTTTAACAGTGTAAAAAGATCAGTATGCATGAAACAGCATTTCACCCCCCCTTTAATGCTTTTCGTAGTGTGGGTTTGTCTGACAGCATATCAAAAATTTCGGCCCGATTCCGACTGGAGACCCTTTTTTTTGTGGCTTACATTGTTGCAGCCATTAAAATAGTTCAGTTTTGTTTTTAATGTCAAATTAGTTGTATTTCGTTTCGTTTATTTGTTAAGTTAATTTAGAGCAATTGTTTTGTGTGTTAAATTAAAGTTTAATTTTTTTAAGTGACGACCAAGCGACCAGTGGCCGACAATGAGTTAACCGCATGTTTAATCAATTTAGCCTCTCAAATCAACTCTTGACTTGTCTTGCCTATAATAAAATCCATAGATCTAACACTTCAAGCATCACAATGTTAGTTAATTTAGCCTAGGCTACTACTATAATATTACCTTCACAGTAAAGGGCATTTTTGACGAGCGGAGGCAGGCTAATAGCTCGTCACACAGCTCGCAATGTCGCTCGCAAACAAAACGAGCTAAACAATCTAAACAAATAATAAAAAAAGAACATGCAGTTTGTCTAGTACCTTACACCTCTGCAAAATGAACATAAATCAGATCTTCAATTCCCGCGGTATAGCCTATATTTAACAGAGTTTACAGCAATGAAAGCAAAACATTCAAGATGCATTTTATTCAGCAGCTCATTTCAAATTCAAAGACCACAATATGAGAGAGCGACCTAAGCACTGGTAAGATCATTTATTAATTTTTATTGAAGATCATTGTGTTTTTTAAGCATCTGAGACTTGTTTTAAAGGGCGGGTGAAATGCTGTTTCATGCATACTGAGCTTTTTACACTGTTAAAGACTTGGATTCCCATCCTAAACATAGACAAAGTTTCAAAAACTAATGTTGGATGTTTGATGGAGTATTTCTGTGTTAAAAATACTCCTTCCGGTTTCTCACAAGTTTCGGAGAGTTTTTTTAGAATAAGGGTCGACTTGACGTTAATAGACCGGAAGGTCCTTGTATGGGCCGTACGGGCTCTTCTCCCGGTAGGGTGCGCGCGCGCGCGTGACTAGCGCGAGAGAGGAAATGCACGGCCGTAAATACTCTCTCAGCTGCAGATTCAGTCGTCCGTGAACAATAATGTCGGTTATAGTCCGCGCCGTGCTCCACTTCATTCCTCCACTTTGACATTTAGCGACTTCAACGCTTCAGCACAGCATTCTGGGAAGGCAGCGCTGCATTTGAACCGATTTGAACGCAGAAATGCTTCAGTCGCATCGCAAAGTGGATCTCCACACTCCAAGAAGTGTGTTTTTGACGGAGCCGTCCCAGCGATAAAGGTTCGGTCCTGCTTTGGAAGCAGCCGGTGAGTAAAACTGCTTCAAATGTCTGTGCTGTTGCTTATCGTCGCTTATGTAAACATCAGTAAACGACACGATCGCGTGCTTCGTCATTCAAATGCGCTAACGGACTTCATTGCTGTTCTATGTAAGTTATAACGTTACACTAGTCTGACGTGCAAAACCGTTCTGCTTGCTACTAAGGTTTGGTCACATACAATAGTCCATAAACCGAATCATGTCCTCATAAACTGAGAGTAAATACAGTACATACCACAGAGACGGACGTCCTGCTGTTTCTATTTCAGCCTCCGAATTAGATTCTGGATCATATCTATTAGCTGAGATCGATAGCATGGGTTTCTCCACGCTTGAGGACGTCACCGCTTTGCGCATTCGTCATTCTTTAGCTCCGCCCACACGATACGCCTCCAGGCGCTCGGTTTTTTCCGGAAAGACTCGGTACAGCCCATAAGACTTTTCGGAGATATGAAGGATGCAATACTACTCTATAGGTACTCAAGATTGACATGAGATGAAACTGAAACTGAGTGTTTCACCCCCCCTTTAAGTTTAATTTATGGCCATTTGCGTTGGCTTGCTTTACTAATTTGCGGTGATGCCTGTTGCAGTAGCACCATCATATCTATCTGACTACAACATAACACGCTTTCACACGTTTATTTTTTAACCATTTGACAGGAGTAAAATTTACACATGTGTTTAAACAACCAGTTACATTTACACTTGTCCGGTTTTGTCTGAAATGCTTTCAGACCACCTTCTGAATTGGTTTGTTTGAGTAATCGGAATTAAATACGTCTCGAAAGAATCTCTGAAGGCATTTATGCCTACTCTTGGTCATTTCGCAATCAGATAGATAATCTACCTGGTCAGAAAAAACGAATGAAGGAACCAGTTGTAAAAAGGCTTTAACTCTAGCAGCTGAAGAAATGCGCAATGTCATGTCTTGCCAGTTGCATAAGCTATTATTAGGGCTGTCAACGAATATTCGTTGAATATAGTTTTAAAAAAAAACGAATTTCGAAGGTAAAAATGAATAATCAATTTTTTTTTTTTTTTTAAAGAGGAAAGAAACGCAGCGGTTGTAGATGCATGGCTGTCTGCTTTGCGAGTGGGCCCGCACATGGGGTTCAGGGAAAGGGCAGAAAGATGGCAGAAAGTGCTGAGCCTAACTTGACCGCAGCAAAGAAAGTGATTTTAATCCTCCAAAATTTAAAAAGCCATGTCTGGAAGTACTTTGGATTTTGGTCGGTAGGAGGTAAAATTTGAGCCGCGAGATAAAGTTGTATGCAAGCTATGTAAGATACAGTTACACTAAACACTAAAGTGCTGCTGTACTGACTGAAGTGATATTGCATGAATAAAGGATAAATGCACTGCTTTCACTATTGTGATTATTTACCATTTCATGTCAAGGTAAAGTTACATGTTTAGCACAGCTTCCTCTGAGCGTTCAATATGCTGTAAAACCTCAATTAATATCGATAATATTTGTTTCAATCATTGAATGAAGCCTGCTATATTTGGGACAAGACTCGCGAGTCTCACAACCTTAAATTGCTTGACACAGACACTCTTCAATTGTATTTTTATGTAATGCCAATTCAATATTATAATCTTACCAGTTAACGGATAATAACCGGTTAATGAGCATCGGTTGTTGGTCTGGAAAATTAACTGAAATGAGCATCCCTATCTATCTATCTATCTATCTATCTATCTATCTATCTATCTATCTATCTATCTATCTATCTATCTATCTATCTATCTATCTATCTATCTATCTATCTATCTATCTATCTAATCATCTCGATTAGACATAACATTATGACAGGTGAAGTGAATAACACTTATCTCTTCATCACAGCACCTGCTAGTGGGTGGTATATATTAGACAGCAAGTGAACATTTTGTCCTCAAAGTCAATGTGTTAGAAGGAAGAAAAATGGGCAAGCTTAAGGATTTGAGCACGTTTGACAAGGGCCAAATTGTGATGATTAGACGACTTGGTCAGAAAATCTCTAAAACTGCAGATCTTGTAGGGTGTTCCTGGTCTGCAATGGTTAGTATCTATCTATCTATCAAAAGTGGTCCAAGGAAGGAACGTGGTAAACCGGCAACAGGGTCATGGGTGGCCAAGGCTCATTCATGCACATGGGGAGCGAAGGCTGGCTTATGTTGTCTGAACAAACAGATAAGCTACTATAGCTCAAATTGCTCAAGAAGTTGATGCTGGTTCTGATGGTAAGCTGTCAGAATACACAGTGCATTACAATATGTTGCGAATGGGGCTGCATAGCTGTGGACCAATCAGGGGGCCTATGCTGACCCCTGTACACTGCAGAAAGAGCCAACATGTGAGCATCATAACTAGACCACAGAGCAATGGATGAAGGTGGTCTGATGAATCACGTTTTATTTTACATCACGTGGATGGCCGGGTGTACGTGCGTCACTTACCTGGGGAACACACGGCATCAGGATGCACTATGGGAAGACGGCAAGCCGGTGGAGGCAGTGTGATACTTTGGGCAATGTTCTTCTGGGAGACCGTGGGTCCTTCCATCCATGTGGATGTTACTTTGACACGTACCATAAGCAAAAATGGTTCAGGAATGGTTTGAGGTGTTGACTTCACTTCCAAATTCCCCACATCTCAATCCAATAGAGCATCTGTGGGATGTCCTGAATAAACAAGTCCGATCCATGGAAGCCCCACATCGCAACTTACAGGACTTAAAGGATCTGCTGCTAATATCTTGGTACCAGATACCACAGCACACCTCCGGGGGTCTAGTGGAGCCCATTTCTCAATAGGTCAGGGTGTTTTGGCAGCAAAAGGAATGAACACAATATTAGGAAGGTTGATCTGGTAGGATCACATCACACATTATGATAGGAAGGTGGTCATAATGTTATGCCTTATCAGTGTGTGTACCATCTACCTACCTATCTATCTTATTTACTCATCAATTTCATATTTTATTGAAAATATATTTATTATTATGATATTGATCTCTGTGTATTCTAAATATTGAGCTATTTCATTTCATTATTGATTTCCCAGAATTAAATATATGATTAACATTCTCATAATTTTCCTTTAAAGGCTGTTGCAAAGATGGTACAGGAATGCTATACATATGTCGATGCTGAGAGTGACCTGTCAATCAAACTGCGACTCATCGACACGCTACGCACGGTCACTGCTGGAAAGGTCTCCGTTCCCTCTGTTTTTAGATTGTGTATACCAGATCTATTTCTTAAAAGCTGGATCACTCCACTCCATTGTAATATCCAGCTTTACTCTGTATTAATGCTGAATGTCAATATTCACTGTTTTTGCAGATATATGTGGAGATTGAGCGTGCCAGGCTGACTAAAACATTGGCCTGCATCAAAGAGCAAAATGGAGAGGTGAAAGAGGCTGCAGCCATTCTGCAGGAACTGCAGGTGAGTCTTTACCAGAGATTTGCTAATTTGCCTCATCACCATACTCTTTAAGGCCTCAAACTAACTGTAAACTTCAGTGTTAGGATGAACACCTGCTGTTGTATAATTCAACACATGGTAATGAAGGGGTTTTACTGACACCAGTAACAGCTCTAGAGAATGGTGGCATTGGACCTGCTTGTATTTTCCCTCTCAGGGCAAATAATCAGTCTCTTCTGCTAATAATTTGTGCATATATTATGCATGCATGTGTGTAAGAAAGGCCAGCTAGAGAGAACTGTGCAGGTAAATATTACTCCCCTGACTCTAGAGACTGCTGTCATTAGCGTCCTTGTTAGTGTGCCCACCTTACATGCCAGAGACGCCGGTTCGAGTAGGATTTGAAGGGGTTACATGTGCATTAAGAGAAAGTCACTTTGGACAGAAGTGTGTTTCTGTAATAGACAGTGCTCTTTTGTGTTATTTTTAGTATTAATATTTTGAATGGTCTTTTTTTATAGATTTTTATTTTATATATAAGTTTGTCATTTAATGTGCCTTTGTCATTTTTATTAGGTTTTTAGCTTTTTTATTTCTTTTTTAGTATCAGTCATATTAGTGCGTCAACTTATTAAAGTTATCTTTTCTATTAATATTTTTTATTTATTTCAGGTTTACCTCAAACATGGAAAAAGACATTTACTAATTTGTTTTAGCTAACAACAACAGTCACAGATTAGAACATAATTTATAATAGATTACTTTTCCTTATATTTTACCAAACAAAAAATTAAAACAAGATATATAAATACAAATTAAGAAAATATAATTTAAATATAATTTAAAAAAATAGGATACATAAGGGTAGTAATATATTCATTTTAAACAACATGGATTAGACTTTTGTTGTTGCAGTGTTATAGAGAGCTTTGTTTTGTTATCTGTCATTCAAAACTTCTATAAATGAATGTATCGTTGGTGCCGCAGGCTGTAAACAATTCTTTGTAATTGTTTTCTTTGAAGCAACTTTTTTGTTTAAAAATAAGCAAGGTTATTTTAAACAAATATTGGTAATCGGTTGCTGTAAGTATTTTTGGGTAATAAAGTACCAAATAAAGTACATTAAATGTCAATGGAATTTCAAGATCCAGTATGTTTTACAATTTCATAGGCATTCTTCCAAAATTATTATATGATGTTTTTCTTAATGTAAAAAATTGTATGTATTTATATAACAGTTAACTTGGCATTACAAACTAAAAAAAGACAGTTTACTTTAATTTGTTTAACCTGAAGCTTTGAACAGACATTTCTCATGCTCTCTCACTCTCTGCAGGTGGAGACGTATGGCTCAATGGAGAAGAAGGAGAAGGCGGAGTTTATTCTGGAGCAGATGAGGCTGTGCATTGCTGTCAAGGACTACATTCGTACACAAATCATTAGCAAAAAGATCAACACCAAGTTCTTCCAGGATGAGGGCACTGAGGTTTTCATCCTCTTTTTGAGAATTTCTATTTTGCTTTTGTATTTGTCTGATTTAATTTTTAATCCAAGTTTATAATCTTGGTGGGTGGTGCGTTCAGTTTTCCATTTTACATAACCACTTGCTTTTCTTGCTTGTCTAGGATTTGAAACTGAAATATTATAATCTGATGATTCAAGTTGATCTGCACGAGGGCTCCTATCTGTCCATATGCAAACATTACCGAGCCATATATGACACTCCTTGTATACTAGAAGACACATCCAAGTGGCAGCAGGTATCTTGTCTTGTTATAAATCTTTGCCTTTTTAGCTTGGCTGTTGGTAATACAAAGAAACATTAGCTATGTGTAAATCCATCTTTTTAACTGAAAGTTCTCATGTATCTTTCAGGCTCTCAAGAGTGTGGTGCTCTACGTGATTTTGGCTCCTTATGACAATGAACAGTCTGATTTGGTTCATAGAATCAGCCTTGACAAGAAACTGGAGGAAATACCCAAATACAGGTAAATGAGCCGAGAGTTCAGACTCTTTCTGCAAGAGTTCAGAGTTATGTCTCAGCAGTAATCCAGTCACAGGCATAATAGCATAATGTCAGGTGGAGGTATTTATCTTTCATTGTTCTCTGGCAGGGATCTCCTGAAACAATTCACTACCATGGAGCTGATGCGCTGGTCATCTGTTGTGGAGGATTATGGAAAGGAACTGAGGGAGGGTTCCATGGGAACTCCTGACACTGATGTCTTCACCTGCTCTGAAGAGGGAGAAAAGAGATGGAAGGATCTGAAAAACAGAGTGGTAGAACATGTGAGTGAGACTTATTTTTGCTTTAAATGGTTTATATCTGTTCTTGTGAGGTTCTTAAAGGAATAATTCTTTCCAGATGAAAATGTTCATTAATTCTCATTGGGTTCATATCCTATAAATGTCTTCCATGGAACAAAAAAGGGTTATAAAGTGTTGTACTGGTTGCCCTTTTTCATTGATTTAATATTTTACAAGCCAGGGCTCACAAAATGAAAAAAATCTCTGGTAGCCTTTCGGGCAGGCACTCTTCAGATTTTAGTAGTCTGAAATTAATTTAACTAGCCTGAATAAAAACAAAACTTTATATAGAAAACTGAATAGGAGTTGAAAACATCAAAACCATTTAAAAAATGACATATCAACAAGGGTATATAAAATAATCAAATTACAATCATTAATACGATCTACCTGAACTGAAATTTTTATGATTTTCTGTCTTGACCTGTCTTTTTTTTTTTTGCCTGTGTTGAACTGAAATGCCAACTTAAATCTATGCACCTCCTAACATTTTAACATTTTAATATTTTGGTAAATTCTGCAAATTGGTACCTGAAAAAAAGGATTTAAACACGTTAAAGGGATAGTTCACTTTGAAATTAAATTTTGATATGTTTTAGCTTACCTTATGGGCATCCGAGATGTAGGAGTATTTGTTTCCCCAGTAGTTTCAATTTTTATCATTTTAGGTCAAACCGTTCTTGTCTGTGCCTCACATAATGCAGGTCTATGGTCACCACCTCAAAAAACATGCACAGAGAAGTCCAAATTAAACAATCCCCCATCGTAAGTACACACTGATGGCCTAAGACACAAAACGAGCGGTTTGTGTGAGAAAACGAACAGTACTTATATAGTTTTTACCTCTTGTACAACAATAAACGATATAAATACTGTACGTTTTCTCACACAAACTGCTTGTTTCGTGTCTTAGGCAGATATTGACTTGGGACTATATTATGGGGAAGCACAGGCGAAGTACTGCTACTTGGGCATAGAGATATCAAGGCTCTCATCCTCACGTGTTTTGGCTGTTGAGCAATCCAGCTATTCCAGCTATCCAGCCGCTAAAAACTTCCACAATAAACTCCACGAAGGTGCATTTTATGAAGTTTAATCATGAAAAGTGTGAAACTACAAAGAAGAGAAAATACACAAGAATAAATTTCACAAAATAGATAAATCACCACACAAGGCAATTAACCAACACCAATACAAGTTGTATATCAAAAGCATAGATTCATACTTTACAAACTTCAGTAGAAAAGGTAACAAACTTGCTGAATTAAATGCTATACTAGAAAAGTTACCAAACACACAACGAATTACAACACAACAATAAAGTACTCAATGCTCATTAAACAAAATCAAACAAAGTCACTTACAGATATTGCATTTCAAAGGGCTCTGATAGGCATGATGAAGCTGGATGTCTGCAACCACATGGAGCACCTTGTACTCAAGAACTCAAGAAATATTGCCTACTACCTCTTTTAAACAGGAAACCATAAGAACTCAGAAATAAGTATCAAAATAAGTCGTTGTATAAACCGAATTTTTAAAGTCCAGCACAATAGGATTCAATTCATTATGCTAAGCTAATCTAGCGGCGACCCTGCCAAACTAAAACAATGCATGCACTGAGAAAAAAATACATTTGCCCACACATCTAAATGTAGGAAAGAAGTTGAATAAGCCCTATTTCTGGAAACGGTGAAGTGTTCCTTTAACATGTTAAAATGAATTCCCACTAAAAAGAACATGGGAGCACTATTTAGGTTTACAAAGTTGCAAATAACAGACTACAAGACTTCTGGAACCGTGTCCTTTGGACGGACAAGACCGAAATTGGCTCATGCCATAGGACAATGATCCCACGCTCACTATCAAATCTACAGAATGGCTTTAAAAGAATAGAATCAAGGTGTTGCAATGTCCCAGTCAAAGTCCAGACCGTAACCTGATTCAAATGCTGTTGTGGAACGTTAAGAGAACTGTGCATAAACAAATGCCCGCACAGACCTCAATCTGAATCAACGTTGTAAAAAAGTGGGCCAAAATTACTCCACAATGATGTGAGAGAATGATTCTGTCAACTTATTTCTGCAAAAGGTGGTTCTGCAAGCAATTAAGTTATGGGGGTGTACTTAGGTTTTCACACATGGTTTATTTTTTTAAAATTATATAAATAATGATTTACTTATGTGGTGTTTGTCTGAGATTGTGTTTACCTAATTTTATAACCTGCTAACGTCCAGATGATTGTACGTACTTGTATGTAAAACCAAAAATTCAAAAGAGGTGTGCTTTCTTTTTTGACTTAATATATGTAAATTGGTACACATTGTTCTCATTCAGCAGAACAACTTGCACACTGACATTCATTAGCTTCACCACATTCACAAACTCCAAAATGTCCAACCTGAGTGAAGTTCTAAATGCTCCTCCTAGGTAATTCAATGTCATCAAATTTGGTTAACATTATGCCAAGGCATTGAAGAATAATGGCTTGTGAACCGAGATTTGATCGTACGTGGTTTTCCCCGCCGACATCAATTTATGGTGGAAAAGGGAAAATGTAATGATCTCACCCTCTACATGCATTCAACTGTGGGTGCGTCTCAATCAGCTCCCTAGTTCAGTAGTTAGGGCACTGATCAGGACACAAGTCAATGGGCTGACTTCCTGATCAGTGCCCTGACTACTGAACCAGGGAGCTGATTGAGACGCACCCTGTATATTTGTTCACCCTATTTATTACATCAGTTTTTTTTATGATATGGTGAATAAATTAGTGAACTTGTCTAGTTTTGTTTTTAGGTTCTTTTTTTTAAGTATTATTTTGAGCTATGATTTGCATTATTGTTATTCAATTGCTAATTGATATTTGTTTTGTCTGTCCATTACCAGAACATCAGAATAATGGCAAAGTATTACACAAGCATCACAATGGGGAGAATGGCAGCACTGCTCGACCTCTCGATTGATGTGAGTTCTGTCATAAAATAAAATATAACATTTTTTTAATGCTGCTGTCTGTAGCATTTTAGGTTTGGGGAATGTTTCTTTCAGTCACAGTGATGAGAATTGATTTAATGGTGTACTGCATTATTAAATTAAAACTACATAATTTTTTAATGCTGTAATAGCCTCACTCTTAATAACTATTTTTAACATTTCTACAATTGTAGTAGTATTTAATTTACATGTTTGTTATTCTTGTAGGAATCAGAGGAGTTCTTATCAAACCTGGTGGTCAATAAGACCATCTATGCGAAAGTGGACCGCCTCGCTGGTATCATTAATTTCCAAAGGCCTAAAGACCCTAACGACCTTCTGAATGACTGGTCTCAAAAACTGAACTCTCTCATGTCTCTGGTCAACAAAACTACTCATCTCATTGCCAAAGAAGAGATGATCCACAACCTCCAGTAGAACCAGTCAGGGAGGCCTTGGTACACATTTTCCCTTTTTTTCACCTTGAAACATCTGATGGCACAAATTTTAAATAAACATTTGCTGTCATTGCTTCTGTTTAAATTGTTATTGACAACGAGGTGAAGGAGACGCAGTAGTTTCTGTCATAAGTTTTACATGGCACTTAAGATTACTGTTTTGTGTTTAACTCTTGACTATAGTTAAATGTCCAGAGAAAATTGCTCAACTCCATGTGAAGCCTCCCAGTGTCAGTGATACCCTACTCTCCTTTGTATTAAATAAATACCTTGTATTCCTTTCAGACATTATAGAAAAAAAGATAAGCATCATAAGATCGGTATTCAGATCTGCTCCAGCATACACATTAAACTTTTTTGAAAATAATTCTGGGTTTGTTTATTTACCATTCAGGGAAAATGCAGGCAACATGACTTATACAAATATATATATACTTCCTGATTTACATTATTTTCCTCCTCAATGTTTTTATTTTTATTTTTTTATTTTATTTTTTTATAAAACAAACTTATTTGGTTTTGCAAATGATCTTTGTCATTACAATAGATTAATATATATATATATATATATATATATATATATATAATATATATATATATATATTAAATCTATTGTAATGACAGATCATTTGCAAAACCGTGAAACCACTGAATGCATTAGTTACCTGCCTAAATTCCATTTGTCCTAAGCACTTATCTTTCACAGCTTTTATGACGAATGGTAATGGAAGCAGAAGTGCACTATATTTCAAAAGGTTTTGGGATGTCTGCCTTTATTTGGGATGTCTGCCATGCACTTTAATTACATCCCATTCTTAAGGGAAGTGTATATAAGATTGTGGCAAAAACTGGTACTGCAATCACTTTTAAATGACTAGAGCGGTGTAGCCCCTCCCCTCTGACTGGAGGTTGCCAGATAGGCTGCAGGATCCAGCAGGAAAGTTTGTAGCTGCAGAGCTGGCAACCCGGATGCCGAAACACTACTGACTTTGTGATTGGTAGATAGGTGGAGGGTGGCGCTTCAGGCCAAAACACATGTCAACCTCAACATTAGTTGAGGGCTGCAACAACAACTTTTAAATGACAATATCCTGGCTGGACTACTCTTTTCAGTGATATAAATATTTGAAATGAACATGATTTCTTAATGTCTAATGACATATCAGGGCCATATTATGATCAATTTAAATATATTTCTTACATACAGTTCATTTAATCCATAGGGTTTAATAGAGTTTGCCCACTCTTTGCAGCGATAACAACTTAACCTTGTGTAAAGCCTTCCCAGAAGAATTTAAGTAGTGTGTTTATGGGTTGTTGTTTTTTTTACCATTCTTCTAGAAGCGCATTTGTGAGGCAGTCTCCGCTCTAATTCATGCCGAAAGTGTTCTATCTGGTTGAGGTCATCACTGTGCTGGCCAGTCAAGTTCCTACACACCAAACTTGCTCATCCATGTCTTTATGGACTTTGATTTGTGCACTGATAAGCATTCATTTTAGAACAGAAAGGGACCATCCCCAAACTGTTCCCGTAAAGTTAGGAGCATGAAATTGTCCAAAGGGTCTCAGTATGCTGAAGCACAACTGCAACCGATGCTTTGCATTGGACTTGGTAATGTAAGGCTTGGATGCATCTGCTTGGCCATGGAGCTCATTTCCATGAAGCTCTCTACGAACTGTTCTTGAACTAATCTAAAGGACAAAGAACGTTTGGAGGTCGGTGGCTATTAACTGCAAAAAGTTGGTGAGTTTTTCACCCTGCCCCTCAGCATGTGCTGACCCCGCTCTGTGATTTTACATGGCCTATTGCTGAGTTG
Organism: Pseudorasbora parva; assembly: GCF_024679245.1. Taxonomy (NCBI): domain Eukaryota; kingdom Metazoa; phylum Chordata; class Actinopteri; order Cypriniformes; family Gobionidae; genus Pseudorasbora; species Pseudorasbora parva. Next base: position 17,633,525 of record NC_090183.1, on the reverse strand, counting down.
CTTTAGTTGCTTGCACTTCATTATCATACAACTAAGAGTTGATTTTGGAATATTTAGTTGTGAGGAAATTTCACAAATGAACTTATTGCACAGGTATCAACCTATCATGGTACCACGCTTAAAGGGTCAGTTCACCCACAAATGAAAATTCTCTCATTAATTAATTACACCCGTAAGACCTCCGTTCAACTTTGGAACACAAATGAAGATGTTTTTGTTGAAATCCGATGGCTCAGACAGGCCTTCATTGACACCAAAAACATTTCCTCTCTCAAGACCCATAAATGGCACTAAAGATGTTGTTACAAAGTTCATCTCCCTACAGTGATTCTATAATAATTTTATGAAGTGCGCAAAAAAAAAAAAAACTAAATACCGACTTATATAGTGATGGACCGATTTAAAAACAAAGTTTCGAACGGTTATGAATCTGCGTATTGATTTATGATTCGGATCGCGTGCCAAACTGCTGAAATCACGTGACATTGGCGATTTGAATCATGAATCAATACACTGATTCATAATGTTCGAAACTTTGTTTTGAAATCTGCCAATCACTATATAAGTCGTTATTTTTTATTTTATTTTAAATGCTTAATTTGTGTTCAGAAGATGAACTGAGGTCTTACGGGTGTCGAACGGCATTAGGGTAAGTAATTAGAATTGGGTAGGGTATATTCAGAATAAAACATAGATGACATATCAAGTGTTTAAACTGAGAAAATGTATCAGTTTAAGGGGGGAAAAAGTTGATAGGAATGGGAATGTTAATAGGAATGTTGATCCCATTCTTGTCTAATACAGGCTTCTGGTTGCTCAACTGTCTTAGGTCTTCTTTGTCGCATCTTCCTCTTTATGATGCGCCAAATGTTTTCTTTGGTTGAAAGATCTGGACTGCAGGCTAGCCATTTCAGTACCTTCCCTGATCCTTCTTCTACACAGCCATGATGTTGTATTTGATGCAGTATGTGGTCTGGCATTGTCATGTTGGAAAATGCAAGGTCTTCCCTGAAAGAGACCACGGCTAGATGGGAGCTGTAGAACTTGGATATATCTTTCAGCATTGATGTTAGCCTTTCCAGATGTGTAAGCTGCCCATGCCACACGCACACATGCAACCCCATACCATCAGAGATGCAGGCTTCTGAACTGAGCACTGTTAACAACTTGGGTTGTCCTTGTCCTCTGTAGTCCGAATGACATGGCGTCCCAGTTTTCCAAAAATAACTTAAAATTTTGATTCGTCTGACCACAGAAGAGTTTTCCACTTTGCCACAGTCCATTTTAAATGAGCCATGGCCTAGAGAAAACACCTGTGCTTCTGGATCATGTTTAGCTATGGCTTCTTTTTTGACCTATAGAGTTTTAGCCGGCAACGGCCAATGGCACAGTGGATTGTGTTTACCGACAATGTTTTGAATACAATGCTATTACAGTTACAGCTCCTGCTAAAATCCATCTGTAGCAAAGTTCGATAATAAGGAAGGAAGAGGACAAGGGGTCGGCTGGACGGTTGATGCTTTTCTCTTTATTATAACTCAAAACTTTAGCAACACACACTGCGGTGTGGAATCTCATAAACAACGATCTCTCGATCACTTCCGGGTCGGCACTTCCGGCTTCCGGTTACTCAGTCTCTGTGAGGGGGGTTTGGCATCAACCGTCCGGGCTCTCTCTCTCCTCGATCTCCGGTTCCACTGATGTTTTATCCCCTCTCCGCGCTCATTACTAGAACAAGAGACAGGTGTTATTAATCTGCTTCCAACCCACTCACGTACCACTTGTCCCGCGGCTCTCTCTCCCGCTGCAGACCTCGCTGAACCACGCCCCCCTTGCCACATACCCCCACCGCCCGACTCAGGCCGGGGAGCCGTCCGGCCTGCAGCCCCCCCCCCCCCCCCCCATTTCTGGAGAGGAAGTCGGCCACAGCCATCTGAGCACCCGGCCTGTGGACCACCTGGAACTTAAAAGGCTGAAGAGCTAGATACCAACGAGTGATCCGCGCGTTGGTATCCTTCATGCGGTGGAGCCATTGGAGAGGAGCGTGGTCCGAACAGAGGGTGAACTCCCGCCCCAGAAGGTAATAGCGGAGGGTGAGAACGGCCCACCTGATGGCAAGGCACTCTTTTTCGATGGTGCTGTACTTAGCCTCTCTCTTCGAGAGCTTACGGCTAATGTACAGCACCGGCCGCTCTCCCCCCTCCACCTCCTGGGCCAGGACTGCGCCCAGCCCCCTGTCCGACGCGTCAGTCTGCAACAGAAAAGGGAGAGAAAAGTCAGGGGAGTGTAAAAGCGGCCCGCCACATAGAGCAGCCTTAACTCGGGTGAAGGCCTGCTGGCACGGCTCCGTCCATTGGACCGTATCTGGTAGCCCCTTTTTAGTAAGATCAGTCAGAGGGCTGGTGAGGTCCGAATAATTTGGTATAAACCGTCTATAATATCCCGCCAGCCCCAAGAACTGTCTTACCTCCTTTTTGGTCTTGGGCCTCGGACAGGTTGCAATTGCGGCGGTCTTATCAATTTGGGGACGCACCTGCCCATGACCCAAGTGGAAGCCCAGATACCTTACCTCCACCCGCCCAATTGCACACTTCTTCGGGTTGGCCGTGAGCCCCGCTCCCCTCAACGACCTCAAGACCGCCCGGACATGCTGCATATGCCGCTGCCAATCGTGACTGTAAATCACGATATCGTCCAGGTAGGCAGCAGCATATGCGGCATGGGGACGCAAAATCCTGTCCATGAGTCGCTGAAAGGTAGCGGGTGCCCCGAACAAGCCGAAGGGAAGCGTGACGAATTGGTGCAATCCGAACGGCGTGGTGAAGGCCGTCTTTTCTTTGGACAATGGAGACAAGGGGATCTGCCAATAGCCCTTCGTTAAGTCCAATGTCGAATAAAATCGAGCCGTGCCCAGCCGATCAAGCAACTCGTCAACCCGCGGCATTGGATACGCGTCGAATTTCGACACTGCGTTCACCTTGCGGTAGTCCACACAGAACCTGACCGAGCCGTCGGTTTTAGGAACCAAAACGATCGGGCTCGCCCAGTCACTGTTGGACTCCTCTATTACTCCCATATCGAGCATTGCCCCTAATTCTTCCTGAACTACTTTTTTTTTGTGTTCAGGTAAGCGATACGGCCGGCTGCGAACTACCACGCCCGGCTCGGTCTCGATATGGTGCTGAATTAAGTCGGTACGTCCCGGTAGGGGCGAGAACACGTCGGCGAATTCCGCCTGTAGCTTTGAGAGATCAGTGAGTTGGGACGGTGAGAGGTGATCTCCACCAGGGGCCAATGCGACCGATTGTGCTTTGATGCTCGCCTCTGGCCCGAGATCATCCTCTCCCCCGATCACCGTCGCCAACAACACTGATTCCACCTCATTCCATTTCTTCAGGAGATTGAGGTGATATATTTGCCGTGCCCCGTTCCTATCGGACCGTATCACTTCATAATCGAGGTCTCCAACCTGTCGTGCGACCTCAAACGGCCCCTGCCACTTCGACATTAATTTAGAGCTCGATGTAGGGAGTAATACGAGCACTTTCTCTCCCGGTGTAAATTTGCGTAGTCTCGTACCCCTGTTATACGACCGGCTTTGGCGGTCCTGGGCTTGCAACAAATTCTCCCTAGATAGCCGCCCCAAGGTGTGGAGTTTTGTTCGCAAGTCCAGCACATATTGAATTTCGTTTTTGGCCAAAGAAGGTCCCTCCTCCCAAGTTTCTCGTAGGACGTCCAGCACCCCCCGGGGCTGCCGTCCGTAGAGAAGCTCGAAGGGGGAAAACCCCGTGGAGGCTTGCGGGACCTCCCGCACAGCGAATAAGAGGGGTTCTAACCACCGATCCCAATTTTTGGCGTCTTCCTGTACGAATTTACGGATCATGGATTTAAGAGTGCGATTAAACCGTTCGACCAAGCCGTCTGTTTGTGGGTGATAGACGCTTGTCCGAATCGATTTGATGCCCAATAACCCGTATAATTCGCTTAGCGTGCGTGACATAAACGCCGTGCCTTGATCAGTGAGGATTTCCTTCGGAATCCCCACTCGGGAGATTAAACGAAACAGTGCGTCCGCAACACTCTTCGCCGAGATGTTGCGGAGAGCCACTGCTTCCGGATATCGTGTTGCGTAGTCCACGATAACTAGCGCAAAACGATGTCCGCGTGCGGATCGCTCTAATGGCCCGATGAGGTCCATCGCAATTCTCTCGAAGGGGACCTGCATTAATGGAAGGGGGCGCAATGGCGCTTTTGGGGAGGCCAGTGGATTCACCAACTGACATTCAGGACAAGACGCGCACCACCTGCGCACATTGTCGTGAATGCCTGGCCAAAAAAATCGGGTCATTAAACGATTCAGCGTGGCCGCCTGTCCCAGGTGGCCCGCCATTGGGTTAGAGTGAGCCGCCTGGAAAAGCATTTCCCGGCGGCTCTTTGGTACTAACAACTGGGTTGTATCCACTTTTGTCTGAGCGTCTTGGGTCACTCGATACAACCTATCCTTAATTATGGCAAAATAAGGATACGTGACGGGCAAGGCGGGTTGAAGGGACTGACCGTCGATAGTGCGGACCTGTTGGAAAGCATGTTTTAGGGTATCGTCCTGAGACTGCTCCAGAGGAAAGTCATCGCGGTCCGAGAGAATCAGTCTCTCGACCCCGCTCGGTTCCTCTGAAGCCGTCTCCGAGGGCCCCGTATCAGTCTCGCCAACCTGCACCCGCACCGCCCCGTTCCTAGCCTGGTTCCCCCAAGCGGCATCCGCGCATATCGACCCCAATAACGCCGGAAAGGCGGGCCAATTCGTCCCCAGAATTAGCGGATGCCGGAGGTGGGGACTAACCGCCACCTCAACACTATGATTTTCTCCCCTAAACTGTATCGTGACTGGGACCAGCGGATATTCCACCACATCCCCGTGCACACACCGCACCTTAACCATGCGGCTTGTATCCAATGCCCCAGGCTGCATCAGGCTTTGATGGATCGAGGTTTGGTTACATCCTGAATCCACCAAGGCCTGATATGTACCCCCCTTGATACTCACAGGAACTTGGTACTCTCCTGCTTGATCAGGGGTGGTCCGCTGGACGTCCGGGACCCGGACCATTGTCCCGATGTCCATCATTGGACATCGGTCCACAAAATGGTCCGGGTCACCGCACCGCCAGCAGGCCAGCCCAGGCCTGCCCGCCGCCCCTGCGGCGGGGAGTGGGTTGGAATATGAGCGCGGAGGGGGGGTGGAACCGGAACCGTTATCCCCGCCCGACCCCAGCAGCCCCGCCCCCCTGGGCGGGGCCCTCGAACTCCCGTATTGCCCTGGGCCCATTCCACCCCGACCTCTGGGGGGAATACGAGGGGGCCCTGGAGGGCGGGACCTAGGGAGAGGGACAGGAGGAGAAGGAGAGACAGAGGGGGGAGAGAGAGAGGGAGAGGTTAGTCGGGGTTCGCCGACCCCTGGGCACGCCACCAGATGGTCCTCCGCCAGGTTGATGGCCGTCGTCAGCGACATGGGCCGGTGGCACTGGACCCACTCGGCGGTCTTCTTAGGTAGCCGAGCGATGAACTGCTCCAGTACCACCAGATCGACGATGTGGTCCACGTCGCTTCCACCGGCCAATAGCCATTTGCGGCAGGCGTCCCGGAGCTGGTGGGCCATCGCGAAGGGCCGGCCGGTCTCCCCCCACTCGAGCGAGCGGAAACGCTGACGGTGCTGTTCGGGGGTCCGACCGACCCGCTGGATGATGGCCCTCTTCAGATCGTCGTAATCCAGGAGGTTCGCCACCGGCAGTTGTTGGGCGGCCGCCTGGGCTTCTCCGCTGAGCAATGGAATAAGGCGCACCGGCCACTGTGCCCGGGGCCACCCGCAGGCCTCCGCCGCTTTTTGAAAAAGGTCTATGAAGGCCTCGGGATCGTCCTGTGGCCCCATTTTGTGGAGGGGCACGTGGACCGGTGCGCTGGCGAGCCCGGCGGCTTCGGTGCGAACCTCCCGGTCTATCCAGCTCCGGAACCTCTCGCGGTCCTCTTGCTGGCCGCGGACGATGGCCTCGAATCGACGCTCCTGGTCCGCCCGCAGCTCCAGCATGGACTGATGTTGTTCCTGGTGGAGGGCCGCGAGAGAGGTGATAATGTCCGCAAACGGCGTGGCGGAGGGCGTTGGAGTAGTCATGGCGGCGGCGCGGTCCTACTTCCTTCCCGGGTTTCGGCACCACTGTAGCAAAGTTCGATAATAAGGAAGGAAGAGGACAAGGGGTCGGCTGGACGGTTGATGCTTTTCTCTTTATTATAACTCAAAACTTTAGCAACACACACTGCGGTGTGGAATCTCATAAACAACGATCTCTCGATCACTTCCGGGTCGGCACTTCCGGCTTCCGGTTACTCAGTCTCTGTGAGGGGGGTTTGGCATCAACCGTCCGGGCTCTCTCTCTCCTCGATCTCCGGTTCCACTGATGTTTTATCCCCTCTCCGCGCTCATTACTAGAACAAGAGACAGGTGTTATTAATCTGCTTCCAACCCACTCACGTACCGCTTGTCCCGCGGCTCTCTCTCCCGCTGCAGACCTCGCTGAACCACGCCCCCCTTGCCACACCATCATGTAGTCATTTACCGCCCTTCAGGTCGATTGGGCACCTTTGTTGCTGAACTAGATGTGCTGCTATCCTCATTCCCAGAGGATGACAGCCTACTTTTAATCCTTGGTGATTTCAACATCCATCTGGACAAACCGTATGCTACGGATTTTCACTCCCTTCTATTCTCATTCGATCTCAAACTCCTTATTACCTCACACACCCACAAATCTGGCAACCAACTTGACCTCATCGACATATGCAACTGCACTTCAGAAAACACTTTGGTCAAACCCTTACACTTCTCTGATCATTACTTCATCACATTTAATCTACACCTTACTACTCGTGAACTTCCACTTCCTCTACCAGTTAGTTTCAGATGAAACTGGGTTCTTTTTCTTCCTCTCATCTCTCCTCCGCTGTGTCATTCTCTCTTGTCACACACACACTTCCCCTCTATGGATGTCAACACTGCAACAGACACTTTATATTCTACTTTAACTTCTTGTCTAGATAGTATATCTGCCCTCTATCTTCTAGGCCAGCACGTTCTACTCCCTCTAACCCTTGGATATCTGATGTTCTTTGTGAACACCGGACCAAATTTAGAGCAGCAGAAAATGGCGCAAATCAACCGACCCATCTGACCTGAGTAAGTCTCAATCTCGGCTCTCTTCCTTCTCAAATGATGTCCATGCAGCTAAATCCTCATATTTCCACAACAAAATACTCAGACACACTTAGACAGAACTTTCAACTCTCTCCTCTGTCCCCCTCCACCACCTCTCTATCTGCAGACGATCTTGCCCATTTTTTCACAGATAAAACCACAATCATCATCAGCAGTCAGTTCCCACCTCCACACACACATGATTTTAAATCAGCAATACATCCACAGCCAATCATTTTCTCTCCTCCTTCTCTACGCTCACTGAGGCTGAAGTATGAGTATCTAAACTTATCCTCTCCGGCCATCCCACTACCTGCCCTCTAGATCCCATCCCCTCACATCTTTTACAAGCCATCTCCCCTACACTCTTACCAGCACTCACACATCATCAACACATCTCTCTGCACCAGCATCTTTCCTACCACATTCAAGCAGGCTCAGGTAACCCCACTGCTTAAAAAACCCACATTAGACACATCACACATTAGAGAACTACAGACCTGTTTCTCTCCTACCATTCATAGCGAAAACACTTGAAAGAGTTGTTTTCAACCAGGTCTCATCTTTCCACTCACAGTCTAATCAACTGGACGTAAACCAGTCAGGTTTCAAAAAGGGCCATTTAACTAAGACGGCATTATTGTCAGTTACTGAAGCCCTGCAGAAGGCAAAAACTGCATCCAAATCATCAGTCCTCATCCTCCTTGATCTATCTGCTGCCTTTGACACTGTGAATCATCAGATTCTTCTGTCCACCCTCTCATCACTGGGCATCACAGGGACTCCACTCCACTGGTTTGAGTCCTATCTCACAGGTAGGTCTTTTAAGGTTGCCTGGAGAGGAGAGGTATCCAAAGCACATCAACTGACCACAGGGGTTCCTCAGGGCTCCATTTACACAACATCATTGGGACCCATCATCCAGGCACATGGCCTCTCATATCATTGTTATGTTGATGACACACAGCTCTACTTTTCATTTCAACCAGATGATCCGACATAGCTGCACGAATCTCAAGCTGTCTGGCGGCTATCTCGGCATGGATGAAAAAATATCACCTGCAGCTACACTTAGCAAAGACTGAGCTGCTCGTCTTCCCTGCTAATCCGACCACACAACACAATTTTACCATCCAGCTAGGTTCATCTCTGATTACCCCTTCAGGGCCGGTCAGAAATCTTGGAGTAATCTTTGATGACCAGCTGTCCTTCAAAGACCACATTTCAAAGACAGCTCGGTCATGCAGGTTTGCGTTGCACAACATCAGGAAAATCAGACCGTTCCTTACGGAGCATGCAACACAGCTTCTTGTCCAAGCCCTGGTAATTTCTAGACTTGACTATGAATATTGTGACTAAAATATAAGTTTATGAGATTTGTAAATTATTGCATTCTTTTTTATTCACAATTTTAACAGTGTATTTTTTACAGTGCAATTTTTATCTGCGTTTATGCTGCTCTATGAGCGGCACTTTGACTCCGAATTTTGTTTTATACATGTGAAAATGGGAACATTACAGGTTCTGTGGTGAATCAGCTGTAAACACCCACGAGCATGTAAACATGACAAGGTAAAATGGAAAACGACAATACACACAACTACAAACGTTTCACTTTAGCACAACCACAATTTACCTGGCAGCTACTAACAGCGAATAAATATGGTGTTTTGGATGAAACTTATTTATTAAAAATGTTGCTATTATTACTTAAGTTAATATTGCGGAATATAAATCACTTTTATACAGGCCGTTTTTGTATTTTCTACAGGTGTTTAATCATTTTTAAAAAATAGTTTATGACATATGTTTTATATATTTTAGAGACCACATAGCCATGGTAATAAGAAGCATATGGTTTTACCTGTGAGTACCATGATCTTACATTTAGTCTAAATGAAACTGGCCTAAACTGAATTAAGCTTTTTTTTCTCTAAATGTTTTCTGAAGTTTTTAATAGATCTAATGAAATTTAACAAAATGTTATTTCAATCAGACCCTCATGAAAGATAGCTATCATCTTACATAAATTAGGTGTTAACTTGAAAAATATGATTGTTTTTAAAGGGGTAGTTCAACCCAAAAATGTGATTGTTTATTCGCCCTAATGTCATTCCAAAACCAAATGAATTTATTTCTGTGTAACATAACATAAAATTATTTAAGTCTGTTTTTTTTGTTTTGTTCATACAATATTCAAATGTGGGTAGACCGAGTACAGTTGGTACAGGGGTACATTTGAGACACCTCAAATAACTTGCGTGCACAACAAGTCTGATCTGTGATATTGGCTTCGCACATGCGTATTAGCGTCCTCTTCAATCGTGGAAAATTTAAAGTCTGTGCGCTTCTTCAGTCCGAAGATATCGGTGAAAGATTTTTTTCTAAGGTCAATTTTTCATTTCACCACAGCTCTTCCAGATTGAATAGCTTCTCATACTTACATGACTGTTAAAGTTAACTTACATTTTCGTAAACCTTAATCTGTGCTGTGAAAACTGGCATATTGCATGACTGTGTGTCATGCGAGGCAGTCGTAAAATATGGAGAAATGTGCAAGGTGTTCAGCGGGGTACAGTTGAGACGCAGTGTATCAATTGTACCCCGCACTAGAATCCTATTGCAGCACATGCAATTTAGTTGAACGATGAAATGCTTTTCTTATAGTAGGCTATTTTTGTCTTATTTCAAGTCCAAACATCAAAAACATTAAATAAAAAATAAAAATAAAGTAAGAAGTATTTACTAGACTAGTAAAAATCTGTTTTGTTTTGGGATTTTTTTTTTTCTATATAGTTTTTGCCTTACTTTTTATTAGATTTCCAAAAGAACATATAAGAAACAAACAGAAAACAACAACAAAACAGAAAAACAAAACATAAGAAACAATTCTTTCAGCACTTCTTACATAACACGTATGCATATTTTAGAAGACATAGTTGTACCCTAGATATAAATACTTCACCATGCCAGGGAGATACATCTACATCCCACTACCTAATAAAGAGGTCACAAATACATTTTACAGCTCTTGGCCATGCCTGTACCATTCTTGGTTTAGCTTTATTAAATCTAGCTAAGGAGCATTCCATCGTAACTATTTGTTGCATATTCAGTAACCACAGTCTTGAAATGTCTGCCTTAGTGTCCCACCAAAGTGCAATTATTGATTTCTTTGCAGCAGTGAAAGCCGAAAAAAAGAATCCTTTTGTCTACCATACTAAGGATAAGAAACATGATTCAGCAAGCACAGGCAGGGATCCGGAGTGATCTTATAGTTAATCAGTTCTAAGTCCCAACAAACTTGAGTCCAAAAATGATTAATTACTGAACATTCCCAAAACATGTGATACACAAATACCAGTTACGGAACTTTGACATATAGTGCAGTTAGGGTCAGATATTAATCCCATTCTGTATCGTCTATATGGCGTTGCAAGGGCTCTATGAATAGTTTTAAAATGAATAAATTGATGACTCCAATTTCGAGATGTTTCACTCATATTTGACCATACCGAGAGCCAATCAGGACGAAGTCCAGACTGCTCTAAGTCCTTTACCCATACTATCTCAACTGATAAATGTTTACACTGTGTTTTTAAAAGAGAATTATAAATTTGTGAAACCAGGCCTCTAGACTCTTTTCCAGGATACAACAATCCTGCCAATGGATGCGAAGGTAGTGATGTGTTCCATGGGACTCCGTAAATTTTCATGGCTGATCTCAGTCTCAAATAAAGAAAAAAAGAAGAACCAGGTATGTCAAACAAAGTCTGTAGATTATTAGATGAAAATAAACCTCTTGTTCGATCTCCGACATTCTCCTCATTCTAAGTGCTTTCACTTTTGAAGAGAAGGCTATACAAGACCATCTTATAAAACACTTGCAAGTCTCCCATAATACCTGTGGATTTTTACAATGTGATCTGTTAATTTCCAAGAACTCCTTAATCTGTTGTTTAATTTGCACCATAAACTCTGGATTTGTCAACAGACTGTCGTTAAATTGCCACCTATAACATTTGGGAGTGAAGGTAGAAGGCGTAAAATTGCAAAGTATTGGGGAGTGATCAGAGATAAGAATGGGTAACATTGTTATATGCGGAATACTGTTAATCAAAGATGGCGAAACACATATCTGTGTGGCGACGAGCAGAGTAGAAAGAAAAATCTTTCAAATTGTCATTTCTGAAACGCCATAAATCAACCAAGTTTAAATTGGATATAAATGTTTTAAAAGCAAGCGATGAGATTGAGGGAGAGGATTGTCCTCCAGATGATCGATCCATCACTGGGTCTAGATAAGAATTTAAATCTCCTATAATAAGGGGTATATCAGGAAATGTGCTTTAACTTTTTTCAAGTGATATAAAAAAGGATATATTAAATATGTTTGGGGCATAGACAGAAGCTAAAAGCATCTTAAGCCCCTTTCACACTGCGATTCCGGCAAATACACGGATAATGCGACCCGACATTTGTTCCCGGTCCGCTAGATTTGGTCCATTCACACTGCCAGCGAAATGCCGTAATATGTGCGCTTTCACACACAACGCTTAACGGTCCCGGGTCGAGTTGACACGTGACATCCTGATGTGACGTATAATGGCGAGCGATCTCAGCTTCAGCGCGGATAGTAAGGAGCTCCGTGGTCTCGACTTGTGTCCAGTTTGCACACATTTCTGCTTGTTTAATTTTAGTGTCTTTTGTATACGAACACTCTCTGCGTTTAAAACACCGACTAGCTCTTCTGGCCCTGCAGGGTTGTATTATTGAAAAAACAAGCTCTATGAGTCGCACGATAACTACGTGCCGACCCGGGTCGAATTCGGTAATCAATCCCGGGACGTGGTTGCTTTCACACAGAAGGCAGCCCGGCAATGTTCCGGGAATATTGCGGGTCCGACATGCAGTGTGAAAGGGGCTTTAGTATTATTAATTTCAACAAGAGCGCACACACATCTTTCATTCATCAAATTCTCTGTATAGTCTATTGATATCTGTAATTTCCTACTTATTAAAATTAGAACTCCCTTTGTTTTAGTGTCAGCACATGAGTACGCCACCAACTTGAATCGTCTGTTTTGAAAACGATGGACATCTACAGATTTTAAATGCGACTCTTGAATTAATGCTATGAATACAGATTTACGGTGTAAAAATTCCAAGCATCTTGTGTACTTGATGGGAGAATTCAGCCCGCGTACATTCCAACTAATTATATAGAGCCCCGCCATTCAGACCGAGAGAATAACGTATGTCATACAGAATGGGATTTTGAAAGCGTATCTCTATGCGACCAAACATTATGATGATATATCTAACATCTTGAGTGAACGAACAGTTGTGCTGACAGTCATAACTATTTACACCAGCCGCCAGGTCATATAGCGACCCCAAAGCTTGTAGAAAAAAAAGAAAAGCAAAATCACGAGCCGTGACTCTTTTTAGACGGCGATACGATTAATTTGGTTTCGTCATTCCCCGATTTCTTCACATGATGTCCAATGCGTTATAAATAAAATTTCTTAAACTAAAGTAACTAGATCAAACACACAATGTCCAGACCCACCTTTCAGGGGGACGTAATGTTACCATAACTTCCAGCCTAGGCAGTCATCTCCTGAACATTATCTTCCCAGAGATTGCGTTGATGTCCAGTCATCATGTCCAGATGTCCGGACATCTCTGCAGGCTTCTTTGAGGGAGTACCGTTACCCGGAATCTCCTTGGTGTCGAAGAATTTCTCTGCTTCTTGTGGTGTTTTGAAGATCAGAGGTTGGCCGTGATGTGTCAATTTGAGCTCAGCTGGGTAAACGAGGAATGGCCTGAGACCAAGGGCAATCATCTTCTTTCGCACTTGGTTGAACTCCATCCGCTTCTTCGCCGTCTCATTACTGAAGTCGGGATAGAAGGATAGGATTCGTTCCTTGTGTTTCACAGGGTAAGCCTCTCTCGTGCCTTTCAGAATTGACGGCCGATCCGCGTAATCCAATAGTTTGAAGATCAAAGTGCGAGACCGCGAAGTTTCAGTTTCCCTCCTGTTGTAAAGACGATGTGCTCTCTCAATTTTAATTTCATGACCAGCCAGGGATTGAATCCATAATGGTAAAAACTTCTTGAGAAACCCAATCGGGTCCGATCCCTCCTCAGATTCCGGTAAGCCCACTAGCCTCAGATTCGAACGGCGGTTCCTGTCTTCCATCTCCGTTAATCTTGCGGAGAGTGATGCAATCTGTCTATCGTGGTCTCTAATATCTTGATTTTGAGCACGGACTGTGGCATGGACAGAATCAAATCGAGAGTTCACCTTTTGAATGGATTTTCCAGTTCTTCAACATCACGGGCGAGACCGCTGACATATTCGTTCGCCTGCTTGACTAGACATTTCAGGTCTGTTAGTTGCGGTATCACCAAATTATCTACAGCTCCTTTAACCGCTGCCTGAACAGCCTTATCAAAGTGCTGTTGTTGTTCTGTCAAGGCCTGTTTAACAGCTCTTAAAATGGTGTCGTCGAGATCGGCTGATAGTCCTAGGATTTCTTTCGGTCTTTTCTTAATTGGGGAATCTGTATATTCCCTCTGTGTTGCAGATTTGCTATAGACGACATTAGTAATCAAATGTGTACGATTTTTAGCACGGATTTTTCCAATACAATGACTTAATGGGGATTTGAGGACAAGCCTAAAAACTTACAACCGCATCGCTTGTCAGGGTCACGTGAGTCATCCCATTTATTATTGATAAATAATCAAACAAAAGACTGAATAAAAAAAAAAAATGAATTCTCATTTTTAAAGGTATTTTACAAATTGAAGTAATTGGTTGGGCAGTTTTACAGCATTACGGATGGGTGTCTCAACTGTACTCGGGTACTGTTCCAACTGTTCCCTAACATGGGTACAGTTGGAACGAAAAAGCTTATTGTGTAAATCAGCTAATTGTGGCAAATATGACCTACTTATGGATGTTAATAATTATTAATATTTTAGTAGATAAAAGTTTTTTTTAAAGTATTTTCAAACCTCAGTTTTGGTGTGGTAACTGAAAAAGCAAAAGTGTACCAACTGTACTTGGTCTACCTAGCCTAACCAAGATGGCTTGGTTGCTAACATTCTTCCAAATATCTTATTTTGTGTTTCATGGAAGTCATACAGGTTTGGAAGGACACGAGAGTTAGTAAATGTTGACAGCATTTAAAAGCAGTAAATTTACTTTACTGCATCCTAGCTCAAAATCATCAGTGCTTTACTGTTAAGTGCATTTCTATATGACAAAAGTGCAATATTAAGTTTGGAAACATTCTAAACCATATTTTTAAAATAACTTGTAGGCTATTAACCTACTTTCGTTATTTAAAAATAAAACCCAAAATTAATGTAAGTTATGTGGTTCACAAAGTTTTTATTTTAACAAGTTTTTATTTTATTTTTATTTTTGAGTTTTTATTTTAACAAGAAAATCGTATCTTGTCAAAATGTTATACAGGAATAAAACTGATCGATGATGATGAAGAAAACTAACGGATTGTCTGTGTGCTGAAAAAATTCCCTGAGATTGGATCAAAATTCGTTCAGGACCTGCTGACCTGCAGTCAGGTGTCATGTCACCGTCATGAAGGCTAATCTGTAGAGTCAGGAGGAGCCGCTATGAAGTCCCTTTTTTTCTTCTTCTCTATAATAAATCGTAGTCCCACCCCCCAAAAAGTTAATCTAATCTGCTCATTATGCGTGGTTGAATTTAAACACGCAACAGAGATATGTGAAATGTACTGTGAAGTTGTTTTGATGCGCTCAGTTGTCTAGTTTACGGTGTCATGGCTTGGTGTGATCGTGGAGTTCAGATTATTTTGACGAGCCTGGGCGCGTTCGCAGCGATTAGCCTGATGGCAGTCGCTATCGGGACCGACTACTGGCTCTACTCTCGAACACACATCTGTAACACGACCAGCAACGCAACAGATGAAACCCAAAGCTTTCTGCTGCCAAAGAAAACACAAGGCGATCTCACGCATTCTGGACTTTGGAAAATCTGCTGTATCGAAGGTAAGTGGACGATCAGATTTTTTTTTATAAGCTATAATTTTAGATTGATTATAATTATAATTTTTTTCTATAGCCTAACGGTAAAGTGGTCTTATTAAATGCTTTCCTATTATTACTTGTTTAAATCATTTGAGACACACTGCTCTATCAAAAGTCATAATATTTGAGTTCTGCCTTCAAAATTCTAGTTAATTTTAAGAATAAATATTTTTTTTTCTCTGTATTAATGGGAGTCTAGCTTCTAGAAGGCACCCGATGCCCTTTAATTTGTCTTTACAATATATATATATATATATATATATATATATATATATATATATATATATATATATATATATATATATATATATATATATATATATAGTATACTTTAACAAACTGCAAGATACCAAGATAGAGGAAAAGTTTTACAGTTCACCTCCATTGTTTATTTTAATTTTTTTATTATGTTCTGTCGTTAATCTTTAATAGATTTGCCTTTTCATGTGCCTTTAAAGAAAGTCAGTCAGAGCATTTTAGATACATTTTAAGTATATATTCTTATATAATGTGTGTGTGTGTGTGTGTGTGTGTGTGTGTGTGTGTGTGTGTGTGTGTGTGTGTGTGTGTGTGTGTGTGTGTGTGTGTGTGTACAATATATACACACATTCAGAGTATATATTCTTAGTAATGAAGGAGAGGCTAATTTAAGCTTTTGAAAATTCATTCTGAAAAAAGTGTTCTTAATTAATAGTATAAAGTAATGCAATCATTACATAAATTGTAGCTTCACTTATGTTTGGCACAGGGATCAACAATGGGAGCTGCTACTGGATCAATCATTTTTCTGTGGATAATGACTATGACACCGAGAGTTCAGAGTACTTCCTCCGTGAGTTCATTTTCTTTATTACATTCAATCCAATTGATTAAATTTCCCCAAATATTTAATTATGATTTATATATGTCATATACAAATATATATGTATAGCAATAGCAATATATATATATATATATATATATATATATATATATATATATATATATATATATATATATATATATATATATATATATATATATATATCTTATTTGTTTCAATATGCCATTAGCAGCTACAGTACATATCTTGTCTTGCATTTTAGGCATATCTACAATGAGAATCTGGTGACAAATTTCAGGTTAAAGGTCTGTTTAAATACAGTAAAGATGCTTTTGTGTGTTGCAGGATTAGTGCGGGCATCCAGTCTCTTCCCCATCCTGAGTACCATCTTGCTTCTCTTGGGGGGACTTTGTTTTGTGGTGGGCCACATTTACAGCAGCAGAAATAATATTATTCTGAGTTCAGGAATCCTATTTGTAACTGCAGGTACAACACATGCTAGTATCCTTAACATGCAGCCAGTTAGTGTTTCAGAAGAGAATCCCAGAGGAGTCTCCAAACACAATCATATTTTTAGCAGCCACAGATGCATGCAAGACATGACACAATATTTTTTAATTTTGATTTGAATACATTTTCCCAATTTTATTTTTTGCATATGTTGCGATGACAAAAATATATACATATCTGTTCTGTAGAGGAAATATTTGTTGAAGTTGTGGTGTTTCCCGGACACATATGTATGGTGAACAGATGGGAAGTAAAGGTTATGCTAGCTACTCCCCATGTTCTGACTCATGCTAGGCAACTCCCCAATTTTCCATAACATGGTGTCAGATGTTTAAATAAACCAGTTAGTTACAATAGCACCAGGGTTTATGATTAACTTTTTTTCACTCAACGGCCAAGTTACCGGCTATTTAGAACTTCTACTAGCCAAAAAGGGGAAAAAGGGCAAACACTTTACTATAAGGGTTCATTGGTTAACTTCAATTAGTTAACTGCATTAGTTAACATTAACTTCTACTACATTTATTAATCTTTATTCATTTTAACTTCAACATTTACTAATACTTTATTTAAACCAAAAGTTGTATTTGTTAACATTAAGTTAATGCACTGTGAAATAACATGAACAAACAATTAACAATTGTATTTTTATTAACTAACGTTAACAAAGATTAACAAATGCTGGAACAAATGTATTGAAGAAGAAGTAGAAGAAGAAGACGTTTTATTTATATAGTGCCTTTCCAAAGCTCAAGGTTGCTTTACATAGTGTTAGACAATACATTTGCACAAAATACATTAGCATACTCACATACACAAGAGAAGCACAGGTCTATAGCCACGTTATTCAAGAATCAAATTGAATAGATATGTCTTAAGCTGGGTCTTGAAGGTAGACAGAGATGGTAAATTACACAATGATAGGGGAAGCAAATTCCATAATTTAGGTGCATTGATACTAAATGCCATATACTTATAGTGGACAACCTAAAACGAGGAGTGGACAAAAGACCATGCTCAAATGATCTGAGGGACCGGGCAGGAGAGTAGTAGTGTAGTAAGTGAGACAGATATGGAGATGCGAGATCGTTTATTGCCTTGAATGTTAAAAGTAGTACCTTAACATGAATATGTGATGCCACAGGTAGCCAATGAAAATCACTCAGTAAAGGATTTATGTGAGAAGAGCACATGGTGGAGGTGAGAACTCTGGCTGCAGAGTTCTAAACATACTGTAACCTAGCAATACGTTTTTTTAAGAAGACCTAGAAACAGAGCATTGCAATAATCCAAACGACAGAAGAAGTATGAGAGGCAAAAGTTAGAGATAAGTCAAACAAGACACCAAGATTATGAACAGATGAAGAAGGCTTAAGATCAACCTCATCAATTTCCAATGACAGGTCCATTCTTTTGACTGTGGTTGCAGAGCCAATAATTCAGTGTTGCTATCATTTAGTTTAAGGTGATTCAGGGACATCCAATGCTTAATATCCCTGACACATGCAGTGAGTGAGTCAAGGCAAGGATGATAGTGAGGTAAATTTGGATGTCATCAGCATAGCAATGAAATTGAAGTCCATGCCTGCGTATGATGTTGCTAAGTGGATATATATATAAATGATCAAATAAATATATATATAAATGGACCAAGAACTGAGCTCTGAGGAACACCCTGTGAAAATGGAGCATGGGCAGATTTATAGCCTTGTATGGTGATGTAATATTTTCTGTCGCTGATGTAGGAGCTGAGCCAGGAAAGAGCAGAACGAGTGATGCCGATATCAGAAAGACGAGAAATTAGTATTTCATTGCAGGCTGTGTCAAATGCAGAGCTTAGACCCAGTAGAATCAAGATGTTTATTAACTCTGAGTCCATAGATAGAAGAATATCATTAGCCACACGAAGAAGAGGAGTTTCAGTGCTATGTGACATGTGAAAAAGTTGAAAAGGCCGTTAGCATTTAAATAAGATCTCAATTGTGAAGCCACAACCTTTTCAAAGATTTTACTCAAGAATGAAAAGTTTAAGATTGGCTTATAGTTATTCATATTTAGTTGGTCAAGGCCCGTTTTTTTAAGAATGGGGTCATGGCAGCCAGTTTTAATTCTGATGGAACAATAGCAGTTGTTAAACTTGAGTTTATCATATGTGTGATGAAAGGTTCAACCTCACGAACACACATCTTGAGTAAAACAGTCAGAGTAGGGTCAAGCTGACAGGATGTAGAGTTAGACTTCACAATTAGATCAATGATGGCAGCAGAAGTAGTGAGAGTAAAAGCAGAAAGAGCTTGTGGAGTAAGCCGAGTCAGCTGACATCAAGTGAACATTGAGTCAGTTGTATGAGGGGTGTTGTTGGAAATGGATGCAGTGATTGACTTCAGTTTGTCTGAAAAGTAATTCGAAAAAATGATTCACCACCACCTCAGATCCAGAAATAACATGTTGTGGAGGATTAATGAGATTGTTGACCAAACAGGGATTTTGGCCTACATGTGGAATTATTAATTGTAGAAGATAAATATGAGGATATGGCAGCATTTAGGGGTGTATGGTAGTTGAGCAAGTGTTCCTTCGTAGCTAAAGAGTGCACAATAAATCTAGTTTTCCTGTGCAGTCTTTCCAGGCGACGACCCATAGCTTTCATCACTCTGAGTTCAGTAGTGAACCAGGGTGAAACACATGCTGATGGAACCAGTCTAGTTTTAACAGGATCAAGTATGTCAAGTATTTGGGACATGGTGTTATTATAGATGCTGCAGATTTCAGACGGACATTTAGATAGTAGACAGTCTGACAAAGTATAAGCCCTTAGTGAATTTGATTAAGCAGATGGATCCACAAAACACACTTTGCGATAAGTGAGAATTTTTTGGATCTTTGGATTTTGTCAACAACTCAAACTCATTGTTGTGCTCCTCAAACCATTCCTGAAACATTTTTGCTTTGTGGCACGGCACATTATCCTGCTGAAAGAGACCACAGCCACCAGGGAATACCGTTTCCATGAAAGGGTGTACATAGTCTGTCATGATCCTGTTTCTCTCTCTCTCTCTCTCTCTCTCTCTCTCTCTCTCTCTCTCTCTCTCTCTCTCTCTCTCTCCTTCTCTCTCTCTCTCTCTCTCTCTCTCTCTCTCTCTCTCTCTCTCTCTCTCTCTCTCTCTCTCTCTCTCTCTCTCTCTCTCTCATTCATCACTGTTATTTCCTCATTCACGCACACACCCTCTCAAATTCCCCTCAGCTGTTTCTCTTTTACTATTAGCTGTCGCATTTCCTTTTCTCGCCTGATTCGTCTTTTCCTCTCATTAACAATCCTATTTCTTTCCCCTCTTTCTACACATCTTTGCCTGATTATTGCATCTTCTCATGTGCATTGAAAGACTGTTGAACCTTATGTCTCTGCCGCGTCTTAGTCCTGCCGTCTTGGGAGCTGATTTATGTTAAGAGAACTCTACTGAGCCGGAGAATTGTCACTTGTCTCTATCGCGCCCTGGGAAAGGCTTGCCTGCTCCTTTTCCCTGTCACACGGAGCCTCATCCACTCTTCTCCTTACCTCTGGGCTGCCTGCCGCTGTGCTATCTACAAGCCAAGGCTGCCTTTAAGGAAGAGAGAGAAATGGTCGGGAAATTCGGTCTATGGTAAGGAAGCCTCTCGCCTCCTGTCTTCACTGAGCCAGGGTAAGCGTTCGGTAGCGGACTTTTCCATTGAATTCTGCACCTTGTTCGCCACCTGCGGCTGGAACGAGCCCACACTTCTAGCATGCTTTCTTGAGGGGCTCAATGCTCAAGTCACGGATGAGATACTGGCATGGGAGATTCCTACTCGCCTGGATCCACTGATTGAGCTGGCCATACGTATTGAGAGACATTTCGACCTTCGCCGCAGAGCCCGTGGAATGGTGTAGACTCTTCTCTTTTCTACACCAGCTGCCATACCATAATCCTCTTTCACTGCCCTTGACTCTACTCGAGCCTATGCAGCCGGGCGACATTCACATTTCTGCTGAGGAGTGTGAACGAAGAGTGGTCAATCGCCTCTGTCTCTACTGCGCTTCTTCTGCCCACTTTGTGTCTTTATGTCCGTTAAAAGCCGGGACTCGCCAGTAAGAGGAGAGCTACTGGTGAGAGGAGAGCGTGACTTCCCCGGTCTCTCCACCTAGCTTCTGCAGGACCTTTGAGGTTCACCTTCGCTGGCCTGGATTCTCCTGCAGAGCCTTAATTGATTCAGGCGCGGAGGGAAACTTAATTGATGAACGGTGGGCCCAAGAGCAAGGTATTCCCCTGAAGGAGTTGGATGTCTTAATCTCCTTTTTAATTTTTCGTTCTTCTTATTTTTCTTTGGTCTTAGGCCACCCCTGGCTGGTAAAGCACAATCCTCAGATAAATTTAGTTAAAGGTTCTGTTTTGTCTTGTTTTGTCTTGTAATGTGTCGTGCCATGTCGTGTCATGTCTGTTTCCTCTGTCTCTGTTTTTCTGGAAGAACCAGGGAATTTGTCTGGGGTTCCAAAAGAATATCACGATCTCCGGATGGTCTTTACCGGTCACGGGCTGCCTCGCTTCCTCCTCACCGTCCATATGATTGTGGCATTAACCTCCTCCCCGGTGCCTTGCCTCCTCGCGGACGGTTGTTTTCCCTGTTGGTGCCTGAACACGAGGCTCTCGAGAAGTATTTATCTGAGTGCTTAGACGCTGGTACTATCGTGCCTTCTACTTCTCCTGCCGGTGCGGGATTTTTCTTTGTTAAGAAGAAGGATTGGTCTTTGCATCCCTTCATTGATTATAGAGGTCTGAATGAAATAGCCATCAAGATTCGTTATCCCTTACCGCTTATGTCATCGGCTTTTGAGATCCTGAAGGTAGCAAAGGTCTTTACTAAACTCGGCCTTCGTAACACATACCATTTAATCCGCATTAAAGAGGGAGATGAGTGGAGACCGCGTTTAATACTCCCCTGGGTCACTTCGAATATTGCGTTCTTCCATTCGGATTGGTCAATGCACCCGCTGTCTTTCAAGCGCTAGTGAATGATGTCCTTCGGGACATGCTCAATGTTTTTGTTTTCATTTACCTTGACGACATTCAATTTTTTTCCCCTCTCCCCAAGTGTATGTCCAGCATGTCCGCCACATTCTACAGCACCTTCTCGAGAATAGGCTGTTCGTTAAATCCAAGTTCTATGCACAATCGGTTTCTTTTTTGGGCTTGATTATTTTGCCAGACGGGGTTAGTATGGACGCAGTCACCGATTGGCCTGTACCAGATTCAGGCCAATCGGTGGGCCAATCACACCGCACTTCAGCGTTTTCTTGATTTTGCTCATTTTTATTATCGCTTTATTTGTAACTTCAGTCAGATCGTCGCCCCCTTAACTGCGTTAACGTCATCAAATACCCGATTTTGGTGGTCAGAGTGCGCTCAAAGCGCTTTTGATCGTCTTAAAGCCTTGTTCACTTCAGTGCCCATTCTATTGTTCCCTGACATCTCTAGTCAGTTTATCGTTGAGGTTGACGCGTCCGAGGTGGGCGTTGGGGCCATCCTTTCCCAACGTTCACCTACCGACGGTAAAGTCCATCCCTGGGCGTTCTTCTCACACAAGTTGTCTCCTCCAGAGCGCAGTTATGATGTGGGAGACCGCAAACTTCTCGTCATTCGCCTTGCCCTTGAAGAGTGGCGTCAGTGGCTAGAAGGAGCTGCCGTTCTGTTTATCGTGTGGACTGACCACAGAAATCTCTAATATCCAATCGGCTAAGAAATTGAATGCTCGTCAAGCGCGTTGGGCATTATTTTTTACCCGTTTTGACTTCACAATTTCTTTTCGTCCGGGTACTAAGAATGTGAAACCTGATGCGCTGTCTCGCCTCTTCGGTCCCTCAGAGGCTATAGAGTCTCACACTTCCATCATCCCAGAGAGGCGCATCATTGGCACAGCTACCTGGGGTATTGAGAGTATAGTAAAGTGCACTCTGTCTCGTACTATTCCCCCACAATCGTGTGCTAGTAACCTACTCTTTGTACCTTTTTCCGCACGTCAAGCCATGTTACAGTGGGCTCACTCTTCTAAACTTGCCACCCATCCCGCCGTTAGGGGCACCTTTGCTTCCGTTTGCCAGCGTTTCTGGTGGCCCATTTGCGAACGAGATACACATCGATTTTTTTGCCTCCTGTTCCGCGTGTGCTCAGACTAAGACCAGCAACACGCCCCTGGCCGAACTCTTAAGACCTTTACCTATCCCTTCATGCCCCTGGTCTCATGTCGTGCTTGACCTGGTAACACCGTTATTTTGACTATATTAGACCGGTTTTCCAAGGCTGCTCATTTTGTTCCTCTTTCTAAGCTCCCCTCTGCCAAGGAGACCGCTCAGATCGTTATTGAGCATGTTTTCAAGCTCCATGGACTCCCCACTGATGTCGTGTCAGATAGGGGTCCTCAGTTTGCGTCACAATTTTGGAGGGAGTTTTCTCGGTCAATCGCGGCTTCCGCTAGTCTCTCGTCCAGCTTCCAGCTTTCACCCTCAAACTAAAGGACAAGCGCAACAGGCCAGTCAGACTATCGGCCGAATTTTACGCTCTCTCGCGTATCGCAACCCCGCCTCTTGGGCTGAGCAGCTTCCCTGGGTGGAGTATGCTCATAACTCGCTTCCATTCTCCGCTACTGGCCTATCACCGTTTCAGGCCAGTCTAGGTTATCAGCTCCCCCATCAGTGGCACTGATGATCATGTTTCTCTCTCTCTCACTCATCACTGTTATTTCCTCACTGATGCACACACCCTCTCATTTGATCTTTATTCCCCTCAGCTGTTTCTCTTTTACTATTAGCCATCGGATTCCCTTCCTCACCTGATTCCTCTTTTCCTCTAATTAACGTTCCTATTTCTTTCCCCTGTTTCTACCCGTCTTTGCCCGAATATTGCATCTTCTCATGTGTACTGAACGCCTGTTGAACCTTATGTTTCTGCCGCGTCTTAGTCCTGCCGTGTTGGGAGCTGATTTATGTTAAGAGAACTCTACTCAGCCGGAGAATCGTCATGCGTCTATACCTCTCCCTGGGAAAGGCATGCCTGTCACACGGAGCCTCACCCGCACACCTCCTTACCTCCGGGGTTCCATGCCGCTGTGCTATCTACAATCCGAGGCCACCTTGAACTTTATTGTACAAACTTGTAGCTTTAAGTTTCTCTTTGAGAACTTTTTCTGTTGTTTATTTAACTCTCTGGCAAGCCCGATTTCTATTAAAGTGACATTATTTCTCCACATTTGCTGTCTGATCCTCTTACCTTCATGACATGGTCTGCGTGTCCATGTCATCCACATGGATGGCAGGACCCAAGGTTTCCCAGCAGAACATTTCCTAAAGAATCACACTGCTTTTGACCGCTTGCCTTCTTTCACTAGTGCATCCTGGTGCCATGTGTTCTCCAGGTACATGCACCCCGCCACCCGCGTGATGTGAAAACAAAACGCGATTCATCAGACTAGGCCCCCATGTTTCATTGCTCCATGGTCCAATTCTGATGCTCAAGTGTCCACTGTTGGCTCTTTCAGTGGTTGACAGGGGTCAGCATGGGCGCACTGACTGGTCTGTGGCTATGTTGCCCCAGATGCACTGTAATGCACTGTGTATTCTGAAACGTTTCTATCAGAACCAGCATTAGCTTCTTGAGCAATTTGAGCTACAGAAGCTTGTCTGTTTGATCAAACCACACAGGCCAGGCTTCGCTCCCAACATACATCAATGAGCCTTGGCCTAATATATCCCACCTACTAATAGATGCCGTGATGAAGAGTTAATGAGCATTATTCATATAAAATTTGGATTTCATACATCTATTTCTTATTCCAAACAAAATCAAAAAAAGAAACAAAAAATATTGTCATCCAGCCAATCCAGCAATCTCCTCCCTTTCTCATCACTTAAAATGTATTTTTGGTGGAGAGACAACATGTATGTTCAAGTAAGCCAAAAATTGCAGATTCTGCTCAATATGCTGCATGATGACTGGCGATTTGAGTATATGGCTTTATACAATGATGGACAGATGATCAACCGTAATTTCACCAAAGAGCGCTTGGGTTAAATTCCTTCTAATCCTAAACGGAGAACTTGTTCGTATATGCTTTCACCATTACTAATTCTTTCAAAAATGATGTTCGTGTTGGTAATTATTCCATGTATCCTAAAATTATTTTTACAACACCGACAAAGATCGTTTACACTCATCTTCTTCTTCTACTTCTTCCAGCATGCATGCAATTTTTTTTTGACAAACTATGCATCGCGGTCGCTCAAGTCAACATACGTCACTTCCAACTGAGTGCAGAGCCATTTTCTTTCCTGGTTTGGTTGAAACACGGCCCATTATCACAGCCCAATGGCTAGGTTGCAGCGTTCATTGACATCCCAGAAAGCAGTTTTTCAGCTGCTATTCAAGGCACTCTTTTTTAGTATTTTGCCGTTAGTCGAATTGAGTATGGCTGTCTGCCGGAAGTTAATTATTTCAGTCTATACTATTTTAAATATGGATATTTTTCTTTCACAAATGTGCCACTTAAGGCCTTTAATAACCTCCCAGAGCTGTTTGGAGCAGTTACATGATGGATAGATGCACTGTTATGGACTTCATAAACAAGACAACAATTCACTGCCATTATAATGTTTGGATTAGCCAGGACTTTTTTAATATAACTCCAATTTTATTCGTCTGAAAGAAGAATGTCACATACGCCTAGGATGACTTGAGAGTGAGTAAATCATGGGCTAATTTTCCTTTTTGGGTGAACTAATCCTTTTTTTGTGAACAGTTGTTTTTATTAAATAGTCAGAACAATAAGGAGAAGACAACATATTTGATTGTTACCCTCCTCCCACCCCCCCATGGTAGACTTATACTGTACTGAGAAATTACAGATCATTGCAGTGGAAAAGTTGAAAAGAAATACCTAATCGTCAGATTAAAAATAAATAAATGAAAGGTAAAAATACAATAAAAATGAAAGCATAAACATATACATATAAGTTTAATTAACATCAAAAACAAGAAACAAAGGATTTAACCATATCAGAAATAGCACTCCAGATCTTCAAGGTCTTTATCTTTGCTCCATGAATGCGAGCTGTTGATAGTTCCAAAGAAATAATATCCAGCACAGACAAGCCTTAAACATGTCTGCACATCGTGTGCAGAGGAATCCAGCGACTAACTAATTTTTTTTTTTGCAGCAGTAAGATCAGCTAAAAGTAATTTTCTCTGTTGCAAAGACAACACCATTTCAGAGAAGTTGTTTAAGAAGAAGAATTCTGGATTCAAGACCATATCCTTATTCAACAAAAATGATATGTCATGAGCAAGCTGAGACCAGAAGTGAAAAAGTGCAGGGCATTCCCAAAAGAAATGTAAATATGTACCAAGTGCCTTCTGCGGGCATAAATTGCAATTTGGCGAAGGTGACAGATGCCTATAAAAGCGTTTTAAAGGGGACAAATAAAGTCTATGCAGAAGTTTGCAATGGATCATCTGATGATTTGGATTTCTTGAGGATGATGTAATTGTCTCCCAAATTTGGTCAGAAAATAAAGTTTGAGTGTCACCACTGATATCCTTGGACCAGACAGTTGCTATAGATAATGTTTTGTATGAGGTTTTTAAGGAGAAAATAGTAAATACCTGAACCAGAACTAACCAAATTATCAGTTGGAAGTAATACTTTCAGCAAGGGGTGTACAGGCAGTCGTGTATCCCTGGGAACTCCATATGCGCGAAGCGCTGACCTAATGCGAAAAATTTAAGTTAATTTTATTTTAAACAATGTCCTGCAAAGATGGATAAATATCGACACCTAAATATTTGAAGAAATGCACCACTGGACCAAAACCAGAAAATGTCAAAGACCCAACACAGAAATTAAGAGGGAGCAGATATGATTTTGTCGTGTTAATTTGTCTACCCAGAGAGGTTACTGAACTGATTAAATAAATTTAAATCGTGGGGGACTGATTGAACTGGCTTGTTTAAAAAAAGCAATATGTCATCCACAAATAAAGATATGTTATGTGAGGTGTTCTTAACCGATATAGGGAGTATAAGTTCTGACTGACGCACAGCTTGAGCAAGAGGTTCTAAAAATAAAGCAAAGAGTAAAGTTGAAAGAAGACAACCCTGACAAGTGCCTCTTCCAATTGGAAATCGTTGTGAACATACCTGGCCTGTAAGAATGAAATCTGAGGGATTAGCATACAGGATTTTAATCATGTTTATAAAGTTAGAGCTAAAACCAGGGGTCACATAAAAGTGATCTAGCACTGCCCAGAAATAGTTCCACTCCAAATGGTCAAATGCTTTCATTGCATCTAAAGAGAGTATTGCAGAGGGAGAAATCAATTGTTCTGATGAGTGAATTATGTGAAGCAGTCTTCATAGGTTATCTGAGGCAGAGCGAGATTTGATAAACCCTGTTTGAGCATGATGAACAAGTTTGGTCATAAAGCCTTCTAGACAGCAAGCTAAAACTTTTGCATAAATTGTAACATCTGTACCAATTAGAGAGAGTGGGCAGTAACTAGAGCATGATGTTGAGTCCTTATCTTTTTTTAACAGAAGAGTTATAATAGCTGTTTATATTTTGTGGAAAGGATCCTTAATCAATTGAATATTGTATCATATCCAGCATAAGTGGACCCAAACTGGACCAGAAGGTCAAATAAAGCTCAACTGGTATGCCATCTAGGCCTGGGGATTTCCCTTTGCTCATTCGTTTGACTGATGATTCTAATTTGACAAGTGATATAGGTCTAGCTAAAGACTCAAGAGTCTAAGAGTCTCAATCTGAAAGATGTGGGAGATTAGAAGATTAAAGAATAGATAAAAAATAAGTATAAGAGGTAGATTTGCATTTAGAGCTGGAAAGTGTCATTTATACTCTTGTGGTCAGTCAGAACTTCACCATTCGCTAAATTCACTGCTGTAATATTGGCAAATTTTTCGCTATTACAAAGTCTTAAAGCCAACAGATGGCTAGGTCTGCTACCTTGAAAATAATAGTTTAGTCTGGATCTTTGAATAAGAAATTTAGCTTTGTATGTATATAATAAATTAGGTTCTTTCCTAACAGTTTCCATTTTGGCTACAGTACTATCAGAAAAAAAGAGTTGGTTTGCCTGTTCTAATGATCGGAGTTCAGATTCTAAGTAATAGATTTTCTTACGGTGAGTTTTTTGGCGAAAAGAAGCATATGAAATCGAGAAATTCCTTATAAAACCCTTTGTCACCTCACACAGTATTCGTGGGTCATCTACCGAGCCTTTGTTGATGTCAATAAATTCACAAAATTTTGACCTGAATTGATCACAAAAAAACTCATCTTTTAATAGATTTGTATTAAAACGCCACCTGGGGGCTCGCGGAGGTCTCTAGGTAATTATGGTCTGACAGAGAGAGGGGAGAAATGTCACCTTCAAGTATCATTGAAGTCAATGAAGAGGAAGCAAAAATGTAGTCGATCTGTGAATATGATTTGTGTTTTGCTGAGAAAAATGCATATGATTTTTGGGATGGGTTAAATAACCGCCATGCGTCTACTAGTGAAAGAGAGACTATACATTGTTTAAGTTGCTCAGTTGAAGCAGTCTGGGAATAAAAATGATTACCAGATCTATCAATGTCATGGGACATTACAGCGTTCATATCTGCACCCATTACTATCTCATAGTCTTAGATCAGTGAGATAGGTGGATAATTCTGAAAAAAAAGTTGGATCTGTACTACATGGTGCATAAACTGAGAGAAAAGCTGTTTTCTTATTCTCAACCACCGTTTTTATACAAGTTATTCTGCCAGCAATATCACTAATTTTGTCTAGAATGGAGATTAAAATTTCTTCTAACAATTATTAATACACCTTTAGTTTTATTTTCAGTCGCAGCAAAAGAGACCACCTCATAATATTCATTGTTGCATCTATGAACATCCTCCTTCCGCAAATGAAATTCCTGGATTAAAGCAATGTCCACCTTTCTTCGACACATTAAATCTAAAAAACTTGTACGTTTATGGGGGCCATTTAAACCATTTACATTACAACTTAGTAAATTCAACTCAGTCATAAGTATCCAGCAAAAAAGTGAGTTGCACAAATGAGACAAAAACCACTGCAATTGAATTATCTCGAGTCTACCTTTAACCCATGCCACACCCTCTGAAAAACCCTTTAACTTAAAGAAAACCCACCCTATAGAACTTTTACAGACTGGAGTAAGAACAAACCCCAGTCTGTCGACCTCCCCTGTCATTATCAGTGACAGCAACATGACAGCCTGTACAACATTAGTACACCGTTGTTAGCCCTAGTGTAAGAGGACAGAATAACTTTGAAGTTGAATTTGAAACAGTAATGAAGCTGGGTAAAAGCAAATGGAAGAAAAAAGAAGAAGATTTATACTCTCTGTAAAGAGGAAGTAGACATAGTTACGTGATATGTATTGAAACCTGTATTTTAGTGATATCTTGTCTCCTAGCTTCCAAGAGAGAGAGGGAAAAGAGATCGCCAGCAGACGACCATTACATGCCAAGTTAGTTTTGGAGTGTTAAGTCAGGAATCAAGTCACTCAGTATCAATAATCCCTTCTTGTGCAATGTCCATCCTCGGAGAATGAGATCCGGTAATCGAGTTCAGGAATCGGTGTGCTTCATCCGGAGAGTATACTAGTTTAGTCTCGCTGTGTTTCATCAGCGTAGCTGTATACTGAAGAAAGGTCTGCAGGCCTGCCTCTTTCAGTTCCTTCCGTATTATAGAGAAGGATCTCCGCTTCTTTGCCGTTGCGGGAGAAAAGTCGGGGAAGAAACTCAGAATTGCACCGTCGTTTAATTTTACAGGACCGTGGCGTCTTGCTTCGTTCAGAATCAGATTCCTGTCGCTATAGCGTAACAGCTTTAAGATAAATACTCGCGGTTTGACGTGATCAGTTGAAGCTCTGGAATAAATTCGATGCGTGCGTTCGATTTCGATATCTTTGCCCGCTAGTGATGGAATCCAGGTCGGCAGTGACCGCTTTAGAAAACCAATTGGGTTATCTTTCTCTGCCCCTTCAGGTAACCCGAGCAGCCGGAGATTACTGCATCTGCTGCGGTCTTGTAAATCAGTCACTTGTTGCTCGAGGGCATCCAGATGCCTAGTGTGATCTTTTCTGCTCTCTTTGTTCACCGGTTAAAAAGTAAATTTTAGAGCACATATTCTGGATTGTTGTCATTTGGGACGCGAATTCGGTGCGCATTGCTGGTAGTTTTGTTTTCAATGTCTTCAAATCGCTTTATAGAGATCGCCATGTTGTCTTCCATGTCCGCTTGGCAGCGGCTGCTGATTTATTTTTCTTCTTTATTGGAGAGGATGACGGTGAAAGATAAGTGAGTTTCCGACTGTGACATCTACGAACCAAAGAAAAATGTAAAAAACTACCCGAAATTTAAGAAAAAAAGTTAAACATAAGAAAATAAGGGCTACATATGCAGAGCTTGGCTGATGTGCATCTGGGCCCATGAAAGCGTCACGTGATCTCGGTAAACTAACCCTTTAAGGCTAAATCTGTTGCTTTGCAAAGCTCCTTGACAGCTTCCGGTATCAGGCCACCTCAGTCCATCTCCTGGTAGACTTGGGGAATTGCCATAGTATGAAGAGCCATGTCTGCCTGACCAGCTGCAATGTAGGATTTCCAAGAAGAAGGCAAAGATGGAGAAATGTGTGTTGTCAGCGTGTCTTTGACCACTGGGGATGGTGGAATAGCCCTGCTCCACAGAACTAACAAGGAAGTCAGTGGCTGCCACATTAGTCAACTGGGTAGAAAACTGGCCTAGGATTTGGGCTGCTTATAAATTCCTCATCAAGTTTAGACGACTATGACTCAGGGCTCATTGTGCCAGTCAATAGCAAGCTTCTCTGTAGAGTGTGAACGCATGGCAATAAGCTCAGAGTAGGCCACATTTCCTGGCCGCTAGGCAGGAAAGCATCGTCAACTAAAGCAGGCCTGAAATCCTTTGAGTCGGACACTGCAGTGTAAACAACATTCTTTAGCCTGAAGGAAACCGTCTTGCACGCCTCCATGCTAGAGCATAAATAATCATGAGATAATTCGACTGGCAGAACACTCTGTGCATGCTTGGGAGTGGGAGGGAGGGAAAGGGCGAGGCCCATCTGCTCACTCTCCATGTCCTCGAGCTCTATAACCGAACCCCAGGTCATGGATCCAAGCCATTATTTAAAGCCATTATTTACCTTGTGCACTGTCATCTCCATGTAGAGTCCCACTCCCTCTGTGAGACAAAGTAAAAGCTGAGCTGCAATGGGATTGATATCCAAGGTCACCGAGCCGAGTCCATGCTATACAGGGATGGTAGTTGTGCCTAAAGCTCAGAGGAACATAAGACTGTTCATAGATCTTACTTGCCTAAACAAGTGGACGCACTGAGATAGGACAATCTTACCAGCAGTCTTACAATCATATGCTAGCCATGCTAGTTTAAGTGTTTGCGA
Source organism: Pseudorasbora parva (assembly GCF_024679245.1). NCBI lineage: Eukaryota > Metazoa > Chordata > Actinopteri > Cypriniformes > Gobionidae > Pseudorasbora > Pseudorasbora parva. Next base: position 17,602,344 of record NC_090183.1, on the reverse strand, counting down.
TGCTTGCGATGTCAGGGTTTAAGCAAATTCCCTTGACAAAGGAAAGTTAACTTCTGACCCCAGAATTCTTCCAGCATCATGGAGACGATATCTTGATATATAGGGAAAGCCTACAGCAACACAATGAAAGATTGCATCAGGTCCTGAGCAGACTTGAAAAGGACTAACAATGAAATGAGATATATCTTTGCCAAGGACAAGATCATGTTTGTTGGACACAGTGTTACCTCTGATTGCACCTGATCTTTGCAAAGTGAGAGCGATACTGAATATGTTTGATCCCAGCTGCATAGCAGATGTTAGGATGGTCATAGCCATGGCAAACCTGGCTTCATTCAGATGACCTTTCAGAAACTAAAGAGGGAGCTCAGTCCATGCCAGTGTTGACCCTGTACTCCCAACACATGAGACTAGACTGCCAGCAGATACTTTGTTGTTTGGGTTAAGAGTGCTGACCAAAAAACAACCAAGAACAAACTACATTTCCTGAGGGTTGTCAGAAGCAGAAAAACACTACACCCAGCTACAGAAGAAAGATTTAGCAGTGACGTGGGCTTGCGGATGCCTTTCTTCCTATCTGCTGGTGTTAAAGTTCACCCTTGAAATGGATCACAAACATCTAGTCTCTTTGCTGACTACCAAAGCATTGGACCAACTCCTTCCTTTTGTCTTAAGATTTCATCTAAGACTGATGCATTTGAATATGCCACTGAAAGCAGCTGATGTGCAGTCGAGCACCTTTTAAGCACACACTCCCAGAAGAGTAGATATGGCATGAGGCAGAAGGCGTTTGTTGATTTGGTTGTGCATAGCTTGCCAGCTACAGAAACAAGGCTGAAACAAATAGTTAGAGAAAAAAAGTTTATAGAAACAGAGAACAATTGTCTGTACTGCCAGTCTGGTCGGCCAGAGAAAAGTCACTTGGGAAAAGGGCAGTGGCCATATTGAAAAGAGTGAGGACATTTTCTGAAGGATGTGTTCATCCTTCAGCATGTCAAAAACTATAGTGTCGTACAATGGGCCCTAGTACAATTCAGTTATCTTCAAGCACTATACAACTGATTATGGATTTGATCAGGGTCAAATAAATTGCCTGTTGTTTCTACAAGCAAGTGGAGAAGAGTTTTGCTAAACATGCAGAGAGTACTGTTAACTCTCTCATCAAGTCGATGAGGGCTCATTTGAGCACATTTGTTGACTAGAAAAAAGAGCTATAGAGCGTATTTTGCTAAATATGTGTATTGTACCATATTTGTCACGCCCTCACAATCATCAGTCACTGCCAGGCCCACTCGTTCTCCATCACTATCATTCTGAACACCTGGGCACCATCACCAGTCACCACTATATCAACCCGGCTCACCTTCATTCCCATTGTCTGGTCTTGCACCGATCCCACCATTGACTCCCTGTCCTTCCAAGAAGCCCTCATCTGTACCCATCTTTGTCTTCATCTTCACCACCATCATCGTCTTCACCTTTATCATCCATCGTCTGAGTGTCACCCACCTTCTAAGTATCACCTGTGTTCGAAACCTCTGTTAATAAACCTTGCACTTGCACTAATCCCTCTGTGTCCTCGTCTGTGTCTGACAGAAGACCAGACCGTATGCAGAGCTCTTCGGACACAGGCAGGGACCACACCGCTGGTTCACGCTGTACGGTCCTCACTGGTTCACAATACTCCCTCCACCGCTACCCATGCTAGCATATCATCACCTGCACCACCGGCAACAACTACTTCGTCAGCAGTCTGCGTAAGTCCCATGGCCCAACCAGCAACCTCCAGCGTCGCGGTGGAGGATTGCAGCGGGTTTCTCTTGCAATGTTACCTGTATATGGAAGCAAATTCGCATCTATTCCACAGCAAAAGAGGCCGGTGGCGTTTATAATCTCATTACTCTAAGGCCGAGCCCTTCAGTGGGCACAGTCGTTATGGGAAACGAATGCCCCCGTCATCGGCTCCACCACAGCCTTCTGCACTTATCTAAAAAAGGTATTTGGTCAACAAACTGCCAAATTATCTGTCCATGATCAACTGTTTTCTATTCGCCAAGGCAAACGAGAGACAATGGGTTCCTATGCACTGCGTTTCCGCACGCTAGCCTATATGAGCGGATGGAATGAATCGGCCCTCGTTACCGCCTTCCGCCACAGCCTCATTGGTGAAATCAAGCAACTTATTGTGGTCTACGAGGACGCCAGGGCTTGTAAGCCCTCATCCAGAAAACCATCCACGTGTCTCAAAGGTTATCTGCCTGTGGCCTCTCCTCACTCGCTGCCGATCCTCCGCCCGCTCAAACATCTGTCGCTCCTCCAGCACTTGAACCCATGCAGATCGACTCATACCATCTAACCACCACCGAACGCCAACGCAGGATCTCACCACATCTGTGCCTGTATTGTGGGGGAGATGGACATGGCATGATGACCTGCCTCGTGCAACCTACTCGGCCAGCGGTGAGTACCATCCTGTTACCTCCTTTAACGGCAAACCTTACTAAGACGCCAGTATTCGTTTGTAATTCCCACTCATCTGTTACAGCACAAGCCCTCATCGACTCCGGGTCAGCGGGAAACTTCATCAGTCAGCAAACCCTTGAAAAGTTAACCGCCCAACGTCAACGTTAAAAACCGCTGGGTGACCTGGGTGATGGTCGTGTCCGCCATTTCTCCCCCACACTTACACTATGCGTTGGTCATCTGCACGAGGAAACCATCACGTTTATGGTGCTGGAGGAGTCAACCGCGGACATCATCCTGGGATGCCCCTGGCTCATCTTGCACCAGCCGCATATCCACTGGTCCAACAGAGAGATCCTGCAATGGGGTGAGAACTACTTTGATCGTTGTATTCATCATCCTTGCCGAAAAGGTCCATCATCATCGTCAGTTCCTCGATCATTACCTGTCTAGTCCACCTCAGTAGAGAGTCCCGAAACTCAAGTCAACTTGGCCATTCCCTTAGCTTACCGGGCGTTCCAGGATGTCTTCAGTAAGCGGTTGGCTACCAAATTACCACCCCATTGGCCATGGTACTGCGCCATCGACTTCCTGCCTGGGGCTACTCTACCTTAGGGCCGCGTCTATCCTCTGTCCATTCCATGGAGGAGTACGTGCACAAAGCGCTACAACAAGGGTTCATCCGTCCATCGACCTCCCCTGCCGCTTCAAGATTTTTCTTCGTGGCCAAGAAGGACAGAGGCTTGTGGCCGTGTATTGACTACCGTCACCTTAATTCTCAGACTTTCAAGTTTAGTTATCCTCTTCCTCTGGTCCCATCCGTAATAGAACAGCTCCGTTGGGCCTCCATCTTCTCCAAGCTCGATCTCAGAAGGGCCTACAACCTCATTCGCATTCGCAAGGGAGATGAGTGGAAGACAGCCTTCGTCACTCCCTCAGGTCACTATGAAAATCGGGTGATGCCCATATGGGCTGTCCAACTCACCCTCTGTCTTCCAAAATTACATGAATGAGGTATTTCGTGAATTCTTAAACAAGTTTGTCATCGTCTATATCAGTGGTTCCCAAACATTTTGTAGCACGCACTACTTTCTAATGTTTGATACCTGTCAAGCACACCCACCACCTTATTTCAGTAAAGCATCACATTTTTAATAGCAATAACTAAATACAAAAATCCTCTGTATATAAGAAAAAAATCTACATTTCAATTGTAATATATACAGCAGAGTTAGGGGTGTTCGAGGGCATGCTCCCCCGATATTTTTTTAATTTTATTTTCTGATCTACAAATGAGCATTCTAAGACATTTGAAAGCCCAAAAAATTATGAGAAATAGCTTTAAAACTAAGTCAGTGGGCAGTAAATTATTTGTCAATTCCTACTCTCTCCTCATCTCCATCACTCCCTATTTTGCCCTGTCTCTTTCCCTCCTAATGCATTCAACAAAACATAGGATACATTTATAGTTAGAATATTTTTTTTTATCTGAAGAAAACATATTCATTAATGTTTCTTGTCCTCTCACATTGACAGTATAGTTAATTATCACATTATATCACATTATAAATTAAACAAAGGTTTATTAGTTTGCCTGATTATTTTTATCGGTGGTTTAACATTTTAATCATAAAACAGCTGAGAAATATGAAATGCTTAGTTTAGCTACCACACCATACCTGGAGGAGGTCCATATTCCACGAGTAGGAATATAGTGTGGCCCCTTTAAGAGCTGCGTGTTCCCCATTGAACTGCCGGCATTTTGTGTGTGTGCGGCGAGCTGTGCCACGATTCACGTAAACAGTGAGAGAAACACTGACTCGGGAGACCGCTGTTGTTGTTCAGAAAAGTAACCTGCGTATTAGATTTAGACGATTGTAATGTATTTAGTTCAATAAAACACATGTACTGTAAGTGGTGATGGTGTTAATTATTTAGGCCTACCTGAGTGAGAGTGAGCTTGCAGTGAATCGCGCTCGGACTGCAGAGAATGTGCTCAGTGAAAAAAAACGCACTTTCCTTTCGACCTAAAATGAAAAGGGCAGGGCTTTGACGCAGACGCGCTTGTAAAATGAAATTAAAATATGATTTACTATAATTTACTACAGCTTGTAATGTGAAATTTGTATTTATCAGTAATACTCTGACATGTGAATTTTATCCAAGTTAGATACGTAAAATAAAAAATAAAAAAGAGACAATTTTCTGCCATTACAAACATTCTATCGCGCACCCCCGGTGGTCAGTCTGTGCACCCCAGTTTGGGAACCGCTGGTCTATATCAACGATATCCTCATCTATTCTAGTGACCTGAGGGAGCAAGTCCTGCAGAAACTCCGAGACCCTCACCTTTATCTCAAGCTCGAGAAGTGCGAGTTCCACGTCTCCACTGTCTAGTTTCTTGGGTACATCATAGACAACCATGGAGTCAAGATGGACCAGAGGAAGGTGGACACCATCACCCATTGGCCTCAGCCCACCACTATCAAAGAGCTGCAGCGCTTCCTGGGATTCGCCAACATCTACCGCCGCTTCATAAAGAATTACAGCCTGCTCAGCTCATCACTCACCTCCCTGCTCCAGAACCTGCCCAAGTCTCTGTCCTGGACTCCATCGGCCACGGAGGCCTTCCATCAGTTGAAGAACGCCTTCCAGTCCACTCCGATCTTGGTCCACCCTAATCCTCATCTTCCGTTCATCGTCGAAGTGGACGCCTAATCGACCGGGGTCGGAGCGGTTCTGTCTCAGCGGCAGGGGACACCCTCACGACTCCATCCATGTGGACTAGGACTAGGAACTAGGACATTGGAAACCGTGAGCTCCTGGCGATCAATCTTGCCCTGGAGGAATGGAGACACTGGCTGGAGGGAGCTGAACATACATTTGAAGTCATCACCGACCATCATAACCTTGAATACCTTCGTGACGCCAAGCGGCTGAATCATCGTCAGGCCCACTGGGCCCCCTTCTTCACCAGATTCAATTTCAAGGTGACATACTGTCCAGGGAACCAGAACAACTGGGCAGGTGCCCTTTCTCGTCTTCACCAAGCTGTCCCTGAGCCAGAGCACCTTGATACCATCCTCCCTCCATGGAAGTCAGCACAATCCAGTGGGCTTTCCACGATCAAATCCAACAGGAGAAAGCCCATTAGCCTGCTCCGACGGGAGGTCCAGAAGGGCGCCTCTACGTCCAGCTTTGCCATCGCCTGCCCCTTCTGGACATGGCTCATTCTTCACCGGGCTCTGGACACCCAGGCAGGAGAAGGACCCTCTCGCTCCTTCGCCACCATTACTGGTGGCCTGCCATGCCTCGGGACGTCTCCCAATTCGTCAAGGGATGTTCAGTCTGCACCATTGCCAACACCCCTAGGAGACTCTCCGAGGGCAAGCTGGTCCCTCTTCCGATCCCTGAGTGACCCTGAAGCCATCTGGGGATCGAGTTCATGACCGACCTGCCATCAGCCCAAGGTTTCACCTGTATCCTAGTCGTTGTCGACTGATTTTCCTGCAAACTCATCCCCTTCAAAGGCTTACCGACCGTGTTGGAAACCGCGGAGGCACTCTTCACCCATTACGACATTTTGGGCTTCCGGAAGACATGATTTTTGTCCGAGGACCCCAATTCATTTCCAGAGTGTGGACCGCCTTCTTCCGTCTCCTAGGGGTGTCCGTCAACCTCTCGTCAGGTTACCATTCTCAGAACAATGGCCAGACTGAAAGGAAGATCCAGAAGATCGGGAGATTCCTGAGGGTATACTGCCACCAGAATCAAGAGAGCTGGAGCCAGTATCTGCCCTGGGCCAAATATGCCCAGAATTCGCTCCAGCAGTCGACCACAGGGCTCACCCCGTTCCAATGTGTCCTCGGCTACCAACCATCGGTATGAGTCCTCAGAGGTCCCGCAAGAGGGTCTGGGACTCAGTGCACGTGCAACTCCAGCAGGCAGTCCGGAGACACAAGCACCACGCTGATGCCAAATCCGGACCCACACCGCGGTACCAGCCAGGCCAGAAGGTCACGATGGATGTCCGTCTCCGGCTGCCTTGCCGTAAGCTGAGTCCCCGATACATTGGACCGTTCACGGTAGACAGGCAGCTGAACGAAGTCACCTACCGCCTTCACCTTCTACCCACCTACAAAATTGAACCATCATTTCACGTATCCTTACTCAAGGTCTTCACTGAACCTGCCCTTCTTCACCCACAAATCTTGGTGATGGTGCCGTACCTCCTCCTCCTACCATTGACGAGGACCAATCAGTCTACCGGGTGAGAGCCATCCTCGACTCGCGGCGAAGGGGTTCCCGGATGGAATACCTGGTGGATTGGGAGGACTACAGTCCTGAGTAGCGGAGCTGGATCTCCAGGAACAATGTGCTGGACCCCAATCTTCTCACTCAGTTTCACCAAGACCACCTTGACCGACCCGCTCCTCGGGGCAGTAGGAGACCCCGTCGCCGCCCGCCCCAGGCGCCAGGAGCCGCCCGTGGAGGAGGGGGTACTGTCACGCCCTCACAATCATCAATCACTGCCACGCCCACTCGTTCCCCATCACCATCCTTCTGAACACCTGGGCACCATCAACCGTCACCACTATATCAACCCGGCTCACCTTCACTCCCATTGTCTGGTCTTGCACCGATCCCACCATTGACTACCTGTCCTTCCAAGAAGCCCTCATCTGTACCCATCTTCATCTTCATCTTCACCACCATCATCGCCTTTACCTTCATCGTCCGTCGTCTGAGTGTCACCCACCTTCTAAGTATCACCTGTGTTCGAAACCTCTGTTAATAAAACTTGCACTTGCACTAATCCTCGTCTAAATTTCCTCGTCTGTGTCTGACAATATTACATATTTATAATATTTTTATTTATATCATTAAATAAAATTGTTATTATAAAAAAAAAACACATTATATGTAATTTGAGTTATTTTTAACCTTAAATAACACTGTCAGCTGATAGGGCTCTCTGTATGTTTACAGCATTAGGTGAGTTGTTTTTTCTTGAGATTATGTGTGTATCTTGTGTGCCTAATATTTATTCAAATGAGTCAATATTAAATCAAATCACAATAATTGAATTGAATTGAAATAAAAAAGTGTAGCTTACCAGAAATTACCAGTACCATGTAAACACTGTAACATGTTTGTCACCAATCCTTATAAAATTCAGTTGTTACTAAAATGTTAGTGACAATCACAATACACTTATTGTGATGCAATTATTATTTTATTATTTTACATTTGATTTAGCTAAGCAGTCCTATTAAATCCTTTTTGTTTCAGATATCACAGCAATGAAACCAGGTTACAACTGGGGAAATAACAAATACAATAGGCTTAAGTAAACATAACGGGTGTGTGCATGTGATAAATCTTTCAGATTTTATATTTGTTATATAGGCTACTTATTAGCTACATGGCCCTGCAGTGTAATGTAATACAATGTGGACAGTAAATATACGTTTTTAATTATAATGAGAACTTCAGTATTGTCCACTGTTGTATATATTTGTAGTCCACTGCATCCTAAACACAATTTTCATTTTGCTTTTTATACTAGTTTGCTTTGTATACTTTTATTACTTTTTATACTTTATTGTAGTGTGTAAGGGCATAATTAAACAATAAGTACTATAGTTTAAAAGTGGTTTTGTGTTTATTTTGTTAAAGCAATTCACATATATTGTTTTCCATGTACCATCTACCCCTGCCACCCTGCCAAGACCCCCCCCCCCCCCCCCCCATGTAAAATGTTCTAGATCCGCCACTGAGAAGAGAGGATAAGTAAAAAGAGCACTCAGTCCCCATCACTAGGGATTGGATATTCACTAGCAAAGCTTCTCATGGGAAGGCAACTTTGCACTACTTTACCTCAGTTAACAAAAAGTTGTCTCCATGCTGTATTGGAATGAGAGAGTTTTGGTGAGGAAAAACAATAGGAGTATTAGCAGTAGTATGGACATGGGCCCTCCTTGGAGGGCAGGACAAAATGTGTGGATTCCGTTGAAGAAAATACAGGGATCTGTGGTGTCAGTTGTCACCCTTGAGATCTTATCTGTTTGAAATGGAGGATGGAGTGATTAGGAGAAACCAAGCTCATCTCCGTCTGATCCTTCAGTCAGAACAAGTGCCATCATTGGATACAAATGATGCTTGTGGGGAACAACAGCTTTTCATTATTTAACTACGTCAAGTCCACCGTATGTGTGGCTGGTTCTCCTCTTATTGTAGAGGAGGAAGCCAGCTCTGATCCATCTATACTAATCCCAACCCTGCCTGTCCAGTATCCTCCAGTGGACCTCACAGAGCTGAATCCAAAGACCAGCCAGCCATCAACCCCTACGGATATTAAGCCAGAGCCCAGTGCAGACTGGGAGCTCATCCCTCTTTCTATGAACGAGTCAGAACTTGAGACTAGGACAGAGCCTACCATCATCCCAGAGCCCAAGCCCCAATGTGAGTCTGACCAGGTATGTGAGCTGGCACCAATGTGTATCGCTGTTGGACTTTTGGTTGAATTTTGGGAAATGGAGGAAAACCCAGACCAATAAAACTGGCCTCTGTGGAATCTAATTATTATGAGGATTTGGATATGGGTGTTCTGTTGAATATCCCACCCCCACTGTTTCCGCCAAACACAACAAGTCTTCTGTGTCATCATCAAGGAGCACTGGAGGATTGTGTGGATAAATTCCTGAAACTAGTCCGCTAGTCCTGCCTAGCACCAAGTTTCCTGTGTGATCCTTGTCTCTGCTCCCTGGTCCCGCCCAACTTAAAGTCTTCTGTGTCTTCATCACCGCTGGTCCTTCCCAGCATAAACTCACCCAGCTGGGCTCTGTGTTCCCTCTGGCTTAGCCTTTGTCCTCAAGCTCAACTGCTCCGCCTCAGTCCTCAGGCACACAGACATTTGTTGCTGATGCTCCAGTCGACAAGTATACTCCATTCCTTCACTAGACCCGTCTGAACCACCATATTAACCAACCAGTCATATTATGGTACAAGGCTGCTCCTTCCAGGACTGGGGAGTTATTTTTCACCATGGCTACTCATTAATTAGATCACCTCATTGTGTATTTACATTCCTTTTCAGTTCCCAGTAATTGTCCATGTTATTGTGTTTTACCTATTCTCTTGGATTAATAAGAATTGTTTATATTTTAATTAATCTATCTTCATCCTGGGGACTAATGTTACAATTACATGCATTTCTCAACATGCTTAATTCATGTGTGTTCCAATATTTTCAAAACAGAACTTTTGTATGATTGTAGGAGTCATTATCAGAAGAGAATTAATGATTTTCATCTTGGAATTTAGAAAACATTTAGTTATGACTTGATGGTTATGGCAATATGGATTACCTAATCAGATTATCTAAAGTTTATTATTATTATTATTATTATTATTATTATTATTATTATTATTATTACCTTTCATCAGGTCTCAGCAATATCATCGGCATCATCGTTTACATCTCCAGTAATGCCGGAGACCCTAGTGACAAGAAAGGAGAAGATAAGAAAAACATATACAGCTATGGATGGTCCTTCTACTCTGGTGTACTCTCCTTTATTGTGGCTGAGGCCATCGGAGTGTTGGCAGTTAACATCTACATTGAAAAGAACAAAGAGGTTTATTTCAAGCACTTTATTAAAACTCCCTCTCCCCCCTTGGCCTCCTTCTACACCACCATTCCAAGTTACAATTACAGACGAAAACAGTCCCAACCCTGTTGTCAATCCACAGAACCATCTAAAATCACTTACCCTGCCATACTTAGCGTCACCAGTTCCTCACTGCCTTTGGGGGACATTTCAATGTATACGCTAGGGAGAGAACATCCACACAAGGCAGCTGCTCTGGCCTCCTATTACACTGATCTTGCACATCCTAACTTATTGAAAGCCCACAACAGCATCCCTAAAGATGTTAAGGATCGCAAGATCACTCCTGTGTAAAACTGCAGTTATGTCATGCATTTAGAAATGCTTTTGGCTCAATTCTCAATTTTAACAGTTAGTCTCTTGTTCGCACCAGATGTGAATTTCTAATTCATTTAACCAAATTTTACACATTTTGGCAAAACATTTGCACAATGACTAAATAATAATATACATGGCTAAATAAAACTTTATAACATAGTAAAATTGTCACACTTCACAACTTTTTTTATCGTATTAGCCAATACATGCAAAATTATCAATTCAATTATCAAAATTCATCAGACATATGTATTTTCCATAAATATTTTCCATGGATTATTTTTTGTTTATATGTACCAGACTGCTACAAAAATACAACATATGCATATTAGGTGCATTTTACTACTTTTTGTGTACCACTGTATTGACTCCCAGTAAATGTTTACCTATGCTGTATCTAAAAAGCTAGACAAATTGGACAGTCACATTTTTTTTAATTTGTATATAACAAACATTTCCAGGGTTATCTACAATCTAAACATTTTTACCTGTAAAAAAACAACAACAACAAACTGAAAAGGATGTGATATTCAATAACACAGTTGAGACATTCAATAAAACAGTTGTGACAATTGCACTTACAGTCTACGGAATGTTAAGATGAATGTTAAAACTTAAAATGAAGTGTAATGTCCCAAAGCAACTTAAGAAAAACCTAGAATATAAGATTTTTTTTTATAATATAAAATGTATTATAAGGGTCATACTTTTTTGAGGCAAATATGTGGATTTTATTTTGAATGAGATAATTTTCATGAAAATTGACTTGAAACTTAATTAGAATTGTCAGATGCTATAAGCTAGCATGCTAGCATGTTTAAAATATGGATGCTTTGCTGAGTAAAAACTACAGTTCAACAGGTGTTTTACTCCCCATGCCTAAATTAAAGTCATAATAGGGGAAAAAAGTCCTTATGGTTAACATTTGGTTCCTAATGTGTCATGGATGACTTGCAATACGTCTCTGGCCGAACTATTAGCTGTTGCATTTAAGCATTTATCTAATGAAGCAACACTTTTCTGCCTTACACACTCTATCCTCACATTACATAATCCAGACAGGATATGTAGCCAGAGAACAACATTAATGTTCTGATGAAAGAGTAACATTACAGGCAGAATCTTTCCACAGAAAGGATGTAATAACCACTGTGGTGAGTATAGATATTATAAGTATCCATGTCATAATGTAAAGGCAACATTAAAGGGTTAGTTCACCCAAAAATGAAGTTTCTTTCATTAATGACTCACCCCAATGTCGTTCCACACCCGTAACACCTCTGTTTATCCTCGGAACACAGTTTAAGATATTTTAGATTTAGTCCGAGGCCTTTCTGTCCTTTGAATGTAAGTGTATGCCCACTTGCTGTCCACGTCCAGAAGGTAATAAAAACATCATCAAAGTAGTCCATATGTGTCATCAGTTGGTTAGTTAGACTCTTTTGAAGCGTCGACAATACATTTTGGTCCAAAAATAACAAAAAAATATGACTTTATTCAGCATTGTCTTCTCTTCCGCGTTTGTTTTCGAACCTCAAATAAAGAATCAAACGGTCGTGAATCAGCGTATTGATTTGTGATTCATATCGCCAATGTCACTTGATTTCAGCAGTTTGCCAGTTTGACACGCGATCCGAATCATGATTCATGACTGTTTGATTCTTTATTTGAGGAACACGGAAAAGAAGACTGCTGAATAAAGTCTTATTTTTTTATTTTTGGACCAAAATGTATTGTCGACGCTCCAAAAGAGTCTAACTAACCAACTGATGTCATATATGGACTACTTTTAATTATGTTTTTTATTAACTTCTGGACGTGGACAGCAAGTGGGCATACACTTACATTCAAAGGACAGAAAGCCCTCGGACTAAATCTAAAATATCTTACATTGTGTTCCGAGGATGAACAGAGGTCTTACGGGTGTGGAACGAAATTGGGGTGAGTCATTAATGAAAGAAATGTCATTTTTGGGTGAACTAACCCTTTAAGACATCGTGGTGAGATTTATCTTTATTTCACTGAGGTCTTGTAAGAAAGCTATGAATAGTTTCTCAAGTTAACTCTCATTCACTTTCACATATTCAAATTTACTTTGCTGACTATTGTCACATCTGTCTAGATTAGGAGTGTCCATCCTGCTCCTGGAGGGACAATTTCCTGCAGAGTTTAGCTGCAAACTGCTCCAGCCTGGAAGCCCCAATGACTTTGATGAGCTGATTCATGTTCAGAACTGGACACCTCTGGTCCAGATTTTCATGTTTTCCGTTCATATTGTTCTAGTTATGTAGTTTATGTAATAATTACTCCAACATAGTCTTGTTCATGTCATGTGATGTTTTTCCTGCTTGTTTCAGTTAAAATGTCATGTTTCAAATGATTAATTGTCTTATCTTGTTATCAGTTCTGTTCTTGTTACCTTGTTTAACAGTCCTGTTCTGTTGTTTTTGCTTACCCCTAATCCTGTATTCCATGTATCTTTGTTGTATATTGAAGTATGCTACAATGTTCAATGTTATTTATTATCTAGCTCATAGCTCATGTTTTGTTTCACATCTTGGATTAAGTTCATAGTTTATGGTGATGTTTTTGGATCATCACTATTGAAAATAAAACTGCAGTTGAGTTCTCTGTTTCCTCATCTTCATTTGCTTCATGGCAGCAGCGTAACAGAATACACAACTAGCCCACCATGAGCCCAGCAGTTTCTACGTCAGAGAATAGTCCCATTGAGGATTACTTGGAAGTTTTGTGGAAGTTTCAACCAGGTGGTTCCAGGAGTTAATGACGTGGTTTTAAAAGACAAAATGGCTTATATGACTTGTCGAACTACCTGATGCCTGAGAGCGACATTCCAGATTTAGCTGAGTATGCCCTGTTGTTGAGCGATTCCTCATTTACTGTGAGAATTGAAGATGAGTGTCTTTGCAATTCCACAGTACCCACCACACACTAGAATCTTCTTAAAGGGTTATTTCACCCAAAAATGAAATGGATGCCATTAATGACTCACCCTAATGTTGTTCCACACCCGTAAGACCTCCGTTCATCTTCGGAACACAGTTTAAGATATTTTATATTTTAGTCCCAGAGCATATGCAGTCTATGCACACTTTCCTGTCAATGTCCAGAAAGGGAATACAAGCATCATTAAAGTAGTCCATAACTCCATATGTGACATCAGTGGGTTAATTAGAATCTCTTGAAGCATCGAAAATACATTTTGGTCCAAAAATAACAAAAACTATGACTTTATTCAGCATTGCCTTCTCTTCCGTGTTCCTCAAAAAAAAAAAAAAAAAGATTCAAACAGCCATGAATCAATTAATCGATTTGTATTGCCAATGTCACGTGATTTCAGCAGTTTGGATTGCGTGTCAAACTATCTGATTACTAGTTAGTTACTAGTTACTTTGCCACTGTACCACAACAATACCCTCACTAATCCCCAAAATTTCAGTGTGTGTAAATGTGTTGTCAAATATAAACATACAATATAAAAACAAACGTCACAATGGGCAAAATGTGTTAACATTTTAAGAAGAGTGCTATGCAAACATACTAGTTTTACATAATTTACTTGAAACTGCTACAGCATTGGACAAGATCAATGGGTACAACTTTGCATTATCTGAATGTTTAGTTTTTACCCCTACCCCATTCTGGTGTAAGGACTGGTTTTACTTCTAAGACAAAAGCTGAGATCTAACACCCTGCAATAAAGCAATAAAACTCACTCAATAAAAATCTGGAGAGATCTCACAGAAAGACTGAGGACATTGCCCTGTCCAAAACCTTCCCCTCTCCTCTCTCCCTCCCCCCGATTCAAGTCACAGAATGCAGATATACTACATATGATGTATTTTAGAATGAGACCTTTAAAAAGACATCAAACATGACAAGGAAAAACATTCGTTCTCATGTTTGATGTCTTTTTAAAGGTCTCAGTGTGATTGGTAAATTGGTCTCAAATTCACTGTAGTCCCTAAAAGGATGAAAAAGATTGAAACGTTTGAGTATTCTGGGCTTCTCTTTCTCAGGTCTCTTCAAAGATATTTAAAACCTCTCCCCTGAAACCAGGTGTTGTGTTTGCAAATATTTACAATCCTTTGTTCTGGTCTGGGTATTTAAGGGAGGGTAGCAGAGCTGCCATTTGGGAACATTCTGTAGCCAGAACCCCCCATGTCATGTTGTGTCTGTGTCCTAGTGGCACACGTTATGTATTGCGCCAGATATCATGAGACTGTTTTAAAGGGATAGTTCACTTTGAAATTAAATTTTGATATGTTTTAGCTTACCTCATGGGCATCCGAGATGTAGGAGTATTTGTTTCCCCAGTAGTTTCAATTTTGATCATTTTAGGTCAAACCGTTCTTGTCTGTGCCTCACATAATGCAGGTCTATGGTCACCACCTCAATGAGCATACACAGAGAAGTCCAAATTAAACAATCCCCCATCGTAAGTACACACTGATGGCCTAAGAAACGAAACGAGCGGTTTGTGTGAGAAAACGAACAGTATTTATATCGTTTTTACCTCTTGTACACCACTACGTAAATGGACTGCATTTATATAGCGCTTTTATCCAAAGCGCTTTTACATTTTGCCTCACATTCACCCATTCATACACCGACGGCGATGTCAGCCATGTAAGGCCCCATCCAGCTCGTCGGGAGCAGCTGGGGTTAGGTGTCTTGCTCATGGACACTTCGACACTTGGTCAGGTGGAACCGGGGATTGAACCACCAACCTTCTGGTTTGTAGACAACCTACATGAACCACTGAGCCACTGCCGCCCCGTAAAGAAGTTGAGAGAATGATAAAGGAAACTAAATATTTACAGTACATTCTCCAAACTTAAAAGCACCCCCCCCCCACAACACATAAAAGTATACCACTTATGATTACATTGAGATCCACTGTCCATTACATCCATCCAATCACTTTGCATACATGCTTATACTATGTAAGGTCTAAATAATACCAGCTAAATGTTGAATTTTATTTATAAAACTAAAAAGCAGCAAGTGAACAATTGTCAAATATTTTTTGATGACTAACTCTACTACAGAGAATTTTGTTTGACTTGGACTCTACCCCAGGATCCTGAGAACATATGATGTATACATATGATGTATGGAGGTGGAAGGGGAGTACATTTCAGAAAGGGAACGAACACAGCTTCTAACTCAGTAGCCTATGAAAGGTATGTGAGTTCGGCACAAAATTGTACTGCATGTAGCAGTCTGCACACACAACAAAACCATGTAAAAGGGGAAAAATTATAAACATCACTTATGGATACATTTTAATGCTATTTATAACAGTACTTCAGATTTTACTTGTCTGTTTGGAACAAAGGACAGAATCAACTTATCAGTTGTCCTACATTTAAATTAAATTGGTCTACATATAAATTTAGTCTATCTTGTCCCTCATGTAATGTTCAATCCCACTTATACCTAATGCTTAACTCTGCTAGTTATGGAATAGACACGCCCTAGTTAAGGCAGATGGTATATTATGTCTAATGCTGTGTCACATTAGAGTCAGAGCACACATTTATAGAAGCCCAACTCATCCCCCACAGACCTCTTGTGATACAAGCCAGTTTGGTCATCAACTTTCCTGATGAGCCCCAACAGCTGCGATTAGAGTCTAGCCTCTCAGCATAAATACTAGGACACTGCCATTTAGTCTCTTTTATCCATGCATTAGCACAGTTCTGCACTGAGCCTTTAAGAATCAAGAACTGGACCAGATCTCTGTTCTATAGTGTCAAGATATTCAGTAATTACTTCACTGAAAGTGTCATTTTTTATTTTATTTGTTCATTAGCATTGGATACTGGGCAAAATGAAGAAGGAAACAAAGACAAAAATCTTGTTTTTTGTACTATTGGTGGGCTCAGTGTCCATGCTAACAGCAGTGGTGACAGACCACTGGGCTGTGTTGAGTCCTCGAGTGGAGAACGTAAACACAACATGTGAGGCAGCCCACTTCGGCCTTTGGAGACTTTGTAAGAAACAAATCTATATTGAGGATGCAGAATTTGTTGGTAAAGCCTGTGGACCTATCAGCTTACCTGGGGGTAAGTGACAAAGTGAGAAATGTTGATCAGCTAAACAGGCCTGAATGGCTTGAATACCTTTAAAGTCTCTGCTTAAAGATTGTTTAATAGTTTTATTTTTGTATTCACTAAATAAGGTGAAAATTAATAAATATTTTTAAAGCATAGAAGCTAAAGTAAATATCAATGGTTTAAATCAACATATATATTTAAAGGTTAAATGTCAGAGAGCATGTCTTAACATGGACTTAACATTTGTTTTACTCCTGTACATATATATGCAGGATATAAGGTGAATTGCTTTAAGCTGAATTTTCTGCTGAGTTGAGTGGTAGTGAAGTCTGTGTCTAATTAGATTAATGAATTAGATTTGTTTTTCATTTATCTGGTTATTTTAATTATAAGGTTAATAGGATTAGGGTTGTACTCATTATCTTAAAAAATGTTAATATAACGCTCTTTGTTTTAAATGTTTGAAATTAGTTTAGCTGACAAACATACATTTAAAAAAAAAATATGATTATTAATTTATTTATATAAAAAAAACATAAAAACAAAAAAATTATGGATGGAAAGGCATAGATAGAATGCCTAGAATAAATGGAAGTCCTTTACACATTATGGACAGTACTGTTTAAAAACCACCTTAAATAATTTCAATCAATCAATCAACCAACTTTATTTATATAGCGCTTTTACAATCACGATTGTGTCAAAGCAGCTTCACAGTGTCAAACAGGATAATATTGCGACAAAATTAGATTTGGCTGTACAGTCGTACTGGAGAAAACAGTGATGTTATCAGCTTATTTTAATTTATCATATAGCGACAATGTTGGCAGATCAGTATTATAGTTTATAGAATTAAATAAGACCTAATTCATACATTTTATTTGTATAATAAGTTGAATAACTTAGATCATAATTTTAGTGTCCCCATCTGAGCAAGCCAAGCCAAAGGCGACAGTGGCAAGGAACCAAAACTCCATCAGGGCATGATGGAGAAAAATAAACCTTGGGAGAAACCAGACTCAGTCGGGGTGCCAGTTCTCCTCTGGCCTATTAACACACCGTGTAAGATTATTATTCTGGCAACCTTACAGGTCGGAAATCATATTAGATTGGAATATTCAAAATTTCATGGTATCACGGAAGAGACGGATTTATTTAGGATGGGGCATCGATTACACAAGAGTATGAATACAAGAAAGATCGGAATTATTGCGCCGAAGACGGGTTTTGAGCATAATTTGATAATTAGGTTCATTTAAAAAAATGCATAGAGTGTTCCGAGCTAAAATCTAGGCAAAGGGTGACTACCTTGATGATGCTAAAATGTAGATATAGAAATATAGAAGATAAATTGTATTAATTTAACATTTGTCACCATTCCCAGCATTGTTTTAATGACTTAACTATTCTCTGGAAAATATTATTTAATAATAGAAACTAGCAATAACAGTTGGGTCCAAAACTTTTGACTGAGTGAATATATTTATAATTAGTGTAGTACGAATAAGAGAAACAAGAGACATGCCATCCTCCAGTCACACATTTTACTTGACACACTTGAAACTAGCCTAAATTTCTAGCAATATTTTGGCTACTAATCATTGTAATCAAAATGTATGAATAATTCTGTCTAAACTCCCTTCCTCCTTTCAGAAATGCATATCCATATAAAACCAAGAGACAATTACAGGTTTTCAGAGTGTGTTTACAGAGAGTTCCATATTCATATAGCCTATAGCTTGTCTGCAGATCTACTGGGAATTCCCTGTCTGTGGGACTTGTTTTAGGTACTATGACAGCTCTTGATGATCACTGGCAGAATGACAGGAAATAACTAAATGTGTGGACTATCAGTGTCTCGAAGATCAGTGAAGTGACAATGCCATTCGCTACAGCTAATATCATAACACATTTTTAGCAAAATAACAATAATAAATCCTTTTTTGGACCCTATCCCTAAATCTCTTCCCTATCCCAGTCTTACCTCGAACCCTAATCATATTAAACTTGCTGTTTTATGTCCTCAAAGGTCCAGGAAGAGTTTGAGCATGTTCACAATATGAGCTACAGATAGTCGACATGCAGCTTGTCCAGTCAACATGAGGACACCACATACAATTTCAATTATAGGCCTATTAGCTATTAATCACAAGTTAGGCACTTTATTACTACTTTTCTTAAATTTGACTTAAATTAAATGCTTCTCCGAGCAGATACGTGATAGAAAAAGTATGAGAGAAAGTATGGTTTGTGTTGTAATTTTATCAGATTCATTTTAACAAATCCATTTAAGACATATATATCCGAATGATCACAAATTGGTCAGATAGAAAGTATTTAAAAGAAGGTTTAATTTAACCACTTATTTGATTGTTTTTAACACGATAAAACATACCCAGCTGTGTGAGTACGTGTGACTGTTCTTGTAAATGCATTCAGTAAAATGTATAAATAGGCTGTGTAAATAGTCAGCTGTCCCAAGATGGGAGACACTCTTAATTTAAGAGTGGTATTCTGTGACTGACGGCCACATCTGAGAGAACCTGTTGGCCCTCAAATAATAGCCCTCTAACTGTGGCACAAATCATTATGAGACCCAATATGTCCAATTGTCCAACAGACAGATACATTTTTTTTTGACCTAAAATTACAGGATTACTTTAGAAACCTACAATCACATCTGTTGAAAGACATTGCATTATATACAGTCCATCACTTTAACATAGATCAATGACAGGTACAGGGAGTATGTAATGAATATTAGGAATGAGACTGCAACATTGTAGTATCAGCTTTGCTCTGTGTCATTAAAAAAACATAGAAATAAATTATCTTGGACATTTATGTTCCTTAGATGCAGTTTTAAGCCTCTCAGTTTCATTGCCAGTCATTGCACGAACACAAGGCACATGATTCATTTAATACTGCTTGTTTATTTGGCACTCAGTGAGCTTAACATTCATGCCACTATATCAGTATGTTGTGAAACCAGAGATGTCGTTTTTTTTTTTTTACGTTTTCCCTTTTTGAACACATTAAGCAGAAGGCAAAGATTGCTATGCATACACTCTAAAAAATTCTGGGTTAAAAACAACCCAAGTTGGGTTGAAAATGCACCGACCCAACAATTGGGTTGTTTTAACCCAATGGTTGAGTTGTTCTTACCCAGCAATTGGGTTGTCTTAAGCAACATTTAACCCAACCACTGGGTTAAAACAACTCAACCACTGGGTTAAAACAACTCAACCATTGGGTTAAAACAACTCAATTGTTGGGTCGGTGCATTTTCAACCCAACTTGGGTTGTTTTTAACCCAGCATTTTTTAGAGTGTACTGGCAGCCTCATAGAGCCAACTCTGATTCATTTACAGTTGTCAAATAACTCAGCATATATATTTAGCTGCTTGTGAATTTACATGGGATGTAAAAAAAACAAAAAAAAACATTGCAGTTGACACATAAGGCAACAGGCAACTCATAATACATCTTGTGAGGGTATGATTAACCCCATTTTATACCCAACATAACCAACATTCTTACATGGGGTTTCATTAAAATGTATGATTTAATTATATAAGTTTTTCTTTTTCTCAGAAATCAACTGCTCTTACTTCAGACACTTCACACCAGGGGAAGATTCTGAAATCTTTGAAGTTAAAACTCAGAGAGGTAAGTTAATATAGTCAAAGAAATACCATTCTGGAGTGACTTTATACTGCATTGGTTAGAGAATGCTTTTGTACACCATTAATTTCCTCTGCGATATGTACTGTAAGGGTGAAGCAGTGGAAAGAACATATATAGTGATTGATGAAATAGGGAAGAATCACAGGTATAATGAACACATGAGTGCAAAGTATAACTACTGTTTATAGGGGCTTGTAGTGAAAGAGTTTGAAACATGAGTCATATCATATTTCATTGTCATTGACATTTGATTCACTGTCATATTTTTAATTTGACGTGTAGTGCTTGCTGATTTCTTTTGTTACTTATTTCTCTACTCAGAATACAACATCTCAGCAGCTGCCATAGCCATCTTCAGTCTTGTCTTCATAATTCTGGGCACATTTTGTGTGTTGGGTTCCCTCAGAAAGGGAAAGGACTATTTGTACAAGCCTGCTGGCATGTTCTTTGCTTTTGCAGGTAAGATGGAACATCTAATCAGCTTATTTTGCCTTACCTGAAATAAATCCTGAAATGAAAGACAGACAGACATTCTTTTTCAATTCAGTTATATAATCCCACAACTTTTTAACATTGGTGGAAAAGATTTTAAGTTTAATTAATTTTATTATTATATCATATTATATTATTTTCCAAGTCCCTTAAAGTTAAACAGTTGAGTTTTACGTTTTTGAATCTATTCAGCTGATCTCTGTATCTGGCGGTAGCACTTTTAGCATAGCTTAGCATACATCATTGAATCGGATATAACCATTAGCATTGCGCTTGTGAAAACAAATGACCAAAGACTTTCAATCTTTTTCTTATTTTAAAACTTGACTCTTCTATAGTTACATTGTGTTCTAAGATCAACGAAAAATTAAAAGTTGCGATTTTTTTAGACTGATATGACAAGGCACTATTTTCTCATTCTTGTGTGATAATCACAGAACTTTGCGGCCGTCCTATGGGTGCAGCAGCGCAATGACATTACACAGCGCCTGAAAATAGGCAAACTTCCGTCAACATAACCAACGTGACAATCTGCTTGCACAGAGCCATGGTTGTGAGACACGATTCAGAAGATATTAAATTTCGTGCTGATCCTGAACCGTATCTATTAGTATGAACTAGTATGAACCGGAATAACAGATACACTGAAGATGAGCTTTTGAAACGTGAAAGGCAAGAAAGTGTGGCTGAACAGATTGGGGCAGAAACTGTAGTTAAACCATACAGACAATTCCACAAGTACTCTACCTAACCAGAAATCTGCAAGTTCTGGTGAGGTATAGTCTCTTGCGTGATACCCAAAATTTAGAATATTCCTATCTAATATGATTTATGACTTGCAGGGTTGGCAGAATAATAATTATACACTGTTTAATAATAGGCCAGAGGACTGGCACCCCGACTGAGTCTGGTTTCTCCCAAGGTTTATTTTTCTCCATCATGCACTGATGGAGTTTTGGTTCCTTGCCACTGTCGCCTTTGGCTTGGCTTGCTCAGTTGGGGACACTAAAATTATGATCCAAGTTATTCAACTAAATATACAAATTAAATGTATTAATTAGGTCATATTTAATTCTATAAACTATCCAAATCAAACTGGCCAAATCAAATTTTGTTGCAATATTGTCCTGTTTAACTCTGTGAAGCTGCTTTGAAACAATTGTCATTTAAAAGCACTATATAATAAAGTTGATTGCTTGATTGATACAACAAAACTACTAATGTTATATACTGTATAAACCAAATGGCCACGCAAACCTCCACACTCAGTGATTGCATTCACAGGTAACGTTAGCTAAAGACAACAGCAGTGCTTTTTCAATCTGGTCATTCAAGCTTACTAAAAATAATAATGTTATACTTACAACTGGGTGAGAATACACTTCTTCCTGTCTGGTCGTATCCTTTAGAAACCGTACGGGTACGGGTGTTACCCCTAACAGTGTTTTCCAAATAGTCATCTGGTCCAAAATGGTTTGAGCAAACACGTAATTTCTTGTTTAAATCTACTGGTGTTTTGATATCTCTGGTTCAGAGCAGTCAACCACTGATTCTTTGGTTCCTTGTTTTTTGTTGGTATTCTGTAAAACATGATGGTAGAATACTATCACAACTTACTATCACAGCCCTTTATGACACACAGTAAATCCACTACATAATTTGCCGGCTGCAACTCTGCATTATCTGCAATTAAACAAACGTAGTGCCGGTCGCATTGGAAGTTACCTATATGCACTGTAAAAAAATTGTGGTGGTTAAAATTTTTTTGTTGGTTTAACTTAATAAAGTAAGTAACCTGGTTGCCTTAAAATTTTGAGTTTATTGAAATTAGAAATTTGAGTTGATACAATGAAGGAAATTAGTTTAATAAATAGAAACTCAAAATATTTTTGTATCTGAACCACATAAAAAATGTGATAAATCATGAAAATAGCGCAATTTGTCGAATCTCAAAAAATGTTCATTGTATTAACTCAAAATTTTAATTTCAATGAACTCAAAATTTTAAGGCAACCAGGTAACTTTTTTTCTAAATAATTTTTTACAGTGTGAGGACTACTTTCAGGCACTGTGCCGTTGTTGCATGGCACGGCAGCAAAGTTTCTTGATTATTACACAGGAATGAGAGAATAGTCCCTATCTATATCGGTCAAACAAATATTTTCCATTGGTCTTAGTACACGATGTAAATACAGAACAGTCGAGATTAAATATTATCTTTGAAAAAATAAAGTATTTGGTCATTTCTGAGCGCAATGCTAATGGTCTCATCCGATTCAATTATGTATGCTAAGCTATGCTAAAAGTGCCACCGCCAGATACAAAGATTGGCTGAATGGATTCAAAAACGGTAAAACTCAACTGTTTAACTCTAAGGAACTTGGAAAATAAGCCTATTTTCAAAAAAAGTGGAGTGTTCCTTTCAGGTTAGATTCAATTTTAATATATTCTCTGTCCACAGGTTTATGTGCCATCATCTCAGTAGAGGTAATGCGGCAGTCAGTCAAAAGGATGATAGAAAGTGAGGAAACAATCTGGATGGAGTATTACTATTCCTGGTCTTTTGCTTGTGCGTGCACGGGTTTTGTCCTGCTCCTCCTCAGTGGAATTGGTCTGCTGCTTGTCTCCATGCCACAGATTCCTAGAAATCCATGGGAAACCTGCACGGATGCTGAGCCTGAACAGATTTAGAGCAATAACACTAGATGTCAGCAGGTAAACAACTGACCTACAATATACCTTTTGATACAAATTGAGAGCTTGACAAGCAGAGGTCATTTTTTCTCCGGCAAACTGGCACTGAACAAGGTGTGTAACACCAAAATCATGCCAGCAAGTAGCCAGGCTTTATAACCTTTATATTATTATTTTCTATGTAACATTTCAACATCATACAGTGTAAAACCTTGTGATATGTGATATGAAGAGTGCAGCTGGCTTTATGTAACTGGAATTTTTGTGTAACAATTCTGTACATAAACTTTCCCTGTATGTCTGTTTAGGACACTGGTTTAAATGGAGAAGGGTTGCTGAACAATAACTACCTGGCTATTGTATTCAAAAGATTATGTATTTGGAAAGTTAATCTGCACTAATTTGCAGATAGGAAGTATTAAGAAATAATACAGTACATCTCTTCATGCACTGTACATGGATTCATGAGGAAAAAAAAAACCTTTAGTTTTATGTAAATCTCATTTTAATACATTTAACAATAATTCTGTTTTGCCTTGGGCACAGTGATGCTCTCAACTTCCCTGAGCAGAATGTATTTGGTCTGCTGTGTTTAATGGATGATTGGCCAGACATTTTGGAATATGGTCAGATCTTGCAGGTGCAAAGAAAAGGGCATCAATCTTACTCTTATGTGAAGGAGTAAGAGACTTTCCAAGTCTACATCTTCCTGAAATGCACCCACAAACTGTGTTTACATTCTTGAAATGGATAGGTGTTTATAGGTGATTATTTGTGTAAAATTGGTTTCAAATGTATAATTGCTTCTCTACTTTATAATTAGCAACAATAATTTAAACATTCTCAGCTAGGTTTTTTCCAGGACCCTTTCAGGAATTGTTCATTTTATGGTCTGCATAAACACTGTTTATCTATTCATTAAAGGGATAGTTCTCCCCAAAATGAAAATTTTGATCACTTATTAATTAATTGCTCACCCTCATGTCATTCTTGCTTTTTGACAGCTTTTTGAACACAAAAATAATTCTCTTCGCTTCATAACATTAAGGTTGAACCACTGGAGTCACCTGCACCCAGACATGACCAGCTGGATGAGTGTCTGCTGAGACCGTGTCAATTGGTGTCTCCTCTGAATTTGCCTCACCGGCACGTCATTCTCAATAAAACCGTCTCCGGCGCGATGACTCTGATCCTTCAAGTATTCATATTCTTGTGTAAACAACGCATCATCATCAATAAATGTCTCTTACGTGATACCCATACATTTTGAATATTCCAAACTAATATGATTTCTGACCTGTAAGGTTGGCAGAATAATAATCATACACTGTTTAATAATAGGCCAGAGGAGAACTGGCACCCTGACTGAGTCTGGTTTCTCCCAAGGTTTATTTTTCTCCATCACGCCCTGATGGAGTGTATTGGTTCCTTGCAACTGTTGCCTTTGGCTTGGCTTGCTCAGTTGAGGACACAAACATTTCGATGTAAGTTATTCAACTAAATATCCAAATAAAATTAATGTATTAGGTCTTAATTAATTATATAAACTATATCTGCCAACATTGTCGCTATGATAAATTAAAATAAGTTGATAACATCACTGTTTTCTCCAGAACGACTGTACGGCCGAATCAAATTTTGTTGCAATATTGTCCTGTTTAACACTGTGAAGCGGCTTTGAAACAATCGTCATTGTAAAAGTGTTATATAAATAAATTTGACTTGACTTGACATGGACTTTTATATTTGAATACCTTTTTTAATAGCCGTCTATAGAGGGGCCTGAGAGCTCTTGGATTTCATAAAAAATATCTTAATTTGTGTTCCAAAGATGAATGAATGTCTTACGGGTTTGAAATGACATTAGGGTGAGTAATTAACAACATAATTTTCATTTTTGGGTGAACTATCACTTTAAGCTGAAATGGAGAACAAACCTGCAACCTATTTTTGGGTGTTGATCCACCAGTTGATGCTGAAAGAGAAATGCCCACTGTGAATAAATAAAATGTTAACATCTAATTTTTTGTCTAAATTCATGAGGCTTTGTGACATTAAATTCTATAGAACATTCTAATTTGCTCAGTGTGCTTAAAAATCTTAGGTCTTATTTATACAGTTAACAGGTGAATTTTGAATATGGGGACACAGTCACATATTCACAGTCACAGTGCCTAAATAAAAATATTTGGTGTCGGCGTTGTGGGCAGCGCTCCAATATCTAGTGCAATGGCCCTTTGAGTAACCTAAATTCAAGGCACTGATTCCTGATCATAAAGACTGACAATATAATAATAATAAAAAGTTTTCTATCAAACTTTGATTCCCCCCCCCCCCCCCCTTTGTGTGTTGGCAGTTGGTCTTTAAAAGTAATTTACTCAAGCAAATGCTTAAATGTCATGTCATCATGAATACTACATGAACAATTTATTTATTTTGATGATGACTGCATGCAGAATAAGAGGTCATGGATATTTGGATCTTGTTATGCTACCCAACAGAATGTATACAAAGTTACACCCCTATGCCATGTATTTCTAATAAAAAACAAAAGGCTAATTCCTCTGTTCATGGTACAATTTATTCTTCCTCTGTTATTGTGAATCATTAAAAAATAGTAAAAAAAAAAATTAAATAGCTGGAATGAATCATTTTTACAATACATTTTCACTGTATTTATGTGGCTATTTATGTAGTTTCACATACAATAATTTAGTTGTAGCTTAATTTCACAATTCAGGTTTTCTCATTATTTTACTATTCATATATCACTATTAATTTGATGTATATAGGTGGAGGGACCTCCAACTGTTTGTTCAAAACAGGCCTCTGGTTATGAGCATGAAGAGTCATTCTCATGAGCGTTGCACAATGCACCACGTCAGTTGTCCCAGCTGCAGAAATATCTTTACAAGGTTATTGCTGTTACATTTTTATGTAATACCTCAGGGAATTCATTGGATAGACTAGAGACATCAAGACTCTAGAGAAATCATTTCTGGGTTCTTTTTAAGCTTGCAGGATGCCAGCTGGGCCAGGGGAGAAGCACTGTTTCTTTAGAGCAGAGGTGTCCAAACTCTGTTTTGGAGGGCCAAGTCCTGCATTGCACTGGGTTATTTTTAGGCTACTTTTGTTGCACAGACCTGGCAAACCTACCTTGTTGTTGTTAAGCTGCAGTATAAGAACATCTTTGGGCATTTATATTTCACATTAGCTGCACAACATCTGGATCTGTCCCATGTTTATAACACAGAGCATGGATTATTAATGAGTGATAAGGATAAGATATAAGCAAGGGATATTTATTATATATTAAAAAAAAAATTTATTAGAAAATCCACAAATAATATATATATATATATATATATATATATATATATATATATATATATATATATATATATATATATATATATATTATTTGTGTGTATATATATATATATATATATATATATATATATATATATATATATATATATATATATATATATTATTTGTGAATTTATTAGAAAATCCACAAATAATATATATATATAGTGTGTATATATAGTGTGTATATAAGTGTGTATATATATATATAAGTGTGTATATATATATATATATATATATATATATATATATATATATATATATATATCTCTTCCAGAGAAGCAGCACTGGACTGTTGCTCAGTGGTCCAAAGTACTTTTTTCGGTTAATTGCAAGTCATTCAGAAATCAAGGTGCCAGAGTCTGGAGGAAGACTGGGGAGAAGGAAATGCCAAAATACCTGAAGTCCAGTGTCAAGTACCCACAGTCAGTGATGGTCTGGGGTGCCATGTCAGCTGCTGGTGTTTTTCAGCACGACCTGGCACCTGCTCACAGTGCCAAAACCACTGGTAAATGGTTTACTGACCATGATTACTGTGCTCAATTGGCCTGCCAACTCTCCTGACCTGAACCCCACAGAGAATCTGTGGGATATTGTGAAGAGAAAGTTGAGAGACGCAAGACCCAACACTCTGGATGAGCTTAAGGCCGCTATCGAAGCATCCTGGGCCTCCATAACACCTCAGCAGTGCCACAGGCTGATTGACTCCATGCCACGCCGCATTGAAGCAGTCATTTCTGCAAAAGGATTCCCGACCAAGTATTGAGTGCATAACTGAAAATAATTATTTGAAGGTTGACTTTTTTTGTATTAAAAACCCTTTTCTTTTATTGGTCTGATGAAATATGCTAATTTTTTTAGATTGGGTTTTCATGAGCTATATGCCAAAATCATCAGTATTAAAACAATAAAAGACCTGAAATATTTCAGTTGGTGTGCAATGAATCTAAAATATATGAAAGTTTAATTTGTATCATTACATTATGGAAAATAATTAACTTTATCACATATGGTAATTTTTGAGAAGGACCTGTATATATATATTATATCTTGGACCTTGTTGTTATGGACTTTTTTTCAATGACTGCATACTTTCTTTCTGCATCAGATAGAGAGTAAGCATGATGCAGAAATGGCTCGGAGCTTTACTCTTTCTGTAGGGGGGCACAAAGAGTTTGGACTACATTTGTATATTTGAGAATACATTTTGAGCATCGTGTTGTCATCCCAAGAATGAGCACAGAGCATGCGTATAGAGCACATAGACGAAGACCAATAGCAGATATCATTATGTGGCCAAGGAAAACATCTTCATAAACATCCAAAACTGCCATTTACATGTATTCAAGCATAGTTAAATCTCCTGTGCCAATCTCTTGCATGTCTCTAGTCTCACCGTAGCTGATGCAGAGAAAATGCCCTCATGAGTATCAGTTGTTCCTCTGTAAGGGGTCCCTAATGGCGTTATAACAGCTGTATTCGCTTCACTAAGATCGACAGAATGCAGTTCTTCTGAAATAGCAACACAGATGGCAAATGGCAGTTGTCACAATTTCTGTTGAACATACTGAACATTAAGTCACGCTTTGTTGGGTTGGTAGCATTACTCAGTGTGATGGACTCATACAGATGTAAGTAGAAAAAGTTATATAACTGTTAATTAATAATCTTTAATTTTAGTCCAGCCACAAGATCCATGCAGAGAATGGGCAAACCAGTAGCCTGACAAGCCAGACCCACATCAAGATGCAGATTAGATTTGCTGCCGCAGGGTGCGTCTAGATTTTTTATGCTAGCAAGCCTCAGAAAGGTAGTCTTTAATGTAAGCTGAATTTTAGTCTCGCATTTAACATTATAAATGCTCATTGTAAATATTTTCTGGGAGGATGGAGAAAAGTAAACACTAGTTTTGAGTGCAAGATAATAACATTGCAGAACTTTCCTGATTTTTATTCACATAACTCACCTCATTCATAATATTAGCTTGTGCTGTACTCTTGGAAACCCCCCAGAATCTTTATTTCTCTTCAATACATCATTTTCAAACATGTGAAGCCAGGCCTTTAATAATGGGTTCACTTAGAATTTGTGTACAAAAAAAAGAAAGAAAGTGGGGTTAACTTCGTCAGTTATGTTACGTATTTCCTTTTCAAATCACACAAATCACACAAGACAAATCACAAGTAAGGATGTAAAAGCTTACACATAGGCCTACAGTATATCCATGTGAAGCAAGGCCTTTAATAATGGGTTCACTTAGAATTTGTGTACAAAAAAAAAAGAAAGTGGGGTTAACTTCGTCACAGTTATGTTACGTATTTCCTTTTCAAATCACACAAGACAAATCACAAGTAAGGATGTAAAAGCTTACACATAGGCCTACAGTATATCCATTCTTTACTCATTTTCTCTCTCCTGTCCCATGCCTAATACATGGCCCAAAAATTATACTCTATTCCCACCTAGTGGCTCAAAGCTCAATTTACCAAGAAGTCCATAAGATTGTAGTGTAAATGATGTGGAAAGAATATATTAGGGCTGTCAATCGATTCAAATATTTAATCGCAATTAATCTCATATTGCCATGAGTTAACTCGCAATTAATCATTTTTATCAGTTCTAAATGTACCTTAAGTTAATATGTTTAATAAGTTTTTAATACTTTAATCAACATGGGTATGGACAAATATGCGTGCTTTTTGCAAATGCACGTGTATTATTAGTAGACGTGGGCATAGATTATTATTTTTTTAAATCTAGATTAATCTAGATTAATTTTGAAATTAATCTAGATTAATATAGATTAAAATGGCTCATCTGAATTCTGTCGAAGGCTTTCAGAATGTGTGCTAACCAAATAATAGGTGGGTTTTCAAGGAGCACTGTAATTGGTTTAAAAGTCCAGTCCGGATGAAAAGACACCATATAAACACCTCATTTGGAATAAATTGAAATTGTAATCAGTTTGAGAGGGGTGGGATAAACCTTTTCATAAAATGATCAAACTAAAAAATTCACCATGTAAATGACCTGACCTGATTACTTTTGAGTGTGTGTCCTTATGTGAGGTGATATACAGCACACACCTTCACTACTGAAGAGCGCGCGCCACGCTCACATCAGGCTATAAAGTTGACAAGACAGGAAAGTACGTTTTTCTGAGGGGTAATTTGAAGTTTTTATTTCATAAGTTATGAAGATAATGTTGGAATAATACACAGATATAGCCCTGCTACACACCCTCTCATCTTGACAGCGTTTGTCCAAGGCACTTTTTACTTCAACTTCACCTCACAGAAGAATTTTTTTTTCTGAGATGATTATTACAGTTTACAACAAATAAATAGCTTTTATAAAACCGTATAACTGTGGGTTCACACAGCTGGCGGCGAGGGCGGCAAGGTGGCCGGAAGTCATTCATTTTCAGTAAGAAAACCTTTTTTTTCTTTTTTTTCACTATGGTATAATGATCTAGACTTATGTGTTTCTCTTGAATATAACTAAATATAACTATATATGTTTTTTAAGAGGTTAGATGTTTAAAAATAATTAACAGATCTAAATCAGATCTGAATTATCGGAATATTTTCTGTTAAAAGTTAGGATATGTTTTTTTTGTGCCTGTTTTTTATGTGCACGATGCCTGCTACCATTTAAGGGCTGTTAAATAAAGAAATGCTAGTCGGATACTTTTGATTGGCTCTTGATTAAATTGCACTTTTTTTGCATTGCACGACATCTGTATTGCAACAATCCACATTGCCGCTAAAAGCTTTTAGGCTACAACCTGTCTGAGAGTTGCCAACATGGTGAGTAATAAAATTGTCATCAAGTGCTGGAAATGGAAAAATTATTTAATCCGGAAATATAACAGTTTTGTGCAAAATATGTTTGTCAACTGTTAAAATGCTGTTTGTCAAAGGTTTGTCAAATTTGAGGAAGCATCTTCAATGAAGATTTTTTATTAGTTTGTCCTGTTTTGACTTGCAAAATGTAGCTATTTAACTACACAATGATTAGAGCCTAAGCAATATTTTAGGTGGAATATAACTAATAAAAAAAAAACAATAAAAAATAAAAATAAAATACCCTGTCTGTTATGTTAAAGGGTTACTTCAGCGATTAACATATGGCTTTGTATAAGTAGAAACCCTGGAGTATATTCAAATGACCGTGCTCCCCCCTCTTATATCCCCCTGAGACAAGAGATTTATGCATTTTATTTCTGGAAAAATTCCTCTCGTGACGCAAATTGACGATTGATTTGCGTCACGAGAGGAATGATTGCCCAGAGGCTAAAGACTACAGCCAGCAGAGGGAGCCATTTCCGCATGTTTTCAACTCGTGCATGGGGAATGGAGATCACACTTACAGCTCAGCTCAGCTACAGGCATTCATTTAAACGGATGCTAAGCAATGTAAGTGTTTTAACTTCTCAAATTAATTTCTATGAAAGTTAAGCTTCCAAAGGCATGAACTGAAAACGCGTCGTGAGACTCACGCGGCAACTCGATCGTTATATTGAACACACGTTCAGTATTTAATTGTACTTTCTGAACTCAATCACTTTAATCCAGTAGCGGTGGCTTTGGGAATGGACTCACAGGGCAGCAAAGCATTCTGGGAATTGTAGTCTTTCATCCCCATGAGACAAAAATACATTTTCTGTCTTTTCTCAGTCTAGAAAGCACCAAATGCAAAAATAATTCACATTTCTACTACATTAATGACCCAGTTTAAATACAGATTCATCTTCCTAGCGCTGAAGTACCCCTTTAAGTGTCTGGGACACTTAAATTTCAACTATATTACCGAACTGCCCGCATTTAAACCCTATATGATCATTGAAATAAGCTGGATGACATCACTGTTTTCTCCAGAGTGGTTGTACAGCCGAATCAAATTATGTTTGCAATAAAAGAAAAGGGTTTTTAATACAAAAAAAGTCAACCTTCAAATAATTATTTTCAGTTATGCACTCAATACTTGGTCGGGAATCCTTTTGCAGAAATGACTGCTTCAATGCGGCGTGGCATGGAGGCAATCAGCCTGTGGCACTGCTGAGGTGTTATGAGGGCCAGGATGCTTGCATTATTTTCCTGTTAATACTGTAAAGCTGCTTTAAAACAATTGGCACTGTAAAAAACACTGACTTGACTTGACTTATGACAGTAAAACAAGATGGATGACACCTTCACTCTCTTCCATTGATGTAAGTGAAGCTGCCAGTGTTTAAATATGGCGCTGACATCTTGGGTCTGGAGTCTGGGAAGTAGTGAGCGCGAAGTGAAGCCCCGATATCAAGGTCCCGCCCATACTCCTGCTTAATAAATCACATGCCCCTGAACTTTTGTGAAGTAAACAGTTATGGAAATGTAGAAATTAAAGTTAAAGCTCCAATCTCCTCCCGAAGTCCCTGAAAATGTCCATTGGCTCATCAGTCACTACTTCGCTCAGAGAAGCTGACAGTGTCAGCTGTTAATCATACCATCACACCATCATTTTTATAGCATCAAATAACTAACTAAAACAAAACTTATTTAAAGAACGAACACTTGAACTTACATCGGCGAGATAAAAACTGCCTTAAATAAAAAAATAAATGTAAAAATATATTTGAAGTGTAATTTGATTCTTTATTTTTTCTATGTCCCATTAGATTACATGGAGAGGGCGGGGTTTATGACCTATACTGCATTCAGCCACCTGGGGGCGATCGAAACGCATTGGCTTCACTTTGCAGTATTCGTGTGGCACACTTGGTTATGACAGCTACTCTGGGGGTTTTCACTGTTGAAAACACAATGCTGATGATACTCAGCTCTATATTTCTTTGTAACCTGATGAAATTTACCAACTCACAAAATTAATGTATAGCTGATATGTACTGTATATAAAAAAAGGATGAATAGTAATTGTAGATGACCACTAGCAGTGTTTATTTATTATCTTGTTTTATACCTTTATTTCATGTGACTTTTATTTTGACATCATACTATCTGCACGGGGACTAATCTCTCCACGCGCACACTCATTCAATGAGAAAACACGAGAAGGCACGTTACGAATCGATGCATGTTTTAGAGTCAGAGACTGGAAAATATTATGGTAACCTTCAACTAAAGTGTTCTTTGAAGTGTTATTCCACTCTGTGCTTGATTTGTTTTGGCAGTAATAATTTGAGAATAACTTATGAAGTTAAGTAAATGGCGGCAGCTTTCCCTGGATCACCACTTTCTTAGCACCCCTTTGATATGCGGAGCGAGGTATGTGGTTCAATGTAATGTACTATTTCATATAAATTCATTTCTCATTATGGCTGTTGCCTACTATGCTGTTATCTATGTGATGCTAGCCTGCTAAAATGCATTTGTTAAGAGAATATTTTGTATCTGGCTAAATTGCCTTTGTTATTTTCTTTTTAAGTTTTCACGGTTTTGGTGCTATGCACACTCGTCTGAATTAAAGTACACCCGTATGGAAACACCCCTAAGCCTGTTTATTCCAAGTTGAAGGGCTGCTACAGTGAAAACTCGACGCTCGATGTGGAGTGAAACTCAACTCGACGTTGGAAGGACTGCCATCCGCCATTCCGTGTACAAGACTGCCACCTTCTGTTCAAACGCCCTCACTGCAACCGGCACCCAGGCAAGATCGGTCTATTTCGTTTATGCGTATTGCTGCACAAAATCACAGGGACTCTGATTGTGAACAGATATCTACGTAATGGACTGAAGTCACCTTTATAAACAATATACTGTACATGTTTGATGCTCTGATTTAATAATACATTTGAAAGGTAGATTTAAAGATACAGAAGGGTAATTTCATTTAAAAAAAACAAAAAAAAAAACAATTGAAATAATTGAACCTGTTAAAGGTAAATTCATTAATTGGTAAATATGTATGATAGCATTCATTGCTAAGCTGTTTGTGTGTTAGCCTACATTTTTTTGTTGAGGATAATCGCCCAGTGCATGTTTTGATATTAAGTTTTGTTGAGTTATTAAACTATAGTTCAACATAACCAAACAGCAACACAACTTCAGCAAAATGTCACTTAATAGAGAAGTAGCAGCTAGCACACATGACCCACCCATGAAAACAGATAACCCACAGCCAGTCAGGTCTAGTTCACGTGAAAGAATATTTACAGAAAAAGGATTAGAGATGCACAAACAGGAAGCCATTAAACACAAGAAAGAATTCATAAGAGCTTATGGCTCCTGGAAAGAGGTGGCAGGAAAGTTTAGGACCGCACTAAAATCATTCTGTTCTCAAGATGAACTAAATAAAATCAGAGAAGAAATCCAAATTCGACACAGTGCAGTAAGTGAATGTTATGAGCCCATTCAACGCAACCGTAATGCCACCCCAGACATTGTACCCAAAATGGATGCTTGTATAGCACTCACTGCAGAGATCAGCGAAATAATAGAGATGCGGCTAAAAACTGTAGATGAGGTCTTTAATCCAGAACTTGAGAAACTATGAGTAAGGATGGCACTTAAGAAGGATGAGTATGGATCTATCTTCGGACACACAAAAACCGATACTGTACTCTCTCTCGCAGAAGATTCAATCCACTCACAGGGTTCTAGCAAGCATTTAGATGCAGGAGCAGAACTTGCAGCTCAACAAGAAAAGGTTAAGGCAGTATATCAAATACAAGCTCAAGAAGAAGTTCTTAGCAAGTTAGAAGAAGAGAAGCAGCTAGTTCTTAAAAGGTTGGAAGAAGAAAAGCAAGTAGCTCTTTAAAGGATAGAGGAAAACATGCGTCAGGAAGTAAAAAGACTACAACAAATTCAAGCAGAGGCAGAATTAAGAATAGCAGAGGCGAGAGTAAACGCATACGAGAGCCTTGAACATGACTCCCGAGACTGGCTAAAAGAAAATGATCTCACAGTTAAATTCAAAGGCCAGCTTAATCCAAAGGCCAACGCATACCAGCCTTCACAAGCACACTCCAATGCGCTAGCATCTCCTGAGAAAGACAGTCTTACCCAAGCACTCATTAACTCACTCAGTATGAATCGCCTGCCTGCTCCTGAGCCACCAAAGTTCTCTGGCGAAGCCCTAAAGTATGTAGACTGGAAGATGTCATTCATGGCCCTCATAGACCACCAGCCTCTCCCTACTCATGAAAAAATGTTCTATTTAAAAAACTATCTGAGTGGAGAAGCACGTAAAGCTGTAGAGGGATTCTTCTATAGAAACTCAGAAGAAGCATATCAGGGGGCCTTAAATGTCCTGGAAGAAAGGTACGGAAACCACTTCATTGTGCAAAGGGCCTTTAGAGATAAGTTAATGAAATGGCCAAAGGTTGGTGCCAGTGATCCTGCTGGACTTCGAGAGTTTGCTGACTTCCTGCAAGGATGCGTTGAAGCGATGCCTCATGTGAAAGGATTAGCCACCTTGGACGACTGCGAAAAGAACCACAAGTTGCTGAAGAAATTACCAGACTGGATCACACGAAGATGGAGCAGAGTTGTCACGGAAAGATTGGACGAATTTGGGGAATACCCGAGCTTTTCCTGTTTCACAAGGTTCATCCTGAAGGAGGCTCGGATAGCCTGTAACCCTGTCGCCTTTCCACTTCTGATCAAGGCCACAGATGACAGGCAGCCCAGAAGAACTAGAGCACTTCACACAAACACTAAAAGGAACAATCCCACGGAAAAGGTTGAGAAAGTGTTCAGCACAAAGTCCTATCTGCAAAGATGAGATGCACGGCGTCGTAAGGTGCCCTACCTTTGCAGCAAAATCTCTGGAAGATAAGAAGGCCTCCATACGGGAAAACAACTTGTGCTACGGATGTTTGAGAAAGGGACATAACAGTAAGGATTGCAAAACACGACACTCTTGTGGCATATGCTGCAGACGTCAGGGAAACCAGAGGTTCGTCCATCGAGTGACAGTGAAGGAAATACCAGCGCCATCAACCACTGACGTGCTGAAGGTCTTGGAATCAGACTTTAATGAAAAGAAGTATGCAGACAAAGACAAGTATGTGTCACAAGATGACGTTCGCTTCATTCAGCTCCTGAGTGACAACATAACTCAAAGGAAAGATGGACACTTTGAAATGCCCCTCCCTTTCAAGAGCACAGAGCCTCCTCTGCTACCAGACAACAAGAAGCTGGCAACAGTTCGACTGGACCACCTAAAGAAAAGATTGAAAAATAACGAGAGGTATAAAGAACAGTACAAGGCCTTCATGAAAGATATGATAGAGAAAGGAGACGCAGAGCCAGCCCCTCCTGCGACAGGACAACAGACTACATGGTACATACCACACCATGGGGTATTCCACCCCAAGGAGCCAGAGAAGCTAAGGGTCGTCTTTGACTGTTAAGCGAAGTTCCGTGATGTCTCACTAAATGATACACTGCTAACAGGTCCTGACCTGATCAACTCTCTCCTTGGAGTGCTCTGTCATTTCAGGAAAGAGGCTGTAGCCATCATATGCGACATCGAGAAAATGTTCCATCAGTTTTACGTTTCCTCTGAACTACGGAACTACTTACGGTTTCTCTGGTGGGAGGATGGAGACCTCGAAGCAGAGCCTCAAGAGTTTCAAATGGCTGTCCATCTATTTGGCGCCGCTTCGTCACCTGGATGTGCCAACTTTGGTCTGAAGTACTTGGCACATCAACACAAGGAAGAGTATCCATCAGCGTCAGCCTTTGTTGAAAAGAATTTCTATGTCGATGATGGGCTTATTAGCGTCCCCTCTGTAGAATAAGCAAAGGAATTGATCGCTGAAGCACGAGAGTTGTGCAAGAGAGGAGGTTTGCGTCTACACAAGTTCAATTCAAATGAAAGGTCAGTTCTGGACTCTGTGGACCTACCTGAGAGAGCAGTTACATCTGAACCCCTCAATCTGGACCTAAATGCAGCTCCAGCCGAACGTGCTCTCGGTATCCAGTGGTCCCTTGAACATGACACCTTCAGCTTTAATGTAAACCCACAGACCAGGACCTCTACACGTCGCGGCATCCTATCCGTCATTGCTTCTTTGTACGATCCAGTCGGATTCGTGGCTCCGTTTATCTTAACTGGAAAGTGCATCCTCCAGGAGCTGTGCCGTCGAGGCATTGGATGGGATGACCCACTTCCCGAAGACTTAAGTCCACGGTGGGAGAGATGGAAGAGCGACCTACAAAGGCTGAATGAAATCTCAATACCAAGATGCTACCAACCACAAGGCTTCTGCAAAACCGTCCTGAGGGAACTACACCACTTCTCGGATGCCAGCAATATAGGATATGGCTCGTGTTCCTATCTGAGAAGTAAGAATGAAGATGGTGAAGTTCACTGCAGCCTCGTGATGGCAAAGGCTAGAGTTGCGCCTACTAAACTCACAAGCATTCCAAGATTGGAACTTTCAGCAGCAGTGGTCGCTGCAAGATCAAGTGTCATGCTGAGAAACGAGCTTGAAATGCCAATCCATGCAGAATATTTCTGGACTGACTCCCAAGTTGTCTTGGCTTATATCAACAATGAAGCAAGAAGGTTCCATGTCTTCGTTGCCAATCGTGTGCAAATGATCAGAGAACACACCAGCCCCAGCCAGTGGCACTATATATACACAACAGAAAACCCTGCTGACCATGCATCTAGAGGGCTCAATGCAGTAGACATCTCCTCAACAAACTGGCTATTAGGACCCAAATTCCTGTGGGAACAAGAGATACATCCAGAGTCTCACCTCACTCCTGAGTTGCTTGTTGGTGATCCTGAGGTCAGGTCAATGCATGTGTTTACAACTAAAGTTGAACCCTCCAAGTCGGACATTCTTACCCGTCTAAATTGATTCTCCTCCTGGTCAAAACTCCTGAAAGTCATCGCAAGAATCAAGAGGCTGAATTCAAAGCAAACCCATCCTGGCAAACCTGTGAGTGTGGAAGAACTAGAGAGAGCTGCCGAATCAGTAATGAGGCTTACACAAGAAGAAGCATTCTCCCAAGAGATGAAGATACTTCAAAAGGGAAAAAGCCTTCAAAACTCCAGCCCTCTGTTTCGCTTGGATCCCATCTTGGAAGGAGGAGCACTTCGTGTCGGTGGGAGACTAAATCAGTCATCCTTAAGCCTAGAAGTCAAACACCCTTTGATTCTACCCAAAGAAGGACATATTACCAAGTTGATCTTGACCCACTGCCACGAGAGGATCTGTCACCAAGGACGGAATCAAACTCTAACTGAACTTCGAGCCAATGGATTTTGGGTCATCGGTGGAAGTAAGTCAGTTGCTAAGCTGATACACAGATGTGTGAAGTGCAGAAGACTCAGACGGCCTGCTGAAGAACAACGCATGGCAGAGCTTCCTAAGGAGCGTGTAGAAGTCTCTGCTCCCTTCACATACTGCGGCATCGATTGCTTCGGCTTATTCATCACTAAGAAAGCCCGCAAAGAGCAAAAGCGCTATGGCTTAATCTTCACTTGCCTTGCCTCTCGATCTGTTCACATTGAGATGCTTGAGGACTTATCCACAGATGCATTTATCAATGCCTTAAGATGCTTCATCAGTCTCAGAGGAGCCGTTCGTCAACTCCATTGTGATCAAGGAACCAATTTTGTGGGAGCTAAAAATGAGTTCAAAGAAGCACTGTGCACCTAGGCAGTGTGACACCAAAACAATCGATAGCTTCCTCGCAGAAAGGCAATGTGAGTTCATCTTCAATGCTCCCTCAGCAAGTCACGCTGGCGGCGTCTGGGAGCGCCAGATTCGGACTGTCCGTAATGTCCTAAATGCCACACTCTGTCAATACTCAGGCAGACTCGACGACGCTTCCCTTCGAACTCTGTTCTATGAAGCAATGGCCATTGTGAACAGCCGTCCGTTAACCATAAATGGGGTAAACAATCCTACCTCGCTCGAGCCATTAACTCCAAACCATCTCATACTGATGAAGTCCAAGATTGCTCTTCCACCGCCTGGCAAATTTGAGAAGGAGGATGTCTATGCAACTAAAAGGTGGCGAAGAGTCCAGTACCTCGTCGAACAGTTCTGGAGCCGGTGGAAAAGAGAATATCTCATGAACATCTCCACACGCCAAAAGTGGCATACGACTCGACGCAACCTCAAGGTAGATGACTTAGTCATTATAAAGGAAGACACCCCTTGGAATCAGTGGCATCTGGGACGAGTGGTTGAAACCACAAAAGAGAGCGATGGACTAGTACGTCGTGTCAAGCTGTTAGTGGGAGAAAGGATGTCAGTGAAACAAGATCGACCAACCAAACCTCTGGTTATAGAAAGGCCCATTCAGAAACTAGTTCTCCTCCTCGAGAGTGAGTGATCAGTCTAGCTGTCTACACATTTATCCTCCCATGACATAGGCTACACACTCACCTGCACATATCAAGAAACTCTGATACAGACTTAGGACTCAAGTATGAGCCATTCAGCCAGGTTGTCGTCTTGTCTTCATAACATGAGTGGTGGGAGTGTAGATGACCACTAGCAGTGTTTATTTATTATCTTGTTTTATACCTTTATTTCATGTGACTTTTATTTTGACATCATACTATCTGCACGGGGACTAATCTCTCCACGCGCACACTCATTCAATGAGAAAACACGAGAAGGCACGTTACGAATCGATGCATGTTTTAGAGTCAGAGACTGGAAAATATTATGGTAACCTTCAACTAAAGTGTTCTTTGAAGTGTTATTCCACTCTGTGCTTGATTTGTTTTGGCAGTAATAATTTGAGAATAACTTATGAAGTTAAGTAAATGGCGGCAGCTTTCCCTGGATCACCACTCTCTTAGCACCCCTTTGATATGCGGAGCGAGGTATGTGGTTCAATGTAATGTACTATTTCATATAAATTCATTTCTCATAATGGCTGTTGCCTACTATGCTGTTATCTATGTGATGCTAGCCTGCTGAAGTGCATTTGTTAAGAGAATATTTTGTATCTGGCTAAATTGCCTTTGTTATTTTCTTTTTACGTTTTCACGGTTTTGGTGCTATGCACACTCGTCTGAATTAAAGTACACCCGTATGGAAACACTCCTAAGCCTGTTTATTCCAAGTTCAAGGGCTGCTACAGTAATTTCCTACTACTTTACTAGTTTCTAAAAAAACAACATTCGCACGTAACCTAGAATAGTCTTCGTCATCAGTTAAGAATAATCAGGGTGTGCTCTTTGATGCTAATTTTATTTAGAAGTCACATTTCTAGCATCTGTAAAACCAAATTCTTTAATCTTAAAAATATATCTAAATTACGACATATGCAATGCCAGATGTGGTTCATGCGTTCATGAGCTCAAGGCTAGATTATTGTAATGCTTTACTGGGTGGTTGCCCTGCTCGCTTAATAAACAAACTGCAGCTGGTCCAAAACGCAACAGCTCAAGTTCTTACTAGAACCAGGAAGTATGACCATATTAGTCCAGTTCTGTCAATATTGCATTGACACCCTATTAAATTTGAAAAATTGCAAATTTCTTACAAATCACTAAATGGTTTAGCTCTAGTACTTGAGGAAGCTCTTAACATATTATATTCCATCACATCTATTGCAATCTTAAAACTGGCCAATTGAAAATATATAGAAATATCGAAATTCACTGCAGGCAATAGATAATTTTCCTTTTTATTACCTAAACATTGCAACAGCCTTTCTAGCATTATTTGAGAAGCAGACACACTCTGTCAGTTTAAATCTAGACTAAAAACATATCTCTTTAACCTGGCATATACGTACACTATTCTACTATTCAAATTAGTTAAATGATTGTTAGGCTGTATAAACTAAATCATCTGGTATCACTCTTTTCTCCAGAGTGGCTGTTGGCCTATAGATAAATTAATTAAATTAATAACTATTTTTACAACAGAAATGAATCATCACTGAACATACTCAAGCTGGACTATGACACTAATTTCTTTTAGATCTGCTGTACAGTCGAAACCAACTTTGTTGCATTATTTTCCTTTTATATTTTAGGTTGCTTTGGCGTCTGATACCTCTGCTGCGTCTGACTT
Source organism: Pseudorasbora parva (assembly GCF_024679245.1). Classification (NCBI taxonomy): domain Eukaryota; kingdom Metazoa; phylum Chordata; class Actinopteri; order Cypriniformes; family Gobionidae; genus Pseudorasbora; species Pseudorasbora parva. Next base: position 17,561,563 of record NC_090183.1, on the reverse strand, counting down.
CCGAAGTCTAAGGCTGCTGGAGGAACTCCATTCAGGGTTCACCAAACAGGGAACTTTTCTGGGGAGCAAGATAGGTGTTAGAGCATATTTCTCCTCCAAAGAGGAGTCTGCGTGTTAGGTGTCATCCATTCTACAGATGTCTGCCAGAGAGGCACTGTGCGCCGCCAATACCCAAGAGGAGGCAACACTCTGAGTGCAGTGAGCCCTCACCCCAAGGGGGCACAGCTTGTCTTGGGACTGGCAAGTGTGGACATCGTCTGCCCAAGGGACCCGTGTAGTGACTTTCGACGCCTGGAGACACTTATTGGTATCACATAGCACTCAAATCTGGCACACTAGATGCTCCTATGGGCTCAGGGCAAGCTGCTTTCCCTAAGAGCAGGACCTAATTAGGGAGCAGACATTCTGTCAAGTCAGGGTATGAGGTCTGGGGAATGGAGATTCCCCCTTCCTCCACCCTCCCCCGATTCACAAAATAAACTTTATTTAATCTATATTGTATATTGTACAATGTGATTTTTTTCACAGTGTACCTTTTAAAATCATCTGTATTACACACACTTGCTATACAGTGGCTACACGTAAGTATGTACCATCAACATATTTAAATATTAGACATATTTATGCTCATATGTATATACGTTTTTACATACAGTATAGTCCACGGTTTTGATTAAAAACAGTATAATAGGCTCAGAAAAAAAGAAAAAGAAAAGACAACGAAGAAAGCGCCAAAATTATTTGATGTTCTATACTTTTTCTTAAATTTACTGGCTCAACTTCAAGCAGCATTGGATGGTATATGCAAGAAGATGTAAGAGTAGAATAGGTCATCTCTCTTTTTCATAATAAAGAGGGGAAACTCTAATTAATCTATAATAAATTGTATTATATTAAATCATAACAAATAGAATATACAGTGGAGAAATTTATTATAAAACATACATAGATTTTTACGTTTATCATTTTTCTAATATATATACTGCAGTGAATCAATCAGTAATACAGATTTTTTTTCTTGTGATGATCAAAACAATTTTGTCTCTGCATCATTGATGTGTTGATCTAAGTTGCACCTACATGTCAACTAACTCTTATTAGAGTATAAGTAAAGTATTAGCATAATGTCTACTTAATACCTGTTAACACTTTATTTTGGAAAGTATTTTTGAAAGTAAATTTGCAAGTACAAGTCAATTTATTCTACTAACCCTAATCCCTTATTCTACTAACCGTACCATACCCATAACAGTATACTAATAGTCTATTGAGAGTTAGTTGACATGTCGGTGCAAGGTTACTTAAGAGAATGTACAAAGCAAACCATCAAAAACAAAGTGTAAAATAAAAATAAAAATACAGTGTAGATAAACATTCATACCAAACACAAAATGCCTCTTAATCAAAAGACATCTGCTAGTCATAACAATAACATAAAAAACAATATTTAATCTCTGTGTTATGTTTATCAAGGGCAGGTCCAGATCTTCTTTTCTAGTATGTGCTTTAACAAACAGGCATCCATGTCCATGGCTACAAAAATTCAATAATTTCATTCATTTAAATACTTATTTTATACTATTATATCTAATTTTATGTTTTTCAATTTAAGCTGCAGTTTTGATCATTTTTGTATTTTTACAATGAACCAACTGACTGAATGAAAATATTCTCAAATAATTCCAGAACTTTAAGAAAAAGGCATAGATAGCCTACTATTTGCTACACATCAGTGTGGTACACTACAAATAACACGATACCACCATCTGATGTATGAAACTCAGAAAAACTGCATTAGTACTGAAGGCTCTCAAAGACAAGTAAATAACGCCCAAACATACATAATCTCTGGTGCCAAAGCCATTCCAGCATCGCCTCTTCAAGAACTAGCTATAGAGCTTTCTTCTTCTCAGATATCACTAATGTGTATTTGCAATCTCAACAGGGTGATGAGGACATCTGATCATAGTCAGGACACTTGAGGAGGGCAGGGTAGTTTGAATTCATTTGGAGTGATGCTTCACTGGAGATGTCTGAGGGGCTGCGTCCACGAGCCCTGGCATCTGGATGCAGGAACTGACCAGAATAGTCAGAACAGTTGCTGAGGCGTGGTCTGTAGAAACCTGGATGTGGCCTGTACATCTCCTCTGCAGTGTACCGCTTCATAAACAGGTAGACAGACATCACACCTGCCACCTGAGAGATTGAAGAATATGTGAAATTAATGAAATGCAACAAAATATTTTACATTTCATTTGGGTGTATATGATATTGGGTCTTATTACACGGCTCTGTGAAATACTTGATTCTGATTGGTCAATCACGCATTCCAGGGGTACGTTATTCCCAGATAACACCCGCCCATCCGGGTACTACGAGTTCCCTTTATCGAGGGAACTCGCACTGCGTCGTCGAGTGACGACACTCTGGGGAACGCCCCCAGCGTGACGGCTCTGAAGTATGAATGAAATCAGCCACCAATCCGATTGGTGCAACGTCATGACGTAGTAGGTGACGGCACACACGGAAGCTATAAGAAGGCGCCGTCTCATACAACAGACAGTCTTTGCTCTTCAGCGAGGCGCTCTTTGTTGATATTGTTTGTCTATTTACTGTTTCACCAAAATTAAGAAGAAAGCATGGCAAGCGAGCAATTTAGACGGTGTGTGCACCCGTGCCCACGCTTCATTACGGGCTCGGACACACACCAGCTGTGTGTGCAGTGCCTCGGGGCGCAGCACGCTCAGGCGGCGCTTGAGGGTGCCGCCTGCAGCGAGTGTGAGAGGCTGCCGTTCCGGGTGCTGCACTCACGGCTGGCCGTTTTTACAGAGAGCAGCCAGGCTCGCGAGCCCCGTGGATCCGATCCCGCGTCTGTTGAGGCATCGCGGCGTAGATCCTGGGGCTCACAACTGGATCTCGCGACGGGAGGCGGGCATGCTGAGGCATCTTCCCACTCCTCGTCCGAAGATTCAGACGCTCTTCCGCCTCGTGAGGAAGCCCGCGCCGCAGCATCTTCTCACGAGGGCGATAACCCAGTGCTGATGCTGTCTGATTCCGAGGGATCAGATCAGTTCAGCCTGGAGGCGGGCGGAGTGCAGGTGAATTCACCTCTTCACTCCCCGCTCAAGAAGAGCTCGTGGACGTGCTGACACGCGCTGTGACCAAACTTAACATCGACTGGCCACAGGAAGAGGTGGAAGTTCTGCCTGTAAGCAGGTTGGACAGACGCTTCTTCAAAAAGCGTGCTCAGCCGCCACGCAGGGGCTTGCCGTTTTTCCCGGATTTACACAACGAGTTGTGTAAATCTTGGGGAAAACCGTACTCAGCGTGCCTATTGAACCCCCCAGTTCTTGATTTTGGGTGTGTGGTGGGTGTGTCCGAGGCTGGCTACGGGGCGCTGCCTCGCGTCGAGGAGGCGTTAGTGAGCTATCTGTCTCACGAAGCAGCAGCGTTCCTGAAAGCCCGTCGTCCCTGGTGGGCAGGGCGTATCGAGCGGCTGGGAGAGCTGGTAGTTGCCTGCACACCATGGCGGTCCTGCAGGCCTACCAAGCTGAGTTCCTTAAGGAGCTCGATTAGGGAGATGGTCCGTCCCCGGACGATATTAAAAAGCTGCGCAAAGCAACTGACTTGTCTCTCCGCGTCACCAAAGAGACGGCCCGTGCTATCGGCCGCTCTATGGCTGGCTTAGTGTGCGTGGAGAGGCACCTCTGGTTAAACCTATCGGGGATGAAGGAGAAGGAGAAATCCTTTCTTCTGGATTCCCTGATAGCCCCTGTGGGTCTCTTCGGTGACGCAGTAAATAGCGTCGTCGAGAGATTCCAGGAGGTGAGGAAGCAGTTGGCGGCTTTCCGGCAGTATCTCCCTCGCCGCCAGGGGCCTCCTGCAGCCAGCAGGGAGGTCTCTGGTAGCCAGTCCCGGCCGTCCACCAGTGGCGCTCACAGGCAGGCGCAGAAGGAGAGCATCCCCTCCCCTCCCGAGGGAGCTTGGCAAAGGAGGCGGCGTTCTCGCCTGAAGTCTTCCAAGACTAAGGGCGATTTAAGAGACGTCCTTCAGGCGAAGAAGGCTTCTGGCAAGCGGTCCTAGCTGCGGCGGGACCGCTCAGAGCTGGCCCTCCCGGGGGCGGACAACCGAGGTCGTTCCGAACCCGCAGCTCTGGGGAAATCGATGCTGTGCTCCCGCCGTTAACAACGCTTCGGGCCTCATCGTTTTCCCGCGTATGTACGCCGTTCCAGCCGCCTCGAAATCGACCTGCAGGGCAGGAGGTTCGGTGGGTACCAGAGACCAGCCTCGAGAGGCTGGTTCCCCTAGTAGAATATATCGGCGCATGGTCATGCCTCCCGAATATCTCTGCTTGGGTCCTGAGTACAGTGGGAAGGGGGTACAGACTGAAGTTCAGAGCTCCACCACCGAAGTTCAGTGGTGTGGTCTGGACCGTGGGCAGCCTAGAGGCAGGTTATGGAACAAGAAGTGCAATCTCTGCTGGTTCAGGAGGCTATAGAACGTGTTCCTCCGCCAGACAGGGAGTCGGGGTTTTACAGCCGCTACTTTATAGTTCCCAAAAAGGGTGGGGACCTGCGTCCAATATTAGATCTGAGGTACTTGAACCGGTCTCTGAGGAGATTCAGGTTCAAGATGCTCACGATTCAAGCAATAGTGACTTTGATCCAGTTCGAGGACTGGTTCGTCACGATAGATCTAAAAGATGCATATTTTCATGTCTCCATCCTTCCTGCCCACAGGAAGTTCCTGAGGTTTGCTTTCGGGGGCGAAGCGTACCAATATCGGGTGTTTCCTTTCGGTCTAGCTCTTTCCCCTCGCACCTTTACCAAGTGCATGGATGCAGCTCTGGCCCTGATGAGGCTCCAGGGCATCCGTGTACTGAATTACATCGACGACTGGCTCATAATGCCTCAGTCGCGCGAGATGGCGATTCGGCATCGAGATGTCGCTTTAGCCCATCTCAGGTGCTTGGGGCTGAGACTGAACACGAGCAAAAGCGTGTTAGTACCCGCGCAGAGGACTACGTTCCTCGGTGTAGTGTGGGACTCGACCACGACGCGGGCGAGCATGTCCCCCGCACGAGTTGGGACCATACTGGCGGAGGTCTCAGGTATGAAGCTAGGCCACTGCCGCACTGTGAAGCAGTTTCAGAGACTGCTGGGCCTCATGGCAGCAGCGTCCAACGTGATTCCATTCGGCCTGCTATACATGAGGCCCCTCCAGTGGTGGCTGGAAACCAGGGGTTTCTCCTCGAGGGGAAAACCTTTTCCGTATGATCAGGGTAACGCGCAAATGCCTTCGTTCCCTCGTCATATGGAAAAAATCCGAGGTTCCTGTCCCAAGGGCCAGTGTTAGGCGCGTTATGTTGCAGGAAGATCCTTTCAACAGACACCTCCCTCACGGGCTCCGACATTGTGGCACTGCTAGATGGCCCCCCCATGGCAGGTCCCTCTGAGGAGGGATCTGCTGTCTCAGGCAGGGGGAATGATACTCCACCCCAGGCCCGAGCTGTGGGACCTCTGGGTCTGGCCCTTGAGGGAGCCCAGTACCTAGGGGATGGCCTGCCACAAGAGGTCGTAGAGACCATTCTCAGCTCTAGGGCTCCCTCTATGAGGAAACTGTATAGCCTTAAGTGGAATGTCTTCTCTAGCTGGTGTAGAGAACGGAGGGTGGACCCAGTTAACTGTGCTGTGGCCTCAGTGCTGGAGTTCCTCCAGGACCGTTTCTCTGCCGGTCTGACCCCATCCACTCTGAAGGTGTATGTGGCTGCCATTGGGGCTTTCCACTCACCTTTAGATGGGGGCCCGCTGGGTAGGCACCACTTGGTTGTACGGTTCCTTCGTGGGGCTAGGAGGTTGAGGCCTGCGGCTCATCCCAGAGTCCCGTCCTGGGACCTGGCAGTGGTTCTTGAAGGGCTGGTTGAGGCCCCCTTCAAACCATTGGAGTCAGATGAGGTGAGAAATCTGACCCTTAAGGTAGCCTTACTCCTCGCTATCACTTCTCTGAGGAGAGTGGGGGACCTCCAGGCCTTGGCGGTCACGCCAACTTGCTTGGAGTTTGCCCCTGGCAGGGTGAAGGCTATCTTGCACCCCAGACCGGGCTACGTGCCTAAGGTTCCATCTACGGGGATGGGTTCGTTTTTTCTTCAGGCATTTCATCCTCCGCCTCACGCGACGGCTGAGGAAGCTAGGCTGCACCTGCTCTGCCCTGTTAGGGCATTGAGGATTAATTTGGACAGGTCAGCTCATTGGAGGAAGTCAGACCAGCTTTTGGTGTGCTTTGGCCCCCCTAAGAAAAGGTTGCCTGCGGCGAGACAGACTATTAGTAACTGGATCGTCCAGGCTATAGCCACGGCTTATCGGGTGCGCAATTTGCCTTCACCCATAGCCATGAGGGCTCACTCTACGAGGGGTTTGGCCTCCTCGGTGGCCCTCCTTTCGGGAGCCTCACTTATTGAGATTTGTGAGGCAGCGGGGTGGGCTAACCTGCACACCTTTATCAGGTTTTATAAGCTGGACCTCCCAGCTACACCGGGTGCTAGAGTGCTTGCATCCTGAGTGTGCCTGAAGTGTCAAGTGTGTGAAGTGTTTCGGTGTGGCATAGTGGGTATTCGTTCCCCAGAGTGTCGTCACTCGACGACGCAGTGCGAGTTCCCTCGATAAAGGGAACTTCTTGGGTTACTTTTGTAACCCTTGTTCCCTGAGAGGGAACGAGACACTGCGTCTCGTTGCAACATCTTCACGTAAAGCGCTCGCTTCATCGCAAAGGCTGTCTGTTGTCTGAGACGGCGCCTTCTAATAGCTTCCGCATACACCGTCACCTACTACGTCATGATGTTGCACCAATCGGATTGGTGGCTGATTTCATTCATACTTCAGAGCAGTCACGCTGGGGGCGTTCCCCAGAGTGTCATCAATCGACGACGCAGTGTCTCGTTCCCTCTCAGGGAACAAGGGTTACAAAAGTAACCCGAGACGTTATCTTGACCAGTACTACTTCTATGCTTAATGCTGGCGCCATCTTGTGGCTTAAACAGCCATGGGTTACAATGGAAGACTTCAAGGCAGGTTTCCTTTATAAAGTTTTAAATATGGATATTCTTCTTACACAAACGCATCGATTCGAATCAGAAGGCTCTATTAACCCATCGGAGCCGTGTGGAGCACACTATTTGACGGACAGCTGCATTTTTTATGGACTTCAAAAACAACTACAACTACTGCTTGGATTAACGTTAGCCTGGACTTTTTAAAAATAACTCTGATTGTATTTGTCTGAAAGAAGAATGTCATATACACCTATAATGACTTGAAGGTGAGTAAATCATAGGTTTGGTTTCATTTTTGGGTGAACTAACCCTTTCAGCATTCATTTTCAACATATAGCAGCAATAGATAAAGGATTAAAGTTTGGAGCTGTTTTTCTTTGCGGAAGCTTTGCGGAAGAGCTAATCAAATATTTAATCTCAAGACAATATTTTGTGTCTAATTTATTTGAGACTAGTAGCCCTGTAATAAGCGGGATAATGTACACCCAGCCGGTTGTTATCGCAGAATAAATCCTGACAGAGTGATCAGGACCCCGACGCAAAGCGAAGCGGAGGGATAATATCCCTTACTTATTCATTACTTACTACTTACTACTTACACTTATATACCTGCTTTTTCTTCCGGTAAAAAGTTTTGAAACATTACTATTTTTAAAGTAGTCATTTTTAAAGAAGTCTCATACTTTCTCCAATTCTCTAATGCTTCCTCTTAGGCTTTGTCTGAAGGCTGGAGTAATGGGAGATGAGAATTCAGCATTGCATTACATAAAAGTGTATACACATTTAATTTAAGGATTAATTAAGGGTTAGTTAATCCAAAAATATAAATTCTGTTATTAATTCCTCACCCTCATGTCGTTCGAGACCCGTAAGACTTCTGTTCATTCGGAACACAAATGAAGATATTTTTGTTGAAATCTGATGGCTCAGACAGGCTTTCATTGACACCAATGTCATTTCCTCTCTCAAGACCCATAAAATGCACTAAAGACGTCATTACTAAGCCCATCTCACTACAGTGGCTCTACAATAATTTTATGAAGCGACAAGAATAGTTTTTGTGCGCAAAAAAATCCTAACAAACAATTTATATAGTGATAGGCCAATTTGAAAACAAAGCTTTGAACCGAATCAGTGTATCTATTCATGATTCGGATCGCCAAAATCACGTGATTTCAGCAGATTTTAAATGTTGAAATCGGCCATCACTATATAAGTCGTTAATTATTGTTATTTATTTTTTTGTGCACATTTTTTTTTATCGTTGCTTCATAAAACTATTGTAGAGCCACTGTGAGATCTTTAGTGCGTCTTATGGGTATTGAGAGAGGAAATGTCATTGTTGCCAATGAAGGCCTTTCTGAGACATCAGATTTCAACAAAAACATCTTCATTTGTGTTCCGAAGATGAACAGAGGTCTTACGGGTGTCAAACGACATGATAGAAAGTAATTAATGACAGAATTTTCATTTTTGGGTGAACTAACCCTTTAAAGTGTATACAGTCCCTGACAAAAGTCTTGTCGCTTATCTATTTTCTAGAAATACCTGATATTAACCTGACTTTTAATTTATTCATTGGTGTTAGAAATAGCTCATATGAAAAGCTAAAACCCTCCCAAATGATGTTTAATGCACTGAAATAAATAATGTTCACAGACAAAATATTTATCATTTAATCAAGACGGAAAGGTCAAATTTTGGCAAGACAAAAGTTTTGTCGCCTATACAGAAATTGAACAAATTTACTGCAAATACAAAAATATGTCAGCAAATTAAGTTGTGGTGCTGTGAGATCCAAATTTAATATCTTGTATGACTTCCATGAGCTTGAAGGACTGCATCCATGCGGTTTGGCAAGGATTCATACAATTTATTGATGAAGTCATCAGGAATAAATAAAGAAAGCAGTCTTGCATGCCTCCCAGAGTTCATCAATATTCTTTGGTTTCGTCTTCCATGCGTCCTCTTTCATCCTACCTCAATGATGTTCATGTCTGGTGACTGGGCTGGCCAATCCTGGAGCATCTTGATCTTCTTCGCCTTAAGGAACTTTGATGTGGAGATGGAAGTATGTGATGGAGCACCGTCCTGCTGCAGAATTTGGCCTCTTTGATGGTTGGGAATATAAGAGGTAGCTAAGATTTCTTGGTATTTTAAACTATTGATGTTGCCTTCCACCCTGCAGATCTCTCGCACACCCCCATACTGGATGTAACCCCAGACCATGATTTTTCTGCCACCAAACTTCACTGTTTTCTGGGTGAATATCGGATCCATTCTGGCTCCACTAGGTCTCCTACAATATTTGCAGCGACTGTGGTGTAATTCAACAGAAGATTCATCTGAAAAATCCACCTTCTGCCAGTTTTCCTGCGTCCTTCCTTTTAGCAGGCTGTTGGCCTTGGCAAATGCCACACGTTTTTTCAATTGTCTTTTGTTTAGTGCTGGCTTCTGGGCACTGATTCGACCATGGAGGCCATTTCGAGACAGAATCCGACAAACTGTTCTGGTTGACACAGGGACTTCAGGTGACCAGGTCTCGTGGAGCTCTGCTGCAGTGGAAAATGGGCTGGCCTTGGATTTTTGAGCCAACAAACAGTCCTCTTGAGCAGTTGTCTTGCGGGGTCTGCCTGACCTGGGCTTGTCAAAAACGTCTCCAGTCTCTTCAAATCTTTTTTTTATCCTCTGTACTTGACGCTGAGACACATTGAAGGTGTCTGCCACATCAGCAGTGGATCTGGTCTTCAGCCTCTTGATAATCAAAACTTTAGTCTCAGGGTGAATCTTAGGCATGTTTGCAGAGGTCTAGTTGCAGTTGATGTGAAGGTCTAGTGTACTGGGGTTCTTTTTATACACACTTGAGACCTAATTGATCCAATATTAGTCACAGGGGAAGCTCATATGACAAGGCGACAACACTTATGTTTTTGCAAAAATTGACTCAATGGGCTTTACCAAGCTGTGAATATTAGAATACTTTTTGAAAGTTTAGTTTTTCACTGAAACATTATCACAAAAGCTAGTGGGATTAAAATGAGCCATTTCTTGTAAAAATATCTTGATTAGAAATATATTTCAGCGGCACTTTAGGTCAATTTGTACACAAGCGACAAGACTTTTGGCAGGGACTGTATTGTATATACCGTATTTCCTCAAATAAAAGCCTGTGGTCAAATAAACGCTGGGCCTCTGATAGTGGCCAGGGGTGTGGTCAACACGAACAAATAAAGGCCGGTTTCAAATAAAGGCCGGGGAAAATGAGTGGATAATCTCCTAAATGCCGTTAATTTAATGCGAAACCATCCTGATGCCACGAGCCCCGATGCGAGTCATGCCAGTGCGACACACACTAATCCTGGTCTCTTCTATAGTTAACCTGAAAACTTTACAGGGATTGCTTTGTAAATGAAATTGAGAATATAAAGGATGCACGTGCCATTTTAAATAGGCTACTGTAGTCTATGAGAGATGCGACGTCTGTAAAAATACCGTGTCACCAGGCAGACTACAAATATCGATCTTCACAATACGTGCGCCTCCATCTGCTCTGTCAGTAGTCAGGGCTCTGATCAGGGAGTCAGCCTATTGACTTACCGGTATGTCCTGATCAGTGCCCTGACTACTGAACTAGGGAGCTGATTAAGACGCACCTAATATTAGCCTCTCGTCTCTTTTATGTCTTCTTAAGGGGGTCGCAACCAAGCCTCGAAGCTCAGCTCCACGCAGCGCCGCGTCTCAAGCCTTGTTTATACTTTCGCCTGTCTCCGCTGACTGCGCACTCCTCCCCAAACGGACACGGCGTTTATATTGACGCACTTGCCGTTGTGCTATTTTTTGAAACGACAGAGGGCGATTCGGAGTAATTGTTCTATAAACCATTAGGAAAAAGGGTCGAGAAGAAGTGGGCTAACGTGCACAGGTGATGATATTTATTTTAGTACATTTCGCCAAAAACCACACTACAAAAGAATCGTGTAAAACTCAGTAAACCTTGGCTTGATATTATTACTTGTGACATGAGAACAAAATATGCACTAAATTAACAATCTTTTAAATATTTCCTAATTTCACTAACCTTTAGTGTCGTGATTTATTTATTTATTTGATTAAACATGGATCTTTATTTAAAATGGCTTATTTCTGCTTTTGTAGGCTCATTCAGTAAATATAAGCACCTAATGTGCAAACTGGGGGCCGGTGTGATGAGACGTCATGCTCGGCTAGATTCGCCGAGAACTCGTTGATCTTCGGATGCGGAGCTGCGCGCGGGATTACAAAAAATGCGTATTATGTTGTTGTATGGTGATATTTTTGCAAATGTTTCTTTAAAAAAATGATAATATTTGTCAACTGGAACGATCACTTTAAATTGAAAACGGTTTACATAAAGCAATTATATTTCAAACAGATGGAATTAGATATACAGGCCTGCCCCTAATAAAAGCCTGCTTCAAATAAAAGCCGGTTCCCATCGGCAGTTCAGGTAAATAAAGGCCCCGGTCTTTATTTGAGGAATTACGGTATATATACACACACAGATCAAGCATATCATTACGACCACTGACAGGTGAAGTGAATAGGCTAACACTGATTATCTCTTCATCAAGGCACTGGGTGGGATATATTAGGCAGCAAGTAACATCAAAAGTTAATGTGTTAGAAACAGGAAAAATGGGCAAGTGTAAGGATTTGAGCGAGTTTGACAAAGACCAAATTGTGATGGCTAGACGACTGGATCCGAACCTCTTCAGAACTGCAGCTTTTTTGGGGTGTTCCCAGTCTGCAGTGGTCAGTATCTATCAAAAGTGGTCCAAGGAAGGAACAGGGTCATGGGTGGCCAAGGCTTATTGATGCAAATGGATTGCAAAGGCTGACCCGTGTGGTCCACAAAACTCAGCCACTGCATCTTCAGCGGTTTGAATTTAGACATATTGAATCAAAATGACTGCTGTGATCATTATAACACCCAAGAACAGAACACCTTTTCAAATTTACTGATGTAAATTAATTTATAAAAAAAGAATGTTAACAGATTTTATGCACAGTTAGTGAATGAGACCCATTGTCTTTAATATATACACAGAGATGAAAAGATAAGTGTTACCTCAGTAAGCAGGAAGGAGACTGCAGCAAAAGCAAAAGACCAGCCATATTTATAACTGAAATAAGCTTCATTCGTTTTCGTTCGGTTCATCATTTCGTCATTAATATTGGATATATACAAGACCAGACCAACCACAAGGGACAGACCTGTATCAGAAATAACGAGAAAACAAGCCATCAATGTTACAGTATATGGCCTTTTAGAGAACTGTTGGTTCTGAGAACTGAACTCAGTTCTCACTCATTTCTTCCATACAAAGTCCTTAAGGGCAAATTGCTTGCACAGAATTTTTTCTTCTTAATTACTATTATCATTTTAGTTTTCCTTGGTTAATTCTTAGTTTTTTTTTTTAGTAATGTTGTTCACTCAGTATGATTGTAACTAACTAATGAATTCTAGTATTCTGAAATGTATATAACAAAAGTATATTATTGTCTAAAAAAATTACACAATTCATTGCTGCTTTATATAGCGATCCTACCACACTTTTTACTGTTTTGAACTCAATCCCACCTGACAGGATAAAGAAGATTCCAGAGATGAAGGCCAGAATAGTGCGTTGAGGTCGGATGTGTCCAATATTACTCAGCACAAATCCAATGAACATGAAGAATAGACTGACCAGAGGAAAAGGAGTAGAAGAGCGAATCATTTCTGGAAACAAACCCAAATAAAATTATTACTGATGATGGATACCTAATTCTTCTACAACCTCTATGTGTAATCTCACTACTAATATAACAAAAAATAAACAGCAACTAACTGTCTATTTGCTAATTCCCTCTTGGTGGTGCTCCAAATTTATTGTGTACTCTAGATGTGAGCAGGGGCAAAGAGCTACATAATGGCCAGCTGGCAACGGCCTGCACTGAAATCTGGCAACTGCAATCACATGCAATTTCACCAACATTATGAATCACCAACATATGAAATGGCTAAGAAATAAATAAATATTGGCTTTACAGAAATCTTACTTTATGGATCTACACTGAGAAAAAAAAGTAAATCTAAAACTGTGCTTCATGTGGTAACTTCTAAATGAATTATTTTTATTCAAGCGAAAAATATTAAGCATCACTGAATCAACCTATATACAAGGTTGTAGTGGAAAAATATTAATTTAAGTTTGAAATAGCTCCCTTAGATAACCACAAGTATTATACATTTTATTGTTATTGTTATTGTTATTGTTATTATTATTATTATTGCGCTTATTTTGGTCACTTGTGGCCACCCTCTTTTAAAGCAGTTCCTCAGCCTATAGCCCACCCGCACACCCCTTTTTCCTCATTTAAAATGCTCTTGACATGCACACCCCTGCATGTGTGGGTCATGTGAGGGATTAATTGAGACTGATTAGTTGAATAGACAAGCATGTTATTGAATATCAATGCCTGGTACTTAGACAAACTGAAAATCATTCAACCTTTTAGTGACCGCTGACACAGTGACATACATACAAAGTGTCAAAGGACTAACTATTACACATTTTAATTTACACTATTACACAATACTTTAACTTAATCACTGAATCTCAGTGTTGTTTTAAGCTACAATAGATTTTTCATGAACAGTTAAAAGTATTTTGACTAGCACATTTTTTTAAATCCAATTTAATACTGCTTCTAAATAAAAATAATTAAAAGAGAGAGACGTACATACAAACAAACACGCACACAACCTACCTGTAAACTACTACTTTAAGAATTGTAAAATAAAAAATCTAATGCTATGAATAGTTATCAATTAACATCTATTAGCTAAATTAAATCCATATTGTAATCACTCATTGGCATTAAAACACTTGAATACAGTTTTGAGGTTGTTCCAAGGTTGCTACTGTGTATTTAGCATGTATGTTTGTGTCAGAAGTGCATACCATTATCAGACATATCAACGAAAATAGTTGCCAGCAGCCAATTAAATCTTAGTAGATAACTTCAACTGTGAAAGTCACCTGAATTATTTTTAAACAATATTCGCTAAGTCAGTGCATTACATTTAGGGCGTTCACACTTGTATTTTGGTTCCGATGAATAGGATTCTTGCTAGCGAGAGCCAATCTACTTCGAATGTAACTAAACAAACCAATGCATATTGGCATGCAATGATTGCACCAGCTGCTCATGCCACGCAGCACGGGTATAAAGGAGGCGCAGGTGCTTGCATGAAGCCTTTTGCTTCGGAGACGAGTGGTGGATGGATTGTCCTGAAATCACTCTCTACAAAGCGTGTGTTAACATTAGGGCTGTCCTCGACTAAGGATTTAGAGAATTGAATCAGAATGTTCGAATCTCTCTATGGTCGACTGATAGTCGAATCATCTATGTGTGTGTGAATGGGTTGGGAGGGGCACGACACTGCCAGCAGAAGGGTAAAACTATTTTTATTTTCCTTTACACACTGGACACAGCACCAACTTTTAATAAAGCAACCAAAACTGCCTGCCAACTGACAGACGAACTGACAATGGCTTTCTTATTTAGGTTTAAATAGCCTAAAAGGTAATGTGGTGGATAAACATTCATAAACCGTTTTCTCATAACATGTTAAAGCCGCGATCGAAATACAGAACATCACACAAATATATAAAAGTATATATAATATATATAATTTTGATAAATAAACCTAAAAAATACCTGCCTAGAGAGGAAAAGAACACTTTGAGTGCGTTTATATGCACGTTCTGAAGCCGATTGCGCCTAAAGCGAGTGAAGACGTACGCGAAGCTCAGTCCCGCACGCCTCAGGATCTCACACCGCCACCTGACGCGCATATTATATACACGCGAGCTCAATTTTGAATTGACTGACAGATGAGCTGCACGAAAGCGCTCTGTGGTGCAGCAGGATTTTAAACATCTTCCCGAGTGGACAGGCGCTGAATGCTGCCGCCAGTGTGTGTACACTCATTGAACGTGTTCTAATTTTAAAGGCACGGTGTGAAGCTCAGCGCCCTTAAAGGGGTCGCACACCGATGCTCATCTCATCTCAGCTCAGCGCCGCGACACGTCTTTAAAATATTGAGCACCCCCATTTTGCCAAAATGGTATGATCCTCGTTTCATAACACCTGCGAAGATTCGACCGTGAGATTAGTGGTCGAATCAGGCTCCGCATATTGATGCATCGAATCTTCGACTTTTCGGGGTCACCCCTAGTTAACATTATAACGAGTGAAGCTCTTTGGTTGACTAACTGAGATCAAGTCATGGCGCAGGCCCTGAGCCAGACGATGTCAACCTCTGTGGTCCAGAAACGCCCCCTGGCTTGCCTTGCTGAGGTGTGCTTTCATTATGTCCCATCTCACAAGGTGGCCATTTCAGCGACACTGCAGAGAACTGAGCCCAGTAGTTCTTAGCAGCTGGTAGCAGGCTGAGGCAATCAAGAGCTTCTCAGTCTGCTTGTTACCAAGAGCATCGCCCCCTGCAAAAAAAAAACAACCTCCACACAGTCTGCTATACTGTGTTCGTTGCAACCGAATCTTACCGAGGGTTGGATTTGGTTGAACAGACTGCGCACCTCACGGAGGCGCGTGTCCAGTCGATGCTGAACTGCCTGAATATGTTTCACGGCAGGATGGCGGTTCCACTGAAACAGTTTCAGAGGCTCCTGGGGCATAGTGGCCACGGCGGAAGTAACGCTGCTCGGCTTGCTTTCGCTTCACAGTCGAGTCCAGAGATGGGTGTGGCAATGTAGCATTCACCGGGAGGCAAACCCAGCCCTAGCTTTGCTCTGTCCCGGCCGCGCTCTGTGGATCTAAGTGGATAGAACTCAAAGCTTCAGGGCCTCAGATCAGCTCTGTCTCCAAGCAGAGGATGGCCCACTGGATAGTGGTGTGCCCTGTCCACCTCAAACGGGTAGAAGCACTGCTGTGCCTCGGCGCTTATACACTCTCCAGAAACCAACTCTGAGTTCTCCACCTCCCTTGGTACGGCGGAGCGTATGGAATTAGGCCCCTTGCTGCTGAATCCTTGAGAACCGGTATTGGGCTTGGGCTATGTGAGTGACCCTGCGGGGATCCCACATATTTTCCACGGTTGCTCCTCTCGGAAGCATGTGTCTTTCCCTTGGGATAGCCCTGCCCTTCTGGGGGTAGAACCTCTCACTTCTGTGGGCTATGGCTCAGCATTGTACTCCACATAACTCCTTCGGGGTACGATGTGGGTTCCGCATAGGGTTGGGTACCGAAACACGGTGCTAATATAGCACCGGTACCTATACAACCGGTATATACTGGACCAAATCAGAAAGCAGATTTCGGTTCCTCATTTCGGTGCCATCAAACTTGCTTCCACGCTTTGGCTGGCACTGAGCCACAAACAGCGCTCAGCACATATCACAATGATTCAGTGTTTTCAACCACACCATGTTTATTTTAGGTTTCAGACATTTAAATGCTCATAAGTAGCAGCAAAAACATGCTGATGTTTATGGATGTGGCAATAACAATCCTTTCTGACAGTTATAATTGTTATTGTCTGACAGTTATAATTGCAATTGACTATATATGTTACTATATAGCTTACTCTATTCTTCTAAGAGTTCACCGGTCACTTACTTTCATGTATTTCGTGAGACGAGGATGAATTTACCTGATGTAAATCCGACAGATCCGATTCTCTGAGGCGCAAACTAACATGGCACCGCCCATCGCGCAGTATAAATCAACTGACATGAGCATTATGACAAACATTCACTTACACATATTTGAAAATCTAAATATCAGATAGCTCATGACTTAGGTAACAAGTTTGTGAATATTTTGAGTAAAAAAGAAAAAAACGAAATAAACCGATACAGCTGAGCTCTGAGCTGTCATTACAGCACTATTGGGGCTGCTGTGTGTCATGTGATGTGAGAAGCACCACACGTTGCCATGGAAACAATACAACGATGAGTTCAAAGCCAGAGAATAAGGTAATATTAATGCAAAATAATGCTGAACTGAAGCTGGTTTGTAGCAGACCAAGACTACAGACTACTTTGCTGTTATTAAAATATGATTAAAGTTATTCAACTTATTATACAAATAAAATGTATGAATTAGGTCTTATTTAATTCTATAAACTATAATACTGATCTGCCAACATTGTTGCTATATGATAAATTAAAATAAGCTGATAACATCACTATTTTCTCCAGTACGACTGTACAGCCAAATCTAATTTTGTCGCAATATTATCCTGTTTGACACTGTGAAGCTGCTTTGACACAATCGTGATTGTAAAAGCGCTATATAAATAAAGTTGATTGATTGATATTAGTGCTGTAATGTATTAGGGCAGTTATTTAGTGTTAAATTAAGCCTATTGTAGTTGGATTAGGTGGCTTTAGCTTTTACTGTGAATTTAAGTAAATTGTGTTTTGTATTTATATTTACATATTTTTATATATTTTGGTATACTATAAACTTTTAATAAATTGTTTAATTTAAAGAAGAAGAAAAAATAAAAAAATAAAAAGCCATTATTTAATGTCATCCACTGTCAGGCACCTTTAGGTGTTTACTGTTTTAAAAGTACCAGCTTGGCACCAGAATCTAAAAAAAATAAATAAAAAATAAACGATACTCAACCCTAGTTCCGCAGCATCCCTTTCCATTAGGGCATGCTTTCCATGTGTTATCCAAAAAGTCACTGGCACAGGCCATGCAGCTTTGGTAGGGATTCCTATTCGTTGGTACTCTGACGTGGCGTTGAGAGTGACCAACTGAATGGGAAATGTCTTGGTTACGTATGTAAAGTTTCGGTTACGTATGTAACCCTCGTTCCCTGAGGGGGGAACTTAGACGTAATGTCAGTGACTGACGAATGGGGATTTCGCTTGGAAGCCTATCAACTTCGAGATCTAGAAAATGCCGAATGGCAGTGCCAATGCCATGGGCATGCGAGATTTGCATGCGTGATTCCACCTACCTACGTGGATATATAAGGAAGTAGCTGGCATGATCGCATTATGTTACCTGATGAGGAGCGTTCCAGCGGTACAGTGGAAGTGGCAGAGGGACGTTACGTCTCCGCTCCCTTCTCAGGGAACGAGGGTTACATACGTAACCGAGATGTTTCCTTTTGTTCAGTCACTCCGAGTAACGTCAGTGACTGACTAATGGAGGTCCCAATTTAATCACGCCACTCGGCTGTCTTCCAGTGCCCAGTGTAAGCGAAGTGCCCTGGCGCAAGGCTAGAATGGCCGAAGGCCTCCACTTAACACAGGCGATACTAAGGTACACTGGGAGGCATATTCCAGGTGGAAACCCACCCCCTCAAGGGAGGCTTACGGTGGAAATACACATGTAGGGGTCGTCCGGAGGGCAGAACTACTGTCGTTGGCGTCATCAGTGCTGGAGGAGCTCAGGGCTTTCAGAGAAGCTCACCTGAGAAGAATATTGCACGTATCCATTCCGTGGAGTGGAATGGCGAGCAAGCGAACACACCTGAGCCAATCCATTACCGGCCTCTAGTAGAGGCGAGTACATAGTACATACAGGCTCCACTCTGAGATTGTAAAATCTGGTGAATGTGTTTGGTGTCACCCAGCCTGCAGCTCTGCAGATGTCTGTTAGCGGAGCGCCATGCGCTAAGGCCCAAGAGGAACAGTCTGTGTCGCGGAAGGATGGACACATGGAAGTACGCGTCCTTCAGGTCGATTGCTGCTAACCAATCACATGGAAGAACGCATTCAAAAAGGCGTTTCGCAGTCAACATCCTGAACAGAAGCCTGTGAAGGGATCGGTTCAGGACGCGAAGGTCCAGAATTGGCCATAATGGGATGCTGGAGGTCGCCTGCGGTGGCGAGGATGCAGAGGCAGCTGTGCCAGCGACGCTTTGGGTGCAGCAGCTGGGTGGGCGAGAACTGTTGGGCGAAGCTCTCGACCGCGCCGCTGAATAGCCCAGCCTGGGATATGGGGGTGTCGAGCTCATCTCTGAGCCCTGGATCGGCCCCACCCTCGTGCATGTCACACAGCAACTTGGCCTGGTAGGCCTGGAGGGTAGCCATGGCATGCAAAGAAGCGGTGGCCTGCCCCACAGCTCTGTAGGATTTCGCCACCATGGAAGATGAGAATCTACAGGCTTTGGGGGGGTACTTAGGATCGCCATGCCAGGAGGAGGCGCTCTGGGGACACAGTTGCATTACCACAGAACGCTCCACCGTGGGAATCCCTGTGTATCCTCTAGCTGCCGCCCCATCGTGGGCGGAGAAGGCGGAAGAGGTTGCCAAACGCTTGCGAGAGGACAGCAAGGCCCTCCACGAGTGCGCAATCTCTCCATGCACTTCTGGGAAGAAAGGAACTGGGGGCACGGCAGGACAGCCATCCTGATGTGACGCACCCAAAAACCAATCGTCCAGACGCAAACGCTCAGGTCGGGGTGGAGGGTTCCACTCCAACCCAAGCATTGCGGCTGCCCGGGCAAGCATGGCTGTCAACTCCAGGTCCGACTCGGGCAATGCTGGCACACCCGAGGATGGCAGCACAGCCGAATCCTCATCCTCGGAGGAATCTAGCCCACCTTGCAATGCCGTGACCGACATCTCGTCGTCCTCTGGAGCGCCGAACGAAACCAGCGGGGCGGCCGAAGCCGTGGGCTCCATTACAACGCTCACGGGTACCGTTGCAAAAGAGGGGGGTGTGGGCCGAGGCAAGAGCTTCGGAGCTGTATTCCACACCATCACCCTCAGGTCACCCTGGCCACCAGCCGAAGTGACGCCTCGCGTAGAGACGTCAGATCGGGGTGTGGCAGAGGGGAGTCTCAATCCTTCACAGAGCTCATTGAGTCCCGATCACAACACGGAGATGGCCATATTCCCGCAGTGGGAGCACGACTTATCCACAAACGCTGCCTGAGCGTGCTGAAAGCCCAAACACGTCAGGCAGTGATTGCGCCCATCAGAAGGCGGGAGAGACTGACCACACCCAGAAGCACACGGGTGAGACATCCTGAAAAGGACGTGCCACGTGTGAGCTCTTTTTGCGAGAGGATAACCTCGCAGTCAATGCCGAAGCGTCCATGGACCACATACCAACTGGATACCGTAACGTCTGACCAGCAGACAGGAAGTATGCGATTGCTGGAACGTGCCGTTGACACCAACACCGACTGGAAGGTTTTGTCGTCTCGAAGAACTGACATATAACTCAGAAGGCTTTTGGAGTGAAGAGGTATGTAACCCTTGGCTCCGAAGCAGAAACATAATGCGATCATGCCAGCTACATCCTTATATACCTACGTGGGTAGGCGGAATTACGCATGCAAACCTTGCATGCGTGTGGCATTGGCACTGCCATTGGCCGTTTTCTAGATCTCGAAGTTGATAAGCTTCTAAGCAAAACCCCCATTCGTCAGTCACTGACGTTACTTGGAGTGACTGAACGATGTCCTATCGCCATGTCCTCTGTAATTTACCCACTCGGCTCCTCAGCAAAACACTGATTTAATGCAAGCACCTGTGCCTCATTTATACCCGCACTGCGTGGCATGAGCAGCTGGTGCAATCATTGCATGCCAATTTGCATTGGCTCATTTAGTTGCACTCAAAGTAAATTGGCTCTCGCTAGCAAGATTCCTATTCTTCAGAGAACGAGGGTTACATACTTAACCGAGATGTTCTCTTAGTTTCTTTGGTAAGGAACAAAAAAGAAAATTATACAGTTAGTCCTGATTCGCTTAGCAATCACTACTTTTTAGCACCCAACCTTTAGTAGTGTATTAGTAGTTTACCTTTAGTAGCATCCAGAGTATTAGTAGACTGGTAGGGTTAGGGTTAGAATCATTTTAAACGTGATTTAAGATCATCACAATAAAGAGAAGGCAGATATTAAGCAGACAGTCTAAAATACTACTTACTAAATATACTACATACTATACTAAAACTCTAATAATAGTTAGTTGAGAGTTAGTTTTACAGTGTTCTGACTGAACTTTTTTAGTGATGGAAATTTTTTGACATTTTGGAACATCCAAAACAATGCTGTGTGCTGGGCTAAATGCATTCACTCTATATGTACATACAGTATGATATAGAATTTTTACCAACTGTGTTGCATTCATATTTCAGTCAAACTGCACCGGCATGCAACCAAAGTTGGATCTTGGTCCGCTTGTTTTGTGTGCACCAGGGATGGCAGCATTTACACTTTGCATTTATGGACATTAACCCGAGAGAAAATTTGTTTTAATCTAACCAAACCCAAGTGTGAGTATTCCTATAGTACAGTGAGAACAATTCCACTCTTGTACAATCATTTCTCATCATTTTAGAGTGCAGTGACTAAACAGCATGCACACAAAGAAGCCATTTTTAAATCAAGTTTAGGAAAGGAAACTCTTACTCACTTAGGACGCTGGCCGTAGACTCTGATGTCATCTGAACATTCATGGGCATCACATACTCTATAGTGAAGCAGCGACCTTTCTGCTCTCCTTGAAAAAAGAAACAGAAAAAAAAAAAAAAAACTTGAGGGAGAGAGAGGTAATGTCCGTGTCTATTTATTTATTTAAACAACTCTTACAGATATTGCCAGGTTAATGTTGGAAATAATAAAATTACAATAAATGATAAATAATGTTTTTCTGATGTTTTAGACAAACTAGACATATTTGAAAGTATTCAATTTGTTTTTAATCTAGTAGACCACAATCAGTATGTCAGCTACACAACTGGGTGGCGCAAAGGTTTGTAGGTCAAACGTTTTGCTTTGTAGTGTTTTTAGTAACAAGGCCACTCAATAAACCATACTTGTCCAGAACCATTTGGACCCATATGGATGTGACCCTGGTGCAAAATGCTGTTAAATAGTCAATTTAGAATTACTTGAACACTTCTGCAAACAATATCTATTTAGCAAAATCTATTAAACAGAATTAACAGATTTTGAATGACAAAAATAATTTTCACTGTGCCTGCAATGATAGTCATATTAAGTTTGAGTACACTACTTTTCAAAACTATGAGGCCAGTAAGATTTTTTCTTTAAAAAAAGTCTTATGCTCACCAAGTCTGCATTTATTTGATACAGAAAAACATTAATATTGTGGAATATTATCACATTTAAAATGACTCTTTTCTATTTTAATTTTGTAATTTATTTCTGTGATGGCAAAGCTACATTTTCAGCAGCCCTAACTCCATTCTTCAGGGTCACATGAAACATCATACTGAGTTGGTCCTCAAGAAACATTTGTTGAAACATGTTGAAAACAGTTTTTCTGCTTAATATTTTTGTGGTAACCATGTAATTTGTTTTTTTCAGGATTCCTAAATTAATATAAAGTTCAAAACAGCATCAAGTTAAAGCTGAAATCTTATGTAACATTATCAATGCTTTTACTATCACTTTTGATTAATCTAATTAATAACTCTCTGAGTGTTTGGTATGGTAATAGTAATAGGTATGACAATGACAATGACAATGTCGATATAGGCTACACTATATTTCCAAATGTATTGGGACACCCCTCCAAATCATTAAATTCAGGTGTTCCAATCATTTCTATGACCACATGTATAAAATCAAGAACCTAGGCATGCAGATGCTTCTAAAAACATTTGTAAAAGAATAGGATGAAATGTGTAATAAGTCCATTCGTGAAATGTCCTCACTACTAAATATTACACGGTCAACTGTTAGTGGTATTATAAAAAATTTAAAGCAATTGGGAACAACAGCAACTCAGCTACGGAAAACCATAGAGCAAGATCTGAGGCGCACAGTGGGCAGAAGTCACCATCTTTCTACAGAGCCAATAGCTACAAACCTCCAAACTTCTGCCTTCATATTAGCTCAAAAACAATGCATAGAGAGTTTCATGGAATGGTTTTCCATGGCCGAGCAGCTGCATCCAAGCCTTACATTACCAAGAGCAATGCGTTAGATGTAGTGGTGTAAAGGATGCTGCCATTGGACACTAGAGCACTGGAGATGTGTTCTCATGTTTCTCTGTCTGGCAATCTGATGGATGAGTCTGGGTTTGGCGGTTACCAGGAGAACAGTACTTGCATGACTGCAAATGTAAAGTTTGTGGTATGGGGCTGTTTTTCAGTGGTTAAGCTTGGCTCCTTAGTTCCAGTGAAATGAACTCTTATTGCTTCAGCATACCAAGACATTTTTGGGCTCCCAGAATTTCATGCTCCCAACTTTGTGGGAAGAGTTTGGGGATGGTCCTTTCATGTTCCAGCATGACTGCACAGCAGTGCACAAATCAAGGTTCAAAAAGACATGGATGAGTGAGTTTGGTTTGGACATGGATGAGTCAGTCCTGACTTCAACCCGATAGAATACCCTTGAGATGAATTAGAGCAGAGACTGTGAGTCAGGACTTTTCGTCTAAAATCAGTGGCAGACCTCACAAATGCACTTCTAGAAGAATGGTCAAAAATTCCCATAAAGACACTCTTAAACCCTGTGGAAAGCCTTCCCAGGAGAGTTGAAGCTGTTATAGCTAGAAAGAGTGGGTCAAATCCATATTAAACCCTATGGATTAATAATGGGATGTCATTAAAGTTCATGTGCATGTAAAGACAGGTGTCCCAAAACTTTTGGCAATATAATGTATTTGGTCTTGGGGGAATAGATCTGCTACACTGCCGCTGCTGCAGAGCAAGTACAGGACTTGCTACTGCAAATACATACACAACATGCTGCTATGAGCAAATAAGACTATTAATATACCCATAGCAGATTAACACAGGTGGAGCTGGGGAAGGTGCTGCACTGCTAATGAAATTCTAAACACGTAGCCTATTTGAATGGTGAACGCAAGAGTATAGGCTACTGATTCAGCAGGAACCAATCAGCTGTGCCCTATAATAAACGATATGTCTGCAATCAAGTTGAGTAAAGGACATATTAGCCTGTGCCATTCAGAGTTTCATGACAGAACTTATATGATTTTGTAGTTAGTTAAGAAAAAACTAACTACAAAAATCTGATTTACCTGGAACAGTTTTATTCAACAGTAGAATGTTTCTACCTAAAAGGAAAGAGGAGAGAGATGGGGAGAGATACCTGATTTACCAGTTGGTAACACCGGAGCTGGAGCTGGTAATTCTAAAAGGAAGAGGAACTGAAATCACTTGTTGCCTGTGTAGTAAAGTCCCATTACTAATAACATTTCAACATACTATTTATGAGGTAAAGGCACTGCAGAGTTAATTACTGAGTTACAGGTAAAAAAAAAAAAAAAAAAAAAAAAAAAAAAAAATTAGTTACGTGGTTACGTGGTACTTGCGAGCTTATGAGATTCGGAGAACACTCCCACGCACAACAATGGCAGGCATTCATTTATTGTAATGTTTTTCACAATTTTTTTTTGGAGGAATATAATTGATCAAGCCATATGGATGTTTTTTTTTGCTGACATATTGGTATTTTAAGCATTAACCTAAGTATAATCTGCCACTGAACTGAATTCACCGAACCAGATAATTGTTAAATGAACTCATTTTGTGTTCTGCCAATCAAAGAAAGTCATATGGCTTTAGAACAGCAAGAGAGTGAGTAAACAATTGAAAAGTAATTTTTGTTTTCTTTTTTTCCTTTAACATTTATTTTAAAAAAGTCCATTCACACATTGTCTGTGGTTGTGTGCTTTTGCTATGTGGACTCTTGAACCCTTTGAAGGGTAAGCTTGATGCAGACTTGGTAGCTGATGCTATGGAAACATCTACCAGGTGTGATAACTTTTGTTGAAGACAGATGTCTGTCTGATGGTGTTGACACCACCATGGCACCATCATTCTTCAGATTTTGAGCTTAAAGTGCATCTTATTTATCTTGCTTTTTTTGTGTGAAAATCGACTCCTCGTCACTCTGTCTGATTGCAGAGGCATTGTGCAAAGCAATGTTGAATTTGAGATTATGTTTGAGAATGAAAAAATGGAATTATTCCTTTTGCAATTCTTCTTGGATCTTCATAATGAACCATGCTGACATTAGATTGGTACAATTTGCCCTGAACCTGAGAATCTTCCTGTCTCTAAATGATCTGAATGTGGAAATAAGCATCTTTCACATCAATTGTGACAAACTATCCCCTCTGCCTAATCATGCAGAATCATGCAGCCTAGCCTTAGAACCTCTCACGTTTATGAAATGCATTCTGCTCTGGCTTTGTTTAGACTCCGGAGCATGTGTTTGATGACTTACTGATTTAAATACAGTCAAAGAACTTATTGTGACAGCAACAATATCTTGTTTTTGGGCATTTGTGAGGTGGAGTGGAAAATCTGAGAATGTACTTCCTTTCAAGGTATAGACTGAGGACCATAACTGCACCATTGGACTCTGAGTCTAACCTGGCAGTAGCTTGGCAAGGCAGAAGTGGATCTGTTTACTTTGAGTGAGAAAGCTCATTGTCCTCTGTTATTCTCTCTTGGACTTGTAGCCCTTTCTGGTATCTCTCCTGGAGGAGCCTCCTTGGGATTTTTCATCCAGAGCTGATCTGTTGTTTTAGGTTCAGGGCACAATATGGTATCCTCCAAGGCAGAGGCAAATTAATTATAGGCCCGTGATTAGAGTAAATTGACTGGGCATAGGGAGCACCTGGACTATTCCGAATGGGCTGAATGACAAAACCACACCATGACCCCGCATATTAAGTGGAGCACCTGAGAAACAAAGACCAAAAACCAAGGGATGAAATGGCTTCGAAGCTACTGGAAGGCAAGCCATCAACCTTTACCCAAAAAAAGCACTAAGGCTAACACTAACGCTGCGTTTTTGGTGGTACGTAAGGAAGGAGACAGCCATTTTTTAAACGGATATCATTGGGTTACTATGCTCAACTACACTGAATAAACAGCTTTTGTGAGAGAATAGCTTATATCATTGAATGAATCAACAGCCTGTTATTAATGTGGGGAAAAATAAATACTCTAAACCCCAAGTGGATTTACACAAACTGAGGCCTTTGCAGCCCTAGTGAAATGATAACCAGCATTAGTCACTGATCTTATTTGAATTAAACCAGTGCACTGATATTTGAACATTAAAGGCTCTGTGCTGAAACCAGCTGAAACCAGATTGAATGGCTGAACATGCAGTTTTCATTAGCTGAATGTTCATGTCACGTTTGGTGTGAGCACATGTCTGTCATGTGTTTGTTTGTGCCATGTGCTCTTGTCTAATCCTGCCCTCCTTGTTTTACTGATTATTGGTTAATTTGCCCCACCTGTCTTCCCTCATTAACCTCTTTTGTTTGCTCCCTATTTAGTCTCCTTGTCTTTGCACTCCTGGGGTGAATCGTTGTGGAACATTCCTTCTGAACATTCCTTCCAAGCCAAGCCAAGTCAAGTCTTCTAGTTTTATTTTATCATTAAAGTCCATTCCTCCTGCAAATTGAGTCCTCGCTCCTTTCCCTTCGACCAACCCTGACAGGATTCTATCTTAGTCCTTTTCAGGGAAGTCATTTCAATCAGCAGATCTATGAAATGCCTCTCGGGCAGCTATTTCAATCATGCAAGTACAGCCCCTATCTCTTTTAATGGGGAAACATCAACTTTTCCAAAACTGTTCACCAAGCTTATAATTGAATTTCATACTTGAAATCATTAATGAAATCTGACAATGACTATCATAAATTAGATTTCTTATGCTGAAATATTTATAAAACAGCGTCTTTTTCAGACTAGACCAGCAAATTAGCATGCTCGGTCCTAAGTGCGTGTCTCATAACACTAACATTTTCTATAGCAACCGAAGCTTCTTACCATAGCAGTAGTGACGTAATGAATTTACTAATTGCTGATTGCTCTTTCATTCAGAAAGCGAGACTTATTCCACCATATCGAGCAGGCTGTGACAACACATACTGTGATAAAAACCTATAACTATGTAACTTTTCATTAGGGCAACTAAGGAGAATTTAAGAGATTTACAGCCTGGATAAATTAAGGACAAAGCTATTACTAAAACTTAGCTTTTCCTTCTGTGTAGATATATAAACGTTAACTTTATAATATTAATTAATTTAAAGCCTTGAAATATAATACAATATTAATTCTGCAGTATATTAAAACAAATATTATTGTTTGTTTCTGCGCTTTATTAATTAATAAATGTATTTATTAATTCAAATTTAAAGGACTAACCCAGCAAAACATGAATGGGCAAACATGTGGCTGTCAGAGGCTACATCTACATTAATCCAGATAGATTTGAAAACATAGTTTTAGTTTCAAAACGCTCGCCGTCCACACTTATGTTTTCCACAAATTTCTCATCCACACTGTCAGTAGCCTAAACACCAAATGTAACTTACTGCACATGCATAAAACCTCATAAAAACTTCACTGAGAAGATACAGACATCATAAAGTTATCGCACTATTCTTCTGGCAGGATAATTTTATTTAGCAAAATATCTCACCATTCACTGCCAGGTCTCACTCGGTCAACCATTATGTTTGGCCCAATAAGCAACTCATCTCGTGATTTGCCACAGGTCAGCAAATGCAAGTATATTATCTGTCATCCTTGCAGGACTGTGATATGAGGTGTGCAAAGTAACATATTTTAGCAACTGTGTCAAAGTGAATAGCACATAACTGGCACAATAGCGGTATAAAAAAAACATACAATATGCGTCACATGACTAAACATACATCATCGTTTTCAAATACCTCCGTCTTCACAGTCCACACTACACTGTGAAGACGTGGACGGAAGGCCAAAAAGAAATAAAATGCTTTTTCAAACAAAAATGTATTAGTGTTGACATGGCCAGAGTCTGTTCTTTTTTTATTGTGTCCACTTTCCGTTTGCTCATTTTCCCTTGATTCAGTTTTACGATGTGTTTCATTGGTTCATCTTATTCTTCTGTTCCTCGTCAATTAACTCATCAGCTCCTTTATTTGCCCTCATGTATTTAAGCCCTCAGTCTGTTCCTTGTCTTGGATTGTTTAATGTTTTACATCTATGTTAAGTGTTGTGATTTATTTGCAGAGTTCTCTTATACCTGAGTATTATATTAAAGAATGTCATTATAGTTGTCATGATCCCAGCCTATTTCCCATTCTTGTGAGGATTTCTTGTCTTGTGCCATGTTTTGTAGTCCTTTGTAGTTTTTTTAATCATAATTAGTTTTACCCAGGTGCTGCCTATTAGCCACTCCTCCCTTGCATCCTGAAAGTATTCACTTTTCCCACATTTTGTTATGTTTCAGCCTTATTCCAAAATGGATTAAATTAATTATTTTTGTTTTCATCAATTCTACAAACAATACCCCATAATGCCAATGTGAAAGAAGTTTGTTTGAAATATTTGCAAATTTAAAACACAAAGACAAAACAAAAACAACAACAATGTACATAAGGATTCTCTCCTTGATGTTGCTTTCATCATCCATAAATGGAAGAAGTTTGGAACCACCAGGACTCTTCCCAGAGCTGGTGCCCAGCCAAACTGAGCATTTGGGTTAAAAGGGCCTTAGTCAGGGAGGAGACCAAGAACCCGATGGTCCCTGTGACAGATCTCCAGAGTTTCTCTGTGGAGAGAGGAGAACCTTCTAGAAGAAAAACCATCTCCGTAGAACTCTACCAAAGTGGCCAGTCGGCACCTGAAGGACTTCCAGACCATGATAAACTAAATGCTTTGGTCTGATGAAACAAAGATATGAACTCTTTGGCCTGAATGGCAAGTGTCATGTCTGGAAGAAAACCAGGCACCACTTATCACCTGGCAAATACCATCCCTACACTGCCCTACAAAGCAAAAAGGGAGTAACTACACAAAGTGCAGAACTGAAAAAATGACTTTAAAGTTATCCTGTCATCCAGCCCAAGTAGTTGTAGGTAGATTACTGGATATGTGGCTGTTCCCTATCTGGAAACTCGAGCTGCGTCGAAACGCTGTGAGAATGCCTCTGCGTGATTGCGTCATGAAGCGCGTGTAGAACCAGTCCAATCAGGAGATAGAACGTCACAGGCGGGTGACGTCATCGACCGGAAACTATAAAGCATCCGCGAACACAAACAGAAACTAGCTTCTGTGCCTTCAGCAAGCGATCTGTGTGAACCTGTCTGTATTTGGTGTTTTTGTCTGTCTATTAAGAGAATTTTCCACCTTTGTTAAATATATCAATGTATATATTGTAACATAAAGAGAAAAAGGAGATTATGGTTAAATATTGACTGGCCGGCAGAAAGATCTGAATCCCATCGAAGACAAAGTAAATTAGATGAGCGATTCCTGCCCTCTCGTGCAGCAGAGCCTCAACGTGGGGGCCTGCCGTTCTTCCCCGACCTGCACACCGAGGTGTCTAGGTCGTGGAAGAAACCGGCTTCATATAGAGTGTTTAGCCCTCAAACATCGACATACAGTAACATCGTAGGGCTAAAACAGTATGGTTATGGGGCAATGTCGAAGGTTGAAGAGACGCTTGCGAGCCATCTCTCGCCTTCAGCGGCATCGTCCCTTAAGGCCCCGACTTTACCCACCAAGCCGCTTAAGACAACCTCGGCGCTGGTGGGTAAAGCGTACTCGGCGGCAGGTCAGGCTGCGGCGTGTCTGCATACGATGGCAATCATGCAGGCATACCAG